>NC_059193.1:0-747231 GCF_020615455.1 Coregonus clupeaformis | reverse complement strand
GGGTCATGAAGAGATCATTCAGTTATACCTGATCGACTCTCCTGCGTATCCCGTGGTGTTGGGGCTTCCTTGGTTAATCACCCATGACCCTACCATTTCGTGGCAACAGAGGGCTCTCAAGGAGTGGTCTAACCAGTGTGTTGGGCGATGTCTAGGGGTTTCCGTAGGGGCGTCCACGGTGGAAAGTCCGGAACCAATTGCCCCAGTTCACATTCCTCCTGAGTATGAGGATTTGGCACTCGTGTTCAGCAAGACTAAGGCGACGTGATTGCCACCTCATAGACAGGGGGATTGTGCGATAGACCTCCAGGCAGGCGCTGCACTTCCACGGAGTCATGTGTATCCTCTGTCTCAAGAGGAGAAGGCGGCTATGGAGACATACATAGCCGAGTCTCTGAGACAGGGATACATACGGCCCTCCACTTCCCCTGCATCCTCGAGTTTCTTTTTTTTGAAGAAGAAGGATGGAGGGTTGCGCCCTGTATTGATTACCGTAGTCTCAATCAGAGCACAGTGAAATACAGTTTCCACTCCCTCTGATTGCGAGTATGACGGAATCATTACACGGAGCGCTTTTCTTCACAAAACTGGATCTCAGGAGCGCCTACAACTTAAAGGTGCGCATTAGGGAGGGAGATGAATGGAAGACAGCATTTAGTACCACCTCGGGTCACTATGAGTATCTCGTCATGCCATACGGGTTAATGAATGCTCCTTCAGTCTTCAATCCTTTGTGGACAAGATCTTCCGGGATTTGCATGGGCAGGGTGTAGTAGTGTATATTGACAACATACTAGTTTACTCGTCTACACGAGCGAGCATGTAGCCCTGGTGCGTCGAGTGTTGGGTAGGCTGTTGGAGCATGACTTGTATGTCAAGGCAGAGAAATGTCTGTTTTCCAGGAGTCCATCTCCTTCCTGGGCCACCGATTGTCCGCGTCAGGGGTGGAGATGGAGATTGACCGCTTTCAGCCGTGCGTACGTTGGCGGAGACTCCAACCACGGTAAAGGAAGTGCAGCAGTTTTGGGTTTTGCCAATTACTACCGGAGGTTTATCCGAGGTTTTGGACAGGTAGCAGCTCCCATCACCTCCTTGCTGAAGGGGGCCTGGTGCGTTTGCAGTGGTCAGCTGAGGCGGACAGGGCGTTTGGTAAACTGAAGGACCTGTTCACCTCTGCTCCGGTGCTGGCGCATCCGGACCCCACGTTAGCGTTCAGGTGGAGGTGGACGCGTCAGAGGTCGGTATTGGGGGCTGTATTGTCTCAACGTTCAGGAACGCCCTAAACTCCGGCCCTGCGCTTTTTACTCTAAGAAGCCCAGCCCGGCGGAGCGTAATTATGACGTTGGGGACAGGGAGTTGCTAGCCGTGGTTCAAGCCTAAAGGTGTGGAGGCATTGGCTTGAGGGGGCTCAACACCCTTTTCTCATTCTGACTGACCATCGTAACCTGGAGTACATCCGGGCAGCTAGGAGACTGAACCCTCGTCAGGCTAGGTGGACCATGTTTCTGGCCGGTTTGTGTTTAAGCTCACCTACATCCCAGGGTCCCAGAACGGGTAAGGCAGACGCCCTGTCCCGGGCGATGATGACACAGAGGAGAGGTCCATTGAGCCCACTCCCATACTGCCGGAGTCTTGTCTGGTGGCGCCGGTGGTGTGTAGGTCGACACGAAATCGAGCGGGGCTTACTCGACCCTACTCCTCCAGAGTGTCCAGTGGGGCGGACGTCACGTTCTGCTCGAGATTAGGATCGTCTCATATATTGGGCTCATATGTCACCCTCCTCTGGACATCCTGGTATTGGCCGGACAGTGCACTGTCTTAGCGAAAAGTACTGGTGGCCAACATTGGCTGAGGACGTGAGGGTTTATGTCTCCTCCTGCTCGGTGTGCGCTCAGTGTAAGGCGCCAGACACCTGCCCAGGGGGAAGTTACAACCCCTTCCCGTTCCACAACGGCCGTGGTCTCACCTCTCGGTAGACTTTGTCACGGACCTTCCCCCTCCCAGGGGAATACCACCATTCTGGTCCGTTGTGGATCGGTTCTCCTAAAGCCAGTCGTCTCATCCCAATGCCGGGTCTCCCTACTGCCCTACAGACTGCTGAGGCTTTATTTACCACGTCTTCCGGCACTCACGGGTACCCGAGGATATAGTGTCTGATCGGGGTCCCCCAATTCACCTCTAGAGTCTGGAGGGCGTTCAGTAGAACGTGGGGGTATCGTTAGCCTTACCTCGGGTTTCCACCCTGAGAGTAATGGGCAGGTGGAGAGAGTGAACCAGGATGTGGGTAGGTTTCTGAGATCATATTGCCAGGACCGCAGGAGGAGTGGTCTGGGTATATCCCCTGGGCGGAGATTGCCCAGAATTCTCTTCGCCATTCCTCTACTAATCTGACCCCTTTCCAGTGTGTGTTGGGGTATCAGCCGGTTCTGGCACCATGGCATCAGAGCCAGATCGAGGCTCCTGCGGTGGATAGTGGTTTCGGCGCTCGGAGAGAGACATGGAACGCTGCGCATGTACATCTGCAGCGGGCTATCCGTCGGCAGATTGCGAGCGCCGATCTCCACCGCAGTGAGGGTCCAGTGTACGCACCTGGAGATCGAGTCTGGCTCTCGACTCGAAACCTGCCCCTTCGCCTGCCCTGCCGGAAGCTGGGTCGGCGGTTTGTGGGAGCCATTTAAAAGTCCCTGAGGAGATTGAACGAGGTATGTTACAGGTTACAACTGCCTAATGATTATCACATTAACCCCTCGTTCCATGTGTCTCTCCTCAGGCCGGTGGTAGCTGGTCCACTCCAGGACAATGAGATACGGGAGACTCCTCCCCCCCACTGGACATCGAGGGGGCTCCGGCGTACTCAGTCCGGTCCATCGTGGATTCAAGACGTCGGATGGGGGTCTGCAGTATCTCGTGGAGTGGGAGGGTACGGCCCGGAGAACGGTGCTGGGTGCCTAGGAGGGACATTTCTAGATCCCTCCTCCTGACGGAGTTCCACCGAGTCATCCCATGCGCCTGCTCCGCGTGCTCCTGGTCGTCCCGAGGCGGGTCGGCGCACCTGGGCCGCGCGTCAGGGGGTACTGTCACGGATGCCGCCGAGGGCTGCTCCTCCTCCTTGCTCGGGCAGGCTTCGGCGTTCGTGCGTCCCCGAGTACTAGCTGCTACCGTTTGATGTTTTCGATGTTTGTTTTGTCATGTCTAGTTAAAGTGCACCTGTTTCGTATTCTGTATTGATTGTGTCACCTATAAGTTCCCCTATGTTATGTTTGTATCTTTGTGTAAGTTATTGTTCCACCTGTCGTGGTTTTGATAGGTTCGGTGCCTTGGCTCTATATAGTTGTTTACGCACTCCGCGTATTTTGACTCTCCTTGTTGTTTTACGCACTGCGCGTATTTTGTTCGCCTCCAGTGTTTTGAGGTAGTTTATTTTTGTGTCTATTTTCAAGTGTTAGTAAAGTCGTCTTGACTTATCCTCTGTGTCCTGCGATTGACTCTACCACCGCATCCACATCAGCACACTCTGACATTCACTTCAAGATACATCTCACATGTGTTACCTTTCTTTTACTACCAATATGTTTATAGCCCTTGTCGTTTTGGAGCTATACTCTATTCAATTTGGGCATGCATTTTCGAGGCAGGCACTTTAGCCAGGTGCCTAGTGATTAAGAGGTTCACTTCCTGACTGATGTCTTGAGATGTTGCTTCAATATATCCACATAATTTTCCTTCCCTCATGATGCCATCTATTTTGTGAAGTGCACCAGTCCCTCCTGCAGCAAAGCATCCAACAGCATGATGCTGCCACCCCGTGCTTCACGGTTGGGATGGTGTTTTTTCTGCTTGAAAGCGTCCCCTTTTTTCCTTCAAACATAACGATGGTCATTATGGGCAAACAGTTATATTTTTGTTTCATCAGACCAGAGGACATTTCTCCACAAAGCAATCTTTGACCCCACGTGATTGCAAATCGTATTCTGGCTTTTTATGGCGGTTTTGGAGCAGTGGCTTCTTCCTTGCTTAGCGGCCTTTCAGGTTATGTCGAGATAGGACTCGTTTTACTGTGGATATAGATACTTTTGTACCAGTTTCCTCCAGCATCTTCACAAGGTCCTTTGCTGTTGTTCTGGGATTGATTAGTGCTTTTCGAACCAAAGTACATTCATCTCTAGGAGATAGAACGCGTCTCCTTCCTGAGCGGTATGACGGCTGCGTGGTCCCATGGTGTTTATACTTGTTGTTTGTACAGATGAACGTGGTACCTTCAGGCGTTTTGAAATTGCTCCCATGGATGAACCAGACTTGTGGAGGTCTACAGTTTGTTTTCTGAGGTCTTGTCTGATTTCTTTTGATTTTCCCATGATGTCAATCAAAGAGGCACTGAGTTTGAATGTAGGCCTTGAAATACATCCACAGGTACTGTACACCTCCAATTGACTCAGATGAGGTCAATTAGCCTATCAAAAGCTTCTAAAGCCATAACATCATTTTTTCTGGAATTTTCCAATCTATTTAAAGGCACAGTCAACTTAGTGTATAAACTTCTGGCTCAATGGGAATTGTGATACAGTTAATTATAAGTGAAATAATCTGTATGTAAACAATTGTTGGAATAATTACTTGTGTCATGCACATTTACATTTTTAGTCATTTAGCAGACGCTCTTATCCAGAGCGACTTACCGTTAGTGAGTGCATACATTTTCATACTGCCCCCGTGGGAAAACGAACCCACAACCCTGGCGTTGCAAGTGCCATGCTCTACCAACTGTAGATGTCCTAAGTAGATGTCCTAACCGACTTGCCAAAACTATAGTTTGTTAACAAGAAATGTGTGGACTTCAACTGTACGTGAGAGTGCTATTCATTGACTATAGCTCAGCGTTCAACACCATAGTGCCCTCAAAGCTCCTCACTAAGCTAAGGACCCTGGGACTAAACACCTCCCTCTGCAACTGGATCCTGGACTTCCTGACGGGCTGCCCCCAGTTGGTAAGGGTAGGTAACATGCGTGCTCAGTCCCCTCCTGTACTCCCTGTTTACCCATGACTGCATGGCCAGGCACGACTCCAACACCATCATTACATTTGCTGACGACATAACAGTGGTAGGCCTGATCACCGACAACGATGAGACAGCCTATAGGGAGGAGGTCAGAGACCTGGCCATGTGGTGACAGGATAACAACATCTCCCTCAACGTGATCAAGACAAAGGAGATGATTGTGGACTACAGGAAAGAAGGACCGAGCACGCCCCCATTCTCATCGACGGGGCTGTAGTGGAGCAGGTTGAGAGCTTCAAGTTCTTTGGTGTCCACATCACCAACAAACTATCATTGTCCAAACACACCAAGACAGTCGTGAAGAGGGCACGACAAAGCCTATTCCCCCTAAGGAGACTGAAAAGATTTGGCATGGGTCCTCAGATCCTCAAAACGTTATACAGCTGCACCATCAAGAGCATCCTGACTGGTTGCATCACTGCCTGGTATGGCAACTGCTCGGCCTCTTACCACAAGGCACCACAGAGGTTAGTGAGTACGGCCCAGTACATCACTGGGGCCAAGCTTTTCTGCCATCCAGAACTTCTATACCAGGCCCTAAAAATAGTCAAAGACTCCAGTCACCCTAGTCATAGACTGTTCTCTCTGCTACCACACGACAAACGGTACCGGAATGCCAAGTCTAGGTCCAAAAGGCTTCTTAACAGCTTCTACCCCCAAGCCATAAGACTCCTGAACAGCTAATCAAATGGCTACCCTAACTATTTGCATTGTCACCCCCTCTTTTACGCTGCTGCTACTCTCTGTTTATTATCTATGCATAGTCACTTTAACTATACCTACATGTACAGTGAGGGAAAAAAGTATTTGATCCCCTGCAGATTTTGTGCATTTGCCCACTGACAAAGCAAACGATCGGTCTATAATTTTAATGGTAGGTTTATTTGAACAGTGAGAGACAGAATAACAACAACAAAATCCAGAAAAACGTATGTCAAAAATGTTATAAATTGATTTTGCATTTTAATGAGGGAAGTAAGTATTTGACCCCCTCTCAATCAGAAAGATTTCTGGCTCCCAGGTGTCTTTTATACGTAACGAGCTGAGATTAGGAGCACACTCTTAAAGGGGAGTGCTCCTAATCTCAGCTTGTTACCTGTATAAAAGACACCTGTCCACAGAAGCAATCAATCAATCAGATTCCAAACTCTCCACCATGGCCAAGACCAAAGAGCTCTCCAGGGATGTCAGGGACAAGATTGTAGACCTACATAAGGCTGGAATGGGCTACAAGACCATCGCCAAGCAGCTTAGTGAGAAGGTGACAACAGTTGGTGCGATTATTTGCAAATGGAAGAAACACAAAAGAACTGTCAATCTCCCTCGGCCTGGGGCTCCATGCAAGATCTCACCTCGTGAAGTTGCAATGATCATGAGAACGGTGAGGAATCAGCCCAGAACTACACGGAAGGATCTTGTCAATGATCTCAAGGCAGCTGGGACCATAGTCACCAAGAAAACAATTGGTAACATACTACGCCGTGAAGGACGGAAATCCTGCAGCACCCGCAAGGTCCCCCTGCTCAAGAAAGCACATATACATGGATGTCTGAAGTTTGCCAATGAACATCTGAATGATTCAGAGGAGAACTGGGTGAAAGTCTTGTGGTCAGATGAGACCAAAATCGAGCTCTTTGGCATCAACTCAACTCGCCGTGTTTGGAGGAGGAGGAATGCTGCCTATGACCCCAAGAACACCATCCCCACCGTCAAACATGGAGGTGGAAACATTATGCTTTGGGGTTGTTTTTCTGCTAAGGGGACAGGACAACTTCACCGCATCAAAGGGACGATGGACGGGGCCATGTACCGTCAAATCTTGGGTGAGAACCTCCTTCCCTCAGCCAGGGCATTGAAAATGGGTCGTGGATGGGTATTCCAGCATGACAATGACCCAAAACACACGGCCAAGGCAACAAAGGAGTGGCTCAAGAAGAAGCACATTAAGGTCCTGGAGTGGCCTAGCCAGTCTCCAGATCTTAATTCCATAGAAAATATGTGGAGGGAGCTGAAGGTTCGAGTTGCCAAACGTCAGCCTCGAAACCTTAATGACTTGGAGAGATCTGCAAAGAGGAGTGGAACAAAATCCCTCCTGAGATGTGTGCAAACCTGGTGGCCAACTACAAGAAACGTCTGACCTCTGTGATTGCCAACAAGGGTTTTGCCACCAAGTACTAAGTCATGTTTTACAGAGTGGTCAAATACTTATTTCCCTCATTAAAATGCAAATCAATTTATAACATTTTTGACATGCGTTTTTCTGGATTTTTTTGTTTGTTATTCTGTCTCTCACAGTTCAAATAAACCTACCATTAAAACTATAGACTGATCATCTATTTGTCAGTGGGCAAACGTACAAAATCAGCAGGGGATCAAATACTTTTTTCCCTCACTGTACATATTACCTCAATTACCCCGAGTAAACACATTGACTCTGTACCGGTACCCCCTGTATATAGCCTCACTACTGTTATTTTTATGTTTATTTCACTGCTTTTATTTTTGACTTATCTATTAAAAGTTCTTAAAACTGCATTGTTGGTTAAGGGCTTGTAAGTAAGCATTTCACTGTAAGGTCTACACCTGTGGTATTCGGCGCATCTGACAAATAACATTTGATTTGATTTATCAGGTCATATTTTCAGTATAAAGCAACTTTTTTGGTATGTCTGAATATTGAATAGGCCTACACATTGGAAGTTGAGGAAAAAACAAGTTGTCCATATTTTAATGAAGCCAATTTAATTCCTAGTTTATAGCCTAAATGATTAATGGTCTTTTTGAAATTTGTTACGAGTTAAAACAAAACCTTCTAGCACAGACTGTACTCGCAGAGAGAGAGAAAGAGAGAGCTAGCCAGCCAGTGTTTGGCTTGACTTACAGTGACAGTGGGACATCCTGTGTGACTGTTCCCCCAACGTTTACAATCGTCAGGCTTAACCAAATGGCAAGTGTGTGCCGTTAGAGGTTTCACATTTTTGTCAGTTTACTTAAGACAGCCTTTTCTCCATTAAATTATGTGGCGAAGACTAAATAAGGCCCTTTCGCGTGTGTCGCAGTCTGGCTGCAAATCTGTCTTCACTTTACACTGTTTCTAATGGTCGTATTTTTAGACACCCCTAGGTTCTGGTTGATGAAGAATGACAGAAAAAGGTTATTGTGCATGCCTGTGTGTGTGTCAGATACTTTATATTATCTATTAAAGACAAAAATATAAAAATGTTCCCTTAGAAGTATCTGTTTAGGATAACTACGACGTAGGTGTTTCCCATAAAATGTTATTGATAGAACATAGCGAGACAGAGGTTATGGTTGGTAAATGGATTCCTCTCACTACTTCCTCTTGAGGAGGGGGGGCCCATGGAACGGCTAGTTTACTTACACATCACTTCCTCTCCTTCCTCCGGCTGCAGGCCTGGGGTGTGTCCCCAACTCGACACCTTATTCCCTACAAAAGTGCACCACTTCTGACCAGGGCCCATAGTGCACTATGTAGGGTATAGGGTGCCATTTGGAATGCAGATCTTAGGTTGACATGCCGGCGCCACGCTTTGTGATGGCAACCAAGATAAACGATCTAACCAAGGACAGGAGGATACATGGAGGCTTAAAAGCCTTCTTTCGCTCTCTCTCCCAAATAAAAGTTCAAGAGACAGCGGGAGAGAAAGGGGGAAGGTGGGGGGATGTCATGGACGGGAGATGAAGACCAGCGATGGACAATGATTCTGCCATAAGACTCTCTATAGTTCGCAGCGAGCGGAACTATATGTGCAGAGAGCGGAAATACAGGACAGGTAGTTGGCTAAGGCATCTTGCCCATGTTGTCCCCATGCCTAACCTACCAGGTAAAATCAACAGGAAGTTTTGATGTTAAACAGTGGACGTGGAACCACACAGACAGACAGACAGTTACACATGTGAAAACCCCTTCCCTCTGACTCTTAGTCTAAGCATCATTCCTCTCATATTACTTTGTAGGAAGCATCGACATTAGGCCAATATGAAGCCCTCCAGACCAGGGGCGGCCTGTTCAATAGGGCGATATGGGCGACGCACTGCCAAACGGGAAAAGGAAGGGATTTTTTTTCTAATCAATTATATCACGGCAACAGTAGTTATCAGTGTTGTAATCTATACGTCTGATCTGCCACAGTGCCACACTGCCACTAAATGTCGAATCAGGCTAAAGTCGTGCTTCAAATGGCTCCCCCTTTTGGGGGCGATTTCAGTCAGGTTGAAAATCGCCCAGAAGTCTGTAATAGACTCCCATGTAAAATCTATTTTTTTCAAATTTCAGAGCCTTCAATACAATCTCAATGGGTGTCTGTGGGCTTGCACTTACGCCTTTCGTCATACGTTACGTAACCATGAACGTAACTGAGAAAAAGAGTGGATTGTTTGAAAGAAGTTCCTTTTTGTCGGCGATTCGGCGAACAAATGAAGATAAATTGGCAACGAAACAATTAGGACCTCCCAGACCAAATTTAATAATTCAACAGGTTTCTACTAAAGGCGGAAGGTCCTACACCCGAGGATTTTTCCAAAAAATTGGTACGAACGAAAAAAGACATTGCCACTCACTCAACTGGATGACGGGATACAGGCTAGCTGTCCGCCGCCACAACGATGAGGTTAGTGTTGATAATCACAAGTTTACTGGATGTGGATATGGTGTAATAAAGGCAGTTTATTCAGAGGTAAATATATCTGGAATCGCGTTCACGGACCCGTTCGTCAAACTCTTAAGGAGCTATAAATTAAGCCCCATTACTTACCATATCAGATAAGAGAAATTGCTGCAGCTACATATATTTTACATCCTGGCCCTACATAGTTCACTATTTGCATCACTTACCAAAATATTACATGTGGTCATATATGCTTGGAAAGTGGAGATGCCATAGAACGTCAAAAAAGTAAACATTGCTGGAGACACATTGCCGTTTTGGAGAAGACATCGCGTTTGCTAGCGAAGAGATTTGTTGTGGCAAATGAACTTGGGCTGGGAATTGCCAGGAACCTCACGATAAGATATATGCATCAGCATTGTGTCACGATCGTCTGAGGAAACGGACCAATACGCAGCGCGTGGAGTGAACATGATGACTTTATTAAATAAAAGCAACCACGAAAACAACAAACAAATGACGATAGTGAAGTCCTACAGTGACTATGACTGAACCTGGAACAAAAACCCACAAACACACAGTGAAACCACAACAGTTTAAATATGGCTCCCAATCAGAGATAACGAGCCGACAGCTGTCACTCGTTACCTCCGATTGGGAGTCACATGAATAATCAAGAACCACCACAACATAGAAATGCACAACTAGAAATCCCAACATAGAAATACACCCAAATGAAAATGAACAACCCTGGCTCCATAAATCAGAGTCCCTGGAGCCAGAGTGTCACAGTACCCCCCTAAAGGTGCGAACTCCGGGCGCACCAGCATACTGTCTAGGGGAGGGTCTGGGTGGGCGTCTGTCCATGGTGGCGGCTCTGGCACTGGTCGTGGTCCCCACCCCACCATAGTCACTACCCGCTACGTAGCCTCCTCCAAATGACCACCCTCCAATATAACCCCACTGGATTAAGGGGCAGCACCGGACTAAGAGGCAGCACCGGACTAAGGGGGCAACACCGGACTAAGGGGCAGCACCAGGAGAAGGCAGCACCAGGATAAGGGGCAGCACCAGGATAAGGGCAGCACCAGACTAAGGGGCAGCACCAGACTAAGGGGCAGCACCGGACTAAGGGGCAGCACCGAACTAAGGGGCAGCACCAGGATAAGGGGCAGCACCAGGATAAGGGGCAGCACAGGGCTAAGGGGCAGTACCGGACTAAATGGCAGATCCTGGCTGGCTGGCTCTGGCAGATCCTGGCTGGCTGGCGGATCCTGGCTGGGACGGCTCCTGGCGGATCCTGGCTGGGACGGCTCTGGCGGATCCTGGCTGGACGGCTCTGGCGGATCCTGGCTGGACGGCTCTGGCGGATCCTGGCTGGGCGGCTCTGGCGGATCCTGGCTGGCCCCGGCTCTGGCGGATCCTGGCTGGACAGCTCTGGCGGATCCTGGCTGGACGGCTCATGGCTGGCTGACGGATCTGGCTGCTCGTGGCTGGCTGCGGATCTGGCTGCTCATGGCTGGCTGACGGATCTGGCTGCTCATGGCTGGCGGATCGCTCTGGCTGATCCTGTCTGGCGGAAGGCTCTGGCTGATCCTGTCTGGCAGACGGCTCTCGGCTGATCCTGTCTGGCGGAAGGCTCTCAGCGGCTCCTGTCTGGCGGAAGGCTCTAGCGGCTCCGATCTGGCGGACGACTCTGAAGGCTCTGGCAGACGGGCGGCTTTGCAGGCTCCAGTACAGACGGGCGGCTTTAGCGCCGTAGGGGCAGACGGGTAGTTCAAGCGCCCGTTGGGCAGACGGGCAGTTCAGGCACCGTTGGGCAGACGGGCAGTTCAGGCGCCGTTGGGCAGACGGGCAGTTCAGGCCCGTTGGGCAGACGGCAGATTCTGGCCGTCTGAGGCGCACCGCAGGCCTGGTCGTGGTGCCGGAACTGGAGGTACCGGGATGAGGACACGCATCTCAGGGCTAGTGCGGGGAGAAGGAACAGGGCATGCTGGGCCCTGGGGACGCACCGTAGGCCTGATGCGTGGTGCCGGAACTGGTGGTCCCAGGCTGAGGACACGCATCTCAGGGCTTTTTATGGTGCGTGGAGCAGGAACAGGCCGGGCTGGGCTGGCGACGCGCACCGTATCCCTGGTGCGAGTGGCCGAAACAGGCCGGGCCGGGCGTGGCGGCGCACCATATCCCTGGTGCGTGGAGCAGGAACAGGCCGGGCTGGGCTGGCGACGCACACCTTAGGGTTCTGTGCGTGGAGCAGGAACAGGCCGGGCTGGGCTGGCGACGCACACCTTAGGTTCTGTGCGTGGAGCAGGAACAGGCCGGGCTGGGCTGGCGACGCACACCTTAGGTTCTGTGCGTGGAGCAGAAACAGGCGGGCTGGACTGGCGACGCACACCGTGGGCTTGATGCGTGGAGTAGGAACAGGCGGTCCGTACTGGGAACACACACCACTGGCTTTAACTGGGGATCAGGAACGGGCCGGACCGGACTGGTAACACACATCAGTCTCTCACGCCGTGCCGCAACAACTTCCCCTTCTCTACTGCCAATGGCTCCCGTAATCCGATAGCCTTCTCTCCACGTCTCCCTGTGGCAGCCTCCTGCTGCCCAGCCGCCTAAGCCATGTGCCCCCCCCAAAAAACTTTTTGGGGTTGCCTCTCGTCCCTTCCAACGATGACCCTGCTGTCGCCGTTGCTCCTCTCTCGCCAGGGCCTTGATCTTCCCCCAAGGTCCCTTGCCCCCGAGCATGTCCTCCCAGGACCACGATTTGCCCACCTGGGCCATCGCCAGCCTCTCGATCTCCTTACCAGGTGCCTCCTCCCATGTCCAGTCTCTTTGCTCCTGGACACGCTGCTTGGTCCTTTTATGGTGGGTTTTTCTGTCACGATCGTCTGAGGAAACGGACCAATACGCAGCGGTGGAGTGAATATGATGACTTTATTAAATAAAAGCAACCACGAAAACAACAAACAAATGACGAGTAGTGAAGTCCTACAGTGACTATGACTGAACCTGGAACAAAAACCCCACAAACACACAGTGAAACCACAACAGTTTAATATGGCTCCCAATCAGAGATAACGAGCCGACAGCTGTCACTCGTTACCTCCGATTGGGAGTCACATGAATAATCAAGAACCACCACAACATAGAAATGCACAACTAGAAATCCCAACATAGAAATACACCCAAATGAAAATGAACAACCCTGGCTCCATAAATCAGAGTCCCTGGAGCCAGAGTGTCACACATTGCGAGTCTCATGATTCTATACGTATTGCGATTCGATACTGTGATTTTATTGCGCACCATATGTCTGTTGCAGAGGGATCAGAAAGCCATGAGAACGAGTTTTGATCAGTCATGGAAATAAAAGTGCTGAAAACAAATTTGCTCCCAATGTGAAAAGATTGAGAACAAGCTATGAAGGAACAATAATGGTGTTTTGGTGCAGGTACAGCCAACTAGCGCTAAAATATTGCGATATTGTCAATACAGTATATCGTAAAGTATCACTATGTAACTCGATTTCTTTCACCCCAATCCCTCAAATTAACGGTAAATAACTGAATTGTTTGCCCCACATTTAGCTAAGATGATTAGCTAGCCAGCTAAAATGTTTTATTTAGTTAGCAGTCGCATCTACAATAGTTTACTGTCAATAACATGTCTCCAAAATGACGTGGTGTCTCCAATTGTGTTGACATTTTACAATTGCAATGCGCATCCATGAGTATCCACTTTCTGTAGCTCAGCTGGTAGAGCATGGTGCTTGTAACGCCAAGGTAGTGGGTTCGATCCCCGGGACCACCCATACACAAAAATGTATGCACGCATGACTGTAAGTCGCTTTGGATAAAAGCGTCTGCTAAATGGCATATTATTATTATTATTATTATTATTATTATTATTTCTGAAGAGAGCCCGAAACATTGTGTGCAGACATTTTATGCAATAAATGAAGTAGGTTCAATCTAGTAGTTCTGATCTTCTGATTGGTCCTGATGAGTTGGGCGTGGTCCCTGCAGGCTACTGTCACTGTTGCATTGGCTCTGAGTCGGGTTCTGTCTTCAAATGTTCAGCCTAAGAGAGGGGATTTTTGTGTGTGTGTGTGTGTGTGTGTGTGTGTTTAACAGTGACAGATGTGTGTGTGTGTGTTTGTGTGTGTGTGTGTCCTCAGAGCAAAGAACTCGTGAGTTGGAATAACTGAGAGGCCTATGGCGTGGGTGTTGTCCTTGGCCACCTGCTGACAAGGCTGACAAGATAGGACCCTTTTGTCCATTGTTATTGGATAGGAACATAACTTATAACCAGCTCCCTGACCTAAATAGATCTTAGCACAACATTTTACTCAACATATCATATTCCATATTCACTATAACAAATATATTTACTACGACATTAGCAAGAACCGCTACATCCTCAGCCGGCTAATCCAGTGTGTGAAGTTTTGCGGAGTGTTTGAGTTAGCTTTGCGAGGCAAAGATGAAACTGAGGGCTCCACCAACCCTGGTAAGCCAACACTTTTGAGATCAGTCAATAAATGCTTCTGGTATTGACTTATATGCTGCCCCTGTCTTCATGTTGTTGCTGGACATATCTTTTTTTAAATGTGTGTAGGTCACCTAAATCATCAGAAAAATTGCCCCTCCTGAGAATTTTTTCAGGAGCCGCCACTGCTCCAGACTGCTTAGAAGGCCTCTGTTTTATCCACAGCCAAAGACATTCTCCATGGAAAATAACACGATAAACTGTCTGGGTTGTGTCTCTGAGTTATCACGTACAGTATATCAACATTGGATAAACTATAAGAGTTGTAACAGGATATCCCATTGACTAACATACACAGCATTTGTGGAGTATGTTGCTGTTTGTAATCTGGCTATGTCTTTCTTAATTGCCCCTCAGGGGATTAATAAAGTTGTATTGAATTGAAACAATATTCTCTTCCGTACTGTATATCAATAGTCACTGTAGATGAAGACTTACAGTGCATTCAGAAAGTATTCACACCCTGTCACGGATCCACCCCGGTACTGCTGCTCATTCCATTCACCAGCTCCGGAGGTCTACGTCACCGGCCTTATAGGTGTCACTGACCTGGTTCCTTACCACCAACCCCGGACTGTCTTGTCTCATTACGCACACCTGGTTGCCATTCCCCCTGAATAGTATGTGTATATATGTGCCCTCTGTTCCCCATTGTCCTTATCGATTATTGTCCCATGTCCGTTGGTCTCGTGAGTACATTGTATTACAGTTTACTTGCCGAGTAATTGTGCACTTGTTATTACAGGTCTCGTCCTGTGTATTATTTAGAGGTTTACACCTCGCTCTTTTGTTTGGGTTGAATAATAAAACACCCTATTACGTATTCCTGCGCTGTCTTCTATCAGTATACAACGTGACACACCCGTTGACTTTTTCCACATTTAATTGTGTTACAGCCTGAATTTAAAATTGATTAAATTGAGATTTTTTGTCACTGGACTACACAAAATACCCCATAATGAGAAAGTGGAATTATGTTTTTCAAATATTTTACAAATTAATAAAAATTAAAAGCTGAAATGTCTTGAGTCAATATTTAACCCCTTTGTTATGGCAAGCCTAAATAAATTCTGGAGAAAAAATGTCCTTAACCAGTAACCTAATAAGTCTCTGTACACCACACATACAATTAAAGTTGGAGTCGGAAGTTTACATACACCTTAGCCAAATACATTTATTCTCAGTTTTTATCAATTCCTGACATTTAATCCTAGTAAAAATTCCCTGTTTTAGGTCAGTTAAGATCACCACTTTATTTTAAGAATGTGAAATGTCAGAATAATAGTACAGAGAATGATTTATTTCAACTTTTATTTCTTTCATCACATTCCCAGTTGGTCAGAAGTTTACATACACTCAATTAATATTTGGTAGCGTTGCCTTTACAGTGGGGAAAAAAAGTATTTAGTCAGCCACCAATTGTGCAAGTTCTCCCACTTAAAAAATGAGAGGCCTGTAATTTTCATCATAGGTACACGTCAACTATGACAGACAAAATGAGGGAAAAAAATCCAGAAAATCACATTGTAGGATTTTTAATGAATTTATTTGCAAATTATGGTGGAAAATACGTATTTGGTCAATAATAAAAGTTTCTCAATACTTTGTTATATACCCTTTGTTGGCAATGACACAGGTCAAACGTTTTCTGTAAGTCTTCACAAGGTTTTCACACACTGTTGCTGGTATTTTGGACCATTCCTCCATGCAGATCTCCTCTAGAGCAGTGATGTTTTGGGGCTGTCGCTGGGCAACACAGACTTTCAACTCCCTCCAAAGATGTTCTATGGGGTTGAGATCTGGAGACTGGCTAGGCCACTCCAGGACCTTGAAATGCTTCTTACGAAGCCACTCCTTCGTTGCCCGGGCGGTGTGTTTGGGATCATTGTCATGCTGAAAGACCCAGCCACGTTTCATCTTCAATGCCCTTGCTGATGGAAGGAGGTTTTCACTCAAAATCTCACGATACATGGCCCCATTCATTCTTTCCTTTACACGGATCAGTCGTCCTGGTCCCTTTGCAGAAATCAGCCCCAAAGCATGATGTTTCCACCCCCATGCTTCACAGTAGGTATGGTGTTCTTTGGATGCAACTCAGCATTATTTGTCCTCCAAACACAACGAGTTGAGTTTTTACCAAAAAGTTCTATTTTGGTTTCATCTGACCATATGACATTCTCCCAATCCTCTTCTGGATCATCCAAATGCACTCTAGCAAACTTCAGATGGGCCTGGACATGTACTGGCTTAAGCAGGGGGACATGTCTGGCACTGCAGGATTTGAGTCCCTGGCGGCGTAGTGTGTTACTGATGGTAGGCTTTGTTACTTTGGTCCCAGCTCTCTGCAGGTCATTCACTGCCTGGAGCCCCAGATCGAGGGAGATTATCAGTGGTCTTGTATGTCTTCCATTTCCTAATAATTGCTCCCACAGTTGATTTCTTCAAACCAAGCTGCTTACCTATTGCAGATTCAGTCTTCCCAGCCTGGTGCAGGTCTACAATTTTGTTTCTGGTGTCCTTTGACAGCTCTTTGGTCTTGGCCATAGTGGAGTTTGGAGTGTGACTGTTTGAGGTTGTGGACAGGTGTCTTTTATACTGATAACAAGTTCAAACAGGTGCCATTAATACAGGTAATGAGTGGAGGACAGAGGAGCCTCTTAAAGAAGAAGTTACAGGTCTGTGAGAGCCAGAAATCTTGCTTGTTTGTAGGTGACCAAATACTTATTTTCCACCATAATTTGCAAATAAATTCATAAAAAATCCTACAATGTGATTTTCAGGATTTTTCTTTCTCATTTTGTCTGTCATAGTTGACGTGTACCTATGATGAACATTACAGGCCTCTCTCATCTTTTTAAGTGGGAGATCTTGCACAATTGGTGGCTGACTAAATACTTTTCTTCCCCACTGTATATTGTTTAATTTGGGTCAAATGTTTCGGGTAGCCTTCCACAAGCTTCCCACAATACGTTGGGTGAATTGTGGCCCATTCCTCCTTACAGAGCTGGTGTAACTGAGTCAGGTTTGTAGGCCTCCTTGCTCGCACACGTTTTTTCAGTTCTGCCCTCAAATATCTATAGGATTGAGGTCAGGGCTTTGTGATGGCCACTCCAATACCTTGACTTTGTTGTCCTTAAGCCAAACGTTGGAAGTATGCTTGGGGTCATTGTCCATTTGGAAGACCCATATGCGACCAAGCTTTAACTTCTTGACTGATGTCTTGAGATGTTGCTTCAATATATCCACATAATTTTCCTTCCTCATGTTGCCATCTATTTTGTGAAGTGCACCAGTCCCACCTGCAGCAAAGCACCCCCACAGCACGATGCTGCCACCCCTGTGCTTCACGGTTGGGATGGTGTTCTTCGGCTTGCAAGCAACCCCCTTTTTCCTCCAAACATAACAATGGTCATTATGGGCAAACAGTTCTATTTTTGTTTCATCAGACCAGAGGACACTTCTCCAAAAAGTACGATCTTTGTCCCCATGTGCAGTTGCAAACCGTAGTCTGGCTTTTTTATGGTGGTTTTGGAGCAGTGGCTTCTTCCTTGCTGAGCGGCCTTTCAGGTTATGTCGATATATAGGACTCGTTTTACTGTGGATATTGATACTTTTGTACCTGTTTCCTCCAGCATCTTCACAAGGTCCTTTGCTGTTGTTCTGGGATTGATAGTGCTTTTCGCAACAAAGTACGTTAATCTCTAGGAGACAGAACGCATCTCCTTCCTGAGCGGTATGACGGCCTTGTGGTCCCATGGTGTTTATACTTGCGTACTATTGTTTGTACAGATGAACGTGGTACCTTCAGGCATTTGGAAATTGCTCCCAAGGATGAACCAGACTTGTGGAGGTCAACACATTTGTTGCTGAGGTCTTGGCTGATTTCTTTTGATTTTCCCATGATGTCAAGCAAAGAGGCACTGAGGTTGAAGGTAGGCCTTGAAATACATCCACATGTACACCTCCAATTGACTCAAATGATGTCAATTAGCCTATCAGAAGCTTCTAAAGCCATGACATCATTTTCTGGAATTTTCCAAGCTGTTTAAAGGCACCATCAACTTAGTTTATGTAAACTTCTGACCCAATGGAATTGTGATACAGTGAATTATAAGTGAAATAATCTGTCTGTAAATAATTGTTGGAAAAATTACTTGTGTCATGCACAAAGTAGATGTCCTAACCTACTTGCCAAAACTATAGTTTGTTAACAAGAAATGTGTGGAGTGGTTGACAAACAAGTTTTAATGACTCCAACCTAAGTGTATGTAAACTTCCGACTTCAACTGTATCTGTAAGGTCCCTCAGTCGAGCAATGAATTTCAAACACAGATTCAACCACAAAGAGCAGGAAGTGGACCTATTAGTAGATGAAAAAAAAGCAGACATTGAATATCCCTTTTAGCATGGTGAAGTTATCAATTACACTTTGGATTGTTTATCAATACACCCAGTCATTACAAAGACACATGCGTCCTTCCTAACTCAGTTGCCGGGGAGGAAGGAAACTGCTCAGGGATTTCACCATGAGGCCAATATCAATCAATCAAATGTATGTATAAAGCCCTTTTTACATCAGCAGATGTCACAAAGTGCTATACAGGAACCCAGCCTAAATCCCCGAACAGCAAGCAATGCAGATGTAGAAGCACGGTGGCTAGGAAAAACTCCATAGAAAGGCAGGCACCTAGGAAGAAACCTAGAGAGGATCCAGGCTCTGAGGGGTGGCCAGTCTTCTTCTGGCTGTGCCGGGTGGAGATTATAAGAGTACATAGCCATTTAAGGCCAGATTGTTCTTCAAGATGATCAAACGTTCATAGATGACCAGCAGGGTCAAATAATAATCACAGTGGTTGTAGAGGGTGCAACAGGTCAGTACCTCAGGAGTAAATGTCAGTTGGCTTTTTATAGCCGAGCATTCAGAGGTCGAGACAGCAGGTGCGGTAGGTAGAGAGAGTCGAAAACAGCAGGTCCGGGACAAAGTAGCACGTCCGGTGAACAGGTCAGGGTTCCATAGCCGCAGGCCGAACAGTTGAAACTGGAGCAGCAGCATGACCAGGTGGACTGGAGACAGCCAGGAGTCATCAGGCCAGGTAGTCCTGAGGCATGGTCCTAGAGCTCAGGTCCTCTGGGAGGGAGAGAGGGAGAGAGGGAGAGAGAGAATAGTGACTTTAAAACAGTTACATAGTTTAATGGCTGTGATAGGAGAAAACTGAGGATGGATCAACAACATTGTACTTACTCCACAATACATGCATACTGTTTGCATCAACGCACTAAAGTAATACTGCAAAAGATGTGGCGAATCAAAACATATTTTGTCCTGAATACAAAGTGTTATGTTTGGGGCAAATCCAATACAACACATTACTGAGTACCACTCTCCAGATTTTCAAGTATAGTGGTGGCTGCATCATGTTATGTGTATGCTTGTAATCATTAAGGACTGGGGAGTTTTTTAGGATAAAAAAATAAATGGAATGGAGCTAAGCACAGGCAAAATCCTAGAGGAAAACCCAGTTCAGTCTGCTTTCCACCAGACACTGGGAGATGAATTCGCCTTTCAGTAGGACAATAACCTAAAACACATGGCCAAATCTACACTGGAGTTGCTTACCAAGAAGACCGTGAATGTTCCTGAGTGGCCGACTTTCAGTTTTGACATAAATTCACTTGAGAAGTCCTGAAAATGGTTGTCTAGCATAGATCAGGGGTGTGAATACTTACGTAAATGAGATATTTCTGTATTTTATTTTCAATAAATGTGCAAACATTTCTTAAAAACATGTTTTCACTTTATCATTATGGGGTATTGTGTGTAGATGGGTGAGAATTTAGTTTTTTTCAGGCTGTAACACAACAAAATGTGGAGTAAGTCAACGGTATGAATACATTCTGAAGGTGCTGTATAGGATACTTCATGGAGTTCTCAAAAGAGACAGACAGTTTCTGATTAATACTGACCTATAGTTTCCCATAGATGTTGGGGATCACTATATAATACGTTTAGTCAGCTTGACAAACACCAGACTGAAAAAGGCTGAAAAACTGCCCGTTTGTTTGTGATTAGGGCTGAGGAACGAGCTGCCCTCCCGCCCTCTCTTCCTGTTCCCTTCGTTTACGTCATTTAGCAGACGCTCTTATCCAGAGCGACTTACAGTTAGTGAGTGCATACATACATTTTATTTTTTTTTATTTTTCATACTGGCCCCCGTGGGAATTGAACCCACAACCCTGGCGTTGCAAACGCCATGCTCTACCAACTGAGCTACATCCCTGCTGGCCATTCCCTCCCCTACCCTGGACGATGCTGGGCCAATTGTGCGCCGCCCCATGGGTCTCCCGGTCACGGCCAGCTACGACAGAGCCTGGTTTCGAACCAGGATCTCTAGTGGCACAGCTAGCACTGCGATGCAATGCCTTAGACCACTGCGCCACTCGGGAGGTGCAACCTCTTCATAGAGGTGCAACTCTCTGTTGTGTACAGTACTTTCTCCATGACCCTCATCTGTATTCCCCCTTAAACTGAATAGTACCATGCATATGTTTCAGTCAGTGCTCGTCCAGCACTCTCAAACAGCATTCCTTGTGTTTAGGAAAACATGTAAACTAACTGACATATGAAAATGTAAAAGTAAGCAGTCAGCCCCCCTGGCTTCCGTCCCGCTCAGCTAAGTGCCAATATGAAAGCTAGGTTTGTGTTGCTGGTCTGTCTGTGTCATAAGGTGCTGAAGGTGGGTGTGGGGTAGGAATCAGGCGCAGGACGCAGAGGCTCAGTTCAAAGGCTTTAGTGCAAAATTCACACAAACAAAAGCACAATAAGCCTGAAGGCGAATACCAGGCGCACACAGGCGACAAAATAAACTGCGCACAAAACATGTGCAAAGAAACCACTCCAAACACTGGAGGGAAAAATGTAGCTCCAACACGTAACAGAGGCGCAATCACACACAAACACAGACACACACAACGAGAACTAAATAGAACACTAACGAGGACTAACTAGACACAGGTGTACAACATTAAGACCAAACCAAACGAACATGAAACATAGATCGGTGGCAGCTAGTACTCCGGGGACGACGACCGCCGAAGCCTGCCCGAACCAGGAGGAGGAGCAGCCTCGGCCGAAACCGTGACAGTACCCCCCCCTTGACGCGCGGCTCCAGCCGTGCGCCGACCCTGGCCTCGGGGACGACCAGGAGGACGCGGAGCAGGGCGCGCGGGATGGTCCCGTGGAACTCCGACAGGAGAGATGGGTCTAGGATGTCCCTCCGCGGCACCCAGCACCGCTCCTCCGGGCCGTACACCTCCCACTCCACGAGATACTGGAGACCCCCCATCCGGCGTCTGGAGTCCAAGATGGACCGAACGGTGTACGCCGGAGCCCCCCTCGATGTCCAATGGGGCGGAGGAGTCTCTCCTATCTCATTGTCCTGGAGTGGACCAGCTACCACCGGCCTGAGAAGAGACACATGGAACGAGGGGTTAATATTCTTATATTCAACAGGTAGATGTAACTTATAACACACCTCGTTCAATCTTCTCAGGACTTTAAAGGGGCCCCACAAACCGCCGACCCAGCTTCCGGCAGGGCAGGCGGAGGGGGTAGGTTTCTGGTAGAGAGCCAGACTCGATCTCCGGGTGCGACACCGGCCCCTCACTGCGGTGGAGATCGGCGCTCGCCTTGTGACGACGGACGGCCCGCTGCAGGTGGACGTGGGCGGCGTTCCACGTCTCTTCCGAGCGCCTCATCCAATCATCCACCGCAGGGGCCTCGATCTGGCTCTGCTGCCACGGTGCCAGAACCGGCTGGTAACCTAATACACATTGGAAAGGGGTTAGGTTGGTAGAGGAGTGGCGGAGAGAATTCTGGGCCATCTCGGCCCAGGGAATGTAACACGCCCACTCCTCAGGCCGGTCCTGGCAATAAGACCTCAGAAACCTACCCACATCCTGGTTGACACGTTCTACCTGCCCGTTACTCTCCGGGTGGTACCCCGAGGTAAGGCTAACTGAGACCCCCAAACTCTCCATAAACGCTCTCCACACCCGGGAGGTAAACTGGGGGCCTCGATCAGACACTATATCCTCGGGGACCCCGTAATGCCGGAAGACGTGGGTAAATAGGGCCTCAGCAGTCTGTAGGGCAGTAGGAAGACCCGACATAGGGAGAAGACGACAGGCCTTAGAGAAATGGTCCACAACGACCAGGATGGTGGTATTCCCCTGAGAGAGGGGAAGGTCTGTTACAAAATCCACCGAGAGGTGGGACCATGGTCGTTGTGGAAGGGGAAGGGGCTGTAACTTACCCCTGGGCAGATGTCGGGGCGCCTTACACTGGGCGCACACCGAGCAGGAGGAGACATAAACCCTCACATCCCTAGCCAAAGTGGGCCACCAGTATTTAGTGCTAAGGCAATGCACTGTCCGGCCGATACCCGGATGTCCAGAGGAGGGTGACGTGTGAGCCCAGTAAATTAATCGATCCCGAATCTCGAGCGGAACGTACTTCCGACCCTCAGGACACTGTGGAGGGCTGGGGTCGGTACGCAACGCTCGCTCGATTTCGGAATCGACCTCCCACACCACCGGTGCCGCAAGGAACGACTCCGGTAGTATGGGAGTGGGCTCAACGGACCTCTCCTCCGTGTCATACCGCCGGGACAGCGCATCTGCCTTACCATTCTGGGACCCAGGGATGTACGTGATTTTAAATACGAACCTGGTGAGAAACATACTCCATCGAGCCTGGCGAGGGTTCAGTCTCCTCGCTGCCCGGATGTACTCCAGGTTCCGATGGTCAGTCAAAATGAGGAAAGGGTGTTGAGCCCCCTCAAGCCAATGCCTCCATACCTTAAGGGCTTGAACTACAGCTAACAGCTCCCTGTCCCCAACGTCATGAGTTACGCTCCGCCGGGCTGAGCTTCTTAGAGTAAAAAGCACAGGGGCGGAGTTTAGGGGCGTGCCGGACCGTTGAGAGAGAACGGCCCCTATACCAGCCTCAGACGCGTCTACCTCAACCTGAAAGGGTAATGCGGGATCCGGATGCGCCAGCACCGGGCCGACGTAAACAGGTCCTTCAGTCTCCTAAAGGCCCTGTCCGCATCGGCCGACCACTGCAGTCGCACCGGACCCCACTTCAGAAGGGACGTGATGGGAGCTGCCACCTGTCCAAAACCCCGGATAAACCTCCGGTAGTAATTCGCAAAGCCCAAAAACTGCTGCACCTCTTTTACAGTAGTTGGGGTTTGCCAATTACGCACAGCGGACACACGATCCACCTCCATTCTCACCCCTGACGCGGACAACCGATAACCCAAAAAGGAGACCGACTCCTGGAAAAACAGCCTCCTCAATACACGACGCACCAGGGTTATATGCTCGGCTCGGGTAGACGAGTACACCAGAATGTCATCAATGTACACGACCACCCCTTGTCCCTGCATATCCCGGAAAATCTAATCTACGAAGGATTGGAAGACTGATGGAGCATTCATCAACCCATATGGCATGACGAGATATTCGAAATGACCTGACGTGGTACTAAACACTGTCTTCCATTCGTCACCCTCCCAAATGCGCACAAAGTTATACGCGCTCCTGAGATCCAGTTTTGTGAAAAACCGCGCTCCATGCAATGACTCCGTCATGGTCGCAATCAGAGGGAGTGGATAACTGTATTTCACAGTAATCTGATTGAGACCACGGTAATCAATGCACGGGAGCAACCCTCCATCCTTCTTTTTCACAAAAAAGAAACTCGAGGAGGCGGGAGAAGTGGAGGGCCGAATGTATCCCTGTCTCAAAGATTCGGCTATGTAAGTCTCCATAGCTTTTCTCTCCTCTTGAGACAAAGGATACACATGGCTCCTTGGGAGCGCTGCTCCTGCCTGGAGATCAATCGCACAATCCCCCTGTCTATGAGGAGGCAACTGCGTCGCCCTAGTTTTGCTAAACACGAGAGCTAAATCCCCATATTCAGGCGGAATGTGCAGTGCGGGCACTTGGTTTGGACTCTCCACCGAAGTCGCCCCCCACGGAAACACCCAGACATCGCCCCTCGCACTGAGCAGACCACCCATCGAGAGCCCTCTGTTGCCACGAAATAGCAGGGTTGTGGGTGCTTAACCAGGGAATCCCCAGCACCACTGGGTACGCAGGAGAGTCGATCAGATACAGCTGTATAGTCTCCTCATGACCCCCCTGCGCACACATCCGAAGTGGCGCTGTGATCTCCCTGATCAACCCCGACCCCAACGGATGGCTATCTAAGGCATGAACGGGAAAAGGTTTGTGAACAGGTAGGAGAGGGATCCCTAACTCAAAACAAAACTTCCGATCAACAAAATTCCCAGCTGCGCCTGAATCTACGAGCGCCTTATGCTGGGAATGAGGTGCAACCTGTGGAAAACACACAGGTATACAAAAGTGCGCAACAGAAAGCTCTGGGTAAGTGGGACGTCTACTGACCTGGGAGGCCCCCCCCAGTGCGTGGCCTGTTGTCTTCTCCCCGGAGAACCCTCCCCAGCACCTGGCCGCAGTGTGCCCTCCACGACCGCACTTGGTGCAGGAGACAGGCCCCCTCGGGCTCCTCCTACTCCGTTCTCTAGCGCGGCACCCCCGAGCTCCATAGGGCTCGGCTCGGAGGCGCCGGAGGGCGGAATGGACGGACTCCCCTCGGGGACGTCCACGGGTGGCCAGCAGGGTGTCCAGACGGATGGACATATCGACCAACTGGTCGAATGTAAGATGGGTATCCCTGCAGGCCAACTCACGTTGAACGTCCTCTCGTAGGTTACATCGAAAATGGTCGATGAGAGCCCGCTCATTCCACCCTGCATCAGCCGCTAGAGTCCGGTACTCTAGAGCGAACGCCTGCGCGCTCCTCCTCCCTTGTCTCAACTGGACTAGACGCTCCCCCGCCGCTTTGCCCTCAGGTGGATGGTCGAACACGGCCTTGAAGCGGCGGGAGAACTCTGCGTAGGTCACGGTGTTGGCGTCCATTCTCCTCCACTCGGCGCTAGCCCACTCCAACGCCTTGCCCGTGAGACAGGAGATGAGGGCGGAAACGCTCTCGTATCCCGAGGGCACCGGGTGTACAGTGGCCAGGTAGAGCTCCACCTGCAGGAGGAACCCCTGACACCCGGCAGCTGTTCCGTCATACGCCCTCGGGAGCGAGAGCCGAATCCCCCTGGGTTCCGAACCTAGGACTGGTGGACCGACCGATGGGGTGGGCAGGATAGGTGGAGGTGTGGTTACCCGGCTGGCCTCCCATCGGTGCAAGGTGTAGATTACCTCCTGTAGAGCGGTCTCCAGTTGTCGAATCTGGCCATCTTGTCCACGGATATGCTCCTCGAGCGACACAGGCGTCTCTGCCGATCCTGCTGATTCCATTGTGGTGTGTGATTCTGTCATAAGGTGCTGAAGGTGGGTGTGGGGTAGGAATCAGGCGCAGGACGCAGAGGCTCAGTTCAAAGGCTTTAGTGCAAAATTCACACAAACAAAAGCACAATAAGCCTGAAGGCGAATACCAGGCGCACACAGGCGACAAAATAAACTGCGCACAAAACATGTGCAAAGAAACCACTCCAAACACTGGAGGGAAAAATGTAGCTCCAACACGTAACAGAGGCGCAATCACACACAAACACAGACACACACAACGAGAACTAAATAGAACACTAACGAGGACAAACTAGACACAGGTGTACAACATTAAGACCAAACCAAACGAACATGAAACATAGATCGGTGGCAGCTAGTACTCCGGGGACGACGACCGCCGAAGCCTGCCCGAACCAGGAGGAGGAGCAGCCTCGGCCGAAACCGTGACAGTCTGGTGTGTGTACAGTGGGGAAGAAAAGTATTTAGTCAGCCACCAATTGTGCATGTTCTCCCACTTAAAAAGATGAGAGAGGCCTGTAATTTTCATCATAGGTACACGTCAACTATGACAGACAAATTGAGAAAAAAAATCCAGAAAATCACATTGTAGGATTTTTAATGAATTTATTTGCAAATTATGGTGGAAAATAAGTATTTGGTCACCTACAAACAAGCAAGATTTTTGGCTCTCACAGACCTGTAACTTCTTCTTTAAGAGGCTCCTCTGTCCTCCACTCGTTACCTGTATTAATGGCACCTGTTTGAACTTGTTATCAGTATAAAAGACACCTGTCCACCACCTCAAACAGTCACACTCCAAACTCCACTATGGCCAAGACCAAAGAGCTGTCAAAGGACACCAGAAACAAAATTGTAGACCTGCACCAGTCTGGGAAGACTGAATCTGCAATAGGTAAGCAGCTTGGTTTGAATAAATCAACTGTGGGAGCAATTATTAGGAAATGGAAGACATACAAGACCACTGATAATCTCCCTTGATCTGGGGCTCCACGCAAGATCTCACCCCGTAGGGTCAAAATGATCACAAGAACGGTGAGCAAAAATCTCAGAACCACACGGGGGGACCTAGCGAATGACCTGCAGAGAGCTGGGACCAAAGTAACAAAGCCTACCATCAGTAACACACTACGCCGCCAGGGACTCAAATCCTGCAGTGCCAGACGTGTCCCCCTTCTTAAGCCAGTACATGTCCAGGCCCGTCTGAAGTTTGCTAGAGTGCATTTGGATGATCCAGAAGAGGATTGGGAGAATGTCATATGGTCAGATGAAACCAAAATAGAACTTTTTGGTAAAAACTCAACTCGTCGTGTTTGGAGGACAAATAATGCTAAGTTGCATCCAAAGAACACCATACCTACTGTGAAGCATGGGGGTGGAAACATCATGCTTTGGGGCTGTTTTTCTGCAAAGGGACCAGGACGACTGATCCGTGTAAAGGAAAGAATAAATGGGGCCATGTATCGTGAGATTTTGAGTGAAAACCTCCTTCCATCAGCAAGGGCATTGAAGATGAAACGTGGCTGGGTCTTTCAGCATGACAATGATCCCAAACACACCGCCCGGGCAACGAAGGAGTGGCTTCGTAAGAAGCATTTCAAGGTCCTGGAGTGGCCTAGCCAGTCTCCAGATCTCAACCCCATAGAAAATCTTTGGAGGGAGTTGAAAGTCCGTGTTGCCCAGCGACAGCCCCAAAACATCACTGCTCTAGAGGAGATCTGCATGGAGGAATGGGCCAAAATACCAGCAACAGTGTGTGAAAACCTTGTGAAGACTTACAGAAAACGTTTGACCTGTGTCATTGCCAACAAAGGGTATATAACAAAGTATTGAGAAACTTTTGTTATTGACCAAATACTTATTTTCCACCATAATTTGCAAATAAATTCATTAAAAATCCTACAATGTGATTTTCTGGATATTTTTTTCTCATTTTGTCTGTCATAGTTGACGTGTACCTATGATGCAAATTACAGGCCTCTCTCATCTTTTTAAGTGGGAGAACTTGCACAATTGGTGGCTGACTAAATACTTTTTTCCCCCACTGTATGTGCGTGAGTGCGTGTGTGTGCTGCTGCTGCTCCCACAAGGTGGACGGATAGTTGTTTTTCCTGGCAGCGCTTGAACAAACACTGACCAATTACATAGCCTCTGCCCGGTGTGTCAAATCGTGCTCTATGGTTTTATTTTGCATTATATGAGATAGGCTTAGGAAGTAAATCTGGACGCTGAAAACAAAACAAAGAGATAGAGATATTTAATACGGGTTGCTGAGTTTTCCTATGGTTAGCATATCAATGCTGTGTGGGCAGCAGGTACAGCATATTCTGTCTGTCTGTAAGTTAAGCATGCAAACTCCCAGTTAGCTAAGCGAGAACCAACCAGACCCCGGTTTGAATACTATTCAAAATAATTTGAAATACTTTCCTGGCACAATGGAACCAATAGAATAGTCGCAAAACTGCAAACCCCACCCATCTGGCACTCCAGGCAGGCTAAAGCAAACACTGAAAGTATTTTAAAGATGTTAAATAGTATTTGAACCTAAGTCTGGAACCAACAGACACATGGTCAAAGTAGGCTGCTGCAGTTAACAGCTTTCTGGTGCTTTGATCTGAAATATTCAAAAATTATACATGCAACTTTCTGTAACTCTCCTGAATATATGCAATAAATGTGTGGCTCTTTTCTAATTTTTTGGAGTGTTTGAACTGCATTATTCATCTGAAGCTGTTTCAACTCCTCTCTCTGCCAGAGCCGGATTATCGAACGGGCTCGCTAGAGGTCGGGGGGCCCCCAGATAGCATATAATTGCAAAATTTGTAGAATTGCAGGAAATTAGCTTCAAAACTGCAACATGTTCTCTCAGCCTCATGGCAAAATGTGAACAAAAACATGAGATGAGCTTTAAAACAGCAAAAACGAAGTCCTTGCCCCATGGCAAAAAGTGTCGAATTTCAGGAAATTTGCTTTAAAAATGCAAAAATGTCTCTTAGCCTCATGACAAAATGTGTAGAATAGCATTATAACTGCACATTTTTCTCTCTGCACCATGGCAAAATGTGTTGAAATGCAGGAAGTTAGCCGGGGTGTTTTTGTTGGGGGGGAGGTCGGTAGTCCCAAATGCGGTAGTCCGGCCCTGCTCTCATCCTACGGCACTCTCACCCCCAAGAGTGAACCAAGTACCCCTTCCCATTTCAAATGATTTTTTCTTGTTATTCTTTAAAGTGACTGTTATCCAAAGATGGGTCTGGATGCGTCAGTCTGCAGGATGAGGTGTCTTCACATGCACGCTAGAGAGAGAGAGAGATGATGAAGCCTGTTTTTAAGAGAAGCTGACTGGTCTTTAAAGGGAAAGTAATCCACAAACAGTAGTGAGTGACTCATTTAAAGGTCCAACTGGATGTCATACTGTAGGTGCAGATGTGTGTGTGTGCTCCTACGTCTGTGTTGCGTTCGTGTTGTTTGTAATGTACCCTAAATGCTCTAAGCTCTCTCCTGGCCCCTTACTCTAAGTCTGAATTTGTCCTGCTAGGTGACCTAAACTGGGACATGATTAAACCACCTGACCAAGTCCTTAAGCAATGGGACTCCCTAAATCTCTCTCAGATTATTACCAATCCCACAAGGTATGACTCCAAACACCCAGAAAAGGCTACTCTCCTTGATGTTATCCTCACAAATAATCCTGATAGGTATCAGTCTGGTGTTTTCTGTAATGACCTTAGTGATCACTGTTTTACAGCCTGTGTTTGTAATGGCTGCTCAGTGAAACAACCTGTCCTGATTTGTCATAGACGCTTGCTAAAAAACTTTAATGAGAAAGCCTTCCTTCATGACCTGGCCTCTGTAAATTGGTATAGAATCAGCTTGATCCCCTCTGTCGAAGACGATTGGACCTTCTTTTATGATATTTTCAGTGGTATTGTTAACAAACACGTCCCCATAAAGAAAAGGAGAATTAAAAACAGGTTCGACCGTGATCTGGCAGAGTACTCCACCTCAAATATTCCATTTGGCGAAAGGCTGGGCACACACCTACTCAGGCTGACTGGCTCTCGTTCAGGCAAATGAGAAATAAGTGCACTCAGGCTTTCCGGAAGGCCAAAGTTAGTTACTTTAAGGAGCAGTTCTGTCTCTGTGGGTCTAACCCCAAGAAGTTCTGGAAAACGGTTAAAGACCTGGAAATGTTGATGATGTGGTTGTTACTGACAAGGAGCACATGGCTGAGCACTTTAATCACCACTTCATTAAGTCAATATTCCTATTTGACTCAGCCATGCCTCCTTGCCCGTCCAACATTTCTTCATCTCCCACCCCTTCTAATGCGACTAGCTCCGATGCTCCTCCCTCTTTTTCCCCTTCCCCGCTACAAAGTTTCTCCCTGCAGGCGGTCATTGAGTCCTAGATGCTAAAGGAGCTCCTTAAACTTGACCCCAAAAAAACATCTGGGTCAGATGGTTTAGATCCTTTCTTCTTTAAGGTTGCAGCCCCTATCATCGCCAAGCCTATCTCTGACCTTTTTATCCTGTCTCTCCTGTCTGGGGAGGTTCCCTTTGCTTGGAAGGCAGCCATGGTGCATCCTTTATTTAAAGGGGGAGATCAAGCTGATCCTAACTATTATAGGCCAATTTCTATTTTGCCCTGTTTATCAAAAGTGTTGGAAAAACTGGTCAATAATCAACTGACTGGCTTTCTTGATGTCTATAGTATTCTCTCTGGTATGCAATCTGGTTTCCGCTCAGGTTATGGATGTGTCACTGCAACCTTAAAGGTCCTAAATGATGTCACCATTGCCCTTGATTCTAAGCAATGTTGTGCTGCTATTTTTATTGACTTGGCCAAAGCTTTTGATACGGTAGTCCATTCCTTTCTTGTGGGCCGGCTAAGGAGTATTGATGTCTCTGAGGGGTCTTTGGCCTGGTTTGCTAACTACCTCTCTCAAAGAGTGCAGTGTATAAAGTCAGAACATCTGCTGTCTCAGCCACTGCCTGTCACCAAGGGAGTACCACAAGGCTCGATCCTAGGCCCCACGCTCTTCTCAATTTACATCAACAACATAGCTCAGGCAGTAGGAAGCTCTCTCATCCATTAATATGCAGGTGATACAGTCTTATACTCAGCTGGCCCCTCCCCAGATTTTGTGTTCAACACTCTACAACAAAGCTTTCTCAGTGTCCAACAAGCTTTCTTTGCCCTTAACCTTGTTCTGAACACTTCCAAAACAAAGGTCATGTGGTTTGGTAAGAAGAATGCCCCTCTCCCCACCGGTGTGATTACTACCTCTGAGGGTTTAGAGCTTGAGGTAGTCACCTCATACAAGTACTTGGGAGTATGGCTAGACGGTACACTGTCCTTCTCCCAGCACATATCAAAGCTGCAGGCTAAGGTTAAATCTAGACTTGGTTTCCTCTATCATAATTGCTCCTCTTTCACCCCAGCTGCCAAACTAACCCTGATTTAGATGACCATCCTACCCACACTAGCTTATGGAGATGTAATTTATAGATCAGCAGGTAAGGGTGCTCTCAAGCGGCTAGATGTTCTTTACCATTCGGCCATCAGATTTGCCACCAATACTCCTTATAGGACATATCACTGCACTCTAAACTGGTCATCTCTGTATACATGTCGCAAGACCCACTGGTTGATGCTTATTTATAAAACCCTCTTAGACCTCACTCCCCCCTATCTGAGATACCTACTGCAGCCCTCATCCTCCACATATAACACGCGTTCTGCCAGTCACATTCTGTTAAAGCTCCCCAAAGCACACACATCCCTGGGTCGCTCCTCTTTTCAGTTTGCTGCAGCTAGCGACTGAAACAAGCTGCAAAAAACATTCAAACTGGACAGTTTTATCTCCATCTCTTTATTCAAAGACTCAATCATGGACACTTACTGACAGTTGTGGCTGCTTCGCATAACGTATTGTTGTCTCTACCTTCTTGCCCTTTGTGCTGTTGTCTGTGCCCAATAATGTTTGTACCATGTTTTGTGGTGCTACCATGTTGTTCTGCTGCCATGTTGTTGTCATGTTGTGTTGCTACCATGCTGTGTTGTCATGTATTGCTGCCATGCTATGTTGTTGTCTTAGGTCTCTCTTTATGTAGTGTTGTGGTGTCTCTCTTGTTGTGATGTGTGTTTTATCCTATATTTGTATTTTATTTGTAATTTTTGATCCCAGCCCCGGTCCCCGCAGGAAGCCTTTTGCCTTTTGGTAGTCGTCATTGTAAATAAGAATTTGTTCTTAACTGACTTGTTTAGTTAAATAAAGGTTAAATAAAAATAACAAAAATAAACACCTTGTTTACGACAAATACAAACTGCACCAAATTGGAAATGACATAGACCTACATCAGTGTCTGCCCATTCTTAAAACTAATATAATATAGTATATCATATACAGTATAAACATGGTGTTCCACAGTGTACAGTATCAGAGACTTTAGAGTTACATTTTTATTTTATTTTATTTTTTTACATTTTATAGTTTTAGAGTTGAGGGACTTCAATATCTAGTCTGCTCTCTGCAGCCCCTCATCTAGTAGACGTCGGTGCAGAATATTCCCTTATTTTTTTCTCTTTTAATGAGCCATAATAAATACCAAAGGGATAACACTTCACATCATTAGTATTGGTTTTGTCACATCTTCTTTCGTCAGTATGTAATACCCTGTTAAAACATGTATTTAGAATTATGGTTTAAGTAATAATAATATGTGGATTTATATTTTGTATACCTTGTATACATTTAATCAGATTTGTTTATTTTCATAAACTCTACATTTTACTACAGCCTTCGCTGTTGGGCCTATGTTGGTTAAATTATTATGTACTGTTACTTTCAATATGTTGGGACAGTTTCTGTTCACATGAAGGGTTTGGAACTGTTGGTTTCAAGGGGTTTTTACAAAACCGTGTGTAACTGTGGGGTTAGCCTAATGTATTTTTTAGCTCCAACCGCGCCAACAAACATTTTCAGTTCAGCACCCAGATTTAGTTGTAGGCTATCTTAAAATTGTATTGTATCATGTGTATTGCAGATTGTATGCAAGTGTATCATTTATCATTCATTATTTTCTATGTAAGCATTTTATCTGTAGGTAAGAACCCTGGTCTCTGGTCTCTATCCTGGTTCGTACAAACACTTCTGTGGTGAGAAGTCTGATGATGGCCAGAGAAAGAGTTCATCCTGTTATCAAAGAAGCTTATGAGAAGATGAAAGAGATCCCAACTGATGTTGATGACCAGAAAAGAGGAACAGTATGGTTTTCACAGACAAAACCTGTAACAGTCCCCCTGGTGGACTAGCAAGAGTCACCGGGATTCCGAAGTTTCCTGGATCACCTTGTACTCAGACCATTTTGGTAGATAGGCCTGAAGAATCCCAGTGTCCAGAAGATTCCCGGTTTCCAGAATAACTTCTTGTGAGAACTGAAATTCAGACTTCTACGGTAGTGTGGTCTAGAAGAATAACAGTTACAGTCAGGAATGTATCGTCAAGGGAGTTAACCATAAAACGTGGCATGCCCATTGCTTACCTGTTTCCTGTAGATGTAGCTCCTGTTCCTGCTGCCCCTGAGGGGAGTAAGCGCAACTTACCTGAGAAGCTGACTTCTTCTTCATTCAACTTTGGTGACTCACCTTTATCTGAAGAATGGAAGAGGAGGTTAACTGACAAGATGATGGAACGAAAATAAGTTTTCTCAACTCATGAGTTTGACATTGGTTGTTCCAAGAGTACTCGCCATACCATTCGAGTCACTGATGACAAACCGTTTAGGGAGAGGTCTCGATGGCTATCCCCAGCTGATGTGGAAGATGTAAGGAAACATCTGAAGAACCTTAAAGATGCTGAAATCATCTCTCCGTCGAGAAACCCCTTTGCATCGCCGATTGTAGTGGTGAGGAAAAAGAACGGAAACATACGGCTGTGTGTGGACTACAGAATGCTCAACAGACATACAGTTCCTGACCAATACACCGTTCCACGAATTGAAGATGCCCTGACCAGTCTGCAGCGATAAGCCATCCCATCTGGTTTGGGCTTAGTGGAACTATCATTTGTTTTTCAACAGGACAACGACCCAACACACCTCCAGGCTGTGTAAGGGCAGTTTTACCAAGAAGGAGAGTGATGGAGCGCTGCATCAGATGACCTGGCCTCCAAATCTCCCGACCTCAACCAAATTGAGATGGTTTGGGATGAGTCGGACCGCAGAGTGAAGGAAAAGCAGCCAACAAGTGCTCAGCATATGTGGGAACTCCTTCAAGACTGTTGGAAAAGCATTCCAGGTGAAGCTGGTTGAGAGAATGCCAAGAGTGTGCAAAGCTGTCATCAAGGCAAAGGGTGGCTATTTGTTTAACACTTTTTTGGTTACTACATGATTCCATATGTGTTATTTCATAGTTTTGATGTCTTCACTATTATTCTAGAATGTAGAAAATAGTAAAAATAAAGAAAAACCTTTGAATGAGTAGGTGTTCTAAAACGTTTGACCGGTAGTGTATGTCTTGACCTCAGAAAAACTTGATGCTACTGGTCATCGTTGGCTTGCTGCGTTGTCTACCTACGACTTTAGTCTTAAGTACAGGCCGAGAAAACAGAACATTGATGCCGACTCCCTATCCCGTCGTCCACATGAGAAATCTAAAATGAAATCAGATTGGAGAAACATTCCCGCATCAGGCGTGAGAGCCATGTGCCAGATGTCCACTGTGATCAGACCGACTCATCGATCATCTGAAGACAGAATGATTGACCAATTGGGTGTTTCTATGCATGCCATTCCTCAAGCATACTGCAACCTGACTACGTTGAGTGCTCCTCAGCTGCCAAGGTTGAGTCCATCTGAGCTGTTAGCTGCTCAACAAGAAGATCCCTGCATAGGTGAGGTGTGGTCTGCTCTAGCGAAGGGTGATGTCACAAGAGTAATAAAGACGTGACATCCAGCAATCTCTCTACTCCTGAGAGAATGGGAGAAACTAAAGATTGAAGACCAAGTGCTATACAGGATTACTAATCCTCTACATAGACCTCGTCGCACTCAGCTACTTCTGCCAGAGATGTTTAGAGAAGTGGTGTTGAAGTCACTACAAGATGGATCAGGAAATCTGGGATTCAACTAGATTTATGGATTAGTAAGAGACCGTTTCTACTTGCCACGTATGAAACCGGAGGTCGACGACTACTGCAAGTCCTGTGCTCACTGTATCCAGAGAAAGACTCTACCCAAGTGAATTGCTCCTTTTTCTCATATACATAGTGATGGACCTTTTGGATCTTGTCTGCGTGGATTTCCTGTCCATTGATCCAGATTCCAGTAAAACAGCGAATGTCCTGGTCATTACAGATCACTATACCACATATGCTCAAGCCTTTCCTACTAAGGATCAGAAAGCATCCACGGTAGCAAATGTGTTGTGGGAAAAGTACTTGATCCATTGCGGCCTACCCCGAGGAATGCATAATCAGGGTAGAGATTTTGAGAGCCGCCTTATACATGAAATGTTGAGCATGCTTTCAGTCGAGAAGTCAAGAACAACGCCGTACCATACTCAGGGAGATCCACAACCTGAGAGATTTAATGGAACGTTGTTGAACATGCTTGGAACACTGGATCCAAAAATAAAGAGCAAATGGAGTCAGCATATTGGATGTCTTGTACAATTGCACTCAGAATGAAGCAACCGGGTACTCTCTGTACTTTCTCATGTTTGGCAAATGATACCTATAGACTTGTTCTTCGGAGTCTCAAGTGATGGAGCATCAAAGAAGACTTACCTAAAGTACGTGTCAGACATGAGTAAAGAGTTGCAAGCTGCATACAAACTCGCAGAGACCACTGCTGACAAACAGAACAAAGGAAACAAACAAAGATATGATCTGAAGATTCGCTATTCCCATCTTATGCCTGGAGACAGAGTCCTGACACAGAATCTAGGACTGAAAGGAAAGCACAAGCTGGCGGATCGCTGGGCTTCTACGCCGTATGTTGTTGAAAGTCAAATGCCAAACTTAGCTGTGTTCCGGTTCAAACCAGAGAATGGAGATGGACTCATCAAAATCTTTCCTCGGAATCACCTGTTACCAGGACAGCAAGTGCACCTAGATCCAGTGGCTGACATTGAGCCAACACCGAGTCGAAGAACCCTGCAAAGAAGAAGAAAGAAAGAAAAGAAGCAGAGCGAAGTGAATTGGAACATTCCTGAAAGCAGCACTTCAAGCGGAGAAGTGACTAATCCAGAGAAATCTGAAGAACTTGATGTTGTCAATTCAGAGAATGAAGACATTGGAGCATGGTACGATCGACCTGACACAAACTGCCAAGACAAACAAGATGAAGAAATGTCAGAAACTTACAGCTTGGACTTGGACATTACATGGAATGGAATGACTGGAGAACCTGAGGCGAGATCAGAAGAAAAAGTCCACTGAAGAAACGGAGTCCACTGAAGAAACAAATAAAGCTGAAGAAGCAACAGAAACAACTCAAGCTGAGGAAACAAATGAGGGTGAAACAAATGCGGATGAAACAAATGAGGTTAAGAAATCAGATTCAGTTGAAGACAACTCAGAAGAAATGAAGGAAGCAGAAGCAGAGATAAGAATATCTCTAAGAACTAAGAAAGCTCCTACACTACTGAACTATGACACACCTGGAGTTGCTAGTGTGGTGTCTGTTCCTGTAGTGAGATATATCACCTCTATATACATTTCCATTTCCATTTACGTCATTTAGCAGACGCTCTTATCCAGAGCGACTTACAAATTGGTGCATTCACCCCTATAGCCAGTGGGATAACCACTTCACAATTATTATTATTATTTTATTTTTTTAGGGGGGGTAGAAGGATTACTTTATCCTATCCCAGGTATTCCTTAAAGAGGTGGGGTTTCAAATGTCTCCGGAAGGTGGTGAGTGACTCCGCTGTCCTGGCGTCGTGAGGGAGCTTGTTCCACCATTGGGGTGCCAGAGCAGCGAACAGTTTTGACTGGGCTGAGCGGGAACTATGCTTCCGCAGAGGAAGGGGAGCCAGCAGGCCAGAGGTGGATATACAAGTGGATTGGGTAGTACTATGTGTAGGCCTATCCCTTATTCCCTTTCAGTTGTTCCAAGGAACAGAACAGAAGGGTTAACACATTTCCTGTGTTTGTACATACTATGTTCTTGGTCTACTTGTCATGAGGACATTTTTTGACATTTTAGTCATTTAGCAGACGCTCTTATCCAGAGCGGCTTACAATTAGTGAGTGTATACATTTTTCATACTGGCCCCCCGTGGGAATGCCTATTTTTGGTAGGGGGAGTGTGTAATACCCTGTTAAAACATGTATTTAGAACTATGGTTTAAGTAATAATAATATGTGGATTTATGTTTTCTATACCTTGTATACATTTAATCAGATTTGTTTATTTTCATAAGCTCTACATTTTACTACAGCTTTTGCTGTTGGGCTTATGTTGGTTAAATTATTATGTACTGTTACTTTAAATATGTTGGGACAGTTTCTGTTCACGTAAAGGGTGTGTGATCGTTTGGGCCAATCAAGATGGACTATGGGTGGTGTGCAGAGGGCTTCGCAGGTTTTTCCGTTGTTGCTGGGAAGAGAGAGAAAGAAAAGGTCGAAAGGAAAGATGCTCTTGTGAAGTGGGAAGACATTTTGTGTACCAAAAATAGTTTTTTCCCCGAATTGGGTTTAACTGCGCTCTACTTTACTCACCTTGACAAAATATTTATAGTTTAATATTTTAGGGAGAGAGTTGTCTCAATTCTCTTGCTGGTTGGCTGGATTAACAAAGGTTCCAGACGCTTCTGGAGCTAGCTTGGGTTCGTCGGATCGGGAGCTGGAGAGGACTGTTTGGTCTGAGGGAATTTGAGGGCTTCGTTAAAGCTGGACATCTTTTTTCGGATGCATGCCTGGCACTTTCTGCCAATTGGATTATAAATAGGCAACGGCCTTGGAACTGTTGGTTTCAAGGGGTTTCTAGGAAACCGCAAGTAACTGTGGAGTTACCCTAATGTTTTTTGGTGCTCCAACGGCGCCAATTAACATTTTCAGTTTAACATCCGGGTTTAGGCTATCTTAAAAGTTTATTGTGTCATGTGCATTGCAGATTGTATTTAAGTGTATCATTCATCATTCATTATTCTTCTAAATAAACATTCTATCTGTAGGTAAGTGTTACAGGTGGGGGTCGCAGTTCTGGAGAGACCCACTAGGTGTCATCCTCAGACAACCGTAGGCACCTCCTTACTCACAGTCTGGACTAATCATCATCCTATTGGTGTCACCTGTGTCTACCTGTTCACCTGTGTATTTATGCCCTCACTTCCCTGTGTTCCCTTGCTCCGTTTTCTCTGCTAGTTTCTCTATGCTCAGCAGTACTAATCAGTGTCTGATCGGACAAGTATGTACAGGTACTCGAGAAGTGTTCTCCCTGTTTCTTTATTATTTCAGTCATAGTTACTATTTCATATTTTGGCTGTCAGCCTGTTTTTGGAGACCTATTTGCTCCACCTTTCTTTTATCGTGTTAAGTCCGTTGTTTTGTATCCTGGCTTCGGGACCACCAGTAAAGATCCTTGTTTCACCATCTCTACCTACTGCCTACTACCTATCCTGCACTGCACCTGGGTCACACCTCACACCAACCCTTACAGGTAAGAACTCTGGTCTCATACCAGGTTTATTATACTGTATACTGAAAGTGTCCTTTTCACCATACTTACTGTATTTATCTGAGCCTGTGGTGAGAGGGTTACATATATATTTCAAGTGTTATATAATTATATTCTCTTTGCTGCATCTTGTCAATTGAGCTTTTTCACTGCATCGTTGTCATTGTACTAAGGTTGTGATTCTATGGATGAAAATAGATTTACATTGGGGATTGGATATTGGGATTGGGATTTTGATTGAAAAAGGTCTGGGAGATGGAATTGGTCTAGTATCAACCTCTGTTATAGTTGGGTTTAGTCAAAGACAAGTACTGCATGATCTGGTTATTGACAAAGGTTTTATCTTGACGCAATTAAGATTAATAAACAAATCATTGACCTACAATGATACACAATATTATGATTTGAATGCATTCCTGCTGTTTGGTGAAAGCTAAAGATAAAGGTTTTGGATGTTTTTGCATCGATCCTCCATGTAGGCTGGATGTGCCTCTTCTTGAGCCACTCCTTTGTTGCCTTGGCCGTGTGTTTTGGGTCATTTCTATGCTGGAATACCCATCCACGACCCATTTTCAATGCCCTGGCTGAGGGAAGGAGGTTCTCCCCAAGATTTGACAGTACATGGCCCCGTCCATCGTCCCTTTGATGCGGTGAAGTTGTCCTGTCCCCTTAGCAGAAAAACACCCCCAAAGCATAATGTTTCCACCTCCATGTTTGACGGTGGGGATGGTGTTCTTGGGGTCATAGGCAGCATTCCTCCTCCTCCAAACACGGCGAGTTGAGGTGATGCCAAAGAGCTCGATTTTGGTCTTATCTGACCACAACACTTTCACCCAGTTCTCCTCTGAATCATTCAGATGTTCAATGGCAAACTTCAGACGGGCCTGTATATGTGCTTTCTTGAGCAGGGGGATCTTGCGGGCGCTGCAGGATTTCAGTCCTTCACGGCGTAGTGTGTTACCAATTGTTTTCTTGGTGACTATGGTCCCAGCTGCCTTGAGATCATTGACAAGATCCTCCCAATTAGTTCTGGGCTGATTACTCACCGTTCTCATGATCATTGCAACTCCACGAGGTGAGATCTTGCATGGAGCCCCAGGCCGAAGGAGATTGACAGTTATTTTGTGTTTCTTCCATTTGCGAATAATCGCACCAACCATTGTCACCTTCTCACCAAGCTGTTTGGCGATGGTCTTGTAGCCCATTCCAGCCTTGTGTAGGTCTACAATCTTGTCCCTGACATCCTTGGAGAGCTCTTTGGTCTTGGCCATGGTGGAGATTATGGAATCTGATTGATTGATTGCTTCTGTGGACAGGTGTCTTTTATACAGGTAACAACCTGAGATTAGGAGCACTTCCTTTAAGAGTGTGCTCCTAATCTCAGCTCGTTACCTGTATAAAAGACACCTGGGAGCCAGAAATCCTTCTGATTGAGAGGGGGTCAAATACTTATTTCCCTAATTAAAATGCAAATCAATTTAACTTTTTTGACATGCGTTTTTCTGGATTTTTTGTTGTTATTCTGTCTCTCACTGTTCAAATAAACCTACCATTAAAATTATAGACTGATCATTTCTTTGTCAGTGGGCAAACATACAAAATCAGCAGGGGATCAAATACTTTTTTCCCTCACTGTATATGTAAGTTAAAAATGTTGAAACTATTGTTAAACATTTCCTAGGTAGTATGGTTAAAACAACGCTACGTTAGGTGTAAGTATCCTAACACATTAAAACTATCTTGGAATTATTTTAAATAGAAATATTGATATTTTTATTATGATTATAACCTTGAATGCAAAGATCGTGATTGATTGCATAAACATAATATATTTTTGTAAGGTTATGGGATTAGTAATCCCATTAGGAGGGATATGATGTATAGTTTTAATGGAATTTTAGATAAAACTGGGTTAATCAGGAACATAGTTAGAATTATTTATTACTGGGCCAGGAATGTAATTGGATTATTTCACTGTGTGTGTGGGGGTAAAGAGGGAATCTGACCTAGGGTCAGATTGCTTGCTCTTACTTAGATCCATGGTTGTCTTATCATATCAGAGACTGAAACTGGCTTGGGCCTTTTGTTTCTATCTTCAAGCACAGTGAAAAGAGCCGTGTTTGAACAGAGTTTAAACTAAACATGAGTGTTTTTGCAAGTTAAAGATTGATTTATTGTAGTACTCTGAACTTAATGAAAGTCTAATTTAGCCACCCTCAGAGACAAAGGAAGTGGGCGGAGCAATAAAAGAGCAGGAAACTGAAGAGGGCACTATATAAGATGGCGGGAAAGAAGAATAGGGGGTTCCAATCTGCAGATTGACCTGGCTTTGTTGAATTAAAAATAAAGCCATTCTTGATGCAACAAAACTCTGTAAGACCTTTGATTTTTAATAAAGTATAGTGGTTATTTTCCACAACAATCTCTAGGCCATCAGACTGTTAAATAGACATCACTAGCACATTAGAGGCTGCTGCTACTTATTGAAATCACTGGCCACTTTAAGAAATGGAACACTAGTCACTTTAATAATGTTTACATATCTTGCATTACTCATCTCATATGTATATACTGTATTCTCTAATATTCTACTGTATCTTAGTCGTTCTGTCATTGCTCGTCCATATATGTATATATTCTTAAATTCCATTCCTTTCTGTGTATTGGTTATATGTTGTGAAATTGTTAGATATTACTTGTTAGATATTACTGCACTGTCGGAGCTAGAAGCACAAGCATTTCGCTACACCCGCAATAACATCTGATAAACACGTGTATGTGACAAATAAAATGTGATTTGATTTTGATTTCATTTGATGTAGTGTATGTATCGCTCCACCTTCCTCAAACTCCAGTGCCCTACTTTGGTTGACCATTTTACCAATGTCTATGGATTGTACAGTTGTGGTCAAAAGTTGAGAATGACTCCAGTCTGCTGCCTAAAAATATAATGACGGAATTAGCATATATTCCAGAATGTTATGAAGAGTGATCAGATGAATTGCAATTAATTGCAAAGTCCCTCTTTGCCATGAAAATGAACTTAATCCCCCAAAAACATTTCCACTGCATTTCAGCCATGCCACAAAAGGACCAGCTGACATCATGTCAGTGATTCTCTCGTTAACACAGGTGAGAGTGTTGACGAGGACAAGGCTGGAGATCACTCTGTTATGCTGATTGCGTTAGAATAACAGACTGGAAGTTTTAAAAGGAGGGTGGTGCTTGAAATTCATTGTTCTTCCTCTGTTAACCATGGTTACCTGCAAGGAAACACATGCCGTCATCATTGCTTTGCACAAAAAGGGCTTCACAGGCAAGGATATTGCTGCTAGTAAGATTGCACCTAAATCAACCATTTATCGGATCATCAAGAACTTCAAGGAGAGAGGTTCAATTGTTGTGAAGAAGGCTTCAGGGCACCCAAGAAAGTCCAGCAAGCGCCAGGACCATCTCCTAAAGTTGATTCAGCTGTGGGATCGGGGCATCACCAGAGCAGAGCTTGCTCAGGAATGGCAGCAGGCAGGTGTGAGTGCATCTGCACGCACAGTGAGGCAAAGACTTTCGGAGGATGGCCTGGTGTCAAGAAGGGCAGCGAGGAAGCCACTTCTCTCCAGATAAAACATCAGGGACAGACTGATATTCTGCAAAAGGTACAGGGATTGGACTGCTGAGGTCTGGGGTAAAGTCATTTTCTCTGATGAATCCCCTTTCCGATTGTTTGGGGCATCCGGAAAAAAGGTTAGCGCTACCATCAGTCCAGTGTCATGCCAACAGTAAAGCATCCTGAGACCATTCATGTGTGGGGTTGCTTCTCATCCAAGGGAGTGGGCTCACTCACAATTTTGCCTAAGAACAAAGCCATGAATAAAGAATGGTACCAACACATCCTCCGAGAGCAACTTCTCCCAACCATCCAAGAACAGTTTGGTGATGAACAATGCCTTTTCCAGCATGATGGAGAACCTTGCCATAAGGCAAAAGTGATAACTAAGTGGCTCAGGGAACAAAACATCGACATTTTGGGTCCATGGCCAGGAAACTCCCCAGACCTTAATCCCATTGAGAACTTGTGGTCGAGAGGCGGGTGGACAAACAAAAACACACAAATTCTGACAAACTCCAAGCATTGATTATGCAAGAATGGGCTGCCATCAGTCAGGATGTGGGCCAGAAGTTAATTGACAGCATGCCAGGGCGGATTGCAAAGGTCAAGGATTTTAAGTTGGGAGTTCGACTACATACTAAATCTAATTATCCTGTGTTGTTCTGCCATCTCTATAGCAGTGGAGGGGGAGGACCATCGTCCTTCGTGAATTTCATTAAAATAAAAATAGTGAAACATTAAACAAGTTATCCTTTTTAGATAAAACTATACTAAATATATTCACGTCACCAAATAATTAATTATAATGCTGTTTTGCAATGAAGGTCTACAGTAGCCTGAACAGCACTCTGTAGGGTAGCACCATGGTGTAGCCGGAGGACAGCTAGTTTCCGTCTTCCTGTAGGTACATTTGACTTCAATACAAAACCTAGAAGGTTTGTGGTTCTCACCCCCTTCCACTGACTTACACAGTAATTATGACAACTTCCGGAGGATGTCCTCCAACCTATTAGAGCTCTTACAGCACGAACTGACATGTTGTCCACCCAATCAAAGAATCAGAGAATGAATCTATTACTGAAAGCATAAGCTACAGCTAGCTAGCTAGCACTGCAGTGCATAAAATGTGGTGAGTAGTTAGTTTAAATAGTTGAAAACAAATTAAATACTTCAAGAATGAAGGAGAAGCGAGAGAGAGAGAGAGCTAACTATATTTTTTTGTATTATTTTTCTCACTTTTACTTACTTAGCTAGCGAATGCAGCAAGCTAGTTTAGCCTACTCAAACACCCAGCTCAAACAGAGAGGGATGCTATGTTAGTTAACTGGCTATGGCTCTCCAATACTGGAACTCTTCTACAGTGGGGAAAAAAAGTATTTAGTCAGCCACCAATTGTGCAAGTTCTCCCACTTAAAAAGATGAGAGAGGCCTGTAATTTTCATCATAGGTACACGTCAACTATGACAGACAAAATGAGAAAATATTTTCCAGAAAATCACATTGTAGGATTTTTAATGAATTTATTTGCAAATTATGGTGGAAAATAAGTATTTGGTCAATAACAAAAGTTTCTCAATACTTTGTTATATACCCTTTGTTGGCAATGACACAGGTCAAACGTTTTCTGTAAGTCTTCACAAGGTTTTCACACACTGTTGCTGGTATTTGGCCCATTCCTCCATGCAGATCTCCTCTAGAGCAGTGATGTTTTGTGGCTGTCGCTGGGCAACACAGACTTTCAACTCCCTCCAAAGATTTTCTATGGGGTTGAGATCTGGAGACTGGCTAGGCCACTCCAGGACCTTGAAATGCTTCTTACGAAGCCACTCCTTCGTTGCCCGGGTGGTGTGTTTGGGATCATTGCCATGCTGAAAGACCCAGCCACGTTTCATCTTCAATGCCCTTGCTGATGGAAGGAGGTTTTCACTCAAAATCTCACGATACATGGCCCCATTCATTCTTTCCTTTACACGGATCAGTCGTCCTGGTCCCTTTGCAGAAAAAACAGCCCCAAAGCACGATGTTTCCACCCCCATGCTTCACAGTAGGTATGGTGTTCTTTGGATGCAACTCAGCATTCTTTGTTCTCCAAACACGACGAGTTGAGTTTTTACCAAAAAGTTCTATTTTGGTTTCATCTGACCATATGACATTCTCCCAATCCTCTTCTGGATCATCCAAATGCACTCTAGCAAACTTCAGACGGGCCTGGACATGTACTGGCTTAAGCAGGGGGATACGTCTGGCACTGCAGGATTTGAGTCCCTGGCGGCGTAGTGTGTTACTTATGGTAGGCTTTGTTACTTTGGTCCCAGCCCTCTGCAGGTCATTCATTAGGTCCCCCCGTGTGGTTCTGTGATCATTTTGACCCCACGGGGTGAGATCTTGCGTGGAGCCCCAGATCGAGGGAGATTATCAGTGGTCTTGTATGTCTTCCATTTCCTAATAATTGCTCCCACAGTTGATTTATTCAAACCAAGCTGCTTACCTATTGCAGATTCAGTCTTCCCAGCCTGGTGCAGGTCTACAATTTTGTTTCTGGTGTCCTTTGACAGCTCTTTGGTCTTGGCCATAGTGGAGTTTGGAGTGTGACTGTTTGAGGTTGTGGACAGGTGTCTTTTATACTGATAACAAATTCAAACAGGTGCCATTAATACAGGTAACGAGTGGAGTACAGAGGAGCCTCTTAAAGAAGAAGTTACAGGTCTGTGAGAGCCAGAAATCTTGCTTGTTTGTAGGTGACCAAATACTTATTTTCCACCATAATTTGCAAATAAATTCATTAAAAATCCTACAATGTGATTTTCTGGATTTTTTTCTTCTCAATTTGTCTGTCATAGTTGACGTGTACCTATGATGAAAATTACAGGCCTCTCATCTTTTTAAGTGGGAGAACTCGCACAATTGGTGGCTGACTAAATACTTTTTTTCCCCACTGTAAGTCATGGTAAGCTTTTGGTTTTATTAATTTATTGCCACTGGGGCCCGCCAGTGTAACTGCTAAACTAATTGCTACTGTACTGCGTGTTAGTTCTAGTAGCTATGTTGACTATGACGTTAATATGATGACAACGATGAAGGCTATGTAGTGGTTATGATATGAAGATTTGGCTTGGAAAGGTTTTTTCGCCTGGTCACAGACATCTGATGTGTTGTGCACTGAAGTCCACAAGCGAAGGGAAAAGGTGAGAGGAGGAGAGCGCATAGATGCAAGAAGGAATTATACAACGGTCAAAGGGATCATAATGTTTGTATGTGGCTACTATGAAAGTGAACTTTGTTTGCGTGTGATCAGGGGTGTATTCATTCCGCCAATTCTGTAGAAAAATATTTCTTAAACGGAAGCAAACGGAACAAAACCTGGAGAAACATACCTGAATTTGTCCAATAGAAACTCTCGTTTGCAACTGTTGGACTAATGATTACATAAAGATCAACTAGATGCAGGCAAGAGTGTGCAAGGCGATATTGAATGTGTCAATGTCTGTCACATTGATTACTCAAATGTCTCTTGACCTGTGCACCTAGCGTACTTCGTAAACTTTCATTCATATGCTAGGTGTAGTAACCTTGGATGGGTATAGGGAACATTGTTGAATCATTTAGTAGCCTAAACCTATCATTTTTACATTGAGCTGGGTGAATGGAATATAAATGACAGTCATCCAATATGCTGTAATAGAAATAAGGCCATGCTCAAAACGAAAACGGCACCAACTGCCACTGCTTTATAGATTATGCTGATGCCCCACTGTAAAAACCTGTAGATCGTCACTGGTTCTGAGGGAGGTGATGTGGTCACTAACAGTGCATGGGACACAAGGTCCTTTGCTGTTGTTCTGGGGTTGATTTGCACTTTTCACACCAAAGTACGTTCATCTCTAGGAGACAGAACGCGTCTCCTTCCTGAGCGATATGACGGCTGCGTGGTCCCATGGTGTTTATACTTGCGTACTATTGATTGTTCAGATGAATGTTGCACCTTCATGCGTTTGGAAATTGCTCCCAAGGATGGACCTTGTGGAGGTCTACAATTTTTTTTCTGAGGTCTTGGCTGATTTCTTTTGATTTTCCCATGATGTCAAGCAAAGAGGCACTGAGTTCGAAGGTAGGCCTTGAAATACATCCACAGGTACACCTCCAATTGACTCAAATGATGTCAATTAGTCTATTAGAAGCTTCTAAAGCCATAACATCATTTTCTGGAATTTTCCAAGCTGTTTAAAGGCACAGTTAATTTAGTGTATGTAAACTTCTGACCCACTGGAATTGTGATACCGTGAAATATAAGTGAAATAATCTGTCTGTAAACAATTGTTGGAAAAATTACTTGTGTCATGCACAAAGTAGATGTCCTAACCAACTTGCCAAAACTATAGTTTGTTAACAAGAAATGTAGTTGAAAAACGAAGTGTATGTAAACTTCCGACTTCAACTGTACATGCAACATGAAGTATCCCTTGCGCGTTTGACAATGATTTCACATGAGGCCTAATTCACATGATATTCCTAAATACGTATAACCCCAGGCTAATAAATAATTACATATTTTTTTTCAGATTATTTCATTAACCTAATTCATTGTATTTCAAGTTATCCCTTTGTAGCGCAATATGACAAAATTGGGCACGCTATAAGTTGGGCAATTGAAAACATCTACGGCCTATCTTAACTTTGATAGCGTTCGATGAAAATGATAGACCTTTCGAACATTGGTATACTATGTTGTATGCAACATTATCGACAAGTGACTTGATGCCTACGGTGCCAAAGCGATTTAGAGTTGCCAAACGGGAGTGACGAGTATGTTGATATAACGGTAATATTGTAATTTCACTTTTAACAACTATCAAAATTGGTTAACAAATGTGTTTAAAAAAAAGAGGTTATGCATGCCAACATATTTTATTATTACGTGTTTTTACTTTTCTATTATTTCTCTATTTAATTTTTCTCTGCATTGTTGCAAGCATTTCACTGTTAGTCCACACCTGTTGTTTACGAAGCATGTGGCAAATACAATTTGATTTGATTTTGATTCACCGGGGTGGTCTGAAGCAGCTAGCGATGCCTCATCGCTATTGGTTATTCCCCATCATTTGCAACAATGTCAATGACCATCATCACTATCTTTCCTTTGTGGTACCTAAAACTGATGTGATTACCAGCTGAGATAAACTTTTATGAGTTGATTTTACTCCTGGCTCAGTTTGTTTGGGCAGTGTCTTAACATCATCCATGGAAAAAAAAAAAAGATTAGTCGCTAAATCCGGCGAGAACTAGGACCATGAGAAAACAGCTAGCTGGAGCTTGTCTGAGCGGTTAGCCGGATATGCCTTCACCGCTATATACTTAATGCTGATTGGTTTTGGTTCTGCCCACTATAGTGCTGTCTGGTTAGAACTTGATGTTGAAGCTCATAACTATACACTTCTCTGTCACCAACACACACACGCGGACACAGCTGTTTCCATTAGAGATAGTTCTTTATATTGTTGTGTGATCTTATGGTTATGTTCGATGGACGCACAACACTTAAAAATAGAAAAACAGCATGTGAGAGTCCGTCACTACACCTCTTCTCAAGACTGCAGGTGAACATGCTCTGACTTGAGGTGTGTGGGACAGAGCCCTGGAGTGCGTCCAAGCGCCCTGATTGGTTGGAATGATTGCCAGTCAGGTTGAAAAGGGCCAGGTTTTAAATGTATTTCTTGGACCTTTTCTGAGATGCTTTGTGGATACGGGCCCATATGTCAGATGGATGTATTGGTATCCATTAAAAGATTGTCATTTTTTATCTTCTTATTTTCTTCCTTTCTGTTTTAGAATGATCTAGGCAATAGCCAAATAGGGGTAAGAGAGTCTAGTCTGTGTGCATTCCCCAGTCGTTAAAATTGTTATGGGTAATTCCTAATGTCTCCCAGAAATATCACAGGGACAATTGATAGGGACCACCCATACGTAAAAATATATGCGCACATGACTGTAGGTCTCTTTGGATAAAAGCGTCTGCTAAATGGCATATTATTATTATTATTATTATTATTATTATTATTATTATTATTATTATTATAGGAGAGTTTAATAATTATATTGTCCTGCAGGCTGAGTGGAAACAACACACACGCAGGTACACACACACATGCACGTTCATGTGCACGAACACACAGGCACGTACGTACACACGTTTACACACACGCTCACACGTGCACACACACACAAAGAAACAAACACACACACACACACACACACACATTTGGAGTGAATAATGCCTGTTGAGAGCTGAAAACTGTGATTAATTCCGATGTGATCTCCCTCCCGGGGACTCTGGTTGGGGTGAGCTAGGAACACTGCTATGCTGTTATTACTGGGAATAAACTGTGAACTTGACAACCCCTGTTCCTGATCACTGTTTCTGTCCCATATGGCACCTTATTCTCTATATAGTGCACTACTTTTGACCAGATCCTGTTAAAAGTAGTGCACTATTTTAAGAAATAGGGTGAGATTTGGGGGACACACATGGCCTGATTATGATTGTTGTTATTGGTCTTTTACAGTTTGCCAATACTTGTGTCATTGTCAATTAAACAATATACATTAAAAAAAAGCAAATGCTCAAAAAGAATTGTATGCATGCACATAATGTATGCATGCATGCACGCCCTTTTGGGAACGGGTCTATCCATGATTTTTACATTGGATAAAAGTAGAGACTCAGAGCTAGAAAATTCTATATCATACACTGCAGTTGAGGAACAATGGGAAAGTAATTCTGCTTTAAATGTTGGGACAATGTCGGAGTTTAAGTCAATAAGAGAGAAGTTGCAAAATAGAGAGTTGAAAATAAAGAGAAGGGAGGGCCAGAAAAGTAATGTTTGGGAAAGATTTGGTGAAGCGGTAAAAGAGGATGATAGCAGTGCTGTGTGATGATTGTGAGGTGCTATACAAATTCGACAAGATGGGGACTTCAAATAGGCCTATGGCACCTCAAGGGAACATTAGCATACTGTTCAGATGGGATAAATGGAAACTGAAATCTGGACACTGACTGTAGGTCAATAACCTCTCACATCAGGCAGGTCACCCATGATACAAGTCAGTATTCGACATTCATGTTGTTTCTGCTATATTTTTGCAAAAATTAACCATTCAGAGTTAATGCCTAAACTTAACTTTGAACACTTCGAAATTTGACATTTGACAAAACATGGATGAACATCTAATTCTGAGGTGAGACTGTGAGAGTTCGTAGCTCACATAGACTTAATATTAACTCCTGCAGAATTAAGCATTTATTGCAGTAAAATTATACACTAAATGTAGACAACATTTGTGACCCACCACTTGAATTCAGGCCTATGTAGCAACATTTGAAATTGTGTTTTTACATTGGATAAAATTAGAGACACAGAGCTAGAAAATTCGATATCATACACTGCAGTTGAGGAACAATGGGAAAGTAATTCTGCTTTAAAAGTTGATAAACTTGTCACCCCACTTTTGAGAAAGTGGCCTGTGAATGTTTTGGTACACCTACTGGATAGCTCTTCTTTGTCTACACCCATTCAGCATCGTTCACACCCACCATAGCGTTAGCCCCACCGATCTCTTTAAGGAGTCACATTTGAGACCATGTGCTAAACAGAGTGAATACGGTAGTGTAGTGAACAATCAAATATTTCAAGACTAAAAGTGGCGAAAGTAGTAGCAAAAAGTAGTAGTTAAAATACACTTTATCTAGTCCTTGGCCTATATGCTAATCTGATTTTGCAGGTCATGTTGTTCTTCACATTACAATCTCTGGTAAACACACACTATATCAAATAAGGTGTAAACTGTACAGTGCAATGCTTACTTGCATAGTGGAGTCTTTTGTTTAGACATATAGCTAGCTAGCTAGCTAGCTAAACAATTAACCATAATCCCAACTCCTAATACCATGCATACCACCATGCATGAATCTGCAGGTAGCTAAAGCTAACAAACTTGGTTCAATGTTAGCTAGCTAGCTAACATTAGGCTATAACAAGCAATGCAAATGGCTTCATGAGATATGAATAATATTACTACACAGATCATACACGTAATGTTAGCTAGCGAGCCAGCCAGCTAATGTAGCTAGCTAAAAGTATGCTTTAATTTGCAATGAAAATGACATTCTGACAAAATGTGAAACGTACAATGTCTGAAAATGTAGCTAGACTCTTACCTGTATACATGGATGAACGCTTCTCCCTCTGTCATGGATGCCATGGTTGCCCTTAGTTTGAAGATGTAATCCGGAGACTGGTGTTTTATGCAACAGCCTCCTGTGTTCTCTTTCGACTGTCTCCGCATTTGGGAATCATCGTTCTGCTTCCACCTGGCATTCCACTGATTTAAAAACACGGTCAACTTCTTCCGTGACAACAACACTGTTGATCGCCGTTTCTTCTTATGAGAGAGATTGGGGAAGAATCCACAATGTCTGGTTCAATTAAAATGCTTTTAGCTAAATCAGGGATTTTCTCATCGTCTGATTCATTTTCAGTCCGAGTCAGCATGGCACAATCGTCCTCCAGAAAGTAGTCCATCACAACTTTTTCCCACTGATCTTTGTCGATGGTGCAATGAACTTCAGGGCTGCGGTGGGGAGGATTATCCACACATACTGAGCAGCTCATGTTATAGACAGAAGCATGCTACATGGAAGACCAATCTGAACTCATCTCTCGGCATGTTCAGCCCAACCATTATCTCAGCCAATCATGGCTAGCGGGAAGGTTCCTGTATTTTTCTGTGGCTACACCAACTAGGCTCATAATTTAACAATGTTATTCATATTTACAGATGGCATACACATTTTTTACTAAGGCACATGAAAGTTCACATGTTCCAGAAGGTATTTCTGCCAAAAAACACATTTTGATAAAATAAAATAAAAAACATTAAAATGCTTCTCTTGTGAATTAGTGATGTGCGACATGCGCCTAGCTTCTTGAAATGGGTCACATACAGTATAGTCATTACTATATTAACAACATTACGTTTTTGTTATAAACATCAACATTATCCAATCCACAAACTAGAACGAGCGCATTTTAATTTCACTGGTAGAATCGGGAAGTTTCGACTTCCTGTGTATTCGTCTGCTCATAATGAATGCAGATACCGCCCTGCTAGATAGATGGGGCGTGCCCACAAACTTGGTTGATGGCGTTGTTTAATTCAAACCACCAACACACAGTAATCTCAGAACTTCTCAAGGCATTTTGTTTTTTAAACGTTTGTTTTTCACTAACGTTTGTCATCATGCCCATGTGGTGTTCTTTCTGGCTGTGCTAATTACAAAAAAAGCGTGAAAATGAGTTATCTTTCACAGTTCTACCTACCAGAGATATACCCCGATGCTGCCAGTGGTTTGCGGCTATCAAGAATGATTCTTACGGTGACCAAAGATTATCAGAGGGATTTCAGGCTGAACAGATGGGGAATCCATTTAGACGAGTGTTGCGATACCATCGTTTTCTCCCTTCACAACAAAATGGAAGATTCTCGATTAGAGATAATGTAACATTAGCTGGACTAGGTAAATTAGCGAAGTTAGCTAATGTTACAGTCCTGTAATGAACTCTGTAAACCATCAGCTAAATAATATAGCTAGCTATCTTTTGGATACACTGTCAAACAATTTAGCCTATGCCATGGTAGTCACTGCTAGACTGGTAGCTACCTTCAACAGAGTAAACATGTTTGTCTGTTCGTTCTATCTTTGACTACCGTTAGCTAACATAAGCTAGCTAACGTTATCAAATAAGAGTAACTCAATCTGGTATCCATCTATTCCTCCCTTGTCTGGAAAACACTATGTTACTAAAAATAGAATTGGCGATATAGCTAACTCACTCTCGGTGTGTTGGTAGTAATGATGAATATGTATCAATTGTCTATAGTTGGTTAGTTGGTTCTCAGCTGGCTCGCAATCTTGCGCCAATTTAGTGACGCTAACTAGCTAACAACAATATTTAAATGTCCATGTTAGGTGTGATAAACTAGCCAGTCTAATAGAGATCATTACAATTAGTGGGGTGGTTAAATTGTGTATTGTTGTGTGTTTTGTTGTAGGTGGTACATAATCTGATTCTATTAGCATGTGTTTCCAACCCCTAGCTCTGCACAAGGTGAAGGCAAGTTGGAAAAAATATTTACAAGCTGTCGGCTAAGATAGCTCAATTTACAGTAAGCATGGCATAAACATGAATTGGGTAGTGTTTGTATGGGTTTGTGTTATGGGGTTACAGGTGGTTAGATGTAGCCTGAGGAACACAGAGTACCTTCCAATCCATGTAATCAATTCAGTCACCCCCTTTTTTCTTTTCCCCCTTTTCTCTTTGTAAAGCTCAGGTCATCTGGAGTCCTTCCACAGGCTCTGCTGAAAAATACCCCAAAGTGACAGCATTTTGGATACACGAGATTGAGGGATTGGACACACGTTGCGGTTATGGAGCACAACAAGATTGTGGGACAAAAACAAGCAAGGGACACTAAAAGGTATAAAATCAAGACTACAACAGTAATGACACAACCACCTCATTCTTCTCTCTGCAGATTCTCAAAGCCCCCCCGACCATTCACTTTGGTGACTGATCTTTCCTCTCAAAAGTAGCTCCCAACGTCCCTCATTGTCCCTTAACGATACACTACTCTGTCTCTAAACATTTAGGTCCCAATCGATTGACACCTTTACCAACAAAGGCATGTTGCCCTTCGTCTTCCACAAAAAGTGTGAAATGCTAACACCCCAACCATGTCTTTCCAGGAGACGTGCAGTACCAGCAAATCTTCTACAACAGATCAAAACAGTTGGTGGTTAAGGTCTAAGAGCCCTACACCACTTCTGGCAGTCTTATCCAGCTGGTCGTACACCGCAGACGGGACAAGACCATTCGCCACAAGCACTCTTCTTCCACAGCCCACCATGCCAAACACCATTGCCAGTGTACCGAGGTCAGATAAAGGACCATCAAATAAATATGAATCAATCCTCGAAATTTGTCTGCCTTTATGGATTCACAGAAGATATTTATATAAGCTGTACAGGGCTCCGTGAAGGTCAAACATATGTTAGGCATTCAGATATATCAAAATAATCTAAAATACAGGGGAAGTGTACAATATTTAATGCTAACTCAAAAAGAGAACAGGGTATTCAACAAGGATGTTATATGGTAAAAGTAACAAACAACAAAATACAGTATGAACAGTGTAGTACAGTTCAGTGTGTCTCAGGTGTAGTAAAGTGCAGAGAACTGTAGCTACGGATTATTACAGATAATGTGATTTAACCAAAGATTTTTGGTATCCATTACTGGAAGTTACAGGATAGGTACTGTTTGGTGTAGCACAGAGAATCATTGACCAACCTTAGCTTGGCGATGCTGTCTTCATCCTCGATTAGTGGAAACAGGAGTCTCAAAATGTCCAGTTGCAGGGGGTCCGTTTAAATTGATAAAATGCTCCCCTGTAACTAGACGCGGACAAAGACCACAGTGCCAAGCAAAAATGATATGCTACACCAAACAGTACCTATCATGTAACTCCAAGTAATGGATACCAAACATCTTTGGTTAAATCACATTACCTTGTGTGACAATCTGTAGCTAAGAGAACTGGTTATCAGCAGATTATGGGAAAGGTGGTCATGATGAAACTGCCATTCCAAAGAAACATACAGTAAGATTAGGGAACAGTTGTACAGCTGTGGGAGGAGTGTTGTCATCATCAAACTGCCATTCATCTCCTCTTGAGTCATCTTCTGCTTGGAATCCAGCATAATGTCCAATCCATCGAGAGGGATACAGTTCACAGGATAGAGTTCTGCTACAATGACACAAGCAGGCAAATGAATTCTGTTTCACTCCAGGAAGAAGCCCAGGCACCACATGGTATAGTCTGTAAGACAAAAAAGATATTAACAGGCATGCTTAGGCAAATATTTTTATACTAAAACCAGCTTATCAGTTTTAGAGATTTACAACAGTTGAATTGTTGTATTATTGTTTCTTCTCACTGTTAGCTAGTAAACTTAGCTAGCTAGCTTGCTGGATAGCCAATAATTATTATTACATCTGTTTGCCTAATGCTTATAATTTTGTGATTTTGAAATGAATCCACGGTCATAATCATAACGAATGTCAACCTTCGTCAATTATGTTACATAGCTAGTAAAACTGATATGTTAGCTAAACAACTACCTGTAGTTGTTTAGCTAACTTAGCAAGAAACATACTTTTCGATGTTCCCCCAACTGTAACACAGTAGTATGTTAGCCAGCATTAAACAATATGGGTTTCAGTAGATAACTAAAGTTAACTAGATAGCTAGGTGGCTTGCAGGATAAATAGCTTACTTAGCTAGCCACCGTATTTGTCATCTGCGCTCTTGGTGCTGGCATCGGCTGTAGCTGAAATTCAAGCTAAATCCAACTCTTTATTTCAAATCATCTTTGCTATATTCCTGTTGAAACATGTATGGTTGAATGTCACCATGTAGTAAAAACAAATGCTCCATCATCAAATGTGTGTTGATGAGAGGAATCACTTAAAGCCATTGTGGTCTGGTCAGTTCTTTCAGTTTTGCTCAAAGGATTGTGTTATTAGTGTCCGCCTCCCTTTAAAAAAAAGCCTGGTTTAGGGAAGGGACGGGGCTAGAGCACAAAGCATCTGCCCCACAAGAGTTGTAGTCTTTCAGAGACTGGAAAAAAGGTGTCAGCATGTATATTTAGCAATGAATCCCCTGATAGGAACATCGTTGAAAGATGTCCAATGGCTCTATCGAACAAGGACAACCATATTTACAAACACACAAATATATAGTGTGGTCAGTATAACATAGAGCCTTCGCCAAATGCCACAAAGCAGGACTACATTTCTTTACAGATTCCCCCCCCCCCACAACATCAATACACCGGAAGCCGTCATAGGGTGTATCATTCAGCGCACGAAGCCCAAACCTGCCTTCCTCCAGGGCAATTATGTGTAAAACACCTCTCACTGACCTAGAAATGCCTCGCACATGATGAAAACAAGATTTCCCCAAGGTGAAATTCCTTTTGAATATATCACAAAACAGTATTACAACTAAGCTAAACTTTTGGAAATGACAAGTTCACTTTCTCATCCCACAGCCTAAAAAAAAAAAGTGTGCTGTTAAGCTCACATCTGCAGGCTGGGGGGCATTTAAGATATCTTCTAGGCCTACTGTTGAACGCAAAAATGTCCTAATGATTATGATCAAACTTCCTCAATTCAAATACTATGGCACTATAGAGAGAAATAGTAATGGCGTCTTTTTGTAGGTACTAACTCTGCCATGGTTTGTTAGACAAAGCCTATGGAGAAATTGAATGTCGTTTTTATAGAGTTTTGGGATAAACTCCAAAAATAAGGTCTATGACAAACACAGGCTTAGGATATCTTATAGGTTTTGTTCTATGAGATAATCTTAATCAGCAAACGTCACTTTTTGTAGAAATTTTTAAGAATTAATGTAATTTCAAAAAACACAAAGCACATAAAAGCTTCATATTTCATAAAGGTCATGTTAACAAACTGCTATTATCTCATAAAGCAAAACGTATACAGTGGGGAGAACAAGTATTTGATACACTGCCGAATTTGCAGGTTTTCCTACTTACAAAGCATGTAGAGGTCTGTAATTTTTATCATAGGTACACTTCAACTGTGAGAGACGGAATCTAAAACAAAAATCCAGAAAATCACATTGTATGTTTTTTAAGTAATGAATTTGTATTTTATTGCATGACGTAAGTATTTGATCACCTACCAACCAGTAAGAATTCTGGCTCTCATATACCTGTTGGTTTTTCTTTAAGATGCCCTCCTGTTCTCCACTCATTACCTGTATTAATTGCAGCTGTTTGAACTCGTTACCTGTATAAAAGACACCTGTCCACACACTCAATCAAACAGACTCCAACCTCTCCACAATGGCCAAGACCAGAGAGCTGTGTAAGGACATCAGGGATAAAATTGTAGACCTGCACAAGGCTAGGATGGGCTACAGGACAATAGGCAAGCAGCTTGGTGAGAAGGCAACAACTGTTGGCGCAATTACTAGAAAATGGAAGAAGTTCAAGATGACGGTCAATCACCCTCGGTCTGGGGCTCCATGCAAGATCTCACCTCATGGGGCATCAATGATCATGAGGAAGGTGAGGGATCAGCCCAGAACTACACAGCAGGACTTGGTCAATGACCTGAAGAGAGCTGGGACCACAGTCTCAAAGAAAACCATTAGTAACCCATTACGCCGTCATGGATTAAAATCCTGCAGCGCACGCAAGGTCCCCCCTGCTTAAGCCAGCGCATGTCCAGGCCCGTCTGAAGTTTGCCAATGACTATCTGGATGATCCAGAGGAGGAATGGGAGAAGGTCATGTGGTCTGATGAGACAAAAATATAGCTTTTTGGTCTAAACTCCACTCGCCATGTTTGGAGGAAGAAGAAGGATGAGTACAACCCCAAGAACACCATCCCAACCGTGAAGCATGGAGGTGGAAACATCATTCTTTGGGGATGCTTTTCTGCAAAGGGGACAGGACGACTGCACCGTATTGAGGGGAGGATGGATGGGGCCATGTATCGCGAGATCTTGGCCAACAACCTCCTTCCCTCAGTAAGAGCATTGAAGATGGGTCATGGTTGGGTCTTCCAGCATGACAATGACCTGAAACACACAGCCAGGGCAACTAAGGAGTGGCTCCGTAAGAAGCATCTCAAGGTCCTGGAGTGGCCTAGCCAGTCTCCAGACCTGAACCCAATAGAAAATCTTTGGAGGGAGCTGAAAGTTTGTATTGTCCAGCGACAGCCCCGAAACCTGAAGGATCTGGAGAAGGTCTGTATGGAGGAGTGGGCCAAAATCCCTGCTGCAGTGTGTGCAAACCTGGTCAAGACCTACAGGAAACGTATGATCTCTGTAATTGCAAACAAAGGTTTCTGTACCAAATATTAAGTTCTGCTTTTCTGATGTTTCAAATACTTATGTCATGCAATAACATGCAAATTAATTACTTAAAAACCATACAATGTGATTTTCTGGATTTTTGTTTTAGATTCCGTCTCTCACAGTTGAAGTGTACCTATGATAAAAATTACAGACCTCTACATGCTTTGTAAGTAGGAAAACCTGCAAAATCGGCAGTGTATCAAATACTTGTTCAACCCACTGTACGTTCTCCTAAGTCTGTGTTAACCTCCGACCTTATTTTGGGCGTTTATTCCAAAACCCTTTTCTTTTGCCATTTGCCAAGCTGGTGAGCTCTATAACAAAGATGGGTTGGTTTGGTTTTGAAACTTGAGAGCCAAGCTCAAGTTATCAGTGTAGCCTGTTAATGGCTGGACATGTTGAAATATCTTCACGTCTAGAATAAAAACCTCCAGGTTTCCATCATAACTGTACATTTATTTTAAAATGATAATTATAGGGGGCAGTTTAGAAAAAAACAAATCCCGTCCGAATCGTCCTCTGGAATAATGGATATTCTGGGGTAATAACTGCTTAACCAACGTTCTCTAGTAGGCCTAATATTAGTCCCATGTGAATAGGGCTTCGGACTACTCCCGACCAAAAGCCTGTAACTTAATCAATCAATGTGATTTTGTTTCACTGAATCTCCGTCTGTATATTTGGTTAACTCTCTGTCTGGGCAAGTAAGTGGAAGTGGTATAGCTCATCTATTCGTTTGCTCATCTATCACTGATCAGAAACATTTACCATGCAATAATGACCATGAGATTCACATGCTTTTGAAAATAGGATTGCTATTATGTTCTATTGATATCATGATGAAGATAAGATGGTAGGAAAGAGATGAAACGTGGCTCAAAAAAGCATGGGCTTGGGCTCTGTTTCAAAATATCACTATTTTATATGACAGCGGTTCCACGCGTTCCCTTCCTGTTGCACAAGTTGTGTGGGAAAAAAATATTATTTGTATTTTATTCTGTTATATTCCATTATATTCTTACTATAAAATATATGTGTGTTGACTGTGATTGGGTAGGTGTGTCTTGTCTGTTTAATGAACAAAATAACAAACTATTGATTTCATTTAGATGGCATAGCCATGGCTGCACAGACCCATAGCATTGGCCTAATTAAACTCAAAATATGCTATTCTATTATTTTGAAAATACACTGAACAAAAATATAAACGCAACATGCATCAATTTCAGTTCCAGTTCATATAATGAAATCAGTCAATTGAAATATATTCATAAGGCCCTAGTCTATGGATTTCACATGACTGGGAATACAGATATGCATCTGTTGATCACAGATACCTTTTTAAAAAAATGTAGTGGTGTCGATTAGAAAACCAGTCAGTATCTGGTGTGACCACCATTTGCCTCATGCAGCACATCACCTTCGCATAGAGTTGATCAGGCTGTTAATTGTGGCCTGTGGAATGTTGTCCCACTCCTCTTCAATGGCTGTGCGAAGTTGCTGGATATTAGCGGGAACTGGAACACGCTGTCGTACATGTCGATCCAGAGCATCCCACACAGGCTCAATGGGTGACATGTCTGGTGTGTATACAGGCCATGGAAGAACATTTTCAGCTTCCAGGAATTGTGTACAGATCCTTGCGACATGGGGCCGTGCATTATCATGCTGAAACATGAGGTGATGGCGGTGGATGAATGGCACGACAATGGGCCTCAGGATCTCGTCACGGTATCTCTGTGCATTCAAATTGCCATCGATAAAATGCAATTGTGTTCATTGTCCGTAGCTTATGCCTGCATATTCCAAATCAAATCACATTTTATTTTTCACTTGCACCGAATACAACAGGTGTAGACCTTACAGTGAAATGCTTAATTACAAGCCCTTAACCAACAACGTAGTTTTAAGAAAGAATACCTAAAAAAAATAAAAATAATTAAAGAGCAGCAGTAAAATAACAATAGCGAGGCTATATACAGGGGGTACCGGTACCGAGTCAATGTGCGGGGGCACTGGTTAGTCAAGGTAATTGAGGTAATATGTTCATGTAGGTAGAGTTATTAAAGTGACTATGCATAGATAATAAACAGAGAGTAGCAGTAGCGTAAAAGAGGGGAGGGGAGGGGAGGGGAGGGGGGGAGGGGGGGGGGCAATGCAAATAGTCTGGGTACCCATTTGATTAGATGTTCAGGAGTCTTATGGCTTTGGGGGTAGAAGCTGTTTAGAAGCCTCTTGGACCTAGACTTGGCACTCCGGTACCGCTTGCCGTGTGGTAGCAGAGAGAACAGTCTATAACTAGGGTGGCTGGAGTCTTTGACAATTTATAGGGCCTTCCTCTGACACCGCCTGGTATAGAGGTCCTGAATGGCAGGAAGCTTGGCCCCAGTGATGTACTGGGCCATACGCACTACCCTCTGTAGTGCCTTGCGGTCGGAGGCTGAGCAGTTGCCATACCAGGCAGTGATGCAACCAGTCAGGATGCTCTCGATGGTGCAGCTGAAGAACCTTTTGAGGATCTGAGGACCCATGCCAAATCTTTTCAGGCTCCTTTTCAGTCTCCAAATCTTTGTCGTGCCCTCTTCACGACAGTCTTGCTGTGCTTGGACAATGTTAATTTGTTGGTGACGTGGACACCAAGGAACTTGAAGCTCTCAACCTGCTCCACTACAGCCCCGTCGATGAGAATGGGGTGCTCGGTCCTCTTCTTTTTCCTGTAGTTCACAATCATCTCATATGTCTTGATCACGTTGAGGGAGAGGTTGTTGTCCTGGCACAACACGACCAGGTCTCTGACCTCCTCCCTATAGGCTGTCTAGTCATTGTCGGTGATCAGGCCTACCACTGTTGTGTCATCTGCAAACTTAATGATGGTGTTGGAGTCAGGCCTGACCATGCAGTCATGAGTGAACAGGGAGTACATGAGGGAACTGAGCACGCACCCCTGAGGGGCCTCCGTGTTGAGGATCAGTGTGGCGGATGTGTTGTTACCTACCCTTACCACCTGGGGGTGGCCCGTCAGGAAGTCCAGGATCCATTTGCAGAGGGAGGTGTTTAGTCCCAGGGTCCTTAGCTTAGTGATGAGCTTTGAGGGTACTATGGTGTTGAACGCTGAGCTGCAGTCAATTAATAGAATTCTCACATAGGTGTTTTTTTTTGTCGAGGTGTGAAAGGGCAGTGTGGAGCACAATAGAGATTGCATCATCTGTGGATCTGTTGGGGTGGTATGCAAATTAAAATGGGTCTAGTGTTTCTGGGATAATGGCGTTGATGTGAGCCATGACCAGCCTTTCAAAGCACTTCATGGCTACAGACTTATGGCCGTATACAGCTCATTGAGTGCGGTCTTAGTGCCAGCATATCCTTAGAGCATCTGGTCAGCGCGGCACAGCGGTGGCACAGGAATCCTCATCTCTCCCAAGTGGACATTCTCTCTTTTTCCCCTGACCCATCTGTCTATCTCCTCATTTGAATTCCATGCTGTCACAGTCACTAGCCCATTCAAGCTTAACATCCTTGTCATTTACCGCCCTCCAGGTTCCCTTGGAGAGTTAATCAATGAGCTTGACGCCTTTCCTGAGGATGGCTCACCCCTCACAGTTCTGGGTGACTTTAACCTCCCTACGTCTACCTTTGACTCATTTCTCTCTGCCTCCTTCTTTACACTCCTTTCCTCTTTTGAACTCACCCTCTCACCATCCCCCCCTACTCACAAGGCAGGCAATACGCTTGACCTCATCTTTACTAGATGCTGTTCTTCTACTAATCTCACTGCAACTCCCTCCAAGTCTCCGACCACTACTTTGTATCATTTTCTCTCTCGCTCTCCTCCAACACTACTCACTCTGCCCCTACTCAGATGGTAATGTGCCGTCGCAACGTTCGCTCTCTCTCTCCCGCTACTCTCTCCTCTTCCATCCTATCATCTCTTCCCTCTGCTAAATCCTTCTCCCGCCGATCTCCTGATTCTGCCTCCTCAACCCTCCTCTCCTCCCTTTCTGCATCTTTTGACTCTCTATGTCCCCTATACTCCCGGCCGGCTTGGTCCTCCCCTCCTGCTCCATGGCTTGACGACTCATTGCGAGCTCACAGAAGAGGGCTCTGGGCAGCCGAGCGGAAATGGAGGAAAACTAGACTCCCTGCGGACCTGTCATCTTTTCACTCCCTCCTCTTTACATTCTCTTCCTCTGTTTCCGCTGCCAAAGCCACTTTCTACCACTCTGAATTTCAAGCCTCTGCCTCTAACCCTAGGAAGCTCTTTGCCACCTTCTCCTCCCTGCTGAATCCTCCTCCTCCTCCCCCTCCCTCCTCCCTCTCTGTGGATGACTTCGTCAACCATTTTGAAAAGAAGGTTGACGACATCCAATTATTAGGCTTGGTGGGGGACTCACGTGCAGAGACGGACACACGGACAACAGAGGGTGAATTAGGATGTCGTTTATTCAGCGTGAATTGGCAGAGAGAAACAGTTCAGGGTGGAATCGCTTCAGACCGGGGTAGGAGCTGAGTGGGGGGGGAGAGCCAGTAGTCCGGAGAGCTGGATGACGAGGATATCAGACAACAGATGAGCAGGTTGCGGCGTGGGAATGGCAGGTAGGCAGGCAGCAGGAACAGACGGGATCACAGGTAGTGTAGGAACGAACTGGCGCTGGAGAGGTGTCCAGCCCGGGTAGATAACTGCTGGTTGATTGATGACAATGAGCCGCAGCTGGAAGTAACGGAGCATGAGAGAGAATGGCCACGCCCCCTGACCTAGATCCTCTGACTGGGCTGCACAGCAGGGGGAGACAGACACAGACCACACACACACACAGGGGAAAAAGGAAAAGGGAAACAAGCGGGAACCGGACCAACAGTGCCGAACCGTAACACCAATCCTCATTTATTAAGTCAAATGACACCGCTGGTCCTGCTCACACTGCCCTACCCTATGCTTTGACTTCTTTCTCCCCTCTCTCTCCAGATGGAATCTTGCGACTTGTGACGGCCGGCCGCCCAACAACCTGCCCGCTTGACCCTATCCCCTCCTCTCTTCTCTATACCATTTCGGGAGACCTTCTCCCTTACCTCACCTCACTCATCAACTCATCCTTAACCGCTGGCCATGTCCCTTCCGTCTTCAAGAGAGCGAGAGTTGCACCCCTCCTCAAAAAACCTACACTCGATCATTCCAATGTCAACAACTACAGACCAGTATCCCTTCTTTCTTTTCTCTCCAAAACTCTAGAGTGTGCCGTCTCTAGCCAACTCTCCTGCTATCTCTCTCAGAATGACCTTCCAAGAAAGATCCAAACCAGTCAGGTTTCAAGACAGGTCATTCAACTGAGACTGCTCTTCTCTGTGTCACGGAGGCTCTCCGCACTGCTAAAGCTAACTCTCTCTCCTCTGCTCTTATCCTTCTAGACCTATCCGCTGCCTTTGATACAGTGAACCGTCAGATCCTCCTCTCCACCCTCTCCGAGTTGGGCATCTCCGGCGCTGCTCACTCTTGGATTGCGTCCTACCTGACAGGTCGCTCCTACCAGGTGGCGTGGCAAGAATATGTCTCTGCACCACGTGCTCTCACCACTGGAGTCCCCCAGGGCTCAGTTCTAGTCCCTCTCCTATTCTCTCTATACACCAAGTCACTTGGTTCTGTCATATCCTCACATGGTCTCTCCTATCATTGCTATGCAGATGACACACAATTCATTTTCTCCTTTCCCCCTTCTGATAACCTGGTGGCGAATCGCATCTCTGCATGTCTGGCAGACATATCAGTGTGGATATGTCGGATCACAACCTAAAGCTGAACCTCGGCAAGACGGAGCTGCTCTTCCTCCCAGATCTCGCCATCAGGGTTGACAACTCCATTGTGTCCTCCTCCCAGAGTGCAAAGAAACTTGGCGTGACCCTGGACAACACCTTGTCGTTCTCCGCTAACATCAAAGCGGTGACCCGATCCTGCAGGTTCATGCTCTACAACATTCGTAGAGTACGACCCTACCTTACACAGAAAGCGGCACAGGTCCTAATCCAGGTATTTGTCATCTCCCGTCTGGATTACTGCAACTCCCTGTTGGCTGGGCTCCCTGCCTGAGCCAATAAACCCCTACAACTTATCCAGAACGCTGCAGCCCATCTGGTGTTCAACCTTCCCAAGTTCTCTCATTTCACCCCGCTCCTCTTCACACTCCACTGGCTTCCATCTACTGCAAGACCATGGTGCTTGCCTCACGGAGCTGTGAGGCGAATGGCACCTCCTTACCTTCAGGCTCTGATCAGACCCTACACCCAAACGAGGGCACTACGTTCATCCACCTCTGGCCTGCTAGCTCCCCCTACCTCTACGGAAGCACAGTTCCCGCTCAGCCCAGTCAAAGCTATTCGCTGCTCTGGAATCCCAATGGTGGAATAAGCTCCCCCACGACGCCAGGACAGCGGAGTCACTCACCAACTTCCGGAGACACTTGAAACCCTACCTCTTTAAGGAATACCTGGAATAGTATAAAGTAATCCTTCTACTTCTGTTCTATCCTGCCGATACAGTGTATAACACGCCAGCTGTATGTTATTCAGGTTGTCGTTCAGCCACGACTCGGTGAAACATAAGATATTACAGTTTTTAAAGTCCCGTTGGTAGGATATACGTGCTTGTAGTTCGTCCACTTTATTATCAAGCGATTGTACGTTGGCCAATAGTACCGGTGGCAAAGGCAGATTAGCCAATCGTCGATGGCTCATTACCAGACACCCCGATCTCCTTCCGCGATTTCTTCGTCTCTTTCTACTACGAATGACGGGTATGAGGGCCCTGTCGGGTGTCTGGAGCAAATCCCTCTCGTCCGAACTCATTAAATAATTATTATTCATCCAATTCAAGGTGAGTAATTGATGTCCAGAAGCTCTTTTTCGGTCATAAGAGACGGTAGCAGCAACATTATGTACAAAATAAGTTACAAACGATGCGAAAAAAACAAACAAAATAGCTCGGTTGGTTAAGAGCCCATAAAACGAAAGCCATCCCCTCCGGCGCCATTCACTACCATAACCCCACCACCACCATGGGGCACTCTGTTCACAACATTGACATCAACAAACTCACACAACGCCATACGTCTGCCATCTGCCCGGTACAGTTGAAACCAGGATTCATCTGTGAAGAGCACACTTCTCCAGCGTGCCAGTGGCCATCGAAAGTGAGCATTTGCTCACTGAAGTCGGTTACAATGCCAAACTGCAGTCAGGTCAAGACCCTGGTGAGGACGACAAGCACGCAGATGAGCTCCCCTGAGACGGTTTCTGACAGTTTGTGCAGAAATTCTTCGGTTGTGAAAACCCACAGTTTCATCAGCTGTCCTGATGGCAGGTCTCAGACGATCCCGCAGGTGAAGAAGCCGGATGTGGAGGTCCTGGGCTGTCGTGGTTACACGTGGTCTGCAGTTTTGAGGCCGGTTGGACATACTGCCAAATTCTCTAAAACGACGTTGGAGGCGGCTTATGTTAGAGAAATGAACATTAAACTCTCTGACAACCGCTCTGGTGGACATTCCTGCAATCAACATTCCAAAAGCACACTCCCTGAAAACTTGAGACATCTGTGTTATTGTGTTGTGTGACAAAACTGCACATTTTAGAGTGGCCTTTTATTGTCCCCAGCACAAGGTCCACCTGTGTTTTGATCATGCTATTTAATCAGCTTCTTGATATGCCACACCTGTCAGTTGGATGGATTATCTTGGCAAAGGAGAAATGCTCACAAACAGGAATGTACAGTGCCTTCGGAAAGTATTCAGACCCCTTGACTTTTTCTAAATTACTTAAATTGTTTTTTTCCTCATCAATCTACACACAATACCCCATAATGACAAAGCAAAAAGAGGTTTTTAGACATTTTTGCTAATTTATAAAAAAAAAAAAAAAAAGGAATATCACTTTACTCAGTACTTTGCTGAAGCACCTTTGGCAGCGATTAAAGCATCGAGTCTTCTTGGGTATGACGCTACAAGCCTGGCAGACCTGTATTTGGGGAGTTTCTCCCATTCTTCTATGCAGATCCTCTCAAGCTCTGTCAGGTTGGATGGGGAGGGTTGCTGCACAGCTATTTTCAGGTCTCTCCAGAGATGTTCGATCAGGTTCAAGTCCGGGCTTTGGCTGGGCCACTCAAGGACATTCAGAGACTTGTCCTGAGGCCACTCCTGCGTTGTCTTGGCTGTGTGCTTTGGGTCGTTGTCCTGTTGGAAGGTGAACCGTTGCTCCAGTCTGAGGTCCTGAGTGGTCTGGAGCAGGTTTTAATTAGGATCTCTCTGTACTTTGCTCTGTTCATCTTTCCCTTGATCCTGACTAGTCTCCCAGTCCCTGCCGCTAAAAAACATCCCCACAGCATCATGCTGCGACCACCATGCTTCACCGTAGGGATGGTGCCAGGTTTCCTCCAGACGTGACGCTTGGCATTCAGACCATCGGGTTCTTGGTCACCTCCCTGACCAAGGCCCTTCTCCCTCGATTGCTCAGTTTTGCTGGGCAGCCAGCTCTAGGAGGAGTCTTGGTGGTTCTGAACTTCTTTTATTTAAGAATGATGGAGATCACTGTGTTCATGGGGGATCTTCAATGCTGCAGAATTGTTTTGGTGCCCTTCCCCAGATCTGTGCCTCGACACAATCCTGTCTCGGAGCTCTACGGACAATTATTTATGCAAAGAATTTGAGAGAAATAAGCTTTTTGTGCGTATGGAAAATGTATGGGAACTTTTATATCAGCTTATGAAACATGGGACCAACACTTCACATGTTGTGTTTATAGTTTTCTTCAGTATACATTTTATTAGTCTTATAATGTTTCTTAGGACTTGTCTAAACAACTTAATAATGGATTTATTTTTGATGGTGTAGCTCAGTTGGTAGAGCTTGGCGCTTGCAACGCCAGGGTTGTGGGTTCAATTCCCACGGGGGGCCAGTATGAAAAAAAAATTTATGCACTCACTAACTGTAAGTCGCTCTGGATAAGAGCGTCTGCTAAAATGACAAAAAATATATTCTCAATGGATTTATAAAAATAGAGGCCCACCCACATCTGCACACCACTAGTACCACTTTTCCCCGGCATGCGCATAGGAGGTACACTACATGGTATGTAGACATCTGCTCATCGAAGATCTCATTCCAAAATCATGGGTATTAATATGGAGTTAGTCCCTCCTTTGCTACTATACCAGCCTCCACTCTTCTGGGAAGGCTTTCCACTAGATATTGGAACATTCCTGCTGGGACTTGTTTCTATTCAGCCACAAGAGCACTATTAAGGTCGGGCACTGATGTTGGGCGATTAGACCTGGCTGCAGTCGGTGTTCCAATTCATCCCAAAGGTGTACGATGGGGTTGAGGTCAGGTCTCTGTGCAGGCCAGTCAAGTTCTTCCACACCGATCTCAACAAACCATTTCTGTACAGACCTTGCTTTGTGCACCGGGGCATTGTCATGCTGGAAACAGGAAAGGGCCTTCCCCAAACTGTTGCCACAAAGTTGGAAGCACAGAATCGTTTAGAATGTCATTGTTTGCTGTAGCGTTAACATTTCCCTTCACTGGAACTAAGGGGCCTAGCCCGAACCATGAAAAACAGCCTCAGACTATTCTTCCTTCTCCACCAAACTTTAGAGTTGGCACTATGCATTTGGGCTGTTAGCGTTCTCCTGGCATCCGTCAAACCCAGATTCGTCTGTCAGACTGCCAGATGGTGAAGCATGATTCATCACTCCAGAGAACATGTTTCCACTGCTCCAGAGTCCAATGGCAGCGAGCTTTACACCACTCCAGCCGACGCTTCCTACAATAACAGCACTTACAGTTGACCGGGGCAGCTTTAGCAGGGCAGAAATTTGACGAACTGACTTGTTGGAAAGGGGTCATCCTATGACGGTGCCATGTTGAAATTCACTGAGCTCTTCAGTAAGGCCATTCTACTACCAATGTCTATGGCGATTGACTGTAGGTTGGAGACGGGCCTCAGATTTTCACTTCATCACATGTAGTTGCCGGTTGCAGATGGGTTATTAGCAATTGCGGGCAGGTATGGGTGAACAAACAGCTAGCTCACCACTAGCCCTAATAGAGGTTTAACCAGTGAACTTGTGCAGGTTGTGTATTATTCATTGTACTCTATGAGAAGGAAATGCAACAACATGCCAGCTCACCAACAGGGGGAGAGGGTTGAACAAACAAACCGCATTACAGCATTGACTAACTACAACCTCTACTCCCACATCTCAAAAGTTCACTTCACTTTGGACTCTGATTGGGGGAGAGGCAAGATGAAAATAAGACATCCTTTCTCTGTAAAGAAAAATAGAGAAAAGTGTTTTCCTTCTTTTTCTTTGTCTTATTCTTGAGTACACTAGATTAGAGCCAGCCCTCCGATTTCTCCCTCAAACAGCCTCCACTAGTCCATTTATTGTGTTACAATTAATGTCAGAACCATTCGGTTGTAGCTGATCTCTTTTGTTTGTAGCAGTTCTGCCACTCTGTGAACAAGCTGTGAGATGATGGACTGACAGGTCCCTGAACAACACAGACCCTGACCTCCTCCTTTACCTCCTCTCTTTCTTTCTCTCTCTCTCTCCCTCTCTCCTTCACCTCATATCTCTCCCTTTTAGCAGTCACTTTCCTCCTCTCCCAGCAGCTTTAAACAGATCTGACATACAGGAGATGCACACACAGAGAGCACACACTGGGCTGATCACAGTATGAATGGACATGAATAGATGAAGTGTGTGTGTCTGTGTCTGTGTCTGTGTCTGTGTTTGTTTGTGTGTACCCATGCCATGTGTGCATGCCTGTGTGTGTGTGTGTGTGTGTATGCCCACGTGTTCTTTTCATAGATGAATTCACCTTTCAGCAGGACAATAACCTACATCACAAGGCTAAATATAGACTGGAGTTGCTTACCACGATGACATTGAATGTTCCTGAGTGGCCTAGATGCAGTTTTGACTTAAAATCAGCTTGAATATCTATGGCAAGACTTGAAAATGGCTGTCTAGCAATGATCAACAACCAGCTTGACAGAGCTTAAAACATTTTTTTACAATAATGTGCAAATATTGTAGAATCCAGGTGTGCAAAGATATTAGAGACTTACCCAGAAAGATTCACAGCTGTAAAGGTGATTCTAACATGTATTGACTCAGGGGTGTGAATACTAATGTAAATGAAATATTTATGTATTGCAAATTGCAAAAATGTCTGAAAACATGTTATCACTTTGTCATTATGGGGTATTGTGTGGAGATGGGTGTGAGAAAAAAATAATTTTTAATTCAGGCTGTAACACAACAAAATGTGGAATAAGTCAAGGGGTATGAATACTTCTGAAGGCACTGTATATATAAACTGTATATTGTTTGTATGTTTGTGTTGGGCTTTATAGATTGTTTATTTGTATGTGTTGGGCTTTAGCTGAGCTTATTCTTTACAGAGTAATGTATATTTGTCCAGGCCTCAATTGTTCCTTGACTAGCACCATTAATTCTAGCTGTTGATAATTCTAATGTTATAACTTCTAATAGTAAATGTCTCCACTGATGAATTGGGAGAGAGTGGGGTGATTTCCATGTAAGAGCCAAAATATTTTAGTAATCGTCTTTGACTGATTTGAGAGATTCAAGGAGCTAAGTAACATAGTAGATGCAACGCATTGAATATTTACATTCATGCCCTTCTAAATTAATTTTGTAACTTTGTTCCAGAAGCATTTAACTGCAGGGCACTCCCACATCATATGAAGGAATGTGCCTACCTGATGATTTAGGTGACACTGAACAGTTGGGACCAATTTCACTGTAAAACCTTTCCTTGGTGTTAAAGAGTGACTGCCCCTAAAAAGCAACTAATCCCTTTGAAAACAGCCTATATGCCATCGATATCAGTTATTCTAGTGTCAAAATTGACTACAAACTGTAAATAGGATAATGTTGGTGATAAAGTCAGTCTCGTCTAAAACTGAGTTTGGAACCTCGGTGTGTTAAGAGTATTTGTATTTATTCAGGATCCCCACTCTTCCTGGGGTCCAGCAACATTAAGGCAGTTATATACCATTAAAAATATTACATGACATTACATGTCATAACACTTTTCACAACACATTAGCTGTGTTCCCTCAGGCCACTACTCCACTACCACATATCTACAATACAAAATCAATGTGTACGTGTGTGTATAGAGTGTGTCTCATGTGTATGTGTAAGCGTGTGTCTGTGCCTGTGTGTGTCTCTTCACAGTCCCCTCTGTTCCATAAGGTGTATTTGTATCTGTTTTTTAAATCTAATTCTACTGCTTGCATCAGTTACCTGATGTGGGACAGTTCCATGTAGCCATGGCTCTACATAATACTGTGCGCCTCCCATAGTCTGTTATTGAATTGGGGATTGTGAAGAGACCTCTGGTGGCATGTCTTGTGGGGTATGCATGGGTGTCCGGGCTGGGTGCTAGTAGTTTAAACAGAAACCTTGGTGCATTCAGCATGTCAACACTTCTTACAAAAACAGGTAGTGATTAAGTAAATCTCTCCTCCACTTTGAGCCATTAGACATTTACATGCATATTATTAATGTTAGCTCTCCGTGTACATTTAAGGGCCAGTCGTGCTGCCCTGTTCTGAGCCAATTGTAATTTTCTGAGGCACCTGACCACACGACTGAGCAGTAGTCCAGGTGGGACGTGTTGTGTAAAAAAAAGGCAGAGTAGCGCTTTATTAGGGACAGACTTCTCCCCATCTTAGCTACTGTTGTATCAACATGTTTTGACCATGACAGTTTACAATCCAGGGTTACTCCAAGCAGTTTAGTCACCTCAACTTGCTCAATTTCCATATTATTTATTTCAAGATTTAGTTGAGGTTTAGGGCTTAGTGAATTATGAGTTTTTTTTTATATTCCTTGCCACCCATTCTAAAAATGAACTGCAGCTCTTTGTTAAGTGTTGCAGTGATTTTCACTCACTGTAGTAGCTGACATGTAGTGTTGAGTCATCCGCATACATAGACACACTGGCTTTACTCAAAGCCAGTGGCATGTCATCAGTAAAGATTGAAAAATGTAAGGGGCCTAGACATCTGCCCTGGGGAATTCCTGATTCTACCTGGATTATGTTGGAGAGGCTTCCATTAAAGAACACCCTCTGTGTTCTGTTAGACAGGTAACTCTTTATCCACCAAATAGCAGGGGTTGTAAAGCCGTAACATATAATATAACAATCTTTTTATCATCAATTTCTCTCAGCCAATCATCAGTCATTTGTGTAAGTGCCGTGGTTGTTGAATATCCTTCCCTATGAGTGTGCTGAAGGTCTGTTGTCAATTTGTTTACAGTAAAGTAGCATTGTATCTGGTCAATTTTTTCCAAACGTTTACTAGGTGTTGGTAACAGGCTGATTGGTCCGCTATTTGAGCCAGTAAAGGGGGCTTTACTATTCTTGGGTAGAGGAATTACTTTTCCTTCCCTACAAGCCTGAGGGCACACACTTTCTAGTAGGTTTAGATTGAAGATATGGCAAATAGGAGTGGAAATATAGTCCACTATTATCCTCAGTAATTTTCCATCCAAGTTGTCAGACCCCGGTGGCTTGTCATTGTTGATAGACAACAATCATTTTTTCACTTCTTCCACACTCACTTTACATAATTCAAAATTACAATGCTTGTCTTTCATAATTTGATCAGTTATACTTGGATGTCCAGTGTCAGCATTTATCGTTTATTAAATCCATGGGGATTTAATAGTTTTTACAATCATTTTCTTAAAGGGTGCATGGTTATTAGTAACTGGAATAAGCAATTTCAAAAATGTGTCAAGTGCAGCGTCTGGTTGCTCCTCATTACACACCACAGACCAACAAATATTATTTACATCAACAACATAGGAATCACTATAAAACTTATTGTATGACCTCTTGTACACTATATCAGGCCCAGCCTTTGGAGCTTTGGTTTTCCTAGATATGGCTACTATAGTGTGATCACTACATCCGATGGATTTGAATATTGCTTTAAAGCAAAATTCTGCAGCATTAGTAAAGATGTGATCAATACATGTTTATGATTTCATTCATGTGCTGTTTGTAACTACCCTGGTAGGTTGACTGATAACCTGAACCAGGTTTCATAGACCGGTTACAGTTTGAAGCTTTTTCTTGAGTGGGCAGCTTGATGAAAGCCAGCCAATATTTATATCACCCAGAAGATATACCTCTCTGTTGATATCACATACATTATCAAGCATTTCACACGTTATCCAGATACTGACTGTTAGCACTTGGTGGTCTATAGCAGCTTCCCACAAGAATGGGCTTTAGCTGAGGCAAATGAACCTGTAGCCATATTTCTTCAACAGTATTTAACATGAGATCCTCTCTAAGCTTTACATTTACATTATTTAGCAGACGCTCTTATCCAGAGCGACTTACAAATAGGTGCATTCACCTTATAGCCAGTGGGATAACCACTTTACAATGTATATATATATATATTTTTTTGGGGGGGGGGTGGTCCTGAATATACAGGAATGTGGTCCTGAATATAAACAGCAACACCTCCACCATTTCTGTATTTTCTGTAGATGTAACCATGTATTGCTACCACTGTATCATCAAAGGTATTATCCAAGTGAGTTTCAGAGATAGTCAGAATATTTACATTTTTAGTCATTTAGCAGACGCTCTTATCCAGAGCGACTTACAGTTAGTGAATACATATTTTTTTTATACTGGCCCCCCGTGGGAATCGAACCCACAACCCTGGCGTTGCAAACACCATGCTCTATCAACTGAGCTACATCCCTGCCGGCCATTCCCTCCCCTACCTGGGCCAATTGTGCACCGCCCATGAGTCTCCCGGTCGCGGCCGGCTGCGACAGAGCCTGGATTCGAACCAGGATCTCTAGTGGCACAGTTAGCACTGCGATGCAGTGCCTTAGACCACTGCGCCACTCAGGAGCACAATATGAATGCCATCTGTTACTAGCAAGTTATTGAATTCATGAACCTTGTTTCTTAAGCTACATATGTTAACGTGGGCTATTTTTAGCACTTTTCTGGGATGCTTGATTGTTTTCATTGCTTTACTGGGAAGCTTAGCAGAAGTAGACTTGCTCATGGTATTTATGTTAGTGTAGAGTGAGCTGCACACAGTGGACTTCCTACTAGGGCACACTGCCTCAATGCTACAGTATAACTCTGGTTCATAGTCCTCCATCACTGCTTTTTCCCGTTCATGTCAAGGGTCATAGACCGGTGCCCCACGGCTCTGCATAATTGAATCCGCCCATTGAATGGCACTCCGGTGTGCAACAACTAGTTGTGTTGAGTATAACGAGAGAAAATGGAATATAATGACCTCTTTGGTATAACTTAGCTAACAATGTTAGATAACGTTATTGCTGGTTATGTAGGTAGCTATCTTATGATAAAGCAAGGCAGGCTAGTTAACGTTAGCATAAGTAGCTAGATAACTAGCTAGCTATCTCATTACAACTTAGTTAGGTCGTAGCTCATACAAGTTTATTGTGTATTGTCTAGATACTGCTGGTTATGTAACGCTAGCTACAGGCTAGCTAACGTTAGCTAGCTAGGTAGCTAACATTAGCCTACAAGTCGGATTTGCAATTTAGTTCGTAGGTCATACAAGTGTATTCTGTATTGTCTAGGGCAAAACGAAATAATGGATGTAGCTATGGCGGTAGCTAACTCATGTCTGAGTCTGACTAATAAAATGAACTAGGAGCAACAAACCGAAACAACGTCACCAGCCTGAATCGACCGTTGTTGATTCTGTTTACATCTGTAAAGTCAAATGTAGCTATTGTAAAAATTCATAAAAACAAAAATGTGCTTTTTGGTCTTAATTGAAGGTTAAGGTTAAGCATAAGTTTAGCAGTGTGGTTAAGGCTAGGGTTTGATTTAAAATCACATTTGAAGAAGATCAATTGTAGTAATAGGCGGTCTGTATGACATTGTGGTAACTATTGACAACCTATAATTAGCTTGACCCGAGTTACTGCCCTGATGACACAGATGGCTTCATCAATGGACGGTAATGTGTGTTATGAGAAAAGTTGTGTAAAAAATACCCGGTTTGATAAAATAGTAGGTTAATTACCCAGCCAAGCAGATACACGTAGTTGTCATTTTGGATGTGAATTGCATTATCAAAAAGCTTTGTCCTTTCTTTGTAACAAAATGCAATTTACCACTTGGCTGAATTGTATCACCTTGTCAGAGGCCCACCCAGTCAACACCACCTCATAATATAAGAAAGTACATTGTTTATGAGGTTTGCTTGCTGCAGCTGTTTGACAGATATCCAGTTTGCAGGAGAACATGCAACATAGAGAAGACCAGCAAGGCGACCCTCAGCATCAAACAGACATGAATCGCTGTGAGCATTCCTATAAATGGAAATGGGAGGACACTTGAATCAGGTTGGTGACATTTGACCTGGTCAAAACAGTTTCGAATTTTGGCCCAAATTCACCTCCATAACCTAGCCTGGTGGAACCAGCCTGATCACTGCTTTAACCATTCTATTTCACTTACATTTACCTTTTAGCAGATGCTCTTATCCAGAGCGACTTACAGTTAGTGAGTGCATACATTTTTTCATACTGGCCCCCTGTGGGAAACGAACCCACAACCCTGGCGTTACAAGCGCCATGCTCTACCAACTGAGCTACAAGGGGCCGTATCATGATATCTGAAGTGAAATAGAAAGGTAAATGCAGCGATCAGGTTGGTTCCACCATGCTAACCATAACCACCATTGATAATGTAATCAGTGCTCTGTGTGTATGTTTGTGTGTGACCGATCAGTATCTTTGATGAGGGGCCAGGAGCTGATCTACGGGCACTGGCAAAGACCTTACCTCCAATCTCACCTCTTGCCTGCTCAATAACGGTCGTCGATGGGGAGACCAGAATTAGGTAGGTTTAGTCTGACCTGATCAAACTTCAACATAGTATATGTTTGTTTGTCAGATATCACTTATCCTATCTGCCATTGGTAATAAAACAGTGACTATATGTTTTCACAGATGCATCTATGGAGCCAGCACTTGGAGACTTGCAAGATGATGTGATGGAGTCCTGATCGACAGACAGGGTTGATACTGACGTCTCTGAATGGAGAGAGACCTGGCACTCAGTATAAAAATTTGACAAGACAACTTTCACTTGGATTGTCTTTTTTTATTATTGAATTGATGGCATCAGTCAATATGGGGACGGAGAAACCCTGTGTATTCTGCACCAGGATCAGGGAACTCCTGTTGTATACCGGACACCACACAGGAAGGTATGATCACTTACCAAGGTAGCCCCATTACCAACAGATAAAATGCCGATAGGCACAGTATCTGTATCGGCTGGGAAAGACAATGAAAGGTGAAAGGTGCGCATTGTTATATTAGCAGAAGACCGCTTCAATGGTATTATGTAAAGGCTTGTTCATTCTAAATGGTCCTGTTACTACATTTGAAAGATATCAAAACACTTAGTTTAGAATACATAAATTCAGCAATTGCATCCTTCTCACATGTGACCGACCGGCTTAAATGTAGCAAAATTTGAAATTGTGTTTTTTACATTGGATATAAGTAGAGACTCAGAGCTACAAAATGGTATATCATACACTACAGTTGAGGAACAATGGGAAAGTAATTTTGCTTTGAAAGTTGATAAACTTGTAAACTCACTTTTGAGAAAATTGCCTTTTAATCTTTTGGTACTACTACTGGAGATACCTTCTTTGTCTACACCCATTCAGCATTGTTCACACCCTCTTAAGCTTTAGCCCCACCCATGTCTTTAAGGGTTGATCTGAGCGTTCTGTACTAACAACAGAAGTCAAGCACCCAAGCTAACTTGCTAGCTACTTCCAGACACAAATGAACATTACAGAACAGCTCACTGAACATTACTCACCCTAGCAAAGCTGGTTAGGCTGTTATGTTATCCAGAGCATTGGTAACTGCAACTGTGCTGTCAGATTGTCCCATCGTAAATTCAAAATGTGTTGCTCTCGAAGCGTTCAGAGCGAACGCCCCCACTTTGGCCGATGATTAGGGTTGATCCAAACGTTCTGACCTCACAATGGCAGTCAAGCACCCAAGCTAACTGGCTAACATTGGCTGGCTTGCTAGCTACTTCCAGACACATAATGAGACACCCCACTCTGACCATTTTACTCACCCTAGCAGAGCTGGTTAGGCTGTTTTCATGTTATCCAGAGCGTTGGTGACTAAGTGTGCTGCTGGCAACAATTTAATTACGCTTTTTTGCGGATGTTTACTGACACCGGCCATATTCAATGGGTGTTGAGCATTCGTAAATTCATCAGTTATTCTGTGCTCTGGCACACTCAGACGAGAGTGCTCTGAAATCGGAGTCGATGGCCAGACTGAATTTACGAACGCCCCCGAAAGGGTTACTTGCATAGTGGAGTCTTTTGTTAATACATGTGGCAAATGGCTCTGAGATACGAATAATAAGCTAGCTAGCTAGGTAAACAATGAACCATAATCACAACTCATGACGTTACTACCCTGAATGAATCTGCAGGTAGCTAACCAACCAGGTTCAATGTTAGCTAGCTAAGCAAATGGCTCTTATATCCGAATAATAAGGCCATACACGTAACGTTAGCTAGCCAGCCAGCCAGCCCAGCAAACATATGGCCGGCGGCCCACCGGTAGGAAAGTTAGCGGCAACCGGCACTTTTCCGACAGAGGTCCGCTACTGGGCTGCTGGTTCATAATAAGTATTTGTTGGCGGTCCACAATTCATATTATCAGTATCTTTCCACACAGTAATGAATCCAAAATAATGTACACCACTCTCAATAATCATTGCAAATGTATTGTAAAAATATCTACATTGAATACATGGTAACGATGAATATTGATTTTATTTAAAATATGAGAGAGAGAGAGAGAGAGAGAGAGAGAGAGAGAGAGAGAGAGAGAGAGAGAGAGAGAGAGAGAGAGAGAGAGAGAGAGAGAGAGAGAGAGAGAGAGAGAGAGAGAGAGAAGAGAGAGAGAGAGAGAGAGAGAGAGAGAGAGAGAGAGAGAGAGAGAGAGAGAGAGAGAGAGAGAGAGAGAGAGAGAGAGATCCTGGACTATGAAATAATGAGTATGTACAGTACAAAACAATATACACAGACAAACAGAAAATTGTTTCTTGAGCCTCTTCAATTGGCCTGTCTTTCTTTCCTACCCCCTTCTCTGTCAGCTGCTCCCTTCAAAAATGTTGTGACCACCTCTTGAAGGTTAACCTCTGTTGCCTCTTTTGTAGGGGGGGTTCCTTCTTATCGCTCCTGAAACCACAGAACAATTCTTATCAATATTTGTTCTTCATGAATGAACAAGGTCAATAACTATTTAAACACATCATGTTTCAGATTCAAAACTGTCTCCAGGTTTAATCAGATATCGATATTACCAGAAAGTGAATTCATAGACTAATAAAAACTTACTGTGAACAATGCTTTTTAAAGCTAGCTGCCTGAAAGAGATCTTATGTCCCAAGCCAGTCCAGTTACAAAGCCTGGACAGGTCGTTGGAGAAAAGGCAGGAAAACATCCTCCTCACTGAGTCTTTGACGGACTTGCCCCCTTTAGCAGCCAAAAACCTCACCTGTAAAATAAAATGTCCATAGTTAGTGGTCTATAGAGCAGTGAACCATACAGAAACTACAGGTCTAAAGTCCCTCCAAAGAAAAGTAGTGGGGAGCTCTTCCGAGTCACAGACTTCATAAGCACCCAATTACATAACATGTACAATACCTCAAGAGTCTGCACTTCATTTAATCCCATGGACAGAGCCCTAACGATGATAAAAAGTGTCGTTGTCCAAAAACCTCTGGTGTTAACTGTATGTAGTGTGATACCATGTTCTTGCCAATTACCAATTTCTCCTGAAGCTCCTCATTCGCAGCAAGCCGATGTTCAAGCTCCTCCAGCATCAGCTTGTCCTTCAGAAGAAGCACAATGTCCTCTGGCAGAACCATGTGCCCGTGAGACCCATTGGTCAGTTGCATTAAGAGGTTCCTGTTTACTGTAGTCTGGTATTGCAACTCTCTGACACCCTCTACCAATTTCCTCAGGTGCTGAAGAATCAGCCTGTGGAAATCTTAACATATGACAGTGGGCAAGTTATACACTTTGGAAACCTATTCCTTTCGAATTACAAGATAAAAGCTCTATGATAACATGTTTGATTTTGAGTAATGGAACGCAAGGGCCAAACATGCACAACCAATGCTGACACTGTAAGCCAGTGTAAGCCACTGTCATTTACAGTAAAAAATAAAATAAAAAATTCAACATTGTATAACATTCCACTTTATGTAATTATGGAGCCCCTCACACTACAACTAAGCAGCACATATTGCAGTTACCTTCAGACTGACGAGCAGCAGGGCCCAGTGATGAGGAGGATTGAGCTGTTTGAGATGAGAATTTTCAAAATAACTACCTAAGAATGCAGCTAATAAGAATACCTCTTATTTTATTTAGTAGTCAGACTTTGCTTTTCTAATAGACTGTATGTAGTAACAAGTGTACAGTGGAATACTTTACATTACCGTGGACTGCTGCCAGAAAATCTTCTGACGAAGAGGCACGGGAACAGGGTCTTGCTGATTCTGTTGCAAATTGAGCACAATACACAACTGTAGAATTTCAGTTAAAGTAAGTAGCACCCACATCTCAAATTGGGAAAAGTATCCAGAAAAGTATCCAGATACAGTGACTTGGCTAGATATTTGTTTACCACAAACTGCAACTGGCCGTATGTAGTAGCATTACTAGCGCTAAAATAGCGATTTGGATGTTAGCTACTGCTGGAGGATTGAAGCACATGCAATCTTAATCAGTCAACTGACGTGTTTCACAAGTGAACACATGGAATGAACATGACAAGTTTGTTCATGGCTAGCTAGCGGTGAACTTTCCCAGTTGGACAACGTTTTGATTGCAAGGATTCGCTTTCGACTACTTGCTAGCAAAGGTAACGAACACTGTTCATTAACGTTACATTTTCTGTCACATTTCTCTGTTATTTCTATATCCTACTTGTAAAAAAATTTTTTGAATTAAATCTAACAAATGGGTTGTGTTGATAATCATTGCATGAAAGCAATAATTATAGTGGTAACTTGTTGACAGAAGAGGTGTGTTTTTTTGTTGTTGAAAAGATTAACATTGTAGAGCATTTCTCCCTTTGTACCTCAGATAATATGATGGGCAAGATCTGGTACCTTCAGACTGGTGAGCAGCTGGCCCCTGTGACGAAGAGGACTGAGGACCTGTTCAGATCAAATTTAGGATTTCGCCTGGGAATGACAGCAAGCATGACGTTTTCAGAGTAGTAGTGTAGTGTTTAAGATTCCTTTTATTGCAAACACTAAATCGTACTTTCTCTTTCTTTAGTGAGACTCTGGCTCTGTTTCCAGGCTTGAGCCTTTTTCTGCCCGAACCAGGCACTCATGGGCTTTCTCATATGAATCTGAAAACATCACGAAACAGGAGCGTATCAGTTCATCTGTAAATGTCTGCAAACGAGACATTTAGTATCTTAATATTCAGTTAAAGTACTCACTCTTTGTCTTCAGTAATTGAATTGAATACACCTCCCATGTATCAATGTCCGGCCGTTCGTGCGACATCACTGCCTTCCTTAACCTCTCTTGGCTCTTGTATGGAGGCCAATAACATTTGTCCTTGGTGCACCAGGTTTTTGAGATTACAGCTACACTGTCATCTTCGTTCGGGAAATTAACCACAGCAAACATGGTATTATGAACAGAAAAGCAAATAAGGGCGCTCAATTAGATTATTTTACTCAAACATTTCACAGTAGTAACATCTAATTGTAGGAGTTTAAGAAAATCCCTTCAAGTAAATAATTACTTTTCTGTAATGTCTTTTACTGGCAATTTACCTTGAAAAGAGATAACGGGAAAACTGAAAAAAATATATTGGTGCTTTGCATCCTACAAGTGGAGTAATGGCATCCCAGCAAATCCCTCTTTGCACAGGAGTAGAACAAACCTCCGTAGCACATTTGTGGCTCGAGTGAAAATAAGTTCATCCTTCAATCCAGAGAGATGGAAAATATCAAGCAGTGATGATGGCAGGGGATATGTGAAAAGGTCTGTCTTGTTCCTAAATGTTTTGTACACAATCAAAGTGTCTCCATGTTCCTACACCAGCAGGTTTTGCACTAGGACAACCTCCTTGTTCCTCAACTGGACACAATTATTCCCAGTGGACATCTGCACGGAGAAGTGAATGAACTGCATTTTTTTATACTGCTCTTTCACTGTTAGACCATTTGGGACTGGGCCACGGTCATGGTGCTTTTGTAGTGTTTTCTCTGCATCTGACTGTGTTGCTCTCATGGCCTCTCTTTCTGACAGCCTCCGTATAACCTGCTCTAAAGGCTTGTTTGGTTTTCTTATCATTCTTTTTAACTGGCCAAGAAAATCCTCGAAGGGGAAGCAAGAGATATTGTCAAGAACACCAAATGCTTGTGCTTCATGACTGAAATGGGTTAGGCAATGCATGTTATATGTTATGTTTTCCTTCCCATACAGGCAGCTGCAGTGGTCCACAAACAAAACCAGGAGGTTTCGAGCATAGTCTGCGTGGTCTGCACACAAGGATACACTTAGGAAGATGGTCATGGCAACTGCAAGCAACATGACGTTTTTATACATCACCCTTGGAATATTCCCTTTTAAACAGAGAAATTAGAAATGTACAGAACTCCGTTGCCTTCTAACGGTCAAACTCATTCAGTGAGCTGGGTTTTCTGTTGATTTCTGATGGAGTTTGAGGTCTTAGGTCAGTCAGCTGTGAAGATACATTTCTGACAACAGCTGGACCTAAACGTGTTTTCAGTGGCCCTTTCTGCCATAGTGTTATCAATTTCTGTGTAACTCCCAAACATACCAGGTGCATGTAGTCAAGAGGAAACGGTGTCACCAAATCAATTGCAATGATCCTAAAGGGGTTGTCCCACTGTAATGAGAGTCATCAGTCAAATCATCAGAAGTGTCATGGTTGGTGTCATACGATTCAGGTAGTAGACTCCCTTTTGACGGCATTCGTCACAGCCATAGTAGCCATTGTGACCTTTTGCATTTCTGACCAATGCTCTTGCTGGTGCATCACAAATAAAGGCAGAGATTTGGGATTTAAGATTTCTGTCTCCATTTTCTAGCTGCTGCAGTTCCTCAACAAAATCATGCAAGAAATCAAGACTGGTTAGTTTCTTCTCCCTAAAGAACATCCCAATGACAATTGGTGACTTGTTTGTCTGGACCACGCCTTTGTAGATTTCTACTAGCCCTAAGATAGGCCAGAATTGAGCATTTGAGCTCTTGTATAGAGGAAGGCCATCAATGTTGATTTGGCGGGACACTGACTCAGACAACCTTGTATGAACAGATGTTGTAAGGTGGGACAGCACACCATATTTAATGCCAGCGTGGAAATAAGTTCCCCCAGAGACTTATTTAGTTTCCACCACTGGTTTTGTTTTCAATAAAGTCTGTGATGCTTTTGGTAGGACAATTTGGGTATTTTCGTGGACAGAATCTTGAGTAGTTCAGTTAATGATGAATGTGGAATTTGTTTCCTAAGAGCCCAATCCAAAAGTAACTTTCTGATATCATCCACCTCGTCTGATACTTTCATCAATGCTCTCCTCTGTGCTCTCAGTGAAGCTTTCGTTAACCCCACCCTCACTACCACTTAGTGTGCAAACATCAGCTGGCTCAACCCTACTATTTGACTCCTGCGTTGGAAGAGCCACTTGCACAAAATTGCTTATACCATAACAATCATTACATTTACATTTAAGTCATTTAGCAGACGCTCTTATCCAGAGCGACTTACAAATCATGCCTCTCTTCCCTTTCCACAGATCCTGACTTTAGTTTTTGCAAATCTTGTGCAACTCCCCTCTGAATATTTCTACGTTTACTCCAGTAACTGGACATTTTACCTGGAAACCTTTGGTATATAGACTGGATATCTGCAAAGAAAATCTAATGATACAATCAATGCTGGAATGTTCAACATCACTTTAAGTCAACAACAAAACAATGCAAGATTGGTCACTGGTTATCTAAGAAGGGCAACAACGGGAAAATTAAATGTCAAATAATGTAGTTTACACCAATCTCCATTGTATGTTCCTTGTGTGTGTGTCTAAGGATGGTGGACCATTTTTACTCTGTGCATGCAGATAATACTACACTGAACTTATAACACCAATACTAGACTGACATAGTCCTAATTAATAACTAAATATATAATTGAAGACACATGAGGGCTGATTATTTCCTAAAAAATGACATTATAATTGCTTTGGTCAGCATATTCACTTTATTACATTTACATTTTAGTCATTTAGCAGACGCTCTTATCCAGAGCGACTTACAGTTAGTGCATACATTATTTTATCGAACCCACAATTATTGTTGTATAAACTTGTCAATTGTAAAAAATGAAAATGCATCAGCTAATTTCGTGGACACAATAGAAGCACATCAATTAGTCAAATACTGTGTGTAGGTTAGACCTGATGTCATTGTTTAGTGCATTTTCTCAGAATATGATGTTCCCTCAGCTTTGTGGAGCTAAAAAAAATATATTTGACATGAGCTGGCTGATCACAGAACAGTGTTAAAAATATTTACAGTTAATTCTATTGGTTCGTAAACCGGTGAAATTGTGATTTATATTGGTGCTAATTTTTGTTGACCTCATTACCTTTTACTCAGTATTTAAATATGCGTGTCTCAGCTCTAAGCTCTAAGTTAAAGCAACACCGAAGAGCTTTGCTAGAATTGTATCAATGTGATGAGGATGCCTCTGTGCAGCTCGATGAGAGCTACAGCTAGCTTAGAGGTAAGTTAGATAAATTAAGGTACATTTGGTGAGCGAACAGGGCTAGCTAGTTAATTGTAGCAATAATTTTAAGTAACCTAGCTTTAAGGTTGCTCTTTACAATTTAGACAACCTAACGTTACAACAAGGCAGTTCCAATGGTCACTCACGAGACCCCTGCAGTTTGCTAGTTTGTTCTGAAAAACATCTCGCGACCCCGAAGGACCGTTGAGTAGCTAGCGTAGCTAGCTAACTAAGCAAATCGCTTTACTATTTTAAAACTTTTAGCTGGTTACTGTTTGAAACTTAAGGGGCGCCTTTTAATGGTGATTCGCAAACCACACAGAAGGTAAAGGACAACTTTTAATGGTGATTCATAACCTTTTGAGAATTAGGGTGCAGGTCCGCAATGGAAGACCAATCTCCGAAATATGTATCGGAACGACTATAAGGCTTTACATGAATTTCACATGAAGTCGTACAATGTTTACATTTCTATATTTGTGGAATCAAGCAGTAAAGGTACTCAAACCAACTGTATACAGCACCGTAATTCGCAAAAGGTTATGAATCACCATTAAAAGATGCTCTTACCCTCTGTGTGGTTTGTGAATCACCATTAAAAGGCATTCTTTACTTTCTGTGTGGTTTGCGAATCACCATTAAAAGGCGCCCCTTACCTGCTGTGTGGAGAAAACACCTTCAGACTAAGGGCAACCATGGCATCTGACAGGAGACACGTCCATCCATGAACGATATATACGGGTAAGATAGTCTAGCTAGCTACATTTTCAAATATTACACGTTTCTAATTTTGACAGAAAGAGCCATTTGCTTGGCTAGCTATAGCCTAATGTTAGCTAGCTAACATTGAACCTGGTTGGTTAGCTACCTGCAGATTCATGCAAGGTAGTAACATCATGAGTTGGTATTATGGTTCATTGTTTACCTAGGTAGCTAGCTAACGTTAGCTGGCTGGCTCGCTAGCTAACTTTACGTGTATGACCTTATTATTCGTATCTCAGAGCCATTTGCTTAGCTAGCTATAGCCTAATGTTAGCTAGCTAACATTGAACCTGGTTGGTTAGCAACCTGCAGATTCATGCAGGGTAGTAACATCATGAGTTGGGATTATGGTTCATTGTTTACCTAGGTAGCTAGCTACATGTCTTAACAAAAGACTCCACTATGCAAGTAACCAATTCGGGTGCATTCATAAATTTGGTCTGGCCATCAACTCCGATTTCAGAGCACTCTCGTCTGAGTGTGCCAGAGAGCAGAATAACTGATGAATTTACGAACGCTCAACACCCATTGAATATGGCCGGTGTCAGTTAACGTCGGCAAAAAAACATAATTCAATTGTTGCCAGCAGCACAGTTACAGTCACCAACGCTCTGGATAACATGAAAACAGCCTAACCAGCTTTGCTAGGGCGAGTAATGTTCAGTGAGCTGTTCTGTCATTTGTGTCTGGAAGTAGCTAGCAAGTTAGCTTGGGTGCTTGACTTCTGTTGTTAGTACAGAACACTCAGATCAACCCTTAAAGAGATGGGTGGGGCTAAAGCTTAAGAGGGTGTGAACAATGCTGAATGGGTGTAGACAAAGAAGGTCTCTCCAGTAGCAGTACCAAAAGATTGAAAGGCCATTTTCTCAAAAGTGAGTTTACAAGTTTATCAACTTTGAAAGCAAAATTACTTTCCCATTGTTCCTCAACTGTAGTGTATGATATACCATTTTGTAGCTCTGAGTCTCTACTTTTATTCAATATAAAAAACACAATTTCAAATGTTGCTACATAAGACAGATTTGAACTCTGTAGGCTACTGACCTATTCATAGCTTCATACGGCATCTGCCTGTAGCTGTTGAACTCAACCTGCAGAAGGTTTGTTTTTTGTGATTGAGTGGAGGGAAAACTGTTGTAACTTTAATGGGTTACAGAGTTAATGTTTACAGTTCATTCATTGAGCTGTATCTAAAGTTATTTACATATGTACAAGAGTAATTGTATTAGAATTAATGTGATGGAGATTGAGAACTATTTACATATTTATGTTGTATTGGTTAGTATTGGATTACGCTATTGACTGCAAGTACCAGAATGCCTTGCGACAGAAAGTAAGAAAAACAAGAAGTTATGTACAACTTTCTTTTATTGTTTTGTAGAATCTAAAGTGGTAAAATGTAACGTGAACAAGTATTATTACTAAAAATAAGCTTTCATCTTACAACCGACGTCCCAAGTCATTACTTATGAGTCTTATCCAGAGCGACTTACAGGAGCAATTAGGGTTAAGTGCCTTGCTCAAGGGCACATCGACAGATTTTTCACGCACTCGGCTCAGAACCAGCAACCTTTCGGTTACTGGCACTACGCTCTTAACCACTAAGCTACCTGCCGCCTGGATTGGCAATTGGCTTGCTGACTCCAGGAATGTCCACCAGAGCTGTTGCCAGATAATTGAATGTTCATTTCGCTACCATAATGTTCATTTCACTCCAACGTCATTTTAGAGAATTTGGCAGTACGTCCAACCGGCCTCACAACTGCAGACCATGTGTAACCACGCGAGCCCATGACCTCCACATCCGGCTTCTTCACCTGCGGGATCATCTGAGACCAGCTACCCGGACAGCTGATGAAACTGTGGGTTTGCACAACCAAAGAATTTCTGCACAAACTGTCACAAAACGTCTCAGGGAAACTCATCTGCCTGCTTGTCGTCCTCACCAGGGTCTTGACCTGACTGCAATTCAGCGTCGTAGCCGACTTCAGTTGGCAAATACTCACCTTCGATGGCCACTGGCATGCTGGAGAAATGTGCTCTTCATGGATGAATCCCAGTTTCAACTGTAACAGGCAGATGGCAGACAGCGTGTATGGCATTGTGTGGGTGAGCGGTTTGCTGATCTCAATGTTGTGAACAGAGTGCCCAATGGTGGCAGTGGGAATGGGCAGACATAAGCTACGGACAACGAACACAATTGCATTTCATCAATGACAATTTTAATGCACAGAGATACCATGACGAGATCCTGAGGCCCATTGTCGTGCCATTCATCCGCCGCCATCACCTCATGTTTCAGCATAATAATAAACGGCCCCATGTCCCAAGGATCTGTACATAATTCCTGGAAGCTGGAAATGTCCCAGTTCTTCCATGGCCTGCATACTCACCAGACATGTCACCCATTGAGCATGTTTGGGATGCTCTGGATCATGTGACAGCTTGTTCCAGTTCCCGCCAATATCCATTAACTTCGCACAGCCGTTGAAGAGGAGGAGACGTGTCGCTTTGCATGAGGAAAATGTTGGTCACACCCAATACTGACTTCAATCCAGCCCGCGAGACATTTTTTAAATGTATTACATATTATTATATTTGAGTTACGATTTTTGGCCTAAAATTACACATTCCATGATATACAAACAACCTCCAATAGATGGCCTTTTGCTGAAGGGGAGTTTGTGAAAGAGTGTATGGTGGAGAGTGCTGGTATACTTTGTCCTGAGAGTAAAAGCCAATTTGAGAAAATTAGCTTATCACGCAGAACAATCACCAGGCGCGTGGAAGTGATAGGTGAGGAGCTAATCTCCTAGTTGAAGAAAAAAGCAGATGGCTTCGATCTTTTTTCTACAGCACTGGATGAGAGTACTGACATCAGAGACACCGCTTAACTTTTAATTTTTGTCAGAGGAATAAATGAGAACTTCGAAATAACAGAGGAGCTTCTTCGATGGAATCAACGATGGGAACAGCCAGGGGTTCTGACTTATATGACAGGGTGTCTGCCTGCTTGGACTTAACCATCATCAGTTCATTCAGCTGCTCAATGACACAGAGGCAGAGCACCAGAACTTGTTGAACCATTCAAATGTGCGCTGGCTAAGCATGGGAAAAGTATTTCGATGTGTGTGGATACTGAGAGGGGAGATAGGTATGTTCCTTGATACGGTTGGTAAAGCTGACAACTTCTCCGAGTTGAAAGACACAGACTGGCTGGATGACTTTGCTTTCGATGTGGACATATTGGGGCATCTGAACGATCTAAATGTGAAACTGCAGGGAAATTGTGTTTTTGTGCATGAACTGTATTCTAATGTGAAAGCATTCAATGCCAAACGTATGTTGTTCTCCAGACAAATGAGCAGCCAGTCTATCGCTCATTTTCCGACACTGGCCATACTGAACACGCCCACATCGTAGTGCCGCAATGAGACATAGAGTAGCACTTTGATCGACCTGCATGCTGAGTTTTCCCGCCGCTTCTCAGACTTCACCAAGATTGAGACTGAGCTGGAGCTTGTATCATGCCCCCTGTCTTTCGACAGTGAGAAAGCACCACCAGACACACAATTGGAGCTCATCGACATCCAATGTGACAGTGCTTTGAAGGAGAAGTACAAAACAGCAACAATAGACCAGTTCTATGGCTTTCTGAATGAAATGAAGTTTCCTCACATTAAAAAGCACACCCAAAGGATGCTTGTTTTATTCGGGTCTACATATGTGTGTGAACAAACGTTCTCAGTCATGAATTACAACAAATCCCGTCACAGGTCAAATTTAACAAATGACCACTTGTCAGCTGTTCTGAGAATCTCTACATCAAAGATGACACCATACTTTGATTTTCATGGTGATGGTTATGCAGTGAGAATTATCCAGCAATGCACTTGGATACAGGTAATAACTAATCAGTCAGATTTGGGCTGAGGTGATTGGATAACAATGGAGATGAGAATTTATCCTTAATATTCTTTAAAAAACAGACCATTCCAAATGAAACGGATGCTCTTACCATGTGTTTCACCCAAAAAATTTTTTTACACATCTGCTGTTACATTTTGTATGTCTCCAGTCATATAATATATATATATATATATATATATATATTGTGACGTCACGAGAGGCTACACAGCTTTCAGCTGGGTTGCTCAAGTAGTGCAAGGAGACAAGGTTCAAACAAACCAAGGATTTTATTAAAGGTCTTGGGAAACTAACGAAAGTATAACACAATTCTGTTCTCTTGTGGCTCTTTAAGGGTTAACAGTTCAGGGATGTCTCTTCCACATCCAAAATCATAATTCTCACTCGCTCAGATAACTTTTCCCCAGCCTTACTGTAGTCCACGTTGCAGCTAGTGGCCAACCCAGCAAAAAGTCCTTCCAAATGTCTCTCACGTATTTCCACAGGTGCATATATCCAAAGGTGAGTATTTCCCAAAGGTAAGTATCTCCAAATCCTTATATTCCTCATGGAAGTGGACGTGCAGCACTCTTGTCCTCCAGAGAGCCCAGGTTGGAGACTGTGTCTCTTCCCTTCCCAAACCTTCAGCTCATCAGCTCCTCATTTGTTTCAGCTGCGTGGGAAGATTGGCCATAGAGGGGTGGAGTTCCCGACCATACCAGCAGATGGAGCCATAGCTGTCTGGGTTTGCAGCCACCTCAGGGGGATGTAACGTCCCTCCAGGACACAGCCTCTCGTGACATCACAATATATATATTTTAAGTTTGATTGTACTTTACAAGGGTAGGGATGCAGGATCTGTGTGTGTGTTTGACTATGTCTGTGATGTTATAAATTATATCAATTTTGTGAAAGTTTTGTGAAGATTTTGTTCACAAAAAACAAGGGTAGAGATGGTATAAGGGTACAATTGTTCTGCAAGCATATGTACACCAGTACATTAGTAGTTGGGTGTCAATCTGAAAATGAATAAAGGCTTCACATGTTTTGTCACGCATATACTGTATTATTTACATTTACATTTTACATTTACGTCATTTAGCAAACGCTCTTATCCAGAGCGACTTACAAATTGGTGCATTCACCTTATGAAAACCAGTGGGACAACCACTTTACCATTGATTAATTTTTTTCATTTCGTTTTTTTTTTTAGTTTTTTTTTTCTTTCATTATGTGGCCCTTCACTTGGTTTCAAAAACTCAATGTGGCCCTTAAGCCAAAAGGTTTGCCCACCCCTGCTATAGTTGCTTGTTTTGTCACATAAACTGAAATTAGGTGAACTATTAGAATTGTAGCAACCAGGAAAAGGTAGAGCGATTTCTGCATCTTTAAGCAGCATATTTTTGGTCTTAAGGTATTAAGATATATATATATATATATATATATATATAAAAAGTAAAACAAAATAAGTAACCAATGAAGACCTTTACAATTAAGTTAGCAGACTTATCGAGTAAGGGTGGGTAATTAGTGAAAGTTTAACAAAAAGAGGATATGATAGATATGCAAGCCTAAAAAAAGGTAAAAGGATTACTCTTATACTATTCCAGGTATTCCTTAAAGAGGTAGGTTTTCAAGTGTCTCCGGAAGGTTGTCAGTGACTCCGCTGTCCTGGCGTCGTGGGGGAGCTTGTTCCACCATTGGGGTGCCAGAGCAGCGAATAGCTTTGACTGGGCTGATCGGGAACTGTGCTTACGTAGAGGAAGGGGGGCTAGCAGGCCAGAGGTGGATGAACGTAGTGCCCTCGTTCGGGTGTAGGGTCTGATCAGAGCCTGAAGGTAAGGAGGTGCCGTTCCCCTCACAGCTGTGTAGGCAAGCACCATGGTTTTGTATATTAGGAAGGTGTTCCTAATGTTTTGTACACTCAGTGTACATGTGCATGCAGAGAGACACGGATGTACAGTTCAGAGATGTCTCCTGAAACATTGATGAAAACTTCAAACACACACACACACACACACACATACATACAGTGGGGGAAAAAAGTCAGCCACCAAAGTCAGCCACCAATTGTGCAAGTTCTCCCACTTAAAAAGATGAGAGAGGCCTGTAATGTTACACGTCAACTATGACAGACCAATTGAGGAAAAAAATTCCAGAAAATCACATTGTAGGATGTTTAATGAATTTATTTGCAAATTATGGTGGAAAATAAGTATTTGGTCACCTACAAACAAGCAAGATTTCTGGCTCTCACAGACCTGTAACTTATTTTTTAAGAGGCTCCTCTGTCCTCCACTCATTACCTGTATTAATGGCACCTGTTTGAACTTGTTATCAGTATAAAAGACACCTGTCCACAACCTCAAACAGTCACACTCCAAACTCCACTATGGCCAAGACCAAAGAGCTGTCAAAGGACACCAGAAACAAAATTGTAGACCTGCACCAGGCTGGGAAGACTGAATCTGCAATAGGTAAGCAGCTTGGTTTGAAGAAATCAACTGTGGGAGCAATTATTAGGACATGGAAGACATACAAGACCACTGATAATCTCCCTCGATCTGGGGCTCCACGCAAGATCTCACCCCGTGGGGTCAAAATGATCACAAGAACGGTGAGCAAAAATCCCAGAACCACACGGGGGACCTAGTGAATGACCTGCAGAGAGCTGGGACCAAAGTAACAAAGCCTACCATCAGTAACACACTACGCCGCCAGGGACTCAAATCCTGCAGTGCAAGACGTGTCCCCCCTGCTTAAGCCAGTACATGTCCAGGCCCGTCTGAAGTTTGCTAGAGTGCATTTGGATGATCCAGAAGAGGATTGGGAGAATGTCATAAGGTCAGATGAAACCAAAATAGAACTTTTGGTAAAAACTCAACTTCGTCGTGTTTGAAGGACAAAAGAATGCTGAGTTGCATCCAAAGAACCTACTGTGAAGCATGGGGTGGAAACATCATGCTTTGGGGCTGTTCTTTTCTGCAAACGGACCAGGACGACTGATCCGTGTAAAGGAAAGAATGAATGGGGCCATGTATCGTGAGATTTTGAGTGAAAACCTCCTTCCATCAGCAAGGGCATTGAAGATGAAACGTGGCTGGGTCTTTCAGCATGACAATGATCCCAAACACACCGCCCGGGCAACGAAGGAGTGGCTTCGTAAGAAGCATTTCAATGTCCTGGAGTGGCCTAGCCAGTCTCCAGATCTCAACCCCATAGAAAATCTTTGGAGGGAGTTGAAAGTCTGTGTTGCCCAGCGACAGCCCCAAAACATCACTGCTCTAGAGGAGATCTGCATGGAGGAATGGGCCAAAATACCAGCAACAGTGTGTGAAAACCTTGTGAAGACTTACAGAAAACGTTTGACCTGTGTCATTGCCAACAAAGGGTATATAACAAAGTATTGGGAAACTTTTGTTATTGACCAAATACTTATTTTCCACCATAATTTGCAAATAAATTCATTAAAAATCCTACAATGTGATTTTCTGGATTTCTTTTTCTCATTTTGTCTGTCATAGTTGACGTGTACCTATACATTTACATTTTAGTCATTTAGCAGACGCTCTTATCCAGAGCGACTTACAGTTAGTGAGTGCATACATATTTTAGTTCATACTGGCCCCCCGTGGTATGATGGAAATTACAGGCCTCTCTCATCTTTTTAAGTGGGAGAACTTGCACAATTGGTGGCTGACTAAATACTTTTTTTTCCCCACTGTACATACATACATAAACAAACACACACACCAACACCCCATCATCATTAACACTTTAGAAGTATTGACATTTTAAATTACCTCTCAGTGAGGTGGAAACGGAGGAGTCAATCTAGGTGGTATTCTCAGAATGTCTCAGAATATTCCTTCACTACAAATGAGTGAAGAGTAGTGACTCTCTTAATAATTCATCAATAAGTCATTTTAATTTATGTTTTAACAAAACGTGTGCATGGCCATCGAAATTTTACAAAACACTTCATATATTCAAATGTATTCTAAATTAATGCATTGAGAGGAATACATCAATACAGTGATGCATTCTCAAATGAACTCTCTCTCTTTTTCTCACCATTCCTTGGTGACTTGTGGAGCAGCTCTTCCTGAAGTGCTAGAGCTTACCCATTTAAAAAAACATGAATAAATATTTATGTGGGTTGGTATGTGATATGTGCATATTCATACATATCATTTTTCCAAGTTTCAAATCTGGGACTGCGCCTAATCCCATACGGTGCAGCCTGGGTAGTGAATGATTTGGGGGTTGCACTGCGCTTGCATCCCCTACTTTCCTACTCCTCTACTCCCGGGTGTGAAAGAATTTGAGGCAGGAGAACACTCACACCCTCATGCACGGGCGGTTTCAGAGTTGATGACTAACATATGGAAGGAATCCCCTCCTTGCTTTACAACACCAAGCCACAACTACCTCGAAGACCGATGCGCATTATCACCGCAATTAACATTGGAATCATCGGAGGCAGCGGGCGCTCATGCTTGAGCAATAATTCCGTTAGGGTACTCTAAACATGAAAGGAGAAGAATAATTCAATTTATGAGCGTGTGTGGGATTGTTTAAACTACCTGGAAATACATTCGTGTTTTTGCAAAGACAACTCCTGGAAAGACGGAGGAAAACTGAAAGGAGGCAAGAAGAAGACGGAAAAAATACCAAAAGAAGTGTGACGGAGTAGTACAAAGGAGGGCATGCAACAGCGCTGCTCCGGATGTGTGTGTGTGTGGATGATGATGTGATGTGAGGAAAGCAACGGCCTAGATCTGCTCTGCAAGACGTCAGGAGTTGGTTGGTCTGTTTCTCTACTGTCATTCTGCCTCACTGCATATCTCTTCTTTCGGGGCATTTCATATATTTCAATACTCCCCTGAATAACTAAGGAACAAAGATTTAAAAAATAGTCTGTCGCCTGGTCACCTTGGTTAAATGGAAAATCGTTTGTTTGAGGCGTATGATGAAATAGCTGACCTATGTGACCATTAATTATCTTCTCGCTGTATTTATTTTAGTTGTATTATGTGTCAAGGGGCTTGGTTCGTTCTGTCAACAACTCTCAGCATCGATAATAACTCATGTCCTTTCCCATGACCCGCTAGACCCTATGGTCTAGAAGTTCATACACTTCCAAATGAGTGATGCCAGTAGAATCTGAAAGTAGTAGCAGTAGTGTAGTAGGTCTACGGAGCAGAAGTAACATCAGCAGTGCTCACTATAAAATCTTCAGGGCGCCAGAGCGCAATGGTTATGTGAAAACATGTCATCCAGCCAGTGTGCGACAGTCGCGACCCGGGTGGCTCATATTATGAGTCGTGCATGGTGAGGCTCGTGCTCACTAGGGTCCCCAAAGACTCCGGTGTGTGTGCTGTATGTGTGGGCTCGCTTTCGGGTTTTCTCGCTCTGGCAGTACAATTTGTCGACCAGAGGACTGAGCTCAGTAGCATAAGCGGAGTAGGCTCTTGTGCACGGCGGGACGCGACGGATGAACAGCAGCTGTTTTTCCTAAGCGCGCCAGCGGCCGCAGTCGTGCTCGCCTGCCTGGCCACCGGCGCACTCATGGTAGCACGGCTCAAGCACGGCATTTCTGTCATATTTTTCGTCAGCGTCGTACGGACTATCTCGCTTATCTCGCTGCACAAAGCGGGGGCCACTTGGAGACCTTACGTGGCGTACCTGGTGGGAGTGTTGGGTATCCTACTGGCGAGGTATGCTGATAGTCTTCTTCCCAACCAAGGGATACAAAGTGAGGGCTGTAACCCCTCCGTGACTGGACCAAGGGAAGGGAACGAGACCCCTGTGTTTAAAAGGCGAAGGAGGTCCAGTTCTGTGATTTCCTCAGACATGGCACACAGTCAGTCCAACAGCAAGTCACACAGGAGGACCTCGCTGCCATGCATTCAAAGGGACCAGGTAAGGAGCTTGTTCTGTCTGTTATGGGATACGGAAGTCCCGTTGGACTTGTGTGACTGTATTGCTGGTTTGCTTTTGGCAAATGTTGGGCTCTTCTCAGGCGTTGGATTAGGATGGCCTCCAAATGTTTTTGGGTTGTAGTATAGTCTTCAAAATAATGGAATAATAATAACATTATGATAATAACAATGTCATGTAGTTATTGTTATTGAATAGCATCAGTTTATTGCAAAGACGTTGCTGAGTTAATAATGCGTTATGGCTGTTTGTTATTTCTGCCTGAAGCTATCAGCAATGAGGATTGTAGTAATAGTAGTAGTAGTAATAATAATAATAATAATAATACTAATAATAATACTAATAATATACGATATTGTTATTAACATTTAGTAATTTTTCTATTTAAATTATAATTTGGAAATATCACTGCTTATTTTTTACCTCTGGATACTATCTTCTCTTGGATCGCTGGATTGCTGTTGTGTACTTTAGTATTGCCATATCTCTGTAGTACAGTACATTTTGAGCATAGTGATTAATAGTATACCCAGTACTTTAGCAGAGAATACCCTAATATGGTCTGAATTTCAACTAGGAGTTTTGATTTATTTTCACTCATAAATTAGTACATTAGTGTTTCTTTTCAAATTTTCCACCGTTTTTTATTTTAGCTCCAATATTTTATTAATTTGGGATGAATCTATACATCATTTGCAGATCTGTAGTATTGTTTACTAAATCAATATCATTCACTTCTATATTAGTCCTCCCTGGACCTATTTCTTGGTCACTTCACATCGCAGTCATTTTCCTTGTAGGTTGCACCTTAGCCATTTTCTAGGTATTCATGTGTTCAAGCCTGGACCGATTTCTTGATTTCTTGGTCACTTAACATTCCAGCCTTCTTCCTTCAAGTTTCAAGTTTTATTGGTCATATGTACAGGATACACATGGTATACACCGCCGAATGATATGCTTACTCTCAGGTTCCTTCCCGACAATGCAACAACAATAAGAAATAATAAAATATAAGAATATGAACATAAAGTAAATGGCTCAGTAGAATAGAATAAACATTTTAGTATAGGTATAATAGAGGAAGGCACAATTTATAGTCCAATATTTACACATTTTGGGGAAGGGGGGATTGGGGGCAATTGTACAGAATTTAGCAATGCTAATTAGAGTCTGGTAGCAGCAGTTGTGATGTGTGTAGCATGAATGTATATGTGTGGGTGTGAGTGAGTGCATTTGTGCTAAGGTGCGGAGAGTCAGTGCAGGTGGTCAGTCCAGTTCAAGTAGGGTTTGGCGATATGGCCAAAATATCATATCACTGTATTTTCTTTATTTTATTAGACGGTATGACGGTATTTGATGATATTTTATGTTTTTTAATAATAAAAGTTCTAAATTTGCTTTAGGAGTAGTGCGTGACCCTAGGGTGGCAACACATAATAATAATAATAATAATAATAATAATATGCCATTTAGCAGACGCTTTTATCCAAAGCGACTTACAGTCATGCGTGCATACATTTTTGTGTATTGGTGGTCCCGGGGATCGAACCCACTACCTTGGCGTTACAAGCGCCGTGCTCTACCAGCTGAGCTACAGAGGACCACCACATACATTCTAACTGATTTCAATGGGTCTTTCTCCATTCTGATTGTTTTATACTGTTCAATTCAACTTCAATTCAAAATTATTTTCACAATTTTCATCAATTTCTGCATTTCCTGCACTCATTTGAGGTCATTTCCACACTGCCATGAAAAGCTGCACAATATGGACAAACATTCTAGGCCTTATTTTTAACCAAATGTTGCAATTGCGATTTGACTTGTGATTTAGAGCAAAACACTTGGGTGAACTGTTGGAATCATGAAAATAGAATGATTATTCTAATTCTATATTTAGAATATAATAGTGGGCACTTTGAATACAGTGTTTGACATGAACAAATGAGTTATTGTGATAGGGTAGGAACCAAATTGTTGACAAGTGTTTCCTAGGGAACCCTATAATCTTTGGCTACATTTAATGTTTTCTCAGCTACTTCCTGTAGCTAACATATTCTTGCTTCGCGTATTCCTTTGATTTAGAAGATACTGTTGCACAAAAAACATGCAAATGTAGGTCTACACCATCACTGGTATTATCAGGCTATATAGGTAGTTACTTTTGTTCTGACTCAGTACATTTGTTAGCTAGCTAGCAATTAGAATTAGTGATTAGCATTAGCGGCTAACAAGATTTAGACCCAACTTACTAAGAAAAGACAAACTAGCTGTTTGCAGATGTAAGAAACACAAAGTAATAGTGTAATTATAGAACACTAGAGGATTTATATTAGAAGCAAAGTGAAAACAGCATCGTTGTCTTCAACATTGTTGCATGTGCTGCATTGACTGAACGCAAGTATCTTGTCGAGGAGTAACAACAAATGCGCTCCTTGAGTGACAGGGGGCGGGGCTAGGTCTGTGTGGAAAGCGGCATGGAGAGAGAGGACTCTAGTAGCGAAGTAAACTATAAAAATTGACGTTATCAAACATTATCACGTTATCAAACATAAATTGACGTTACCAAACATTCAAATACCGTTATAGAAGGTAAAGTAAAAACCCAAACTGGTCCATGCATGACTACCGGTATATCGTAAAATATGGTATACTGCCCAGCCCTAAGTTCAAGCGTTCATTAGCATGATGGCTTGTAGACAGAAACTGTCTCTTAGCCTGTTGGTATCAGACCTCAGGCTCCCAATACCGTCTGAACAGCTCATGGGTATATAACAAAGTATTGAGAAACTTTTGTTATTGACCAAATACTTATTTTCCACCATAATTTGCAAATAAATTCATTAAAAATTCTACAATGTGATTTTCTGGATTTCTTTTTCTCAATTTGTCTGTCATAGTTGACGTGTTCCTATGATGCAAATTACAGGCCTCTCTCATCTTTTTAAGTGGGAGAACTTGCACAATTGGTGGCTGACTAAATACTTTTTTCCCCCACTGTATATGCCTAAATATTTTGCTCTGTGACCAATTTTTTTTTTTTACATTTAGAAACACTAGCACGCCTAATAAAATTAAGGATTCTAGCTTTATTATCTCAAATATTTTTCATTGTGCTCCTACATTTCTTTCTGCGTCTACATTTTCCAACTGAGGTTCACACGTGCTCCTAAAAAAGGTCAGCGTAGAGCCCTGGGTTGGTTGGCTACAGATAGAGAGTTTTCTTGTTTGTTTTGCTTTGTGGTCCAGTCAGTTGGCCCATTTCTTCAATAACAAGCCTCTTGCTACATTATCACAAGTTTATGAAAATGATCTTGCTACATTATGAAAAGATGTGCTCATTTGATCTGCTTGATTGGTCAGGTACAATACTGACGAGAGTGTTTCGTGTGAGGCAGTAAAATGGATGTACATGGATTTGATTTATGTTGTACAGTGACAACATTATAATATGTTATGTCTCCGAGAATTCTCCTCCTCCTACAAACAGTAATAGTTAGTTGTCTTGTGCTGATGGGTCTGCAAAATAATAATGGTTATTTTGAGGTTTCATCTTCCTCTATTCCCCTCAGTGATTCCTCACTGTCAGCTAAGGAAGGAAATGGCTGGTAATATTCACTGGAGAGGAGGAGAAGACATTATAATCTCTTTCTTGCCATACATTTTATTTGTCCCAGAAGTCTGTTATTATATTGCAGCCAGGACATCAAATGTAATGTGTGGTTATTTTCTGCAAAGATTATGAAGTTCTACGAGGTAACAAGCATTGCAGTTCAATCATTTCCATAAGCACAAATGTGGAGGTTCACATTTATCTAAAACAACTCTCAATCATGCCATTACACATGATTTAGTTTGGAATTGAACATACCGTTTAAAGAAATGATTGTGGTAAAGGCAATACACGATTTAACTGTTGTACAATTTTCATCTTGAATGTTGAATACGTTGATGAAAACCTTTTCTTTATGATATCTCTGATGCTTCACTCCCTTACCTGGTCCTGGACCTAAGCTAAATAAAGCCCTCTAGTGAGATCCGTACAGTACTACAGCCTATTTAGTAATGGGACAATACAATACCATTCAGAGACAATACCGTCATATTACAATACAACACTATTCTTCCATATAAATCCTATTTGCCTGTTTGTAATTACATATAACATTAAATCAAAAGAGACAACAATCATGTTGGTCAGACACAGAAGGTTGGCTTAGACCACAATACATTAGCCACATGGTGATGGTATGTATGAGTTGGTTATAGGGATGTTATGCTTTTCTGTGTGGGATGCCTGAGTGTCTGTGTTGCCATTTGAGAAATTAAGCATTTTAGCAGTCCCCTACATTTTAGGCCAACAATTCTTTTTCCATATCTGTAATTGAAATCGAAATACATTTGATGGTATGGTATGCCTTCCAGCCTATCTGCCTGATGCTGAGGGGTGTCTGTGTGACCATTTGGGAATGAGCCATTTTAGCAGACCCCTACAGTTTTGGCATAGACTTGTATAACAGTAGATGACTGTGAGTAATTTTTTGTAACGACATACGTATAACATATGGTATTTGCTATATTTACATTCTTGCACCTTTTTAGTGCATTTTTTAGTAATGGTGTTATGCAACTCCATCTTAGACATAATAAAAAGGAATAAGAAACTTTGTTAACCTGATGTGTGCTTACATTAGTGACATTAATAATATATTTTTGTGCATTTTGAGCAAGGGTGATAGACATCCAAAAGGCACAACTGGACTATGTTGACCTGATGTGTGCTTACATTGGTGTCATGTTATTAAGACTTGTGGCAGGATTATGGTCGACACATAGCTTTGTTTTTCCCAGACCCACAGTCTCTAAGTGTCTTATATAAAGCCCTTCAATCTGAGACTCACTGGATAAAAACAGTTCATTCACAAAATAAATAGAGCAAAAGAGAATTCCTTCTGTTTCTCTGCCCTAATGATTGTGCTTGATTGAGCATGGATCACTCATAACTTGTATTCATGAACTTTTAGTAAAGTCTTATCATTAAAACACTCAAATACTTTAATTGTTCTCCTACATTTATTTGTGTGCTTCTACATTTCTACATCATGTACTCCTTGTTAAAAATGTCAGCGTAGAGCCCTTCACTATAATTAAGCAATAAGGCCCAAGGTGTTGTGGTATATGGCCAATATACCATGGCTAAGGTCTGTTCTTATGCACGACGCAACGCGGAGTTCCTGGATACAGCCCTTAGCCGTGGCATATTAGCCATATACCACAAACCCCCGAGGTGCCTTATTGGTATTATAAACTGGTTACCAACGTAATTAGACCAGCAAATAGTCATTTTTGTCAAACCAATGGTATACTGTCTGATATACCACGTCTTTCAGCCAATCAGCATTCAGGGTTTGAACCACCTGGTTTATAATTATACCGTTTATAATAGCAATAAGGCACCTCAGGGTTTGTGGTAAATGGCCAATATGCCACGGCTACATGACCAAAGTATGTGGACACCTGCTCGCCGAACATCTCATTCCAAAATCATGGGCATTGCTGCTATAACAGCCTCCGCTCTTCTGGGAAGGCTTTCCAGTAGATGTTGGAACATTGCTGCAGGGACTTGCTTCATTCAGCAACAAGAGCATTAGTGAGGTCGGGCACTGATGTTGGGCGATTAGGCCTGGCTCGCAGTCAGTGTTCCAATTCATCCCAAAGGTGTTCGATGGGGTTGAGGTCAGGGCTCTGTGCAGGCCAGTCAAGTTCTTCCACACGGATCTCGACAAACCATTTCTGGACCCACTTTGTGCACTGAGGCATTGTCATGTTGATACAGGAAAGGGCCTTACCCAAACTGTTGCCACAAAGTTGGAAGCACAGAATCGTCTAGAATGTCATTGTATGCTGTAGTGTTAAGATGTCCCTTTACTGGAACTAAGGGGCCTAGCCCGAACCATGAAAAACAGCCCCAGACCATTATTCCTCCTCCACCAAACTTTACAGTTGGCACTATGCATTGGGGCAGGTAGAGTTCTCCTGACATCCGTCAAACCCAGATTTGTCCTTTGGACTGCCAGATGGTGAAGCGTAATTCATCAGTCCAGAGTCCAATAGCGTTGAGCTTTACACCACTCCAGCCGACGCTTGGCATTGCACATGGTGATCTTAGGCTTGTGTGCGACTGCTCGGCCATGTTAACCCATTTCATGAACCTCCCGACGAACAGTTATTGTGCTGATGTTGCTTCCAGAGGCAGTTTGGAACTCGGTAGTGGGTGTTGCAACCGAGGAAACACGATTTTTACGCGCTACGCACTTCAGCACTCTTCGGTCCCATTCTGTGAGCTTGTGTGGCCTACCACTTCGCAGCTGAGCCGTTGCTGCTCCTAGACGTTTCCACTTCACAATAACAGCACTTACAGTAGACCAGGGCAGCTCTAGCAGGGCAGAAATTTGATGAACTGGCTTGTTGGAAACTTGGCAACCTATGACAGTGCCACGTTGAAAGTCACTGAGCTCTTCAGTAAGGCCATTCTACTACCAAGGTTTGTCTATGGAGATTGCATGGCTGTGTGCTCGATTTTATAAACCTGTCAGCAACGGGTGTGGCTGAAATAGCTGAATGCACAAATTTGAAGGCGTGTCCACATACTTTTGTATACATATTGTACCACGGCTAATGGCTGTATCCAGGCACTCCGCGTTGCGTCGTGCGTAAGAACAGCCCTTAACCGTGGATATATTGAACATATACCACACCTCCTTGGTCCTTACTGCTTAAATAAGCCATACCACTCAGCCTTTTGTGTTGTTGATTCTTGATGTTCAGTTGTAGAACTGTTTATCTGTTTTTATTGTATCTAAATTATTTATTTGAACATACATTGGTTAAAAGACGCAGGTCACAAAAATGAAATGAAGCAATATTCCCCATTACTTCTAACTAGTAATGTATTTATTGTTTTAGAAAAACAGAAAGCATGCTCATCCGTTTGTGTGTGTGTGTAATTATAGCAAAAATATATTTTGGCTGGTAAAAAACCACAGTGGCTGGTGGACCAAAAAGTTAATTTCCCACACTGATCATCACGCACTGATTTTTATCCGCAAAAATTGGTGGATACATACCACTGGTGGGAAAATTTGCATATTTTGTATATGCGGATTCTAGAGTATTCAAATGAAAATCTGCCGCCAATTGGATGGAAACCTAGCTACTGTCACCCTCCTCACTGTTCCAATCCAACCGCTGGGTCAACTTCACACACGCACACTCTGCCCAGGCCAGTTGGCAACACCGAACATGGAGCCCCATCAGGATCCCGTCGTCTCGTCTAGCAGGGCAGCAACATAAACATTGACATCCTTCGTCTGCGTTCCTCATGTCACACCGTAGAGACAGGTCCAAGGTGTTGTGGTGCTTCACTCCAAGCACTGGCCACTTTTCACCTGTCTGTCATTTATCACTGTCCCAGACGTTTCAATCTATCAAATGGCGCCAGGTCCAAGATCTGGTTGTTCTCTATAGCCAGCTCATATTGTTATGATGGCATGACAGTTGGCAAGACAGCACAAACAGATCTGGGACAGAGCTACCTCGACATGGTACGAAGCTAACTATATGGCTCGCCCTCCTCATCGTAACAGTCTTCACCCACATCCTGGTCCTATATCTCTTATTGCAAGAAGCAGATATAGGATCAGGACCCCTCTATTATGGTTTGAAAGGCAAAACCGATCCACGATCACCCACATCCTGGTCCTATAGCGCTCTCTCTCTAATGTCTAATCACCAGAACCAGCCAGGCAGAGTAGGGCAGTGGAGCTGAGGTCCAGGTTAAAGTTGTATAAAAGGTGAAAAGAGACTCCTCTGCATGCTGCGTTATTTGATGTTTTGACCACTCAGGTCCTCATCAGGTCTCCAGGTTAAAGTTGATTTAAATCAAAGAGGGGAGCGTCTCTTTCTGGACCCTCATGGAGCCCTTTAGGGAGGAGGGAGGGAGGGAGGGAGGGAGGGAGGGAGGGAGGGAGGGAGGGAGGGAGGGAGTGAATGAGTGAGTGAGCAGAGAGCCAGGAGCATGATAGATCCCAGCTACAGTGGTCAGGTCAGTCTGAGAGGTTTGTGTGTGTCTGTGCTGCTGCGCGTGTTTTTACTTCGCCTTAATCCCAGAGATTTACTAGCAATGTTTTCTCAGCGGTCTGCGTCTTTTAACATGAAGAGGGACATTAATAGGTGCCACAGTGCACCACACAGCTGACAGTTCATCACTTTCTGGAACTCTCTGTGTTACCCATCCCTCTTTCATCTGTATTAGCGTTCCTCAGGGGATCTTTCCCCCGACCAGAGTAGTACCTGCCTGCCTTTAAGACAGTGATTCCTTACATGAGAGGACATTTCTCTACTTCCTCTAATGTAAAATAGGGGAATGTGCAGGTTCACCGGCCTGAAGAAGTAAAGGACAGCCCAGTCTCATTCATCTCTCCCTTTGTCTCTCTCTCTGCCTCCTCTCCTCTCTCTCTCCCTCCTCTCCTCTCTCACTCTCTCACCTCTCTCTTTCTTTTCTTCTCTGAACCCTCCCACCAGTGCCTCCCCACACAGCCCTGAGCCAACACCACCTTCTGTCACAAGTGTAGAGAGGAGTAGGCAGGAGGGAGTCGCAGGTTTAGAACGAGTGAATTTATTAAAGCACCATAGCTTAAAGCGTGACGAAACCCACAGTGCAAAATATAAAGTACTCAGGAAATAGTAGGAGAGATTCCTCTCAGGAAAACAAGCAACATATACAATGACCGACAAATGACAGAGGGAGTATATAGAGTGGCTTGCAGAAGTATTCACCTCACTTGGCATTTTTCCTATTTACACAACATGCCTACCACTTTGAAGATGCAAAATATTTGTTCTTGTGAAACAAACAAGAAATAAGACAAAAAAACTGAAAACTTGAGCGTGCATAACTATTCACCCACCCAAAGACAATACTTTGTAGAGCCACCTTTTGCAGCAATTACAGCTGCAAGTCTCTTGGGGTATGTCTCTATAAGCTTGGCACATCTAGCCACTGGGATTTTTGCCCATTCTTCAAGGCAAAACTGCTCCAGCTCCTTCAAGTTGGATGGGTTCCGCTGGTGTACAGCAATCTTTAAGTCATACCACAGATTCTCAATTGGATTGAGGTCTGGGCTTTGACTACGCCATTCCAAGACATTTCAATGTTTCCCCTTAAACCACTCGAGTGTTGCTTTAGCAGTATGCTTAGGGTCATTGTCCTGATGGAAGGTGAACCTCCGTCCCAGTCTCAAATCTCTGGAAGACTGAAACAGGTTTTCCTGAAGGATTTCCCTGTATTTAGCGGCATCCATCATTCCTTCAATTCTGACCAGTTTCCCAGTCCCTGCCGATGAAAAACATCCCCACAGCATGATGCTGCCACCACCATGCTTCAACGTGGGGATGGTGTTCTCGGGTTTGCGCCAGACATAGCGTTTTCCTTGATGGCCAAAAAGCTCAATTTTAGTCTCATCTGACCAGAGTACCTTCTTCCATATGTTTGGGGAGTCTCCCACATGCCTTTTGGCGAACACCAAACGTGTTTGCTTATTTTTTATTTTTGTGTTGGCTTTTTTTCTGGCCACTCTTCTGTAAAGCCCAGCTCTGTGGAGTGTACAGCTTAAAGTGGTCCAATGGAGAGATACTCCAATCTCCGCTGTGGAGCTTTGCAGCTCCTTCAGGGTTATCTTTGGTCTCTTTGTTGCCTCTCTGATTAATGCCCTCCTTGCCTGGTCCGTGTGTTTTGGTGGGCGGCCCTCTCTTGGCATGTTTGTTGTGGTGCCATATTCTTTCAATTGTTTTAAAAATGGATTTAATGGTACTCCGTGGGATGTTCAAAGTTTCTGATATTTTTTTTATAACCTAACTCTGATCTGTACTTCTCCACAACTTTGTCCCTGACCTGTTTGGAGAGCTCCTTGGTCTTCATGGTACCGCTTGCTTGGTTGTGCCCCTTGGTTAGTGGTGTTGCAGACTCTGGGGCCTTCAGAACAGGTATATATACAGTTGAAGTCTGAAGTTTACATCTTAGCCAAATACATTTCAACTCAGTTTTTCACAATGCCTGACATGTAATCCTAGTAAAGGTCAGTTAGGATCACCACTTTATTTTAAGAATGTGAAATGTCAGAATAACAGTAGAGAGAATTATATATTTCAGCTTTTATTTATTGCATCACATTCCCAGTGGGTCAGAAGGTTACATACACTCAATTTGTATTTGGTAGCATTGCCTTTAAATTGTTTAACTTGGGTCAAACGTTTCAGGTAGCCTTCCACAAGCTTCCCACAATAAGTTGGGTGAATTTTGGGCCATTCCTCCTGACAGAGCTGGAGTAACTGAGTCAGGTTTGTAGGCCTCCTTGCTCGCACATGCTTTTTCAGTTCTGCCCACAAAATTTCTATAGGATTGAGGTCAGGGCTTTGTGATGGCCACTCCAATACCTTGACTTTGTTGTCCTTAAGCCATTTTGCCACGACTTTGGAAGTATGCTTGGGGTCATTGTTCATTTGGAAGATCCATTTGCGACCAAGCTTTAAAACCTCTTCATCACGAGTTTCCCCAACCCCCTTTTTCCTCCAAATATAACGATGGTCATTATGGCCAAACAGTTCTATTTTTGTTTAATCAGACCAGAGGACATTTCTCCAAAAAGTACGATCTTTGTCCCCATTTGCAGTTGCAAACCGTAGTCTGGATTTTTTATGGCGGTTTTGGAGCAGTGGCTTATTCCTTGCTGAGCGGCCTTTCAGGTTATGTCGATATCGTTTTACTGTGAATATAGATACTTTTGTACTTGTTTCTTCCAGCATCTTCACAAGGTCCTTTGCTGTTGTTCTGGGATTGATTTGCACTTTTCACACCAAAGTACGTTTATCTCTAGGAGACAGAACGCGTCTCCTTCCTGAGCGGTATGATGGCTGCGTGGTCCCATGGTGTTTATACTTGTGTACTATTGTTTGTACAGATGAACGTGGTACCTTCAGGCATTTGGAAATTGCTCCCAAGGATGAACCAGACTTGTGGAGGTCTACCATTTTTTTTCTGAGGTCTTGGCTGATTTCTTTAGATTTTCCCATGATGTCAAGCAAAGAGGCACTGAGTTTGAAGGTAGGCCTTAAAATACATCCACAGGTACACCTCCAATTGACTCAAATTATGTCAATTAGTCTATTAGAAGCTTCTAAAGCCATGACATGATTTTCTGGAATTTTCCAAGCTGTTTAAAGGCACAGTCAACTTAGTGTATGTAAACTTCTGACCCGCTGGAATTGTGATACAGTGAATTATAAGTGAAATTTTCTGTCTGTAAACAATTGTTGGAAAAATTACTTGTGTCATGCACAAAGTAGATGTCCTAACCAACTTGCCAAAACTATAGTTTGTTAACAAGAAATGTGTGGAGTGGTTGAAAAACAAGTTTTAATGACTCCAACCAAAGTTTACGTACATTTCAGACTTCAACTGTATATACTGAGATCATGTGACAGATCATGTGACACTTAGATTGCACACAGGTGGACGTTATTTAACTAATTATGTGACTTCTGAAGGTAATTGGTTGCACCAGATCTTATTTAGGGGCTTCATGGCAAAGGGGGTGAATACATATGCACGCACCACTTTTCCATTATTTATGTTTTAGAATAGTAATTTTTTTCATTTCACTTCATCAATTTGGACTATTTTGTGTATGTCCATTACATGAACTCCAAATAAAAATCCATTTAAATTACATGTTGCAACAAAATAGGAAAAACGCCAAGGGGGATGAATACTTTTGCAAGGCACTGTATACAGTGATAGAGTGGGGATTGGAACCAGGTGTGTGTAATGATGACGAGACAAGTCCGGGGTTGATGAGTGAAGGGCATTTGCCAGCAGCAGGTTCGGCAGCAGCTAGAAGGCAGGCGACGCCGAACCCCTGAGCTAGACAGGAGTGGGAGCCAAAGCGAAGGCTGGTGTGACACCTTCCTCTGCTGTCAGCAGGTGTGCAGCTGGCCTCAGCGAATGAATGGACAGAGTTTGTGTGTCTATGCGCAAGTGTGTGTGTCTGAAGAGCGACAGAGATTTTAAATAGAGAAGAGGGAGAGTCAAAAACTTACAACATACGAATAACATGTGAACATAACTTTCTGAATGTGTTAAAAAACCTACTAACACAACATAACAAAAATGTGTTCTCTCAGTCCTGTGTGTATGGTATTCACATATGGTACCCTGATGGTGGTGCTACTGATGATGTCTGTCACCTCTGACCCCTGACTTATAACCTGTGGCGTAACATACTTCCTGGTTCGCAGACACTATTCTCCTCATGTCTCTGTCCCAGCAGCCTGTTCTGTTATGGAAACAGAGCAGACCTCTTTGGTCAGACCATGCTTCTGTGCACTAGGGGAACATTTTGGACATGTGTGAGGCAGCAGGTAGCCTAAAGGTTAGAGAAGCGGGCCAACAACCAAGTGTTCCCCGGTCGAATCCCATGTGTGACGCGCTGTCCTGGGTCAAAGATACTGTCTGAAGGAAGACTATTCTACCGTCCCAGAAGCCTCTTCTGTTTTGGTTAGGTGAAACAGAGCAGACCTCTCTGGTCTAGACCATGGTTTAGTGGACCAGGAGAAAATTAGGGGAACATTTTGGACCACTCTGACGACAGGAGCTGTCCTGGAACATGTACAAACTAGTCTGTGACGGTGGAAAAACCTTGAGAATTTTGGATAGATTTAGACAATGGGACGTCCTGAGAGAATGATGAGGGTCGCTTTTCGAGTATTCAACTCTCTTCCAGAGATGTGTGGTTTTAATACCTGGCTGCTTGAGCTATTCATCTTGCTTGATTCAAAATGTAATGTATGCGGTTTGCATGTAAGAAGTAGTCCTGGATAACTTCATTTTCATTTTGTTTAATAGCTTTTATCTGTATCGGGGAGAAATACTTCAAACATTTTGGCTTGGCACATAGCATCCTCGTCATGTTGTGGCCTGGCAGAGATGGTATGAATCTGTTATGTATGGATTATGAATGTGTTATGAAGCATCCAGGTAGTAGCAGCTAGCAGTCTTCCTCCCAGGCCATCTGGTTGAGTAGCTTGGTGAGAGGAAACTTTGTATTTTAACCCTGGCCTGGTTGAGGCTACAGCCCTCATCCAGCATACTACCCTTAGCTGCTAGCTATCTATATCCACGCACACACACACACACAGAAACACACACACACACACACACAGCCCCTAGCTGTTAGCTATGTGTTTGTCCTTACTCGCTGCAGAAAACAAGACCGGCGTTGTTTCTCCTCTCCCTCCCTTAAAGGGATAATCCACCCTAGAAATGAAAGGTGATGTGCTACGTCATCATGATACGTTTCTAGTCACTGAAGATAGGGGATAACAAACTATCACATTTCATAACGCTGCACTCAAGCTCACCAAATAAGCCAATAGATGGTATGGGCATACTTGTCTAGAACAGGGGTTCCCAAACTTTTTCACTCGGGACCCACCTTCCAGCATTGGGGAACATCGCGCGCACACGCCACGTCTATTTCTATGGGCACAAGCACTGTTCATGACACAAACTGTTCACAACCATCTTGTTGGTGGAGAGAATTGTGTAGGTTTTAAGCTTATTTCCTGCAATTCTATATATTTTGCCATGTCTAATGTGTACAGTGAGGGAAAAAAGTTTTTGATCCCCTGCTGATTATGTACAATTGCCCACTGACAAAGACATTATCAGTCTATAATTTTAATGGTAGGTTTATTTGAACAGTGAGAGACAGAATAACAACAAAAAAATCCAGAAAAACGCATGTCAAAAATGTTAGAAGTTGATTAGCATTTTAATGAGTGAAATAAGTATTTGACCCCTCTGCAAAACATGACTTAGTACTTGGTGGCAAAACCCTTGTTGGCAATCACAGAGGTCAGACATTTCTTGTAGTTGGCCACCAGGTTTGCACACATCTCAGGAGGGATTTTGTTCCAATCCTCTTTGCAGATCTTCTCCAAGTCGTTAAGGTTTTGAGGCTGACGTTTGGCAACTCGAACCTTCAGCTCCCTCCACAGATTTTCTATGGGATTAAGGTCTGGAGACTGGCTAGGCCACTCCAGGACCTTAATGTGCTTCTTCTTGAGCCACTCCTTTGTTGCCTTGGCCATGTATTTTGGGTCATTGTCATGCTGGAATACCCATCCACAACCCATTTCAATGCCCTGGCTGAGGGAAGGAGGTTCTCACCCAAGATTTGACGGTACATGGCCCCGTCCATCGTCCCTTTGATGTGGTGAAGTTGTCCTGTCCCCTTAGCAGAAAAACACCCCCAAAGCAAAATGTTTCCACCTCCATGTTTGACGGTGGAGATGGTGTTCTTGGGGTCATAGGCAGCATTCCTCCTCCTCCAAACACGGCGAGTTGAGTTGATCCCAAAGAGCTCGCTTTTGGTCTCATCTGACCACAACACTTTTACCCAGTTCTCCTCTGAATCATTCAGATGTTCTTTGCCAAACTTCAGACGGCCCTGTTTATGTGCTTTCTTGAGCAGGGGACCTTGCGGGCGCTGCAGGATTTCAGTCCTTCACGGTGTAGTGTGTTGCCAATTGTTTTCTTGGTGACTATGGTCCCAGCTGCCTTGAGATCATTGACAAGATCCTCCCGTGTAGTTCTGGGCTGATTCCTCACCGTTCTCATGATCATTGCAACTCCACGAGGTGAGATCTTGCATGGAGCCCCAGGCTGAGGGAGATTGACAGTTATTTTGTGTTTCTTCCATTTGCGAATAATTGCACCAACTGTTGTCACCTTCTCACCAAGCTGCTTGCCGATGGTCTTGTAGCCCATTCCAGCCTGGTGTAGGTCTACAATCTTGTCCCTGACATCCTTGGAGAGCTCTTTGGTCTTGGCCATGGTGGAGAGTTTGGAATCTGATTGATTGATTGCTTCTGTGGACAGGTGTCTTTTATACAGGTAACAAACTGAGATTAGGGGCAGTCCCTTTAAGAGTGTGCTCCTAATCTCAGCTCGTTACCTGTATAAAAGACACCTGGAGCCAGCAATCTTTCTGATTGAGAGGGGGTCAAATACTTATTTCCCTCATTAAAATGCAAATCAATATATAACATTTTTGAAATGCATTTTTCTGTTTTTTGTTGTTGTTATTCTGTCTCTCACTGTTCAAATAAATCTACCATTAAAATTATAGACTGATCATTTCTTTGTCAGTGGGCAAACGTACAAAATCAGCAGGGGATCAAATACTTTTTTCCCTCACTGTATACATGTGATATTTGAGTGACCAAAAAATTACAACGATATCTAAGGGCTAAAAAACATAATTAAAAAAATGTTAGCTGACATGGGCTAGTTGATCTGGACATTTCTGACAAGTTATATATATCTCTCTAAGGTATGCAATTGCTAACATGACAAGAGGAACTAATGATGCACTACCCAATTTTGTTCCGTCTATATTGTCATGATAAAGTATATGTTTCGTTCAAATGTCCTCAAAGTCCTCAGTGCGCCATCAGATGAATATCCTTTCTTCCTTCAACTTCCATGACGCAAAGCAATTTTCTCCTCTCGTCTCCCTGCTCGCAGGGCCCTCGCAAACTGACTCACACAGCTTTGAGCTAGAAACATGGTGAGATTGTAATTCCTTAATTTATAGTGCAATTTGTTTCTGCGATATTATAGCTAGCTAGCTACTTCACATGCTGATATTGACTTTGGTATTATTGTGTGTAGCTATGTTTTCTAGCTAGCTACCTAGCTTGCCAGTTTGACCAGAGAGAGAGCACTGCATTGTGGATTTTGTAGTCGATTTAGCTGCAAAAAGATTTACACAATGATTTTGATTTGTCGCTCCCAATCTTATTAAAACACTGAAATGTAACATTTGTAAAATAAAAATAAAAAATAAAAAATAAAAGGGGTTCTCACATATTAGTTATTTAACACTGTAAATCGTAGGAATTAGTGATTTTGGGTGGATTAGTCCTGTAAGGGTATGTCTTAGTCTGAGAATATGTTTTTGAGGGGAAAAATAGTCTGTACATCTATCTGTCAGTTGGGCTATTTCTCTATTTTCAGGGGGAAGGTTTGTGTCCCAAATGACTATGTAGTGCACTATATAGGGAATACGGTGCTATTTGGGACTTAGACAAGGGTTCAGCTTTGGGGTTAAGGGCTTTCCAGAGTCACTTTCAATTAGTCCGATATTATATTAAAGCAGCAAAGAATGTATAGCCCTATTTGGTAAAAGACCAAGTCCATATTATGGCAAGAACTGCTCAAATAAGCAAAGAGAAACAACAGTCCATCATTACCTTAAAACATGAAGGTCAGTCAATCCGGAAAATTTCAAGAATTTTGAAAGTTTCTTCAAGTGTAGTCGCAAAAACCATCAAGCGCTATGATGAAACAGGCTCGCATGAGGACCACCACAGGAATGGAAGACCCAGATTTACCTCTGCTGCAGAGGATAAGTTCATTAGAGTTACCAGCCTCAGAAATTGCAGGCCAAATAAATGCTTCACAGAGTACAAGTCACAGACACATCTGAATATCAGCTGTTCAGAGGGGACTGTGTGAATCAGGCCTTCGTGGTCGAATTTCTGCTAAGAAACAACTACTAAAGGACACCAATAAGAAGAAAAGACCTGCTTGGGCCAAGAAACACGAGCAATGGACATTGGTCCAGTGGAAATGTGTCCTTTGGTCTGGAGTCCAAATTGGAGATTTTTGGTTCCAGCCGCCGTGTCTTTGTGAGCGGTGTGGGTGAACGGATGATCTCCGCTTGTGTAGAGGGGGGTGCTTTGCTGGTGGCAATGTCTGTGATTTATTTAGAATTTAAGGCACCCTTAACCAGCATGGCTACCACAGCATTCTGCAGCGATACACCATCCCATCTGGTTTGGGCTTAGTGGGACTATCATTTGTTTTTCAACAGGACAATGACCCAACACACCTCCAGGCTGTGTAAGGGCTATTTTACCAAAAAAGAGAGTGATGGAGTGCTGCATCAGATAACCTGGCCTCCACAATCCCTGACCTCAACCAAATTGAGATGGTTTGGGATGAGTCGGACCGCAGAGTGAAGGAAAAGCAGCCAACAAGTGCCCAGTATATGTGGGAACTCCTTCAAGACTGCTGGAAAAGCATTCCAGGTGAAGCTGGTTGAGAGAATGCCAAGAGTGTGCAAAGATGTCATCAAGGCCAAGGTGGCTATTTGAAGAATCTCAAATATAAAATATATATTGATTTGTTCAACACTTTTTTGGTTACTACATGATTCCATATGTGTTCTTTCATAGCTTTGATGTCTTCACTATTATTCTACTATGTAGAAAATGGTAAAAAATAAAGAAAACCCCCTGAATGAGTAGTTGTGTCCAAACTTTTGACTGGTACTGTATATGGGTAAGAGTCTAGCAACATTTTCAGATATTATACATTTCTAATTGTGTCAGAAAGTCGTTTTCATTGCAAGTTAAAGCGCACTGTTAGCTAGCTAGCTAACATTAGCTGGCTGGCTTGCTAGCTAACTTTACGTGTATGATCTGTGTAGTAATATTATTTGTATCTCAGAAAGACATTTGCATTGCTAGTTATAGCCTAATGTTAGCTAGCTAGCTAACATTGAACCTAGTAGGGTTAGCTTTAGCTACCTGCAGGTTCATGCATGGTAGTATTGCTGCGTTCAAAAGCACTGGGAGCTCGGAAAAATAGGAGGTCAAATCATGACATCAGTGATCTTCAGGTCGCAGGTAGGAATTCCGAGTTGGATAACCGTTCAAATCGATGTTTCCCAGTCGGAGCTAGTTGTTTTTCCGAGTTCCCAATTGTTTTGAACACACTGAAGTCCAAGATTTCTGAGTTCCCAGTTGTTTTGAAGGCGGCATTAGAGTTTGGTTTATGGTCCATTGTTTAGCTAGCTAGCTAGCTGTCTAAATAAAAGACTCCACCAAGCAAGTAACCATTTCACTGTACAGTTTAAACCTTCTGTCACGCCCTGGCTCTGGGGACACTGTTATGTTGAGCCAGGGTGTGTAGATCTATGTTCCCTATTTCTATGTTGGCCTGAGTGACTCCCAATCAGAGGCAACGAGTGTCAGCTGTTTGCTGGTTGTCTCTGATTGGGAGCCATATTTAAACTGTCGGTTTTTCCTTTGGTTTTGTGGGTTCTTGTTTCAAGTTGGTTTAGTTTGACCGTGAACTGTCACGTTACCGTCTTTGTTGTTTTGATCGTGTTTTCGCTCAATAAAGAGTATGTTTGCCTGCAACGCTGCGCCTTGGTCCTCATCTGTTCCTGACGATCGTGACAGAAGAACCCACCAACACTGGACCAAGCAGCGAGTCGAGGAGCCATCACCAGGGAAATCCCTAGCAGATCTCCGTGGCAGCCTCGACTGGGTCAAGCCGAGTGAAGAGCGGAGAGAGTGGACTTGGGAACAATGGATTAAGAGTCTCGACTGGGCCAAGCCAAGTGAAGAGCAGAGAGGTTGGACTTTGAAGCAGTGGGGTGAGAGTCTGGCGAGAACTAGGGAGGCCTGGTCCACGGAGAGGAGAGAACCCCAGAAATTTTTTAGGGGGGGGCTCACGACGTGGACGACGGGGCAGCAGGATGCCGCGATGGAGCGGTCCAGCGGGTGTGCAGAGGAGGCCGCCAGGTTAAGGGGGCCACTGGTCACAGAGGAGAGGGAAAGTGTGGAGGCACGGCGAGAGGTACTGGGGTGTGTTACCAGTCCGGTCCGGCCCGTTCCTGATCCCTGCGTAGGGCCAGTGGTGTGTGTCCCCAGTACGGTCCGGCCTGTTCCTGTTCCTCGCATCGAGCCTGTGGTGCGTGTCGTCAGCCCGGCCCGGCCTGTTCCTGCTCCCCGCACCGAACCTGTGGTGCGCGTCGCCAGCCCGGTCTGGCCCGTTCCTGCTCCCCGCACCAAGTCTGGGGTGCGTTTCGTCAGCCCTGTCCGGCCCGTTCCTGCTCTCCGCACCAAGTCTGTGGTGCGCGTCGCCAGCCCGGTCCGGCCTGTTCCTGCTCCCCGCACCAAGTCTGTGGTGCGCGTCGCCAGCCCGGTCCGGTCCGTTCCTGCTCTACGCATCAAGTCTGTGGTGCGCGTCGCCAGCCCAGTCCGGCCCATTCCTGCTCCACGCACCAAGCCAGGGGTGCGTATCGTCAGCCCGGTCCGGCCAGTTGCTACTCCACGCACCAAGCCAGGGGTGCGCATCGTCAGCCCGGTCATGTCCGTTCCTGTTCCACGCACCAAGCCAGGGGTGCGTGTCGTCAGTCCGGCTCCGGCCAGCGGGTCCAGACCGGACCAGGGGTACTTTGGGGGGTTGGCGAGGAAGTGGGGATCGGGCCCAGAGCCGGATCCGCCGCCAAGGCGGAGTGCCCACCCGGTCCCTCCCCTGTGGTATGTAGTTGGCTCGGTCGGAGTCCGCGCCTTTAGGGGGGGGTACTGTCACGCCCTGGCTCTGGGGACACTGTTATGTTGAGCCAGGGTGTGTAGATCTATGTTCCCTATTTCTATGTTGGCCTGAGTGACTCCCAATCAGAGGCAACGAGTGTCAGCTGTTTGCTGGTTGTCTCTGATTGGGAGCCATATTTAAACTGTCGGTTTTTCCTTTGGTTTTGTGGGTTCTTGTTTCAAGTTGGTTTAGTTTGACCGTGAACTGTCACGTTACCGTCTTTGTTGTTTTGATCGTGTTTTCGCTCAATAAAGAGTATGTTTGCCTGCAACGCTGCGCCTTGGTCCTCATCTGTTCCTGACGATCGTGACACCTTCTGTATCCTGTGCATGGGACAAATACACTTTGATTTTATTTTATGTAGTGTGTGTTTACCAGAGATGTGAAGAACAACATGACCTGCACCAAAGTCAGATTTTACTACACATTTTTGCTCCTACTTTTGAAATCTTTGGTTTGTTAGTACACTGTGAATCCTTAAAGAGATGCTGAATGGGTGTAGACAAGAAAGAACTCTCCAGTAGGTGTACCAAAACATTCATGGGCCATTTTCTCAAAAATGGGGTTACAAGTTTATCAACTTTTAAAGCAGATTTACTTTACCATTATTTCTCAACTGCAGTGTATGATATACAATTTTGTAGCTCTGAGTCTCTACTTTTATCCAATGGAAAAGACACAATTTCAAATTTTGTGACATAGGACCAAATCCAAGTGGTGGGTCACATATACAGAATATGTGTCACTATCTATCTGCTTGCCTAAGTACAAGACTGCAGTGTTCTGTGGAGGGGGGCTAATCCTACCATGACCATATAAATATAATTAGTCTATTTCCATTCAAGTCAACAGCCATTGAGCTCTATCTGACTACTTCCCTGGGTGCCAGAATGCTGTGTGCTGTGTAGAGGCTAAACATACAATGAGGTATGTACAGTGGGGGAAAAAAGTATTTAGTCAGCCACCCATTGTGCAAGTTCTCCCACTTAAAAAGATGAGAGAGGCCTGTAATTTTCAGCATAGGTACACGTCAACTATGACAGACAAATTGAGATTTTTTTTCTCCAGAAAATCACATTGTATGATTTTTAATGAATTTATTTGCAAATTATGGTGGAAAATAAGTATTTGGTCACCTACAAACAAGCAAGATTTCTGGCTCTCACAGACCTGTAACTTCTTCTTTAAGAGGCTCCTCTGTCCTCCACTCGTTACCTGAATTAATGGCACCTGTTTGAACTTGTTATCAGTATAAAAGACACCTGTCCACAACCTCAAACAGTCACACTCCAAACTCCACTATGACCAAGACCAAAGAGCTGTCAAAGGACACCAGAAACAAAATTGTAGACCTGCACCAGGCTGGGAAGACTGAATCTGCAATAGGTAAGCAGCTTGGTTTGAAGAAATCAACTGTGGGAGCAATTATTAGGAAATGGAAGACATACAAGACCACTGATAATCTCCCTCGATCTGGGGCTCCACGGAAGATCTCACCCCGTGGGGTCAAAATGATCACAAAAACGGTGAGCAAAAATCCCAGAACCACACGGGGGGACATAGTGAATGACCTGCAGAGAGCTGGGACCAAAGTAACAAAGCCTACCATCAGTAACACACTACGCCGCCAGGGACTCAAATCCTGCAGTGCCAGACGTGTCCCCCTGCTTAAGCCAGTACATGTCCAGGCCCGTCTGAAGTTTTCTAGAGTGCATTTGGATGATCCAGAAGAGGATTGGGAGAATGTCATATGGTCAGATGAAACCAAAATATAACTTTTTGGTAAAAACTCAACTCGTCGTGTTTGGAGGACAAAGAATGCTGAGTTGCATCCAAAGAACACCATACCTACTGTGAAGCATGGGGGTGGAAACATCATGCTTTGGGGCTGTTTTTCTGCAAAGGGACCAGGACGACTGATCCGTGTAAAGGAAAGAATGAATGGGGCCATGTATCGTGAGATTTTGAGTGAAAACCTCCTTCCATCAGCAAGGGCATTGAAGATGAAACGTGGCTGGGTCTTTCAGCATGACAATGATCCCAAACACACTGCCCAGGCAACGAAGGAGTGGCTTCGTAAGAAGAATTTCAAGGTCCTGGAGTGGCCTAGCCAGTCTCCAGATCTCAACCCTATAGAAAATCTTTGGAGGGAGTTGAAAGTCTGTGTTGCCCAGCGACAGCCCCAAAACATCACTGCTCTAGAGGAGATCTGCATGGAGGAATGGGCCAAAATACCAGCAACAGTGTGTGAAAACCTTGTGAAGACTTACAGAAAACTTTTGACCTGTGTCATTGCCAACAAAGGGTATATAACAAAGTATTGAGAAACTTTTGTTATTGACCAAATACTTATTTTCCACCATAATTTGCAAATAAATTCATTAAAAATCCTACAATGTCATTTTCTGGATTTTTCTTTCTCAATTTGTCTGTCATAGTTGATGTGTACCTATGATGAAAATTACAGGCCTCTCTTTTTAAGTGGGAGTACTTGCACAATTGGTGGCTGACTAAATACTTTTTTCCCCCACTGTATAGGTAGACAGCTGAAGGAGGCTGAGTAGAGGCTAAAGCCACTGTACCATGACCCATAGATATTGTTTGTAGCTCAAGCTTCAAGCTGAAGAAGTGAGATGGGATATGGAATTAATGACACACAATGTGAAAAAGGGAATGTCCTCAGGTCTGTCATGATCCTGTACTTCTTTCAAATTCTATTATTCTGTGAACACCTGACAATAAGATGTGTGTTTTTTCCCATTTTTCCAATGACACAAAATGTGATCACAACTGATAAGCTGCTTGTAAGAGTCAATACCTCAATATCTTCAACCAAGACCAAGTTACAGCGACATACTGTATATTCATGAAAAAGGTTCCTATGTTTGTATGCGACTATGTACAGTGCATTCGGAAATTATTCAGACCCCTTGACTTTTTCCATATTTAGTTACATTAAAGCCTTATTCTAAAATTGATTATTTTTTCCTCATCAATCTACACACAATACCCCATAATGGCAAAGCGAACACAGGTTTTTCGGAAGCTCCAAGACAGGATTGTGTCGAGGCACAGATCTGGGGAAGGGTACTAAAAACATTCTGGAAACACCAAGAGCTGGCCGCCCGGCCAAACTGAGCAATCGGGAGAGAAGGGCCTTGGTCAGGGAGGTGACCAAGAACCTGATTTCAGAGTTCCTCTGTGGAGAACCTCCCAGAAGGACAACCATCTCTGCAGCACTCCACCAATCAGGCCTTTACGGTGGAGTGGCCAGACGGAAGCCACTCCTCAGTAAAAGGCACATGACAGCCCGCTTGGAGTTTGCCAAAAGGCACCTAAAGGACTCTCAGACCATGAGAAACAAGATTCTCTGGTCTGATGAATCCAAGATTGAACTCTTTAGCCTGAATGCCAAGCATCACGTCTGGAGGAAAATTGGCACCATCCCTACAGTGAAGCATGGTGGTGGCAGCATCATGCTGTGGGGATGTTTTTCAGCGGAAGGGACTGGGAGACTAGTCAGGACCAAAGGAAAGATGAACGGAGCAAAGTACAGAGAGATCCTTCATGAAAACCTGCTCCAGAGCTCTCAGGACCTCAGACTGGGGCGAAAGTTCACCTTCCAACAGGACAACGACCCTAAGCACACAGCCAAGACAACGCAGGAGTGGTTTCAGGACAAGTCTCTGAATGTCCATGAGTTGCCCAGCCAGATCCCGGACTTGAACCCGATCGAACATCTCAGGAGAGACCTGAAAATATATACATTTTATAAATTTGCAAACATTTCTAAAAACCTGTTTTTGCTTTGACATTATGGGGTATTGTGTGTACATTAATGAGGGAAAAAAAGATGTAATCTATTTTAGAATAAGGCTGTAACGTAACAAAATGTGGAAAAAGTCAAGGGGACTGAATACTTTCCGAATGCACTGTATTTTTCTCACCCTTCTACACATAATACCCCATAATGACAAAGTGAAAATATATTTTTAGAAATGTTTGCAAATGTAATTAAAAGGAAATACAGAAATATCTAATTTAAATAAGGGGTGCAAATGTAATTAAAAGGAAATACAGAAATATCTAATTTAAATAAGTATTCACACCCCTGAGTGAATACATGTTAGAATAACCTTTGGCAGCGATTATATGTGCGGCAGGTAGCGTAGTGGGTAAGTAACCGAAAGGTCGCTGGTTCTAATCCCCGAGCCGACTAGGTGAAAAATCTGTCGATGTGCCCTTAAGCAAGGCACTTAACCCTAATTGCTCCTGTAAGTCACTCTGGATAAGAGTGTCTGCTAAATGAAAAAAAGGAATAGGTGTGAGTCTTTCTGGGTAAGTCTCTTAAGAGCTTTGCCATTTTCAAGTCTGGCAGCAGGTGTTTGTGTCTCTGTATGTTTTTGTTACACTTTCTGTAACTATATTGTTTGTAAATTCCCAAGTGAGTCTGTTTTGTCCAGTTAGATGTGGCAAATGTCCTAAATGTATTTTATGAGTTCAATCGTAAAATGGAGATACTTTTTTCACTCGTTTGTTGGATTATACTGAATCTCACTATGGGCCTTCATGAACTCTGCCACTCACAAACAAACATAAAACAATACTCATGGGAGATCCTGCTTCAATGGGATCCACCGGCTTCGGTGGATAAATCCCTTAACAAGTCTGTGGACTCTCTTCTGAAACACATAAAAGTGTTGGCAACCGATGAATGGATTAATGATCAGAACCGTGGAAAGGCTGGCCGGGTTTGCAAACCGTGGAGGAGATGTGGTGTTTGATTACGGATTAAACATCAGCAGCAGGCTTACCGCATCCCCTTACCTTCTGTATTCCTGGCGAACAAGCAATCCTTGATCAATCATCTTCACGAGTACAGAGATGCATGTTTTATGGCTTTTACTGAGACTTGGCTGACTGACTCAGACATGGACTTGTCTTTGGAGACAAACGGATTTAGGTGTCTGTTCCGACTGGACCAGGACATCTGTTCGACTGGGAAATCATAGGGGGGGGCGGAGTCTGCTTGTACATCAATCACCGATTGTGCAACAATGTAACTGTCCGTGAGAGACTATGTCTACCTGATATTGAACTTCTGTCAGTGACGGTAAGACCTTTCTATCTCCCAAGAGTGTTTCCCCAAATATTTATCACGGTCGTTTACATTCACCCTAAGGCCAATGCAAAGAATGCTGCTGATCTTATTTGTACTGTGACACAGAAACTGCAATCTGTGTCTCCTGATGCCCCCAATATTATTTTAGGAGATTTTAATCAATGTAACATGAAAAAAACTCTGAATAACATCTATCAGTATGTCACCTGCCCAACACGCCTCAACAAGACCCTGGACCTATGTTATGGCTCCATCAGAGGGGCCTACAAGTCTATAGTGAGAGCCCCGCTCGGCTCATCTGACCACAACACAGTGCATCTTCTGCCTCTCTACAGCACTGTGCTGAAGAGGGAGAAAGTGCAAAAGCAGGAAGTGAAGGTTTGGACCGATGAAAGCAATCTGTCATTGCAGGGCTGTTTTGACTGCCCATATTGGGCTGTGTTTCAAGACTCTTGCGACAATATAGCAAAAATGTAACCATTTATCACAAAAACAAGCCTTGGGTTACCAAGTCATTGATGGGTTTATTGTGTAAAAATAATAATGCTTTCTATGAGGGCAATGTGACTGCTAAAAGGGAATCTAGAATTGAGGTGAGATCAGAAATCAAGAAGGCCAAACTGAAATATAAGGTGAAGATTGAGGGTGAACTCAGTAGCAACAATCTTAGGGCTGCCTGGAATGGAATGAGAACTATGGTTGGGCTACAAGACAAGGGAAACAAGATGACATCGGAACTTTAGTCGAGAAATTACTGAGATGCGAATGAGGACAATTGCTACTCCCAAGATGGAATTTAGCATCCAGAGTGTCACCAGCCTATTCAGACAGACCAAAGTTTAAAAAAGCCCAGGACCAGACAACATTGGTGGACAGGTACTTAAGTCATGTGCAGAACAACTTAGTGCCATTTTTCATCACATTTGCATGCTGTCACTCGAGCTGCAGAAGGTGCCTAAACTCTGGAAGCATGCTACTGTTGTTCCTGTGGCAAAAAGCAAATCCCCCAAGGTGCTAAATGACTTAAGGCCAGTGGCACTGACATCCTTGATGATGAAATCAATTGAGAAGCTAATCAAGAAGGATGTACTGCGTCAGGTTGAGAATTCCCTGGACCCCCTGCAGTTTGCTTACAGGGCCAAGCGGGGGATGGAGGACGCCACTCTAACCCTACTCAACCTCCTCTACAAGCACCTGGAGGGCCCAAAAAACCCATCACATACTAGCAGAGAAGCTCCTCTCCCACTTCAAGCTGGACGTGAGCATTGCGGGCTGGATAGTGGACTTCCTTACCGACCGGTCCCAACAAGTTCGCGTAAATGGCGTCATGTCAAAGCAGCTCTGCTCCTCCACCGGATCCCCACAAGGTTGCGTGCTCTCTCCACTCCTGTACATACTATAATAATAATAATAATAATAATAATAATAATAATAATAATAATAATAATAATAATAATAAAGAAGGTGCCTACTATACACTAATGACTGTCGTAGCGAATATGAAAACAGGCACATTATCAAGTTTGCTGATGACTCTGTCATTGTCAGTCTACTACAGGATGGAGAGTCTGAGCATGGGCCTGTGGTAGATGACTTTGTGTCATGGTGTGAGAACTGCTTTCTCCAACTGAATGTCTCCAAAACTAAAGATATGGCCATTGACTTTAGAAGGTAGAACCCCATACCCACTGTGGTCATGGGAAATGACATTGAGCTGGTCAGCACCTACAAGTACCTGGGAACAGTGCAGGACAACAAGTTGACTTTTGAGGAGAACACAGATGCCATCTGTTAAACGGGACAGCAGCGGCTTTTTTTGTTGTTGTTGAAAGATGAACTCTTTTAATGTCAGCAAGACAATGATGACACTGTTTTACGGGAGTTTTATTGAATCCGTATTGATGTTCTCGTGGTGGCCTGGTTTGGCAATCTTAATGTTTGCAACAAAATTGGTTGGACAGGGTGGTTAAGGTGGCCAGCAAGGTCATCGGGGTGCAACAGGCACAGCTCTCAGTGACATTCGGAAAGCGAGTGGTGAGGAGAGCTAACAGTATCCTAGACTGTCCTGATCATCCCCTCCTCAAAGATTTTGCGCTTCTCCCCTCAGGTCGTCGTTTTAGACTTCCCAAACTCAATAGCAACAGATACAAGAACTATTTTATCCCACAGGCCATAAACATTCTGAATCTGCACATGAAATTAAATGTCTATTTATTGCTGCACTTTTGCACAATGATTGCTCCTTTTTATCGATCTCATTGTTTCATGTTATGTATATATCAGTTGTCACTGTTTTTAATGTTGTTTTTTATTGTTGAACCCTGACTTTACAACACATTTCCCAATTGGGACAATAAAGATAACTTGAACTTGTACCCATAACATGATGCAGCCACCATCATCATTGAAAAGATGAAGAGTGTTACTCTGTGATGTGTTGGATTTGCCCCAAACATAACGCTTTATATTCAGGACATAAAGTTAATTTCTTTGCCACATTTTTTGCAGTTTTACTTTAATGCCTGCATGTTTTTTCTTTTCACTGTCATTTAGGTTAGTATTGTGGCGTAACTACAGTGTTGTTGATCCTCAGTTTTCTCCTATAATAATAATAATAATAATATGCCATTTAGCAGACACTTTTATCCAAAGCGACTTACAGTTATCACAGCCATTAAACTCTGTAACTGTTTTAAAGTCACCATTGGTGTGATGAGTGTGATGAAAGGAGTCAGGCGCAGGAGGGTATTCACCGAATACAGTGTTTATTACTTTGTTGACACATAAATGCGCTCAAATAGCGATCAACGAAACTGACACAGGGGAAACTCTCATCCTTGGCAAATACACTGTAACAGTAGAATCCAATAATACATAGGCACAGGGGAAAATCTACCCTGGCAACAAAATGTACGAGTAGCTCCACCGAGCTATACTACTCTCACAACTAACAATCACCCACAAGGACAAGGGGGCAGAGGGAACGCTTATACACAGACTAATAAGGGGATTAGAACCAGGTGTGTGTGATTAACAAGACAAGACAAATGTGATGATGATTGGGGCGGCAGTGGTTAGTAAGCCGGTGACGACGAACGCCGAAGCCTGCCCGAACAAGGAGGGGAGGCAGCCTCGGCTGAAGTCATGACAGTACCCCCCCCCCCTTGATGCGCAGCTCCAGCAGCGCGCCGACCCCAGCCTCGGGGCCAGGAGGTCGCGGAGCAGGGCGAGCCGGATAGCGACGGTGGAAATCCCGCAACATGGAGGGATCGAGGATATCCCTCACCGGGACCTCCCGCACCTCAGACGCCTGGAGCGGACCAACCACCACCGGCCTGAAGAGAGACACACGAAACGAAGGGTTAATACGGTAATCAGGGGGAATTAATAACCTATTAACCTATACGTGAACTCGTTGATTCTCCTCAGGACTTTGAACGGCCCCACAAACCGCGGGCTCAGTTTCCGGCAGGGCAGGCGGAGGGGCGGATTCCGGGTCGAGAGCCAGACCCGATCCCCCGGTACGAAGACCGGGGCCTCACTGCGGTGATGGTCAGCGTTGGCCTTCTGACAATGCACGGCGCACTGGAGGTTAACGTGGGCAGCGTCCCACGTCTCCTCCGCTCGCCGAAACCAGTCATCCACCGCAGGAGCCTCGGTCTGGCTCTGGTGCCCTGGTGCCAGAACCGGTTGGTGACCTAAAACACATTGGAATGGTGTTAGGTTAGTAGAGGAGTGGCGGAGAGAGTTCTGGGCATATTCTGCCCATGGCAAGAACACCGACCACACCCCTGGCCGGTCCTGGCAGTAGGACCGCAGGAACCTACCCACAACCTGATTTATCCGTTCCACCTGCCCATTTGACTCAGGGTGGAACCCAGAGGACAGGCTGACCAAATCCCCCAGATGTTCCATGAACGCCTTCCAAACCTTGGTCGGGAACTGGGGACCTCGGTCGGACACTATATCCTCTGGCACCCCGTAGTGCTGGAAGACGTGAGTAAACAGGGCCTCCACAGTCTGCAGGGCCGTGGGGAGACCGGGCAGAGGAAGGAGGCGGCAGGACTTGGAGAAGCGGTCCACAACAACCAGGATGGTGGTGTTACCTTGGGAGAGGGGAAGATCAGTCAAAAAATCTATACTAAGGTGAGACCATGGTCGTTGTGGAACTGGTAAAGGTTGTAGCTTACCCGCTGCGAGGTGCCTAGGTGCCTGACTCTGGGCGTACACCGAGCAGGAGGAGACGTACACCCTCACGTCCTTAGCCAAGGTAGGCCACCAGTACTTTCCGATCAAGCAGCGCACTGTACGACCGATACCTGGGTGACCAGAGGAGGGTGACGTGTGTGCCCAGAAGATCAGACGATCACGGATAAGAGCAGGCACGTACCGCAGCCCAGCTGGACACTGTGGTGGAGATGGATATGTGCATAATGCCTGCTCTATATCCGCGTCCATCGCCCATACTACCGGCGCCACAATGCAGGAGGCCGGGAGTATGGGGGTGTCGTCTCTGGGCCTCTCCTCTGTGTCATACAGCCGGGACAGTGCGTCTGCCTTCACGTTCTTCGTACCCGGAATGTATGACAGTGTAAAATCAAACCGGTTGAAGAATAGGGCCCACCTGGCCTGGCGAGAATTCAGCCTCCTTGCTGCCCGGATGTACTCCTGGTTACGTTGGTCCGTCCAGACGAGGAAAGGGTGTTTCACCCCTTCGAGCCAATGCCTCCACACGGTCAAAGCTCGGACAACAGCCAATAGCTCCCGATCACCAATGTCGTAGTTCTGCTCCACCGGGCTGAGCTTCTTAGAGAAGAAGGCACAGGGGCGGAGCTTGGGTGGCGTGCCCGAGCGTTGGAACAGGACAGCGCCTATCCCTACCTTGGACACATCCACCTCGACTACGAATGGTAGTGATGGATCGGGGTGGGCCAGTACCGGAGCTAAGGTGAACAGACCCCGCAGTTTCCTGAAGGCCAGGTCAGCCTCAGCAGACCAGCGGAGCTGGGACGGCCCACCCTTCAACAGGGATGTAATGGGCGCTGCAACCTTGCCAAAGCCCCGGATAAACCTCCGATAGTAGTTGGCAAAGCCAAGGAAGCGCTGCACCTCCTTAACCGTGGTTGGAGTTGGCCAATTACTCACGGCTGAAATGCGATCTCCCTCCATCTCCACACCTGAGGTGTTAATCAAATCAAATCAAATTTTATTGGCCACATGCGCCGAATACAACAGGTGCAGACATTACAGTGAAATGCTTACTTACAGTCCTTAACCAACAGTGCATTTATTTTTAACAAAAAAGTAAAAATAAAACAACAACAAAAAAAGTGTTGAGAAAAAAAGAGCAGAAGTAAAATGAAATAACAGTAGGGAGGCTATATATACAGGGGGGTACCGGTGCAGAGTCAATGTGCGGGGGCACCGGCTAGTTGAGGTAGTTGAAGTAATATGTACATGTGGGCAGAGTTAAAGTGACTATGCATAAATAATTAACAGAGTAGCAGCAGCGTAAAAGGATGGGGTGGGGGGGCAGTGCAAATAGTGGTATCCGAGGAAGGAGACGGACTGCTGGAAAAACATACACTTCTCTGCCTTGGCATAAATTTCATTTTCCAACAGTCGGGCCAGCACTTTGCGAACCAGGGACACATGCTCGGCACAAGTAGGTGAGTACATCAGGATGTCATCGATGTAGACCACCACACCGCGACCAAGCATGTCCCGAAACACCTCGTTCACAAAGGGACTGGAAGACGGATGGAGCATTCATCAAACCGTAGGGCATCACCAGGTATTCATAATGCCCCGTGGTTGTGCTGAATGCTGTCTTCCACTCATCCCCCTCACAAACACGAACCAGGTTGTATGCACTCCTGAGATCTAACTTAGTGAAGAAGCGTGCCCTATGCATTGACTCAATCACTGAAGGAATGAGGGGGAGAGGATAACTAAATCTAATCGTCTCCTTGTTCAGTGATCGATAATCAATGCATGGGCGCAGACAGCCGTCTTTCTTCTTCACAAAGAAGAAACTCGAGGAGGCGGGTGAAATGAAGGGACGTACAGTGGGGAAAAAAGTATTTAGTCAGCCACAAATTGTGCAAGTTCTCCCACTTAAAAAGATGAGAGAGGCCTGTAATTTTCACCATAGCTACACGTCAACTATGACAGACAAAATGAGGAAAAAAAATCCAGAAAATCACATTGTAGGATTTTTAATGAATTTATTTGCAAATTATGGTGGAAAATAAGTATTTGGTCAATAACAAAAGTTTCTCAATACTTTGTTATATACCCTTTGTTGGCAATGACACAGGTGAAACGTTTTCTGTAAGTCTTCACAAGGTTTTCACACACTGTTGCTGGTATTTTGGCCCATTCCTCCATGCAGATCTCCTCTAGAGCAGTGATGTTTTGGGGCTGTCGCTGGGCAACACAGACTTTCAACTCCCTCCAAAGATTGTCTATGGGGTTGAGATCTGGAGACTGGCTAGGCCACTCCAGGACCTTGAAACGCTTTTTACGAAGCCACTCCTTTGTTGCCCGGGTGGTGTGTTTGGGATCATTGTCATGCTGAAAGACCCAGCCACGTTTCATCTTCAATGCCCTTGCTGATGGAAGGAGGTTTTCACTCAAAATCTCACGATACATGGCCCCATTCATTATTTCCTTTACACGGATCAGTCGTCCTGGTCCCTTTGCAGAAAAACAGCCCCAAAGCATGATGTTTCCACCCCCATGCTTCACAGTAGGTATGGTGTTCTTTGGATGCAACTCAGCATTCTTCGTCCTCCAAACACGACGAGTTGAGTTTTTACCAAAAAGTTCTATTTTGGTTTCATCTGACCATATGACATTCTCCCAATCCTCTTCTGGATCATCCAAATGCACTCTAGCAAACTTCAGACGGGCCTGGACATGTACTGGCTTAAGCAGGGGGACACGTCTGGCACTGCAGGATTTGAGTCCCTGGCGGCGTAGTGTGTTACTGATGGTAGGCTTTGTTATTTTGGTCCCAGCTCTCTGCAGGTCATTCACTAGGTCCCCCGTGTGGTTCTGGGATTTTTGCTCACCCGTTCTTGTGATCATTTTGACCCCACGGGGTGAGATCTTGCGTGGAGCCCCAGATCGAGGGAGATTATCAGTGGTCTTGTATGTCTTCCATTTCCTAATAATTGCTCCCACAGTTGATTTCTTCAAACCAAGCTGCTTACCTTATTGCAGATTCAGTCTTCCCAGCCTTTTGCAGGTCTACAATTTTGTTTCTGGTGTCCTTTGACAGCTCTTTGGTCTTGGCCATAGTGGAGTTTGGAGTGTGACTGTTTGAGGTTGTGGACATGTGCCATTAATACAGGTAACGAGTGGAGGACAGAGGAGCCTCTTAAAGAAGAAGTTACAGGTCTGTGAGAGCCAGAAATCTTGCTTGTTTGTAGGTGACCAAATACTTATTTTCCACCATAATTTGCAAATAAATTCATTAAAAATCCTACAATGTGATTTTCTGGAAAAAAAAATCTCAATTTGTCTGTCATAGTTGACGTGTACCTATGATGAAAATTACAGGCCTCTCTCATCTTTTTAAGTGGGAGAACCTGCACAATTGGTGGCTGACTAAATACTTTTTTCCCCACTGTATATACCCCTGGCCCAGGGACTCGGAGGCGTATGTTTCCATAGCCTCCGTTTCAGTATGCAACAGGGGTTACACATGACTCCTGGGAGGTAGAGCGTCTACCCAAAGGTTTATCGCGCAATCCCTCGCCCGATGAGGTGGTCATTTAGTCGCACGCGTCTTAGAAAACGCGTGCGCCAAATCAAAGTATTCAGGGGGAATGCGCACGGTGGAGGTACCGTCTGGACTTTCCACCATGGTTGCACCAACGGAAACATCTAGACACCTACCCTGACACTTTCGCGACCACCCCGTGAGAGCCCTCTGCGGCCATGAGAAGGTGGGGTTGTGGATTGCTAGCCACGGTATTCCTAATACCACAGGGAAAGCAGGAGACTCAATAATCAAAATAATAACCTGCTCACAATGTGTCTCCTGGGTGATCATGGTGACTGGTATAGTGACTTCCGTAACAAACCTGGACCCTAATGGTCGACTATCGATTGCTCTGATGGGGAGTGGAATGGATAGGGGAACCAATTATATGCCTTGACGGCGTACGAATGCCCTGTCCATAAAGTTCCCAGCTGCGCCTAAATCGACTAGCGCCTTACACTGGGGAACTACCATGTGATCGGGAAAGTGGATAGGTAGGGTACAGTGCGCAGCAGAGGGCTCTGAACAAGTGTGGGTGTTCGATACCTGGGGTGATGCGTGAGTGCCCTGCTTGCCGCCTCCAGGCCCAAAATAACGTTGACTACGACGTGTGGTGTACTGTCCCTTCGTGCCACCAGAGTGGCACTGTCACTGTCCTCCTAGGCTCTCTCGGCCGGCGGCTCCACCCAGCTCCATCGGCTTGGGATCCGAGTCGTCCCTGATGGAAACGGGCAGACCCCTACCAGGACGTCCTCTGGCTGCCAGCAGGTTGTCCAAACGAATGGCCATGTCCACCAGTTTAATTAAGGACAACATGGTGTCCCGGCAGGCTAGCTCCCATTGGACGTCCTTCCGCAGATGGCACCGGAAATGGTTGATCAGGGCCCGCTCGTTCCACCCGAACCCCGCTGCCAGCGTCCGAAACTCCAATGTGAAGTCCTGCGCTGTCCTCGTCCCCTGCCTCAGGTGGACCAGCCGCTCGCCCGCCTCTCGACCCTAGGGCGGGTGATCGAAGACCGCCCGAAAGAGGCGAGCGAACTCCCCGTAGTCCTCCAACGTGGCTCCTCCGTCTGTATCTTTGTAGTGATTGGGTGTATTGATACACTATCCAAAGTGTAATTAATAACTTCATGATGCGCAAAGGGATATTCAATGTCTGCTTTTTTATTTTTACCCATCGCAGAGGAGAATTTGCATTGAGATCTACAGGCTTCCCTCTACCAATAGGTGCCCTTCTTTGCGAGGCGTTGGAAAACCTCCCTGGTCTTTGTGGTTGAATCTGTGTTTGAAATTCACTGCTCGACTGAGGGACCATACAGATAATTGTATGTGTGGGGTACAGAGATGAGGCAGTCATTCAAAAGTCATGTTAAACACTATTATTGCACACAGAGTGAGTACATGCAACTTATTATGTGACTTGTTAAGCAAATATTTACTCCTGAGCTTATTTAGATTTCCAATAACAAAGGGGTTGAATACTTATTGTCTTATTGACATTTCAGCTTTTCATTTTTTATTAATTTGAAAAAAATTCAAAAAACATAATTCCACTTTGACATTATGGGGTATTGTGTGTAGTAGGCCAGTGACACAACATCTCAATTTGATCAATTTTAAATTCAGGCTGTAACATAACAAAATGTGGAAAAAGTCAAGGTCTATTCTCTTTCTCGCCTCTCTCTCCCTCACCATATCTCTTTTCCCCCTCTCTCTATTGACGTCACAACAGAATTGATTAAAACACACTGTGTTGCAATTAAGTTCTACAGTAGCCTCAACAGCACTCTGTAGGGTAAAACCATGGTGTTACATCCTCCTCTGGGTACATGGACTTCATTTACATTACATTTACGTCATTTAGCAGACGCTCTTATCCAGAGCGACTTACAAATAGGTGCATTCACCCTATAGCCAGTGGGATAACCACTTTACAATGTTTGTTATTTTTTTATTTTTTATTTTTTTTGGGGTGGGGGGGTGGGTTGGAGTAAAGGGGGGGGGTAGAAGGATTACTTTATCCTATCCCAGGTATTCCTTAAAGAGGTGGGGTTTCAAATGTCTCCGGAAGGTGGTGAGTGACTCCGCTGTCCTGGCGTCGTGAGGGAGCTTGTTCCACCATTGGGGTGCCAGAGCAGCGAACAGTTTTGACTGGGCTGAGCGGGAACTATGCTTCCCTACGGAAGCCAGCAGGCCAGAGGTGGATGAACGCAGTGCCCTCGTTTGGGTGTAGGGACTGATCAGAGCCTGAAGGTACGGAGGTGCTGTTCCCCTCACAGCTCCGTAAGCAAGCACCATGGTCTTGTAGCAGATGCGAGCTTCAACTGGAAGCCAGTGGAGTGTGCGGAGGAGCGGGGTGACGTGAGAGAACTTGGGAAGGTTGAACACCAGACGGGCTGCGGCATTCTGGATGAGTTGTAGGGGTTTAATGGCACAGGCAGGGAGCCCAGCCAACAGCGAGTTGCAGTAATCCAGACGGGAGATGACAAGTGCCTGGATTAGGACCTGTGCCGCTTCCTGTGTAAGGCAGGGTCGTACTCTCCGAATGTTGTAGAGCATGAACCTACAGGATCGGGTCACCGCCTTGATGTTAGCGGAGAACGACAGGGTGTTGTCCAGGGTCACGCCAAGGCTCTTCGCACTCTGGGAGGAGGACAAAACGGAGTTGTCAACCGTGATGGCGAGATCATGGAATGGGCAGTCCTTCCCCGGGAGGAAGAGCAGCTCCGTCTTGCCGAGGTTCAGCTTGAGGTGGTGATCCGTCATCCATACTGATATGTCTGCCAGACATGCAGAGATGCGATTCGCCACCTGGTTATCAGAAGGGGGAAAGGAGAAGATTAGTTGTGTGTCGTCAGCGTAGCAATGATAGGAGAGGCCATGTGAGGATATGACAGAGCCAAGTGACTTGGTGTATAGCGAGAATAGGAGAGGGCCTAGAACTGAGCCCTGGGGGACACCAGTGGTGAGAGCACGTGGTGCGGAGACAGCTTCTCGCCACGCCACTTGGTAGGAGCGACCGGTCAGGTAGGACGCAATCCAAGAGTGAGCCGCGCCAGATATGCCCAGCTCGGAGAGGGTGGAGAGGAGGATCTGATGGTTCACAGTATCAAAGGCAGCAGACAGGTCTAGAAGGACAAGAGCAGAGGAGAGAGAGTTAGCTTTAGCAGTGCGGAGAGCCTCCGTGACACAGAGAAGAGCAGTCTCAGTTGAATGACCAGTCTTGAAACCTGACTGGTTTGGATCAAGAAGGTCATTCTGAGAGAGATAGCAAGAGTGTTGGCTAAAGACTTCAATACACAACCTAGGACGCTCTTGGTTCTCCCCCCCTTCCATAGACTTACACAGTGATTATGACAACTTCCGGAGGACGTCCTCCAATCTATCAGAGCTCTTGCAGCATGAACTGACATGTTGTCCACCCAATGAAAGGATCAGATAATTAATGTAGTACTGAAAGCATAAGCTACAGCTAGCTAGCACTGCAGTACATAACATTTGGTGAGTAGTTGAGTTAAAGAGAGAAAAACAATAGTTTTGAACAAATTGTATTTCTTCAAAAATGAAGGAGAAGCAAGAGAGAGAGAGAGAGAGCTATATTTCGTTCATAGTATTCTTTTCACTTGTACTTACTTAGCTAGAGACTTCAGCTAGCTAGTTTAGCCTACACAAACACCCGGCTCAAACAGAGAGGGATGCTATGTTAGTTAGCTGGCTATGGCTCTCCAACACTGGAACTCAACAATGTAGGCTGTGTGAAGCGGTTATGATATGAAGGTTTGACTTGAAAACGTTTTTTCGCCTTGTCACAGACAGCTGATGTGTTGTGCACTGAAGTCCACAAGCGAAGGGAAAAGGTGAGAGGGGGAGAGTAATTATACAACAATCAAAGGGATCATGCTGTTTGTATATGGCTGCTATGAAAGTGAACTGTGTTTGCGTGTGATCAGGGGTGTATTCATTCCACCGATTCTGTTGAAAAACGTTTCTTAAATGGAAGCAAACTGAACGAAACGGGGATAAACATACCTGAATTTGTCCAATAGAAACTCTTGTTTGCAACTGTTGGACCAATGATTACACCCTAGATCAGCTAGATGCAAGCAAGAGTGTGCAAGGCGGTGTTGAATATGTCAATGTCTGTCACCTTGATTTCTCCAATTTCTCGACCTGTGCACCTACGTTGTAAACTTTTATTCAAAGGCTAGGTTGTAGCAACCTCATGATGGGTATAGAGCAAATTAGAGTATCATGTAGTAGCCTAAACCTATCGATGTTACATTGAGCTGGGTGAATGGAATATGAATGACAGTCAGCCAATATGCTTTAATAGAAATAAGGCCATGCCAAAAAATATATAATCGTCCTCCCTCATCTTAAACGGCACTGACCGCCACTGGTCTGAATTAAGAGTCTATTTCAGAAAGAATGTGTATGGAAATGTCCATATGGCTGCTCTAGTGTGCATAATCATTACATTTTCCCTATACTGGATGTGTTGTTGTAGTTTACTACTATACAATGAAGGGTAGAGTAGCATGTTACAGCTACAGAAATTACAAGGTATTGACTTAGAAAGTACATGGCAAAATGGTAACTACACAGTAATAACCTGTGAATTACTTGTAGGTTTCATTTAAAGCTTAAAATGAAAAACAAGAAAACATCCACCACCATGCAGCATTACTACTAGGACCACTTTGGAAATAATTATTTTCAACAATCATTTCATGTACTATCCTCTGGGATTCAAATCTACATCATATTTTATTTTCAAACAAAGAATACAATTCAATTCAATTAATTTCTCCCACAAAATGAGACTTATTAAAACAAGAAAAGCCTAACAGGAAAATATTCACCATCAGGCAGTAATCCATCAAGACAACCATTTACCTCTTAAAGACACCTTTCATTGTGATGGTGAGTAATGGCATGTGTTGGTTTTGTCCTGCCTCCACAGACATAGAAGCAGGACTTTGACGTCAGCAGGGAAACGTGACCCTCTTCACGAGAGGCAAGGAGCCCCAGGCTAGTACACACACGTCATTCCTTTATAGACCCACACACGCACAGACAGACGTACAGACATGCACACACAAGCTGCTCTGCTCCCAAACCCCTTCCTTTTTTTAACATTCAAAACCACAGATTCACTGTCAACCAACCAAAATATCTGGCCATGGTCGCTTTTCAGTTTCTAGTTCTATCCGCACAGAGTGTGAACAGCAGTGATTATCAGATCAGCCCGTGACCCAACAATATAGCTGAGGTGAAGTGAGGAGTGGTGTGTGTGTGCGTGTATGTGTGCATGCACATACATGTTTATGTCCTGGTGCACTGTGCACAGTAGGCACATCTGCTATTGTTTTAAACAGCCAGGGCCCTGCAGTGGAAAGTGTCTGGACTTGCACCCCTATCGTACTTCCACACTGTTCCCCTTATGTAAGATGCAGGGTTTGTACAGACAGTGGCAAGTCAATGCAAATATGAGTGATTAAACAATATTTCACAAATAAAAAGGTGCGTGAACGGCATTTACCCTCCACTACATCCCTGGTTGGATCTGGCAAAACCCATTCATAAACATCAATATCCTGCCAGGCAGGATTGAATCTACATTTGCCCGGCATTTTAGCTATCGATGTGACTGATGTTTGGTGGGGCCTAATCCAGGGCTGCCAACTTTTGAAGAAAGCTTGTAGTTAGATTTGCTATGTGAATTTAATTGCCCCCTGGCACAATCCCTAGACTGGGGACTGGGGGTCCTCTCCCTGGAAGATTTTACTGTTTTAAAGCTAATTTCCTGCAATTCTATGTATTTTGACATGGCTTAGGCCTATGACCATGGTGGAAAATTAGGTGTATTCAGGATGCTTTGAACATTAAATGAACACTCAAAATTCAACGACTTTGTTACTTTGAGATTTTGGGGGGATGAAATGTAAAGTATGCTAATCTTTTTTAAACATATTTTTTAGGTGGTTTGATACTTTATTCAGGCAGTAATTAAATGAGATAGGGAGACTGCTAGAATGCTAGAAACAGTGGGAAGGTTGGAAGCAGGGATTGATCCCTGTTCTCAGGTGGAAAGTTTTATGCGACATGTGCCGGGGAATGTTACTACTAAACCAAGGCACTGCACAGGACATTTTTATATTAATGGTTGATGGCAGTGGGTAACCAAATCATAGATTGCAGTTTGCTTGTCCATAGACTTCTTTCAAGTTAACGACACAAACATTTAATATTTTGTAATTTGGGTGAACTATCTCTTTAAAATAGGGCAGAAGAAAATCCTGCTTGCTTTCCAGGAGGGTTGGCCACCCCTGATCTATGTTTCCCAAGTGCTGGGTGTTTGAAAATGTTCTTGTTATAACAATTAATTTCTCAAAATCCCCCAACCTTCAAGAAAAATGAAATGAATATCAATATTCAGGTGGCTTATACCTACTAGTTGAAGATCCTTGCAATAATCTTACTCTAGATCCTTGAAGATCCTTGCCATAATCCCCCTACCATCTCTACCTAGCATGTGCCCAATACTTAATTAAATGTCAAAAATATATTTGATTCCTGGAGCATTTAATTTCCAATGCTTATTTGTATGACTTAATCAAACTGTCCATGAATGGCTGCAAAAATACATAGCCTTATATAATACATTTTTAAAGACACAGGTAGGCATATCAGATTTCTAATATGTGATTACACTGGCAACATTGGGAAGAAGTGGAATAATAAAATATGTGTGGGGAATAACAGTAGTGTACTTGCTGACAAGCACAGAAAATACCCTATATTTTAGCCCATTGTTAAGAATGAGAATTGTTCCACTGAACAGACTAAATAAAGTAAAAAATTGTTAAGAATGAGAATTGTTCCACTGAACAGACTAAATAAAGGAAACAAATCTCCTGAAGACAAGTTGACACACATCTGGCCCTACACTACCCAAATAATGTTTATATTTATTGTCCCCCCTCTAGAATCAAATGTACACTTTTGGGTTCACAATCTGTTTGACAAATTAGGTCACCCTACCAAACTTCCCTGCAAAAACATACTGTAGGTCTGTCTGCTGCCTTTTCGTTGTCACAGCCTAAATGTCAAATCACAAAACGAGGGGACTAATGCAAGTGTGGATTAAGTCAACTTTAGTACATGCTGTCAAAAGGCTACATTCTGCAATAGGGATGGGAGTAACAGCAACCTAATTTTGTTGACAACATTGTACTTAAAACAGCACTACCGTACTGCTCTTTTTACAGTTTTATCAACTCAGCAGAGACCGTTCTCGCTCTCCATTCAGCTCCACTCTAATCTTGAGGGGCATTTCTTTATAACATGCATCCAATCCCCTTGATCCTTTACATAACTAGACCAATCATTTGCTTCAATGTGCTGTGGTTCACAGTATTGTGGTAAGACAGGACAATGATAGTTTCCGCTCGTGATGTTAAATTGCAGGCGCAGATGTTCCGATTTCAAAATGATGTGGAATTAGAAAAATAAAAGCCTTAATTTTCAATGTGTGAGATGTAAGAGGTGTAGCGTGAGAAGAGGGTAAAATACGTATCTCACGGCCAATGCTTGGGAGTTGGCAGCTCCGCTAATCACTCAGTTTTCTACCTGCCTTGCTGAGTGGCAGTGGGGTTGGAATGAGCGAGCTCGCCTGGCAACCAGAGCGCGAAACACGTGAGGAAATAAAACTAGGTAGTCTGCCTGGAAATTAATTAGAAAGACCAATACATTTTTCTAATATTTTTCATAATAACATATTAAATAATTTTCTGTTCTCCTCTCATTTTAATTCAAGTACTTTTCAAGTACCAACTTGAGAAAATATCAGATTTTCAAGGTATTCCAGTACTTGAATTTCCGAGTGCCAAATTCAAGTACTTTAAGCACCTGAAGCACCTTGTGCGAACCCTGGGGATGGATGGAGAGGAGATGAGGGAGGACCAATGGCCTGGTCCTTTTTCACTGGGTTAATACGCGCGCACACAAACACTCATCTGGCGGTTAGTTCTCTACAAGACCAAGCCTGCCAACGGCAATATCATAACTTCATCTCCTCTTCTACTATCTCCATCACTTTAATTGCTCCAGCCTCCTCCGTCTTTTATGTAAGGCTCTTTGGGTTCTGTCTATCTGCTGCTGGACATGAGGCGACCCAATAGGAGCATGGTTGCACCCTGTGATTGGTCTCTAATACAGTATGAGTCAATAGTAGGGATGTGACGAATGGAGCAAAAATCGTAATGTTTAAACTGCAACATTTTCCGTTAACACGCTAAGAAAAATTCATAAAATTCCATGTGAATTCACAATGTACCTGTGATGCTGCAAGCAACGGTTTGGGTCTCATGGTCCGTCCCTTTCAGATGGTTAAGCATTGCACCTGTACTACCATTACTGTACCTAAAATCCACCTCGCAAAATTAGCATTTCCTTCTCATTTAACTTCTCAAAGTATTGCCATACAGGACTTCGCTGCTGTCGCTGGCCTTTCTCTGCCATTTTTCCAAAATTAACGACGTTGATGTAGTGGTGCCAAAATAATTGATTCATCGACTCCTTGCACATCGACACCAGGTGTCGACTCCCTTTTCTGAGTGACAAGATTTGATTCTGCTAGGAATCGAATCCAAAGATTCAGTATTTTTGGAACGGAGGAGACTGGGAAGAGACTATACGGACACGTCTGTTGCCCAAATGGATGATGTACAGTATGTCGCACAGCTGAGAGTCGAGTGTGGAGACGAATGGATTTGGTTCAGTCAGTCGTCCTCATTAGCCATCTAGATAGTTTATGCTGGCTAGCTAGCAACAACAGCAGCATGGCACTAGTTAAAACTTGTAAAATAAAGTTATGTTTATTTTGATGGGTGAGGGATCTCCAATTTGTTAAATCCCACTTGATTTTATTTAAAGTAGGATAGCAGCCTACATCAGAAATAACTTGTAATATTGGTAGTAACCATCTGGATGTCACTGTGATACAGTATACGCTGCAAGCTTAACAAAACAACAACACGGGGCACAGTGTCCTGCGCTCCCGCTTGCCGCAGTAAGGAGCGGGAAGTAGCTAGATAGTGTAGCCAATATTAGGCCAGGGTGACAGCTAAAGCACATTTATTGTAGTGTTATTTTTGTGTGAAAATGCACAACTATGGCATTAACCATAGCGCTTAAGAGCGTTGGGCCAGTAACCGAAAGGTTGTTGGTTTGAATCCCCAAACCGACTAGGTGAAAAATGTGCCCTTGAGGCAAGGCACTTTACCCTAATTGCTCCTGTAAGTTGCTTTGGATAGGAGCGTCTGCTAAATGACTAAAATATAAATATAAAATAAACAACAATTTACTCTGATAAAAAAGGAATGATTCTGAACGCTCCCAAGTTTCAAATTCTCACTAAAGTTTCTAGCCACAAGCATATTAGCTAGTTGGGAAAACCTGTGTAAAGCTAGCCACAATAAGGATTAGCAAGGGCTCATCAGGATGACTGAACTGACTGAACCGAATCCGTTCGTCTCCACTAGACTCCCAAACGTCATCAGTTTGGGCACCAGGCATGTCCGTATAGCCTCTCCCAGAAGACTGATTAGTTGCCATACTTCCGAGAACACAAACACTTACATCTTTCATAGCGAGCTAGCGAGGGACGTAGAGAGGGGAGGGGCCCAGTATAGGCAGGTCGGCCACCAGGCATACAGAGTCAGAACCATGCACTAGGCCTATCTATCGGCAATTAAAAGCTGTATCTCGCAATGGGATGCTGTATCTTGACATTTATTGGCTTGCAATGTCTCGCAACTTCTGGAAAGCTTTTTCATCAATGAATAGACTAGGATATTCAACAAGCAACAGAATGAAGACTGAACACACACTCGCATCATTAACAAAAAGCAAGAGCAGGCGAGGCAGCGTAAGGGAGAGAGAGGAGGGGACAGGCAGAAAGAATGTCTTAGTAATCTGTATCTCACAATGTCTTGTCTTAAATGCCTTGCAAATTCACCAAAGTAGCCTAAAGTTCACCTCTTCCTCTCTGGTTTTATTTAAATGACACAACTTTCCCCAAGCCTTTAAAGTCTACCATCTAGTTATGCTATAACACAGAAAATAATATGTTTTGTGATAAGGGATGGATCGAAATGTACAGAATGGTTACCTGGAGGAAAATGGGGTGGGTCATGCTTTTAAAATTTCAGTCAAGGGGAGGGTTTAGTATTTGTTTTAAATACAATCCAGGGGAGGGTCATGTAATTTGTAATTGATTACATTTCAATATATCTCAGTGTTTTAGCGTTTGTTGTTTTTTAGACTATATATTGATGTGTGCCCGACCCGACCCTACCCCTCATCTCTGATTCTCTGCTGCAGTGCCTTGCAAAAGTATTCAGCCCCCAGTGGCAGTTTTCCTATTTTGTTGCATTACAACCTGTAATTTAAATTGATTTTTATTTTTATTTAATATAATGGACATACACAAAATAGTCAAAATTGGTGAAGTGAAATTTAAAAAATAACTTGTTTCAAAAAAATAAATAATGGAAATGTGGTGCGTGCATTTACCCCCTTTGCTATGAAAAACCTAAATAAGATCTGGTGCAACCAATTACCTTCAGAAGTCACATAATTAGTTAAATAAAGTCCACCTGTGTGCAATCTAAGTATCACATGATCTGTCACATGATCTCAGTATATATACACCTGTTCTGAAAGGCCCCAGAGTCTGTAACACAATAAGCAAGGGGCACTACCAAGCAAGTGGCACCATGAAGCCCAAGGAGCTCTCCAAACAGGTCAGGGACAAAGTTGTGGAGAAGTACCGATCAGGTTTGGGTTATAAAAAAATATCCAAAACTTTGAACATCCTACGGAGCACCATTAAATCCATTATTAAAAAATTGAAAGAATATGGCACCACAACAAACCTGCCAAGAGAGGGCCGTCCACCAAACCCAACACCTCTCATCACCCCGAGAACACCATCCCCACAGTGAAGCATGGTGGTGGCAGCATCATGCTGTGGGGATGTTTTTCATCGGCAGCAATTGGGAATGTCACGGTTTCGGCCGAGGCTGCTCCTCCTCCTGGTTCGGGCAGGCTTCGGCGTTCGCCGTCCCCGGAATACTAGCTGCCACCGTTGTATGTTTTGTGTGTTGATTGCTTTGGTCTGTCTGGTACACCTGTGTCTGTTTGTGTCCTAATTACGTGTCCTATAAGTTCCCTGTTTTGTGTTAGTTATATTGTGTGTTGTTGTCCGCGTGTCGTTTGAGCTGCGTGTTTTGCGCTCTATATGTTTTGTTTTACGCATGTTGCGTAGTGTTCTCGCCTCTGTATTTTCGAGGTCGTGTATTGAAAATTGTTCACTTTACAATAGTAAAGTTTGTTGGACTAAACCTCTGTGTCCTGCGCCTGACTCCTCATCACATCCACATCGGTGCCAAACTGACAGGGAAACTGGTCAGAATTGAAGGAATGATGGATGGCGCTAAATACAGGGAAATTCTTGAGGGAAACCTGTTTCAGTCTTCCAGAGATTTGAGACTGGGACGGAGGTTCACCTTCCAGCAGGACAATGACCCTAAGTATACTGCTAAAGCAACACTTGAGTGGTTTAAGGGGAAACATTTAAATGTCTTGCAATGGCCTAGTCAAAGCCCAGACCTCAATCCAATTGAGAATCTGTGGTATGACTTAAAGATTGCTGTACACCAGCGGAACCCATCCAACTTGAAGGAGCTGGAGCAGTTTTGCCTTGAAGAATGGGCAGAAATCCCAGTGGCTAGATGTGCCAAGCTTATAGAGACATACCCCAAGAGACTTGCAGCTGTAATTGCTGTAAAAGGTGGCTTTACAAAGTATTGTCTTTGGGGGGGGGGTGAATATTTACGCAAGCTCAAGTTCAGTTTTTTTTGTCTTATGTCTTGTTTGTTTCACAAGAAAAAATATGTTGCGTCTTCAAAGTGGTAGGCATGTTGTGTAAATCAAATGATACAAACCCTCAAAAAATCAATTTTAATTCCAGGTTTTAAGGCAACAAAATAGGAAAAATGCAAAGGGGGGTGAATACTTTCGGAAGCCACCGTATAGGCTATGTGGTCTCAATGACATTATCCATAGCCTATAGGCTGTACAGTGAGGGCCTATAGCCTATAGGCTATCCCCTGCTGATTTTGTACGTTTGCCCACTGACAAAGACATGATCTGTCTATAATTTTAATGGTAGGTTTATTTGAACAGTGAGAGACAGAATAACAACAACAAAAAATACAGAAAAACGAATATCAAAAATTTTATAAATTGATTTGCATTTTAATGAGGGAAATACGTTTTTGGCCCCTCTGCAAAACATGACTTAGTACTTGGTAGCAAAACCCTTGTTGGCAATCACAGAGGTCAGACGTTTCTTGTAGTTGGCCACCAGGTTTGCACACATCTCAGGAGGGATTTTGTCCCACTCCTCTTTGCAGATCTTCTCCAAGTCATTAAGGTTTCGAGCCCAACTCGAACCTTCAGCTCCCTCCACAGATTTTGTATTGGATTAAAGTCTGGTGACTGGCTAGTCCACTCCAGGACTATAATGTGCTTCTTCTTGAGCCATTCCTTTGTTGCCTTGGCCGTGTGTTTTGGGTCATTGTCATGCTGGAATACCCATCCATGACCCATTTTCAATGTCCTGGCTGAGGGAATGAGGTTCTCACCCAATATTTGATGGTACATGGCCCCGTCCATCGTCCCTTTGATTTGGTGAAGTTGTCCTGTCCCCTTAGCAGAAAAACACCTCCAAAGCATAATGTTTCCACCTCCATGTTTGACGGTGGGGATGGTGTTCTTGGGGTCATAGGCAGCATTCCTCCTCCTCCAAACATGGCAAGTTGAGTTGATGCCAAAGAGCTCGATTTTCGTCTCATCTGACCACAACACTTTCTCCCATTTCTCATCTGAATCATTCAGATGTTCATTGGCAAACTTCAGACGGGCATGTATATGTGCTTTCTTGAGCAGGGGGACCTTGCGGACGCTGCAGGATTTCAGTCCTTCGCGGCATAGTGTGTTACCAATTGTTTTCTTGGTGACTATGGTCCCAGCTGCCTTGAGATCATTGACAAGATCCTCCCGTGTAGTTCTGGGCTGATTCCCCAGGCCGAGGGAGATTGACAGTTATTTTGTGTTTCTTCCATTTGCGAATAATCGCACCAACTGTTGTCACCTTCTCACCAAGCTGCTTGGCGATGGTCTTGTAGCCCATTCCAGCCTTGTGTAGGTCTACAATCTTGTCCCTGACATCCTTGGAGAGCTCTTTGGTCTTGGCCATGGTGGAGAGTTTGGAATCTGATTGATTGATTGCTTCTGTGGACAGGTGTCTTTTATACAGGTAACAAGCTGAGATTAGGAGCAGTCCCTTTAAGAGTGTGCTCCTAATCTCAGCTCGTTACCTGTATAAAAGACACCTGGGAGCCAGAAATCTTTCTGATTGAGAGGGGGTCAAATACTTATTTCCCTCGTTAAAATGCAAATCAAATTATAACATTTTTGTTGTTATTCTGTCTCTCACTGTTCAAATAAACCTACCATTAAAATTATAGACTGATCATTTCTTTGTCAGTGGGCAAACGTACAAAATCAGCAGGGGATCAAGTACTTTTTTCCCTCACTGTAGGCTATGAAGTGCATGCTCGGAGAAGCACAGAGAAAAGTTATATTTCTAAAATAGCTGCTGGGATGTTGTAAATACAACTAGGCTGCATTGCACACTCAATGGATATTCCAATCCTGAGCCCCAGCCTGCTCTGCTCTTGCTGATCAAAACCTTTTTTGTGTGCTGCCTAACCAATGGCTGTACTGTGTAGGCCTATTGTGTCAGTTCAGGGGGAGAGTCCAAGGCTTATTCCGATAATTTTTGTTGATTAGGCCTAGTCCAAAAATTTTACTATCTTGCGTGCAGACTAGCCTATAGCCTTTGTTCTGTTCAGTTTTAAAAGGACCGGAGGTCGACTTTGATAGCTTGCTACAATTATAATAGATTTGTTTAAAAACCAACATGTTTCTTGCCCATGATGCATTTTTCAGAGTTATCGACCTCACAATAAGCCAGATTCTAGTAACTTACATTGTGGTGCTGAAACTTAAAGCAGCATTGCGGCACAATCAATCGGAAATGGACAGCTCATTGTGCTGAAAGTAGGGACATTTTGAGTAGGCATAATTCATTTAAAGCGTATTTATTTTAATTAGACTTTACTAGCAAGAGGACATTCGGTTGGAGCCTATTTCTTTCTTTTTAAGAAATAAGAGGTAGGCCTACCTGTTTGACAGACGAAATTCCTCCACCCACCATGCACTCTTTAAATAGCCTACCTCCAAGTCAGTGAAGGGATGTTATGTTAGAATCAAGACTTGAATTGAGGGGGTATGAGAGGGAATGCCATAGGCCTACCTTTTATACAATAAAATGGCAAAAAGCACAGTTCTACCACTTGCTAGTTTAAGATTGTGAAGAAAATTATATAAAGTGATACTGTATATAACAGCGCTTTGGTCCACAATGCTTTATGCTAGAAACAAGCTGTAAAATACCTGGGAAAGACGTAACTCCGATGCATATGGGAATATCATTGTTTCGTTTTGTTGACATTCAAAGGCTGAGCTACATCCTTCTATAAATTGTGACGATTTCTGGTATGTACCATTTGATAATGTTATCCTTATTGCATAACTGTAATACATTTGATTACTTTAAAATGGATACGAACCGTAGTCCTCACATTTCTGAGTAATATTCCTTAAGTTATTATATGGTGAATTGGTTAATGTTCTTCACAATACATTTTACATTATTTAGCAGACGCTCTTATCCAGAGCGACATACAGGAGCAATTAGGGTTAAGTGCCTTGCTCAAGGGCACATAGACAGATTTTTCACCTAGTCGGCTCGGAGATTCGAACCAGAGACCTTTCGGTTACTGGCCCAACGCTCTTATCCGCTAGGCTACCTATATACACATAGCATATATTCTTGACCTGTAACTGTGCAGCTCTGAGCTAAGATTAACTCAATCATTTAACGCTAGAACATTAATTGCAAGATATTAGAGCCTTGTCCCTTAGCCTCTTAATAATTGCATAACGGTAAACACGTGCATCTTATGGTATTGACGCAAGGTGACGCAAGGCTCGCTACCTTGGATAGATCCATTGGATTCGATTATGGGCCTTTATCATTCACATGATAATGGAGTCAGATGGTATATAATATTAGGGTCGTAGACCCCTAAACTAATTCTCAGTCATCCTCAGACGAAGTGGATTTTCACTCATCTACAACCAGCAGTTAAAGCTTAAATTTTTCTGTGTTGGTAGGGTAGACCTAACTTTTGAAAGTACCATGCTCAGATTCCTAATGACGTCTCAGATTTCATGATTTGCAAACAGGGAAAGTTTAGTTGCAAACAAGACACACTGATTTGGCATTGGAAGAAATATGATAAGATGAACACATAGGCCAATCTCTCTGTCCATTCTTAGCCTGTAATTTCTATCATTTGTGTGGTATTAAAAAAGGTTCTGCTAATATGTGACCGACCGGCTCGATTTGGTTTTATGTAGCAACATTTGAAATTCTGTTTTTTCCATTGGATTTCAAAACTCGGTCCTCCGGAAAGTGGTGAGCAACACTTTTGCAGTTCTACTACGTGATATCTTTCAAAAAAGCTGCGTTAGAAAGGATTACCTATACATTACTGACCAGCTCATGTTATAGACAGAAGCATGTTACATGGCAGACCAATCCGAACACATCTCTCGGCATGTCCAGCCCATCCATTATCTCAGCCAATCATGGCTAGCTGGAAGGTTCCTGTCTTTTTCCGTGGCTAAACCAACTAGGCTCGTAATTTAACAATTGTATTCATATTTACAGATGGCATACAAGTTTGTTATTAAGGCACATTAAAGTTCACATGTTCCAGAAGGCATTTCTGGCAAAAAAATATGCATTTTGATTTAAAAAAATAAGAAGTTTACGTTCAAATGGCTCCCCTGTAAAGTAGTGACGCGCGACATACGCCTAGTTTCCTGAAACGAGTCCCATATGTAAAATGATGTAGAGTTGCATGACATTTTTATAAAAGGCATTTTTTCTCTGACCTGCAAATACGATGATAGATTAATGCAATGCTTTTACTATAAAGGAGACCTTTCCACCCCTACTCTTGTCCGGGAACCCACAGCCTTCTGAACCCACAACCTTCTGGCCCACAGCCCTGTGCGCTATCAACATTCCTGAGTTGCCATGTAATTCTTACAGGACAAAGAACAGTTTCTAAAACTGAATATGTAAGGCTCTGGTCTGTCCAAGAAGTAAGGGTAAACGGTAGACATGTTCTCTGCTATCCACTTTGTTTTAATTATTATTTTGGGTATAGGGGATGGTCACTTGTTTATTTTTCAAGCCTTCAAGGGTTTAGGTGAAATATGTTTTGCAGAAGGGAGGGCCATCCATTTTCATTTCAGAGGTGTCCGATTTTCTCCATGTAACCCTTATTATAAATAACATTCACTCTAACTCAGCGTTTCCCAAACTTGGTCCTCAGGATCCCAAGGGGTGCACGTTTTGGTTTTTGCCCTAACACTGCACAGCTGATTCAAATTATTAAAGCTTGATGTTTAGTTGATTATTTGAATCAGCTGTGTAGTGCTAGGGCAAAAACCAGAACATGCACCCCTTGGAGTCCCGGGGGCGAGTTTGGGAAACTTTGCCCTAACTGCACTGATAAAAATGTTTTTTGGTTAGGGATTTTTCTTAATGTTAAGTATCCCAACTTTGTTTAAACGTTAAACGTTCACAACCCCAGTCAATAGATTGTGGTGAAATGTAGTAGAACATTTTAATAAAAAGTACAGTATATCAGATGGCCGGTGTAGAATGGGTAGATATGATTGATGTGTCTTAAACACACAGGTTTAGATTAGTTGGACCAATTTTTGCAGTTACAGTTCTGCAGTTAAATCAGTTATATAGGTTTGGATCGAAGCTAGCTAACATGTTTTATTTATAATGAAAACCATGTGTGCGTCCCAAATGGCACAATAGTCCCAATAGGCCCTGGATAAAAGTAGTGCACTATAAAGGGAATATGGTGCTATTTGGGACACTGAGCATTTCTCATTTTCAGAAATGTGTTTTTCTGTGCAATCCGCCAAGCCTCAGCTGGCAATTCTTCTGCAATTTTAAGGGGAAAAACATGCCAAACAACCCACAGCCACAGAACAAGAAAAATCCATGTCCATGTCCCAAATGACACACCTTATTCCCTATGTGGTGCACTACTTTTGACCAGGGTCCACATGGAATAAGATACGCATACCATGTCTTGTTGATTTGATTTCCATCAGATGCTTGATGGTTTTTATTGATACAGTGCATTCGGAAAGTATTTAGACCCCTTGACTTTTTCCACATTTTGTTACGCTACAGCCTTATTCTAAAATGGATTAAATAGTCCCCCCCCCCCCCCAATACATACAATGTGATTTTATGGATTTTTGTTTTAGATTCCGTCTCTCACAGTTGAAGTGTACCTATGTTAAAAATCACAGACCTCTACATGCTTTGTAAGTAGGAAAACCTGCAAAATCGGCAGTGTATCAAATACTTGTTCTCCCCACTGTAGGTGTGTCCAAACTTTTGACTGGTACTGTATATATATACATATAAATTATATTTGTAATACATTTTCCTTTATTACTTACTAACCCTACCACGCCTCCCCTAATTGGAGTAAACTAGTGAACAACAACGCTTAGGCTTCTACTTCCAGCTTGTACTTACTATATACATTTAATGGACACAGTCTATTTTACAATAGTTCTATTTTGTTTGTTTTTACTCCTGTCCTTCCTCTACCCTCAACCTCTCCCATCTATTTCTGATGTCCATCTGGTTTGATTTCTATTTGCCATATCTTTCAAACTGTGCTCTTTCACAAAAGTTCTTAACCTATATACGTTTTACGGACACAGTATGTTTTACATTAGTTATCTTGTTGTTGATATTAGTCCCAACTTTCAGCTCCATTCATCCCCTCTATACATTTACATTTTACATTTTAGTCATTTAGCAGACGCTCTTATCCAGAGCGACTTACAGGAGCAATTAGGGTTAAGTGACTTGCTTAAGGGCACATCGACAGATTTTTCACCTAGTCGGCTCGGGGATTAGAACCAGCGACCTTTCGGTTACTGGCACAACGCTCTTACCCACTAAGCTACCTGCCGCCCCGTCTCTTAACACCATCCATATTGGATTTCTATTTGCCATATTTTTTTCAAATGTGCTGTGATGTTTCACAAAAGTTCTGAACCTTTCTATTCTCATTGTTTCTACAGATTGTAAATTGAAAATATTTTGTTTGCTAAAAGTATTATTATATTATTGATCGATTGACTATGACTTTTCAGATCACCCAGTAGTGCTCCAGGTAAATATTGCAATTCTTCAGCCATTCCTGGATCTGTGACCAAAAACAAGCTACATATGGACAGTACCAAAACAAATGATGTTTCTGTCTCTTCGCAGCAAAATCTGCAGAGCTGGGAAGGTTGTATCCCCCATATAAATAACATTCTATTGGTTGCAAGAATTTTGTATAATAATTTAAATGGAAAAAATCTAAGTTTTGAATCCGGTGTCATTTTGCGTATCAGTTCATAAACCCTGTGCCATGAAATCAGTACGTCAAAAACTCTTCCCAACTATTTTGCAATCTATATGGCACGACTGTCAATTTTTTGGTCCTAAAATGAAACTGGTATACTTTTTTATTTATCACAACTTTCTTTAACCAATTATGGTCTTTAATGCAGGGCTGACAGACAAGTTCCTTACTTTTTCCCCCTTCCACTTTCCTCTTCCATTTTTGCGGTAATGCTGCAATTAGTTGGATGTAATTTTGGTTAGCTGCATGTGCGACATAACTTCACCAGTCCTACATATGATATAATTTACAAAGATTATACTTTTTTTTATATAAAAAAATAATGGGTTTTTATCAATTAATATATTTGAATTTAACCACAATATTTGTTTCATAATTTGTTCTGTCCTTTCTGGGGGATTAAATTGAAATTGCAACCAACTTTCTATGGCTTTATTTAAAAAATAGCGATATTTGGGAGAGGATTTCATTTTCAAATAACTGAAAGTGAGAGGTTGTAATCTGAATAAAGGGGAAAAGGCCATTCTTGAACATAGGGTGAGACATTCTTACTAATTTGCTAGAGAACCAGTTCAGATTTAAATATAACTTTTGTAAGACTGAAGCCTTTAGTGAGAGGTCTAATGCTTTAAAATGTAATAATTTCTGCCCTCCGAATTCATATTAATTTTATAAATAGGCCCATTTAATTTTGTCTGGCTTGCTGTTCCAAATAAAATTGAATATTTTTTTCTAATATAATTTAAAAAACTGTTCGCTAGGTGTAGGCAAGACCATAAGCAAATAGGTAAACTGGGATATTACTAAAGAGTTAATCAGGGTGATTTTTCCACAAATAGACAGGTATTTACCTTTCCATGGTAGCAAGATCTAATCTATTTTTGCTAACTTTCTATTAAAATGTACTGGAGTGGGATCATTTATTTCTTTTGGGATATTTATACAGAGTATATCCACATCACCATCAGACCATTTTATTGGTAAACTACACGGTAATGTAAAAGTTGTATTTTTTAGTGATCCAATACGTAATATAACACACATCATAATTTGGTTGTAATCCAGAGAGGATAGAAAAATTATCTAGATCCTCTATGAGGCTGTGGAGGGATCCAAGTTGTGGATTTAAAAGAAAACATGAATCATCAGCGTACAATGACAACTTTGTTTTTAAGCCCTGGATTTCTAATCCCTTGATATTATTGAATAGATATGCCGATAGTGGATAACCTTGATTTACTCCTCTTGACAGTTTAAAACTTACTGAGAAGTAGCCATTATTTACTATTTTACACCTAGTGTTAGTATACATGGTTTTAGCCCATTTTATAAGAGATTCTCCAAAATTGAAATGTTCAAGGCATTTATATATAAACTCCAGTCGTACTTGATCAAAAGCATTTTCAAAGTCAGCTATGAATAGCAGGCCTGGTTTCCCAGATTGTTCTATTGTTTCCAGTACTTGCCTTATATTATCTTCAATGTATCGTCCATGTAAATAAACAAATTTTTGCATCACAACACTGAAGTGTAAGGGGCCTCCAATTGTTTTAATGGACTGGATCTTTATATTTCCCACTTGTATCCTGTTTCAGTAATAATGAAATCAGACCTTCTTGTTGAGTGTCTGATAATCTACCATTTACATAGGAGTGGTTAAAACATGCTAATAATGGTCCGCTGAGTATATCAAAAAAGATATGGAATGCCATCCAGCCTTGGAGTTTTCCCGGACTTAAAGGCTTTAACTGCATCAAGAAGTTCCTCCTCTGTAATTTCGCCTTCACATGAGTCTTTCTGTACGGCTGTTAATTTTACATTATTAATAGAAAACAAATCCATACAATTAGCTTTGGTTAGAGGAGATGGAGGAGACTGAAACAAAAACATATGCTTAAAGTACTTTGCTTCCTCTTTCAAAATATCATTTGGTGAATCATGGGTGACTTCGTCATTTGTAACCAGTTTCACTCAATTCTTTTTGGTAGCATTTCTATGTTGAAGATTCAAAAATAATTTGGTGCATTCTTCCCAATATTCCATCCAGTTTGCTTTATTTTTTATAATATATTACACTTGATCTTTCTTGAATAAGTTCCTCCATTTCTTTTAATTTTTCCTCTAACTTATTCTGAGCCTCTATGGTACAGTTTTTATTACTATCTATCTGTTCTGTTAGACCTTCTATTTCCTTTGTTAGTATGGACTCTTTTGACCTAAATTGATTTTGTTTGTTGTGTGTGTGTGTTACATATGGTGGTCATCTGGGATGAAGGAGGGCTGGAGACAGAGGTCACTGCAGACTGAAAAAAAAAACAGGGTGCAAAATGGACACACACACACACACACCAACCAACAAGCTCCCACAGTCTCAAAAAACTAGACGTTTTTGCACTTGTCTACAAACATAACATTTTGAAGTTAGGGTTTAAGGTTTTGGATAGGGTTAAAACATTAAGTTTAGACATTCATTCTGAATGGTTCAGTTAAAGCTGCAATATGTAACATTTTGGGTGACCTGACTAAATTTACATAGAAATGTGAGTTAAAGATCTGTCATTGAAAGCAAGTCTAAGAAGCAGTAGATCTGTTCTGTGTGTGTTATTTCTATCTTTCCCGTTCTTAAATGTAGTCTTTTACTTTCGGTTTTGTACACCAGCTTCAAAAAGCTGAAAATACAATATTTCTGATTATGGAAAAGATCAGTCACAGTGGTTTAGATGGTACAATGTTTCTCTAAACTATACTTTCTTGTTTTATTACATAAACTGAAATTCTAACATTTTAGCAACCAGGAAATAGCAGAGCGATTTCTGCATAGTCTTTAAGGGTAAAGGTTTTGGGATAGGGTTATAATAAAATAATTAGTGTCTACTACTGGGATTCTACTACTGGGATTGAACACGCAACCTTCGGATCCGGAGTCATGGGATTAGAAAAAACAAGTGTCTACCACTGGGACTGAACACGCAACCTTTGGACCCGGAGTCATGGGATTAGAAAAAACTAGTGTCTCCTACTGGGATTGAACATGCAACCTTTGGATCCGGTGTCATGGCATTAGAAAAAATGAGCGTCTACAACTGGGTTTGAACGTGCGACCTTCGGATATGGAGTCATGGGAAGAAATGAGTGTCTTCTACTAGGATTGAACATGCAACCTTTGAATCCAGAGTCATGGGATTAGAAAAAAACAAGTGTCTACCACTGGGATTGAACACGCAACCTTCAGATCCGGAGGCATGAGAAAAAATGAGTGTCTGCTACTGGGATTGAACACGCAACCTTCAGATCCGGAGTCATGTAATTACGAAAAAATGTACTGGTGCTCCTAGTGGCTGGTTTTGAAGGCATTTCCTGATGTCCTCAAGACATGGACAGACGTCCAATTTCGAAGTCAATCTTGAGTGATCTTGCTGCACAAACAGACACATACTAACCAAGGTCCTGCGCTGCCCTTCACCACTAGCCAGGTATTATGTCAATAGCCATCTAATTTGTGCCCGCAGGGCTTGGCTTGGAGTCAGAGTGGCAACTACCCTGCAGGGACCAAATAAACTCTCACTCTCACACATTCTGAAATAACCTTACACTATAGTTTTTTCTAGCTACTGTGCTTCTTCTGCCTCTTTATTGCTTGCTCTTTGGGGTTTTAGGCTGGGTATCTGTAAAGCACTTCGTGACAACTGCTGATGTAAAAAGGGCTTTATAAAATAAATTTGATTGATTGATCACTACACTGCCCAAAAACAACCTCACCAGTGTTGCCAATTTAGCCACTTTGTTGCTATATTTACATTTTAGTCATTTAGCAGACACTCTTATCCAGAGCGACTTACAGTTAGTGCATACATTTTTTGTTTCATACTGGTCCCCTATGGGAAACGAACCCACAACCCTGGTGTTGCAAACGCCATGCTCTACCAACAGAGCTACACGGGACTATATTTATAGAGTTTACAGACCCCTCCAGCGACTTTTATTGGTAAAAGATCCTAGTGACAAATTCATGTACTTTTCAGGCTGCCTTTGGGGAGTTTTAATAGTATTTAGCGACTTTTCCCACAAAATTCTGCAGAAAATGAGAGCTGTCTGTGCAACAGAAGTCACAGCAATGGCAAAGTCATCTAGCGACAAATCAAGGAGCCAATAGCGGATCTCACTGAAAAATTGTTAGCATCACTGAACCTCACATTTTCTGAACTAACTTTGCACTTTCTGAACTAACCCCACACTCCACTCTCACACATTTTACTGAACTATCCCCACACTCCACTCTGCCCAAATATAACCTCACCTTCAGGGCCTTAATCCACAATTCCCTGTTTGTTTGTTTTATAAAATCTATTAGATTCTCTGTTGTCTGTTAGATTTTAGTTGAAAGACAAGACTGCCTTCATATTGCCCAACATACTATATTTTGAGTTGGTGTGGGAATGAAGGAGGGGAGAGGGTGAATACTTCTCCTTGGTACCTCTACAGTTATTATTACAGGAAAAGTCCACCCTGCTGTAATGGTTGCTAAAATTATTCCCTGGAGTGTACCCCCTCGACTATAGAGAGATAGATTTTTGTGTGAGAGAGAGAACTAGAGAGAGAACAAGAGGGCGAGAGAGAACGAGAGGGCGAGTGAATGAGAGAGAGATTGAGCGAACGAGAGAGTGAGAGAGAGAGACATTGAGTGAACAAGAGAGAGGCGAGAGAGAACAAGGGAGGAAAGAGAGAGTGGAGAACGAGAGAGTGAGATAATGTTTTGTGGAGGTTTCTGGAAGCTAAGTGAAGTGAGGAGAGTTGAGGCAATGCTAGGGGAGGGTGTGTGAGGAGGCCGTGGTCTACAGGACAGCTGTGTTTCATTAACATGTTTGTGTTGCTTTGTCTGACTCTTAACTGAGCTGGACCGAGAGCAGAGAGAGAGAACGAGAGTGACAGAGATGACCAGAGGAGAAGCCAATCTCCTCCCAGTAGAGTATATCTCAGTACTGTCGGGCTGTATCACCGCCTGGTACGGCAACTGCATGGCCCGCAACCGCAGGGCTCTCCAGAGGCTGATGCGGTCTGCCCAACGCATCACCGGGGGCACCTACAGCATCCGATATCACAGGAAGGCCAAAAAGATCATCATGGACATCAACCACCCGAGCCATGGCCTGTTCACCCCGCTATCATCCAGAAGGCGAGGTCAGTACAGGTGCATCAAAGCTGGGACCGAGAAACTGAAAAACAGCTTCTATCTCAAGGCCATCAGACTGTTAAATAGCCATCACTAGCCGGGTACCACACGGCTACTCCACCTTGCACCTTAGAGGCTGCTGCCCTACATAGACATGGAATCACTGGCCACTTTAAATAATGGAACACTAGTCACTTTAATAATGTTTACATACAGCTTTACTCAACTCATATGTATATACTGTCTTCTATTCTACTGTATTGTGTCAATGCCACTCCGACATTGCTCGTCCTAATATTTATATATTTCTTAATTCCATTATTTTACTTTTAGATTTGTGTATTGTTGTGAATTGTTAGATACTACTGCACTGTTGGAGCTAGGAACACAAGCATTTCGCTACACCCGCAATAAAATCTGCTAAATATGTGTATGTGATCGATACATTTGATTTGATTTATTATGTCTATGTCTGCCTCCATCACTAACATGGACAGGGTTCAATACTTTCCTCAACATATTATGGTACACAGGGGATCATGAGTAACTTGCTAACCTTTAAGACATTGTGGTTCCAGTGACTCAATATCAGGGTTGTGGGTTGGACTCCCGCATAGACCATATACTAAATATGTTTCACTGTCAATGCTGAATAAATTACCATATCATAATATAATATATAAAATATATGCCAATTAGCAGACGCTTGTATCCAAAGCGACTTAGTCATGTGTGTATACATTTTACATATGGGTGGACCCTGGAATCAAACCCACAATCCTGCAGTTGCAAGCACCATGCTCTAGCAAACTCAGCTGTATTGTCTTGTACTCTGTTGGTCACTAAGAATACAGGGCTCACACACCCTTACATGCTGACCACACCGCTCGTGTCGCTTGAGCGAGCGTTTCTAAATAAATGTACACATATATGTTATTCAATCATTGCACCCACACTGCTCGCGAGCGTCTGCGTAGCCCAGGCGCTAAAATAAAACGTGGTTCCATTTGTGACACTTGACGCGCTGCAAGTCCCGCCTCTCCCATCTCCTCATTGGTTATTAGGAGCATATACCCACATGGGTGATTGAAAGATAAACTGAGGTCCACACTCCAGTCCAGTTGGTGGTGGTAATGCACCTTAAAGTTGGTTGCCAACCGCCATATAAAGTTCACAGTAGAAGAAGAAGCCTGAAGGAGGAGAGATTGCTAGAAACGAACTCGGTTTACCCTTTTTTATGTGGCTTAATTGTCGGAGTAGAGGACCTTGAGCATTTCAGGTAAAATAACAACCCAATGTCTATATCCCAGGACAAATTAGCTAGCAACAGCAAGCTAGCTGGCTAAATTGCCATAATGTTTAATGCTTTTCGACCTGTCCCCAAATGAATACAGTTGGTTAAGAGTTAGTTTTGATATTTCAACCTGCGTGTCCTGATCGTGTCTGGTGTGGGTTGACAAAATCAACATATGCGCAAGTGGTCTGGTCAGCATGTTAGAAAGGCTACAAGGACCCTGGTCCAGCTCAGAAGTTGAGAGTGTGTTGGTATATCAGACTTTGTGCTGTGTGTTAGTGATGGAGTGTGTGTGTAGTATAGGTGATGTAGTGAAGGCTAGCTTCGTTCTGGGTGGCAGTTAGTCATGGGGATATTATGACGGGGTATACCCCTCTGGGAGGCGCACACACACAGAAACACACGTTTGTTTTACTATCCTTGTGGGGACCAAACAATCCTATTTTCCCTAACCTTAACCCCAAACCTAACCACTAACTGTAATCCTAAAGCTAACCCCTAAGCCTAAAAAAGCATTTTTCCTTGTAGGAAATGTTCCTTATTTTACTATCCTTGTGAGGACTTCTGGTCCCAACAAGGATATTAAAACCAAAACCACACACATACTTGTACTGCATCCAAAGTGAGGACCATTTAAATAACTGTATAAATGAGGACCCTGATTTCTGTAGCACGTAGAGACAAACAGATCCACATCTAGATGGTGCCAGGGCCATTGGAAACACCTCAAGTTCTTTGAAATACAAAACAATACAAATGTACCACCTGAGTGAGGACTTTCTTGTTGCTGGGCAATGTCATTCTCCCTTATTTGGTAATGTAGCTAGTTCACTGTTATGGAGGGAGGCCCTGGGTCTCTTTGAGGTTCTGTGTAAGATTGTTTAATAATCCTAGATGATTGATGAGATACATTCAAACAAGATCTCATCAAACATCTACAGTGCTATGAAAAAGTAATTGCCCCCTTACACTCAATAACTGGTTGTGCCACCTTTAGCTGCAATGACTCCAACCAACATGGTTCCTTCTATTAAGGCAAGTTGTCCAGGTCCTGAGGCAGCAAAGCATCCCCAAACCATCACACCACCACCACCATGCTTGACCTTTGGTATGATGTTCTTACTGTGGAATGCAGTGTTTAGTTTTCGCCAGGCATAATGGGACCCATCTCGTCCAAAAAGTTGACTCAAGTTTGCCAAAAAGCACCTGGATGATCATCAAGTCTCTTGGAAGAACGTTCTATGGACAGATGATTCAAAAGTATAACTTTTTGAACGACATGGTTCCAGTAATGCCTGGCAAAAACCAAACTCTGCATTCCACAGTAAGAACATCATACCAAAGGTCAAGCATGATGGTGGTGGTGTGATGGTTTGGGGATGCTTTGCTGCCTCAGGACCTGGACGACTTGCCTTAGTAGAAGGAACCATGAATTCTGCTCTGTATCAGAGAATTCTACAGGAGAATGTCAGACCATCCGTCTGTGAGCTGAAGCTGAAGCGCAGCTGGGTCATGCAGCAAGACAATGATCCAAAACACACAATCAAGTCTACATGAAAATTGCTAAAAAGCAACAAATTTGAAGTTTTGGAATGGTCTAGTCAAAGTCCAGACCTAATCCCAATTAAGATGTTGGGGCAGGACTTGAAATGAACAGTTCATGCTTGAAAACCCACACGTCACTGAGTTAAAGCAGTTCTGCATGGAAGAGTGGGCCAAAATTCCTCCACAGCGATGTGAGAGACTGATCAACAACTACAGCTCTCCATTTCACAGTTTTTCCATTATTGAATTAAACGCCGACTTTGCCTCAGTGGATCGACGTTAACTTTTTCTGCCCAAGTTCCCAGGAAGCATTTGGTTGGAGTCATTGCAGCTAAAGGTGGCACAAACAGTTATTGAGTGTAAGGGGGCAATTACTTTTTCACACAGGGGAATTGGGTGTTTATTAAATAAATATGTAATTGTTGTGTTATTTGTTCACTTATGTTCCCTTTATCTAATATTAGGTTTTGGTTGAAGATCTGATAACATTCAGTATCACAAATATGCAAAAGTAGAGAAAATTAGAAAGGGGGCAAATACTTTTTCATAGCACTGTAGTTAATAGTACAATAAATGGTAAAGTTTTTATTTTATTTATTTAACCTTTATTTAACTAGGCAAGTCAGTTAAGAACAAATTCGGCCAAACCTGGGGTAGGCCAAAGTATTAGTCCAATGTTTCATGAGCTGAAATAAAAGATCCCAGAAATGTTCCATACGCACAAGAAGCTTATTTCTCTCCAATTTTGGGCACAATTTTGTTTACATCCCTGTTAGTGAGCATTTCTCCTTTGCCAATATAATCCATCCACCTGACAGGTGTGGCATTTCAAGAAGCTGATTAAACACCATGATCATTACACAGGTGCACCTTGTGCTGGGGACAATAAAAGGACATGCTAAAATGTGCAGTTTTGTCACTCAACACAATGCCACAGATGTCTCAAGTTTTGAGGGAGCGTGCAATTGGCATGCTGACTGCAGGAATGTCAAAATCAAATCAAATTGTATTTGTCACATGCGCCGAATACAACAGGTGTAGACTTACCGTGAAATGCTTACTTACAGGCCAACTGGCCTCACAACCGCAGACCATGTGTAACCATGCCACCCCAGGACCTCCACATCCGGCTTCTTCACTTGCGTGATAGTCTGAGACCAGCCACCCGGACAGCTGATGAAACTGTGGGTTTGCACAACCGAAGGATTTCTGCTCAAACTGTCAGAAACCGTCTCAGGGAAGCTCATCTGCGTGCTCGTCGTCCTCACCACGGTCATGCCTGACTGCAGTTCAGCGTCGTAACTGACTTCAGTGGGCAAATGCTCACCTTTGATATCCACTGGCACGCTGGAGAAGTGTTCTCTTCACGGATTAATCCCAGTTTCAACTGTACTGGGCAGATGGCAGACAGTGTATATGGCGTTGTGTGGGCGAGCGGTTTGCTGATGTCAACGTTTTGAACAGAGTGCCCCATGGTGGCGGCGGGGTTATGGTATGGGCAGGAATAAGCTACGGACAACAAACACAATTGCATTTTATCAATGGCAATTTGAATGCACAGAGATACCGTGACGAGATCCTGAGGCCCATTGTCGTGCCGTTCATCCGTCGCGATCACCTCATGTTTCAGCATGATAATGCACAGCCCCATATCGCAAGGATCTGTACACAATTCCTGGAAGCTGAAAATGTCCCATTTCTTCCATGGCCTGCATACTCACCAGACATGTCACCCATTGAGCATGTTTGGGATGCTCTCGATCGACGTGTACGACAGCATGTTCCAGTTTCCGCCAATATCCAGCAACTTCGCACAGCCATTGAAGAGAAGTGGGACAACATTCCACAGGCCACATCAACAGCCTGAACAACTCTATGCGAAGGAGATGTGTTGTGCTGCATGAGGCAAATGGTGGTCATACCAGATACGGACTGATTTTCTGATTCATGTCCCTACCTTTTTTTTTATGTATCTGTGACCAACAGATGCATATCTATATTCCCAGTCATGTGAAATCAATAGATTAGGGTCTAATTTATTTATTTCAATTGACTGATTTCCTTATATGAACTGTAACTCAGTAAAATCTTAGAAATGATTGCATGTTGTGTTTATTTTTGTTCAGTGTATAACTGTCAATTTCATTACCATTTAATTTCATGTTTTTGATGTTGATATATTTAGCTGTTTTATTTCATTCAGTTGTAATTGTTTTTGTATTTTGTTTTTGTTGCTCTTAGAACTAATGTTGAAAACTTGTTTTTTATTTTATTTTATTTTGGGGAGGGGGGGGGTAGATCAGCTTTATTATTGCAGATAGATTGTAACTTCCATCAATGTAATTGTCTGCATCACTTCCAATCCCCCATATGTTTTTTTTTGTCTCGCATATATACATATACATATACACATACATACACATACAGTGGGGAGAACAAGTATTTGATACACTACCTATTTTGCAGGTTTTCATACTTACAAAGCATGTAGAGGTCTGTAATTGTTATCATAGGTACACTTCAACTGTGAGAGACGGACTCTAAAACAAAAATCCAGAAAATCACATTGTATGATTTTTAAGTAATTAATTTGCATTTTATTGCATGACATAAGTATTTGATACATCAGAAAAGCAGAACTTAATATTTGGTACAGAAACCTTTGTTTGCAATTACAGAGATCATACGTTTCCTGTAGGTCTTGACCAGGTTTGCACACACTGCAGCAGGGATTTTGGCCAACTCCTCCATACAGACCTTCTCCAGATCCTTCAGGTTTCGGGGCTGTCGCTGGGCAATATGGACTTTAAGCTTCCTCCAAAGATGTTCTATTGGGTTTAGGTCTGGCTAGGCCACTCCAGGACCTTGAGATGCTTCTTAGGCTGGCACTCTTTTGTTAAGTGCAGAGATGTATTATAGGTAATAAATGTGTAGGGGACTTCTGAAATTCTACAGACTTTGTGGCGCAGCAGAAAGGTCAGCATACCCCAAATCCAGAGGTTGTGAGTTCAAATTCTAAGTGGGGTCATATTGAAAAGTATGTACTAAGTGATCATGTCACATATTGGTTAAAGATTTTTACACTATTTTAGCTGAACAGTGAACCGCTTACCTTAAAACCCCCATACCATTTAATTGCTTTACTTAATGGTTTGGGACACCTGGGACCATCACATGGCAAAAATATCCAGGGGACCATGACACAAAGTTCCAAGAATGTTCAGGGGACCTTCAGAGGGCCATGACACAACGTCCCAAGAATGTCCTAAAAACCTCCTTGGGGACATCCCCAGGACGAACCAGGAACTAGACTAAACCACCAGGGAACCATAACACAATGTCCCAAGAACATCCTAAAAACGTCCTCGGGGACGTCACCAGGACAAACCGGGAAATATGTAGATAAAACCTCCGGGGGACCATGACAGAACATCCTAAAAACATACTCAGGGACGTCGCCGGGACAGACCGGGAACTAGATAAAACCTCCAGGGGACCATGCCACGATCCAAAGAATGTCCTCGGGGATGTCCCCGGGACAAACCGGGAACTAGACAAAACCTCGAGGACCATGACACAATGTCCCAAAAATATTCAGGGGACCATGACACAACATTTCTAGAACGTCCTAAAAAAATCTCTGGGACGTACCGGGAACTATACTTTCAGTTGGGACCACCACGTGACTTCCTAAGGAATAGAAAAAATAACCGGGTCTCCCGGTCGTGGCCAGCTGCGACACAGCCCTGGATCGAACCCGGATCTGTAGTGACATCTTCAGCACTGAACAGTGCCTTAGACCGCTGCGCCACTCGGGAGGCCTCCGTTTTTTTTATTTTTATAAATTTGCAAACATTTCTAAAAACCTGTTTTTGCTTTGTTATTATGGGGTATTGTGTGTAGATTGATGAGGGAAAAAACACTTATCCATTTTAGAATAAGGCTGTAATGTAACAAAATGTGGAAAAGGTCAAGGGGTCTGAATACCTTCCAAATGCACTGTATGTTTCAAGTTGTATTAGTCATATGTACAGGATACCCATGTTATACACCGTCCAACAATAAGAAATAATAAAAGGTAAGAATACGAACGTAAAGTAAATGGCTCAGTAGAATATAATATATTTTTTTGTATAAGTATAAAACAGGAAGGCACAGTTTTGTTTGTGTTTTGGGGATTTGGGGGCAAGTGTTTAAATTGTGCAGTATTTAGCAATAATAGTCTGGTAGCAGCAGTTGTGATGTGTGTAGCATGAATGTGTGTGTGTGTTTGTGTGAATGAGTGTATATCTGTGTGGGTATATGCGTGAGTGAGTGCATGTGTGCTAAGGTGTGGAGAGTCAGTGCAGGTGGTCAGTCCAGTTCAACTGTTCATTAGTCTGATAGCTTGTAGATAGAAACTGTCTCTGAGCCTGTTGGTATCAGACCTCATGCTCCGATACCGTCTGCCCAACGGTAAGGGAGTGAAGAGCTCATAGCTGGGGTGTGGGGTCCTTGATGATGTTGTTTGCCATTTTGAGTAGATGTCCTGGATGGGTGGGAGCACGGTCCCAGTGATGTACTGTGCTGTCTTCACCACCCACTAGAGGGGCTTGCGGTCAGGATGCTCTCGATGGTGCAGCGGTAGTATTTGGAGAGAACCTGCGGTGGCGTGCCAAATTTCTTCAGCCGCCTTAGGAAGTAGAGATGCGCCCTCTTGACAAGAGTGGTATTGTTGCTGTTCCATGTAAAGTCCTCGGTGATGTGGACCCAGAGGAACTTAAAACCGCTGACTCTCTACTGCGGTCCCGTTGATGAGGATCGGGGCATGTTCCCTCCTCTTTTTTCCTGAAGTCAACAATCAACTCCTTTGTTTTGCTGACATTGAGGGAGATTCTTAAGGGGGAGGTAACACTCTTGATGATGGTCTTTTGAATTTGACAGCTGTTAACGAACGTCAATATCTTTATCCTTGTAACTCCTTCAAAAAAGGGATTACCGATATCCCTCCCTATCCCTATACTGTATTTCACTTGGTTGCACAGTGATACCTCAGATACAAATATGTTATGTTTTTTTTAAATCACATCCGTAACCAAACTGCCTTTAGGTTCCAAAGTAATCTGCAGTAGCCTCATACTTTCGTACTTGTTCAAACATGGTTGTGTTATTTGAAGGACAGAGTGAATGTAAGAACCATTGAGGCATGTCAATATTACAATAAACGCTACAATAGGAAGATTTTATGTGTCAAAAAGCTTTCCTCAAAAGCCTGACAAATGAGAACTGGCAATGTCAATAGCCCCGCTCCTCTGGTCCCTCTCTCTCTCTCTCTCTCTCTCTCTCTCTCTCTCTCTCTCTCTCTCTCTCTCTCTCTCTCTCTCTCTCTCTCTCTCTCTCTCTCTCTCTCTCTCTCTCTCTCTCTCTCTCTCTCTCTCTCTCTCTCTCTCTCTCTCTCTCTCTCTCACTCTCTCACTCTCTCACTCTCTCTCTCTCTCTCTCTCTCTCTCTCTTTCTTCTCTCTCTCTCTCTCTCTCTCTCCTCCTCTCTCTTCCCCCCAGTCTCTAGTCTCATCATCCAGCCAAACAGTTAGACCACAGCCAGCAAGCTAATGGCTCTGTGTTATGTCTGTTGTCATTGCCCTGAGCTCCGAGGGGCTGAGAGGATGGAGACTGGAGCTCAGTCCATTAACAACAACCATTTCCAACCCATTTCCTCCTCCTCCAAATGAAAATGGTGTCTCTCTTTTTAAGGTAAAGAGGACAGCTAACTCCCTAACATACTAGGAAGTTCACTACGTAGAAATAATTACTAAAAGCTGTACCTAAGCCCGTCAGACCATGGCAGTAACAGTGCATTCATGGGTAGCTACACTCAATATGGCCATTGACCTGGTCCACTCATCATGGAGCATTGGCTAGAGTGGGAATGTACATTGTCGTAATTATATTTCTATGGTTTGCACCACATCACTCTCCTGTATCCTGTGTATGATGTGTGTCCGTCTTGAGCAGACCCACTCTAAGAGGCCCTTTGTCCCTCTCTAATAAAGTGGCTAGCAGGGGTTTCTGTCTTCGTTTCACAATCAATTGGATCGCAGTGGAATACAGGGGCCTTGCCTAGCTGACACAGGTGTACAGTAGAAGTGAGAGAGAGCGAGTGTATGTGTGGGTGCGCATGTGTATTTGCTCGCATCACAGTGTGTGCGTGTCTGTGATTATGAGTTGTGTGCCAGGCTGCAAGGACAATTTCATGATGATTGTACTGCTGCCTCCCCTCAGCCCAGTGCCTGGATGGCTTTCTCGCTGACCTGGTTGGCTGATTTAGAGGGCCAGGGACAGAAAGAGACTCCTCATTAGAGCACTCAGCAAAATTATATCTTAGTCTTTTCTGACAACAGGACCCTTGGCCACTGCTGCTGCAGCCTGCTTGCCTGCAAGCTCTCTGGTAGGACCAAAACTGCCCATTATAGGGACCTATAACCCAATCATCCTGCAGCCAGAGACCAGGAGCCCAGCACAGGGCAGGCCATGCACCCTGTAGCCCTGCATCATTGCCAGGGCCAAGAGCCAGACCCTGCAGCCAGAGCCAAGCACGCCAGTCAACCACAGTGTCAAGGACAGGGACAGGGAGGATAGAATATAAGCTAACCCAACCCATGTTCAAATAGTCTTTGAGAGTACCGCCAGACACTTTTCCTCCCAGTCTGCATAATATTCATCACGGTTCAATTCATTCAGTATCACCGGACTACGATGACAATAATAACGTACCATTTAACCACCTAAGGTCGATGTCCATGCCCCCGCGGAAATCCAATTAGTATAAGAAAAAAATCCCCATAAAAATCTGTCAGTTTAAGCTAGAGATACAGTATCTGTTTTTTTTTTGCATTGGATACGTCTCAATCCACCGCATCCGCCTATGTCGCACCTCCGCATCTGGGGTGAAAGGTGACAGATCTAGAGCAGTGTTTGTCAGACCATGAGACATCCCGAAAATCAGTCTTCTTACACAATCGTCTGTAGCGTCCGTTTGGCCTACACACTAATAGGACCCCTCTGTGGAAAGATGAGACTCTCACGAACACCTTTTACTCTAGGACGCCCACAAGCCTCTAAAGACTCGTCTGAAGGTCCCCCGGTACCAGTCGAAAAAATGAATGAAAGTATATATGGAGACTGTTTAGTGGCAAAAATAAGTGGTTAAATACATGTACAAAAACACATAACAGTAAGGCCAAAAATACTTTTTCATCAAATAATGTTTTTATATATTTTTTTTCGATACTTCAAGGGGTCTTAACATTAAAAATCAAATAGCTAAATGATCCTTGGTATGACCTTCTTAAAACAATTACATATAGCTTAGTAGAACCCCCCCTCCCCCACAGTTTAGACAGGGCTTAGACTCTTATGGGTTAAATATAATCCTTACCATAATAATACCCCATCAGAACTTGGAAGCAGTCTGTTAATGATGATTATCACAGCGAAGGAGATTGTTGTAGCAGAGGCAAATAATAAATGTTTGCATGTCATATTTGTATTTTTTATCTCTCATATTGTGTAATTGGTGTTGGTAAATGAGCAGTGGCAGTGCTTACAGATGAGAATGAGGCCTGTACACAGAATGCAAAATAACCAACTATTGTTTGCACACAATCATATTTCAGGACATACACTCTTAGAAAAAAGGGTTATTTGTGGAGGGATAGGGTTCTACAAAGAACCGTTTTGATCAGAAGAACCCTTTTTGAAAGACAAGAGTTCTTTGTAAGGCAAAGGGTTCTACCTTCAAACCTTTTACATCATAAGAACCATTTTTGGAAGAAAGGTTTCTTTGATAATTCTTTGGAAGGCAAGAAGGGTTCTACATAGAACCATATATAGGATTTCCCAGTATGCTCTATTGCAGGTAGATTTTCTGAATTGTTTGTTTTACTGTAATATCTGTGTTTTTGCATTGATTGGTTGATTAATTTTATGCTACACAAAGATAAATAACAGTTTTCTAAACAAATCCAATCTGTTAGTAATTGTATTTATTGCACCTGTTACTAAGATGGTTGTTCTAGTTTAGATGATTGAGGTAGTCTCAGTATTCAATCTTCCCTGGCAGTCATTCTGAATGCAGATTGCGGGTGAGTAACAATTCCACTTGTTGGATATCCTCGCTCTGGCTGGATTCCAATAGGAATTACACATCACTTTGAAAACCAGCAAAATTTAACTTGCAGGCCTGAAGTGGCCTGTAAACCAGGAGATTCCTAACACACCAGGCCTTATATATGTAATGTATTGTCATAAATATTTACATTTCAAAGGCAAATAAGGCTTGTGGAACTGTTCATAGAGGGTTCAAGGAAGAACCCTCCAAAGATAAAAGGGTTCTCGGTAGAACCCGTCATAGACGGTTCTAGGAAGAACCTTTAGATGATTAAATGGTTATTGGTAGAACCCTTCATATAAGGTTCTAGGTAGAACCATATACAGGGGGTTCTTTGAATAGCCCTACGTAGAGGGTTCTAGATAGAACCCTCAGCAAAGGGTTCTACCAAGCACCAAAAAGGGTTCCCCTATGGGGACAAACCGAAGAACCCTGTATGGTTTTACTTAGCACCTTTTTTTCTAAGAGTGTAGTTTAGGACACATGGGGCCAGCTTCCCGGACACAGATTAAGCCTAGTTTAAGCTGTTTTTTATTAGACTAATGTGAGCTGTGTAATAAACACAAACAATTCTCCTCAGATGGAAAAAGAGAGAGAAGACCAACTGCCCAGATTTTGTGGGTTGTTTTAGGTTGTGTCCCAAATCGCACCCTATTCCCTATATAGTGACTACTTTTGACCAGTGCCCATAGCACTATGTAGGGAATAGGGTACCATTTGGGACACACATTTATACTCCAGGGTGAACTTGTGTTGGGTTTATTGTTCAAAACATTGGTAACCACTTTATCATGTGCATTTGTAGTCTTTTACAGCTTGGTTTTATGGTCCCTACCCTTGAGTCTACCATCTTAATAATGATTTGAACCACTTTCACTTACCCTGAATTATTGTTTCCAATTGAGACCTATTCTTTTTTTAAACGGTAATAAAAGACGTTGGATAAATTGGTAACAGTTATTTGTTCATAATTGAAGTTGCAACATACTTTGCTTTGTTGTTGCTATTCTTGCTTGTAAGGGTCTGGAAATGTGGCGAAGCTTTAGCGAACAATAAAAAAAAGTCTGTTACATGCTGAAATGTTACCGACCGCCTCGATTCAGTCTTATGTAGCAAAATTTGAACATTTGTTTTTTACATTGGATAAAGGTAGATACTCAGAGCTAGAAAATGGTATATCATACACTGCAGTTGAGGAACAATGGGAAAGTTATTCTGCTTTGAAAGTTGATAAACTTGTAACCCCACTTTTGAGAAAATGGCCCTTGAATGTTTTGCTACACCTACTGGAGCGCTCTTCTTTGTCTACACCAATTCAGCATCGTTCACACCCTCTTAAGCCTTAGTCCCACCCATCTCTTTAAGGATTCACATGTGAGGGCATGTGGCAAACACACGCTATATCAAATAAAATCTACGTTTATTTGTCACATGCACAGGATACAGAAGGTGTATACGGTACAGTGATAGTACTTGGATAGCAATATCAAAAACAGAAAGTGTCCAGATAAAAATATTTTATAAATATTTTATCATTATTAGATGATGCTTACCTGACACACTTGTCGAAATTGATGGGTCATGTGAAGAAAATGGTATAACCACCCCTCATCCACATCTAGCTAAGTGGATGGGTCACTATTGTCTAGACATGTATACATGTTCATGAAATACAATCGATGGCCGTAATCACCCACAGACACACCTGCTAATTTGATGGGTCATGTAATTATCCGGCCGAAGTGGAGTCTTTTGTTTCGACATGTAGCTAGCTAGCTAAACAATGAACCGGCATAACCCCAACTCATACTACTACCAATACAAACATTGTCATAGCTGTAGTATGAATCTGCAGGTAGCTTAAGCTAACAAACTAGGTTCATTGTTAACTAGCAAACATTAGGCTATAACTAGCAATGCAAATGGTTTCTGATTTGAATAATATTAAGACACAGATCATACACGTAACTTTAGCTAGCGAGCCAGCAAGCTTACATTTGCTAACTAACAGTATGCTTTAACTTGCAATAAAAATGACTTTCTCACTAAATTAGAAACTTGTATCTGGAAAATGTAGCTAGACTCTTACCCGTATATATGTATGAATGCTTCACGGCAGACTGGAACCATTGAACTCAGTTTTGTTTGTAGCTACATCTTGTTTGGCCAGCTTTGTGTCAAGTCACTCCGGTTCACACTAACCATGGCGTGTGCAGAAAGTAGCCCATCACTTTTTCCTACTATTCTGTCGATAGCACCTGCTAAATTCAGGGCATCAATGTTGTTGAGAAAAGTAGCAAAACGTTTGTTGTTCTCGATGGCTAATGTTATATCTTTCAAAAGTGGCGCAGTAGAAAGGACTGTCAACACATACTGAACGGCTCACGTTATAGACAGAAGCGTGCTACATGGCAGACCAATCCAAACTCATCTCCCGGCATGTCCAGCCCATACATTGGCTGAGATAATCATGGCTAGTGGTAAGATTCCTGTCTTTTTCCATGGCTAAACCTACTAGGCTCGTAATTTAACAATTGTATTCATATTTATGGATGGAATACAAGTTTGTTATTAAGGCACATGAAAGTTCACATGTTCCAAAAGGCATTTCTGCCAGAAAAACGCATTTTGATAAAAAAAAAAATATATGTTCAAATGCTGCTCCTGTGAAGTAGTGACGTGCGACATACGCCTAGTTTCCTGAAACGAGTCACAAATGTGAGTCTGTGTCGACCAAGTGTGTCAAAGATTAATCTTTCTTTCCATTGGTTGATTAATCGCCATGCCTTCATTACTGATTGGTCAATTAATACCAACACAAGCGAGTGATTAAGAGTCAGTGTAGTGAGTAAGATAAGAACTAACATCAGTCAGTCACAGATTCTTTCATTACAGCCATAGAGATGGAAAGATGGCACACTTCCCTATCTTTGCCATTGATCGTGACTTGTGACTTCTTCTTGAGGGCTATCTCCCTTTTGAAGTACTCCATTTACTCTTCTAGTTATGAGTTTATTGGCGGATCAATACTAAACTAAAAAAGTTCATACCAACAGCTACCATGGTGGAGTTTGTATAGTCTATACAGGCATAGACCTAGGTTTGTCATTTACTTCCACCTGCAGTGCTGGGATGTTTGATCAAGAGTAGAATTCATTGACTGATCCCTCCTGCTGTCCTGAATGGAATTATGTGATCCTCCCTAACACATAGGAAGTCCAATTCAGTTGACAAAACAACAAAAATGGTGAAAGCCTTCAATGCTGCTGCCCATGCTGAAATTAGCTTTGTGGCAAGTGGGCCCTCTATCCAACTCTATGATCCCAGCCCAAGCCCAGTAATCGCCATGGTTGCTGCTGTATGGTAGCAAGATGGTCTTGCTCTTTCTCTGATGTCTCTCCATGACTGTGTCCTCGGCTGCAGCCTGAGAGAGAGGGGGAGAGAGAGAGAGCTGTTTTGGATACACTTGGTAGATAAAAATGCTTTTAGAGTTTGTTATCCTATACTTCCTTTGTAAGATCATTTGTCCATGATTTTCATCTGGATAAAACAGGCTGTGATAAAGACAGCAACCATTGTTGAACACAATAAAAGAGATGGACGATAGATAGAGTGTATGTACACTGAGTGTACAAAACATTAGGAACACCTTCTCTTTCCATGACATAGACTGACCAGGTGAAAGTAGGCTGCTGAGGGAAGGATGGCTCATAATATTGGCTGAAACTGAGCAAATGGAATGGCATCAAACACATGGAAACCATGTGTTTAATGTATTTGATACCATTCCACTTATTTCGATACAGCCATTACCACGAGCCCGTCCTCCCCAATTAAGGTGCCACCAACCTGTGGGTGAAAGCTATGATCCCTTATTGATGTCACTTGTTAAATCCACTTTAATCAGTGTAGATGAAGGGGAGGAGACAGGTTAAAGAAGGATTTTTAAGCCTTGAGAAAATTTAGACATTGTGTATGTGTGCCATTCAGAGGGTTAATGGGCAAGACAAAAGATGTAAGTATCTTTGAATGGGGTATGATAGTGTGTCAAGAACTGCAACGCTGCTGGGTTTCCCGTGTGTTTCCCGTGTATATCAAGAATGGTCCACCACCCAAAGGACATCCAGCCAACTTGACACAACTGTGGGACAACATCCCTGTGGAACGAACGCCTTCGACACCTTGTAGAGTCCATGCCCCAACGAATTGAGGCTGTTTTGAGGGCAAAAGGAGGTGCAATTCAATATTAGGAAGGTGTTCCTAATGTTTTGTACACTTAGTGTATATTACATTATGGGCTGTTTAAACATGAAACTCACTGCACAGATGCATGTGGGCTGTACACCATGTGTTTCGACTAAACACTGGTAGTATTGCACCATGTGCTATGTTATATGACAAGACAATTACTACCAAGCAAACGGGGGCGCTGACGTTCTGAGAACGTTCTAAGAACGTCACGTGATGGTCCAAAGGGATAGTTTTTCTACTTCGCTGTACATTCCCAGGACATCACTGAGGACCATATCAGGACCTTTTTTGGATGTTCTCAGGACTTTTATTTTACTAGTCCTTAGTCGCGTGATGGTCCCAAGGGAACATTTCCTGGGGGACCTTTTTATACTTCCCGGTTTGTCTCAAGGACATTTTTAGGATGTTCTTGGGATGTTGTGTCATGGTCCCCTGGAGATTTTGTCTAGTTCCCAGTTTGTCCCGGGGACATCCCTGAGGACGTTCTTTTGATGTTGTGTCATGGTCCCCTGGAGGTTTTTATCTAGTTCCCAGTTTGTCCCGGGACGTTTTTAGCACATTCTTGGGACATTGTGTTATGGTCCCCTGAAGGTTTTGTTCAGTTCCGGTTTGTCCCTGAGGATGTTTTTAGGACGTTCTTGGGACGTTGTGTCATGGTTGTTATGTGGGCAGCTTGTCTCTCCCTTTTCTGTTTCCCTTCCTCCTTGTTTTGTCCCCTCTGTGTCTGTTGTATCTGTATGTGTGTTTGTCCCCTTTATGTGGGTGTGTCTGGAGTGGATCAGGGGGCGTGCTCAGGATCTGCCTCTCCTGTGCAGCTGCGGGTTGTTTCTAGTGATTCCTGCCTACGCAGCTGCATCCTATTCTCTCATCAACCTGCACTACTAATTCCGGGGCATGGCTCTCCACCGGCGCCAGATCGTTGTTCTTACCAGAGCGGTAACTTGGCTCACCAGTAGAGTTATTTTGTCTTTGTCTTCAGCCTAGCTCTCCACTCTCCTTAACCTGTCGTTTGTTTTGTCTTCAGTTCAGACATACCTCCCAACCTGCCTGCCTTCCTGCCTGCCGGTCTGCCTGCCTGCCTGCCTGCCTGCCTCAGCCTCTCCTTCCTCTGGAGCCGACTAGCCCACTCTGTTCCTTTACTTCAGTTGTTTTTGGACTAAGACAATTTGAACTTTTATTAAAATATTTTTGTTTCTTCCACTCCCTTTGTCGTGTTTGTTTCTCTGAGTGCTGGGTTGAACCATAGCCTAACAATGGTCCCCTGGAGGTTTTTTCTAGTTCCCGGTTTGTCCCAGAGATGTCCCCAAGGAGGTTTTCAGTATGTTCTTGGGACATTGTGTCATGGCCCCCTGAAAGTCCCCTGAACATTCTTGGGACATTATGTCATGGTCCCCTGGAGGTTTATGTCACGTGATGGTCCCAGGTTTCCCAAACCATTAAGTAATGAAATGGTATGGGGGTTTTAAGGTAAGTGGTACGCTGTTCAGCTAAAATAGTGTAACAATCGGTAACACTTTACCTGAACCCCAGTGTCATAACACGTCCCTGGTACCTTACACAAGTTATGACACGGTCATAACCATGTCATAACAGCTGACATAACCTGTCATAATAAGTTGTGCTTAGTCCCCTCCTGTACTCCCTTTTCACCCATGACTGCGTGGCCAAGCACGACTCCAACACCATCATTAAGTTTGCTAACGACACAACAGTGGTAGGCCTGATCACCGACAACGATGAGACAGCCCACAGGGAGGAGGTCAGAGACCTGGCAGTGTGATGCCAGGACAACAACCTCTCCCTCAATGTGAGCAAGAGAAAGGAGATGATCGTGAACTACAGGAAAAGGAGGGCCGAACAGGCTCCCATTAACATTGACGGGGCTGTAGTGGAGTGGTGTCGTGGAAATTATTTTCAATATTGAGGAGAGACGAGGTCAATCACCAATCAGGATATTACTTTATTCAAAATGTATTAATAAGGTAGTAAGTGAGGCTGGTCGACCCAACACTCTTGAGTGTTGGGCCTAGAGCTCTGACATATAGACAATACAAATATATTTTATAGCAAAGATGCACCCTCTCAGTCAACATGACAAACAGCAGATGTGTGGAATGAGTCAAAAGGTTAGGATTTGTATGAAAAAAATTAATAATTCACAGCAGACAGTAACTGCTATGAAGACTGTTCTTATTGTATGAAACCCAGAGTTTGGCCCCTAAGACAAGGTTCTTATCAACTATTCATAACAGATTTTGTCCCTGGTACCTTACAGATACCAATTCAGTCTATGAAAATGCAGGCTCAGTCAGACCGGAGACATCTCCCTCTCACACACCACTAATCATAAAATGGAATGTGGTTGTTAGTTTTATCACTTAGCCATTCCTAAATCAATTGTCAGCTCCAGATACCCCTATCTCCATTAAAACCCATGTCCTTGACCACACGCCTAGACTAGCTGCAGGGAGCTGGAGTAGAAACCATCCCTTTACAAAAACACAGCATTAGTAGAACAGTATATCATTTTACACTGCTGCTACTCGCTGTTTATTATCTATACATAGTCACTTTACCCCTACCTACATGTACAAATTACCTTGACTAACCTGTACCCCCACACATTGACTCAGTACCGGTACCAACTTGTTATTGTTATGTAATCTTATTGTGTTATGTTTTATTTCATTTTTCACTTTGGTTTATTTAGCAAATATTTTCTTAACTCAATTTCTTGAACTGCATTGTTGGTTAAGGGCTTGTAAGTAAGCATTTCACTGTAAGTGCGCATGTGACAAATACAATTTGATTTGATTTAATATGGTATTTTTTTATTTATATAACATAAACATACTGTTGACATGTAGGCTATGGTGTAATGGAGTGTTTTGCCTTGTATGGTACGTTTTGCCCTCTTATGTAGGTGTCATAACCAGCCATAAAACAACACAATATATGTCACAACAGATTTAAATAAATGTGTCATGACAGTGTTATGACCATATATAACAGGTTATGACAAGTTATGTCAGCTGTTATGACATTTATGACAAGGTTATGACGCTGGGTGTCACGTAAAGTGTTACCTAAAAATCTTTAATCAATGTGACATGATCACTTAGTACTGACTTTTCAATATAACCCCACCTAGGATTTGAACTCCCAACCTCTGTTATCTGTGTTGGTTGGTGTGACGGATTAGGTCACGTCCTTGCACTTTCAAATGATGATCTAGAGGTGAGTGAAATAAGTAAATAGTAGAAATATGTTTGGTGTTGTCGACGTTTGATGGTGTGAAATTTGGGGAATAGCTCTCAGATTAGCCAGTCCTGTCATGATCACTGGGTTGATACAGGCGAGCACATTAGTGGTGGAACACTGTAGGCCTTATATAGTCAGCTAACTAGTTGGTTGTTTTGTTTCTACCGAAGTAATTCATATGGAAACGACCCAAGCTGCTTGCTGTAGCTGGCTAGATAACTATCTAGCTAACTGTCAGGTTTGTCTGTCAGGCTATCTAGAAAGGTTGTGTGGCTGTAAATGTGTGCTGCGCTCGCGAAACGTCAAGCTGTCACTTTCACTACCAAACGTTAGCCACACAGACAACCAGCTAACTAGCCAATAAATAGAGATTAGTCATTCGTGTTTATCTGTTGGATTTAGGTTATGGTTTGTCATGTTTGCTAGTTATAAATATTCATAGGCTATAGGTTGCCTTGTTTTCCTAGCATTTGACAGCTTGTTTAGCTGTCGTGTTATGGTAGAAGCCCGCGCAGTGCAGCTCAAATTATATTTGTTTACATAGCCAGCTAACAAGTTGTTTGTTTTGTCCTGTTTCTACCGATGCTATCGATTTTGGAAATTGGCCCAGCTTCTTAACCAATCAGCTAACATTAACTCTGTAGTTGTCTGTCAGGCAAGAAAACGAGAGTTGAGTGGAGGCGGCAACATTGTGCTTTGCTCGTAACGCTGTGACTTGCCCTAAGAGGTGATTATTAGAGAGTATGTCTATCCTATGGCTGAGAAAAAAAGAAAGAGCTGAAGGTAGAGAGAGAGAGTGTGTGTGTGTGTGAATGAAAGAGCGAGAGAGTATGATCCTAACCACAATTGTATCCTTTGTTCCTGTCTCTCTCTCTTTCCATGTGTTACTCTCTTCTTCTCGGTCAGTGAAAGCTAAGGAAGTGATGTGGAGAGCAGTTTTGCCATGTCTGTGGTTTTCCGGCAAATGGCTACTTTGAAAACGATGTCGCGGGTGAACATTTATTGGTCGCAGGTTTTTGGGCTACTTCTAAATTGCACCACGGCCGCCATGGAAATTTATTAAAAAGAAAATGTCACTGTGTGTGACCTGGTGCTGCTGACTATCTGGCAGTGAGGCAGTCTGTTGCTGAGTGAGTGAGTGGTGGGGAGGTGTGTGTGTGTGTGTAAATTCGCTCTGAGGTAGTTTAAACTCCATTCTAATGTCGACTGCTTATAGAAAACCATATGAAGCGAAGGGTGTGACGCTGGCTCAGTTCTTGGGTCTCGAGCGCAGCGCGAGTGGACATTTTAAATGAAAGTTATAGAACTCCCTAGCGTGCTTCTGTTATGTGGAAAAGACCACAATGAAACTGACATTAAATGTGGAGAATTATACATATGCATCTGTTGGCCATCAATTAGCCTATTAATTTCTATGCCTATGTAGGCTACTGTACCCTACCATTTTAAACAATAAATACCTGCATGTTGAAATTATGATATCACTGAAGTCATTGCAAATCAACTTGTGCCACTTGTGTAGCCTACCTGTAGCTGTCAAAAGGATTTAATCAGTGGTGGAAAAAGTACCCAATTGTCATACTTGAGTAAAAGTAACGATACCTTAATAGAAAATGACTCAAGTGAAAGTCACCCAGTCAAATACTACTTGAGTAAAAATTAAAATAGGCTATAACTTCAGTTTATTGTTGTTGTAGCCTTGTGTTATTATGCAATTATTAATGGCAATGTTAGTTAATGAAATTGGAAGTTATCAATTGTGATCATGGTCACAGTTCTATCGCAATTGCCGATCAGCTGTTTAATAGAATGCATTAGATTGATGGTAACAGTCAGTCAGATTAGGCTACAGGTACATCTTACATCTTGCCTAGACTATCTGAAATGAGATGTAGGCCTATCAGGGGCTATAGGCTACCTGAATCTAGCTAACCAAACCATGGCAAAGTTTAATTACAATCATAAACCCAGATTTTTGTCAGTAGGCCTATTGCCTATTGACATGACAAGTTAATCTGGCAAATAGGCCATTTATAACGGTTTGTTGTCTTAACATCTTGTCACGGTTAACTAAGCCAGAACCCAGAAGCAGACCAGGACAAGGTACGTTGAGACAAAGGTGAGTGTTTATTAATAGATTCCGAGTGAGGCTGAATAATCCAGGGAACAGAGCGGGTGGCGTGGATGGGTTGTTGAGGGTGCAGTGGTTGGTCCGGTACTGGCTCGGCAGCCGCCGACCATCAGGCAGAGGTTGGGTGAAGGTTCCGGGTGAGAGACTGCAGACAGAACAAAACGGAGGTCAGTACACAGCAAGTCAAAAAGGTGCAAAACAACAAAACTAACACTACTGGCTCAGAGACTGATACGCTGACAAACATACTGTTCATGGCTAACGATCCGGCAGGAACTGGATGTTGGGCCAGAGCCTAAGAAGGGTGATGATCAGGACCAGGTGTGCAGATTGCTGATGGGATGCAGGTGCGGAAAACAAGAGCGCTCCCCGGAGCGTTCCCGAACCCTCGGGAAACTGGAGATTACGAACAGGAACACTAGTCACCAGACAGGACCCGACTCAGACAGCCGGGATCGTCACAGTACCCCCCCTCCGACGAACGCCACCGGGCGGACACCCCGGAGCGCCAGGATGGAGGCGGTAGAAGTCACTGATGAGGTCCGCATCTAGGACCTGTCGCCGCGAATCCAACTCCTCTCTTCAGGGCCATACCCTCCCAGTCCACGAGATACTGGAAACCCCGGCCCCGCCGTCTGGAATCCATGATGCGACGCACCGTGTAGGCAGGACCACCTCCGATCATCCGAGGAGGAGGAGGAGGAGGCGGAGGAGGCAGCAGAGGACTGAGGAAGACAGGCTTGAGGCAGGAGACATGAAAGGTGGGATGGACTCTGAGCGTCCTCGGTAGTTTGAGTCGAACTGCCACTGGATTGATCACCTTCTCCACCACAAACGGACCAATGAACCTGGTAACAACTTCCTAGACTCAGTCCGTAACGGAAGATCCCGTGTGGCCAACCAAACCCCTATCTCCGATGGTATAGGTGGGAGCGGGGATCCGGCGACGATTCGCCTGGAGCTGATACCGGTCCGAAACTCTAAGGAGTGCCTTTCTGGCCCGATGCCAGGTCCGGTGGCAACGACGAATATGGGCCTGAACAGAAGGCACCGAGAGCTCCTTCTCCTGAGAAGGAAACAGGGGAGGTTGGTAGCCATACAGGCACTGGAAGGGAGACATCCCAGTGGCAGATGTAGGAAGAGTATTGTGGGCATACTCAACCCAAGGCAACTGAGAGACCCAGGAGGTGGGGTTGGAAGAGACCAGACAGCGTAGCGTTGATTCCATCTTCTGGTTGGCTCTCTCCGCCTGACCATTGGATTGGGGGTGAAAACCAGATGTGAGACTGACAGTAGCTCCAATGGCCAAACAGAAGGACTTCCAGACAGCAGAGGTAAACTGAGGGCCACGGTCGGAAACGATATCACTGGGCAAACCGTGGACCCTGAAAACCTCCCTAACCAGGATCTCGGACGTCTCCGAGGCAGAGGGAAGCTTGGCAATTGGCACAAAGTGGGCGAACTTGCTGAATCTGTCCACGATAGTCAGAACGACCGTGTTCCCCTCAGAAGCGGGCAACCCCGTGACGAAGTCCAGGGCCAGATGCGACCATGGTCGCCGGGGAATAGGAAGGGGGTGAAGTAGTCCAGAGCTGGGCCGATTGGTACTCTTATTCTGCGCACACACTGGACAGGCAGCAACAAAACCCCGAGTATCCTCGGCCATGGCAGGCCACCAAAAACGTCTGCGAAGAAACGCCATTGTCCGAGCCACGCCAGGGTGACAAGCCATCTTGCTGGCGTGGGACCATTTGAGGACAGCAGGACGAACCGACTCAGGCACAAACAACCGACCGGGTGGACCGTTACCGGGACCGGGCTGAGTCCGAAGGGCCGCCAGCACCTCCTCCTCAATCTTCCACATAACTGCTCCCACGACGCAGTTCCGGGGAGAATTGTCTCGGTCTTGGACCCACTCTCCTCCGTCTTGGAGAACATCCGGGACAAGGCGTCCGCCTTGCCGTTCTTAGATCCAGGTCGAACGTCAGGAAAAACTTGAATCGTCCAAAAAACAACGCCCACCTGGCCTGACGGGAGTTGAGACGCGTTTAGCCGATTGCACGTAAGCAAGATTCTTGTGGTCAGTCCAGACCATAAACGGTTGCTCCGCCCCCTCCAACCAGTGGCGCCACTCCTCCAAGGCAAGTTTCACCGCGAGAAGCTCCCGGTTACCCACATCGTAATTCCTCTCCGCAGGCGAAAGGCGGCGAGAGTAGTAGGCGCAGGGATGGAGTTTACTGTCCGTGGAGCATCGCTGCGACAGGATGGCGCCAACTCCCACATCAGACGCGTCCACTTCAACGACGAACTGACGGGCCGTGTCCGGTTGAGAGAGAATCGGTGCGTTGGTGAATCGCCTCTTCAAATCCAGAAAACGCACGATCCGCCTCCGGATTCCACTTGAAGGTCCTGATACTGGAAGTCAAGGCAGTTAATGGAGCGGCCACACGGCTGTAATCCCGGATGAATCTGCGGTAGAAATTCGCAAACCCCAAAAATCTCTGGAGCTGCAATCTCGTACCGGGCTGGGCCCATTCCAGAACCGCTCTAACCTTCTCCTGGTCCATCCTAATCTCTCCCCTGGAGATAATGTACCCGAGAAAGGATGTCGTGTGGGCGTGAAACTCGCACTTCTCGGCCTTCACGAACAGGCGATTCTCCAACAATCGCTGCAGAACCTGCCGGACATGCTGGACGTGGTCGGAAGGTTCCTTCGAGAAGATCAGAATGTCATCCAGGTAAACAAACACAAAGAGACCGATCATATCTCTCAGGACGTCGTTCACCATACTCTGGAATACCGCTGGAGCATTGGTCAGTCCAAACGGCATCACCTGATACTCGGTGACCCATCGGTGTATTGAAACCCGTCAACCACTGCGTCCCCCTCTCTGATCCGGACCAGGTGATACGCATTGCGTAGGTCTAGCTTGGTGAACACCGTAGCACCCTGTAAGGAGTCGAAGGCAGCACTCATCAAGGGCAGGGGATACTTGTTCTTGACCGTGATGTCATTCAACCCCCGATAATCAATACACGGTCGAAGAGAGCCATCCTTCTTACCCACAAAGAAGAATCCAGCCCCAGGGGTGATGACGAGGGACGAACGAGACCAGCAGCTAGGGACTCCTTGATGTAGGTCTCCAACGCCTCACGTTCAGGTCGGGAGATACTGTATAACCTTCCCTTGGGGTAGACAGCTCCAGGAACCAGGTTGATGGCACAATCATATGGTCGGTGGGGAGGGAGTGACAGAGCCTTCTGCTTACTGAAAACCTCCCCAAATCGTGATATGTCTCGGGAACCAGGGACAAATCTAGGGGGTTTAGCCTCAATCACCTGACTGGGAACCGAATGGGGGCAGGCAGTCTTGAGACAGTTAGCATGACAATCAAGGCTCCAACTCGTTACCTTGCCCGTCACCCAATCGAACGTGGGATTGTGTTCCTTCAGCCAGGGGTATCCAAGGACCAGAGGAACATGGGAAGACGGCAGAATGAAGAATGAAATCATCTCAGAATGATTCCCCGACAACCGCATCTTAACCGGGTTCAGTCCTCATCGTGATACGTGCCAGACTACTGCCGTTCAGAGTGGTCGCTTCAATGGCTTCCGGCAATTGCTCCTTGGAAAGCCCCAGCTGTTCCACCAACTCGGCATCAAGAAAGCTTCCATCGGCACCTGAATCGATAAAAGCGTTAAGCGCTAAGCTCTGATTCCTGTTCACAAGGGTAGCCGGAAACGGGGTCTGACAGAGGTACTGAGAGGTTGAAACTGGCTCGCTAAAAGTCCTCCCAACTTTAGCGAGCCGGGCAGTTTGACGACCGCCGGGAACAAGTGGAGATGTAATGTCCCGAGCTACCACAGTAGAGGCAGCAGTTGGTCTTACGTCTATGTTGACGCTCCTCCTTGGTTAACCCGTGCCGCCCCCACTTGCATGGGTTCAGAATCGGAAGAGAGGACCTCTCCACTAATCCATTGTGGTGGAGAATGATCGACGTGTTCTGGTCCACCACCCGACCCGACTGGGAACTGAGAAGCTGATCGATTGGACGGACCCCATTGCTTCTCCCTCCTTCGCTCTCGGACTCGATTATCCACCCGAATAGACAAAGCTACCAAGCTGTCCAGGTCACTAGGCTCCGGATAAGAGATCAACTCATCCTTGAGCTGCTCCGACAGACCCTGGTAAAAGGCCGCTTGCAGAGACTCCTCGTTCCACCCACTCTCCACAGCCAACGTCTTGAACTCGATCACGAAGTCGGCCACGCTGCGAGTTCCTTGGCGAAGCGAAAACAGGCGCCTAGCTGCGTCCCTCCCTCGGACGGAATGGTCGAAGAGCTTCCCTCATCTCGGCCGTGAACCCCTGGTATGAAGCCATGCAGGGATCCTGTCGTTCCCAAACGGCTGAAGCCCACTCCAGCGCTCGACCACGCAGCAACTCAATCACAAAGGCTATCCTAGCCTTGTCTGTGGCATAAGAGTAGGGCTGTAGATTGAACACTAGACCACACTGCATAAGGAAGGAACGGCATCTTCCCAGCTCCCCCTCATACTTATCCGGCGTCGGAACCTTGGGCTCACGGATGGACACAGCTTCGGAAGCGGCAGGCGAGATGGGTGAACCCGGTAGTGGATCCTCCACCGGACACTTGCGTTGGTTCTGGACCTCCGTCAGACCGGTAGAAAGGTTCCGAACTGACAACGCGATCTCCTGTAGTACCATGCTATGATGGCCCAACATCTTCTCCTGCTGGGTAATAGCATGGCGAACAAAGTCCAGGTCCGCTGGGTTCATTACTGGCCGGATCGTTCTGTCACGGTTAACTAAGCCAGAACCCAGAAGCAGACCAGGACAAGGTACGTTGAGACAAAGGTGAGTGTTTATTAATAGATTCCGAGTGAGGCTGAATAATCCAGGGAACAGAGCGGGTGGCGTGGATGGGTTGTTGAGGGTGCAGTGGTTGGTCCGGTACTGGCTCGGCAGCCGCCCGACCATCAGGCAGAGGTTGGGTGAAGGTTCCGGGTGAGAGACTGCAGACAGAACAAAACGGAGGTCAGTACACAGCAAGTCAAAAAGGTGCAAAACAACAAAACTAACACTACTGGCTCAGAGACTGATACGCTGACAAACATACTGTTCATGGCTAACGATCCGGCAGGAACTGGATGTTGGGCCAGAGCCTAAGAAGGGTGATGATCAGGACCAGGTGTGCAGATTGCTGATGGGATGCAGGTGCGGAAAACAAGAGCGCTCCCCGGAGCGTTCCCGAACCCTCGGGAAACTGGAGATTACGAACAGGAACACTAGTCACCAGACAGGACCCGACTCAGACAGCCGGGATCGTCACACATCTGGCACATAATAACGGCACAATTGCCAGAAAATAGCTTAACATTCGTTTTTGGAAGTTTAATAAGGGCGAATTATCTTTTCTCTTGCGACATATTCAAATGATTTTATTAGTCACATTAGTTCACAATAATTAAGTTAACTCAATATTCCTTAATTCGCTCGTTAACGTAATTGAAAAAGGGTTTATTGGTTTAATGTGGCAACTCCTCTCTTGCTGTGAAAAAACGAATTGGGCTAGAAATCTTAGCTAGACCTGGTGGAGAGTCAGGGCTCAGCAGCAGAAGGCAGGGAGGAAGAGGAGAGAGATGATTGGAGGGATAGAGATGTGCGGCGAGGAGGGGGGAGTGGAGGGAGAGGAGAGTGGAGGGAGAGGAACATATATAGGAAGAGGAACATGAACAGGGAGAGGAGGAGGAAGAGGGAGAGCACACCAGAGAGGGGAGCCTATGTTTCCATGGAGTGCGTCTGCCACAAGTCTCACCATTCACCCTTGTACCACACAGCTTACTTTGTGCAATTTCTCTGTCTCATTTGTTGAATTTGGATCCGGAAAGTGCATGTACCTACATACAGTGAGGGAAAAAAGTATTTGATCCCCTGCTGATTTTGTACGTTTGCCCACTCACAAAGACATGATCAGTCTATAATTTTAATGGTAGGTTTATTTGAACAGTGCAGAGACAGAATAACAACAAAAAAATCCAGAAAAACTCATGTCAAAAATGTTATAAATTGATTTGCATTTTAATGAGGGAAATAAGTATTTGACCCCTCTGCAAAACATGACTTAGTACTTGGTGGCAAAAACCTTGTTGGCAATCACAGAGGTCAGACGTTTCTTGTAGTTGGCCACCAGGTTTGCACACATCTCAGGAGGGATTTTGTCCCACTCCTCTTCTCCAAGTCATTAAGGTTTCGAGGCTGACATTTGGCAACTCGAACCTTCAGCTCCCTCCACAGATTTTCTATGGGATTAATGTCTGGAGACTGGCTAGGCCACTCCAGGACCTTAATGTGCTTCTTCTTGAGCCACTCCTTTGTTGCCTTGGCCGAGTGTTTTGGGTCATTGTCATGCTGGAATATCCATCCACGACCCATTTTCAATGCCTTGGCTGAAGGAAGAAGGTTCCCACCCAAGATTTGGCCCCGTCCATCGTCCCTTTGATGCGGTGAAGTTGTCCTGTCCCCTTAGCAGAAAAACACCCCCAAAGTATAATGTTTACACCTCCATGTTTGACGGTGGGGATGGTGTTCTTGGGGTCATAGGCAGCATTCCTCCTCCTCCAAACACGGCGAGTTGAGTTGATGCCAAAGCGCTCCATTTTGGTCTCATCTGACCACAACACTTTCACCCAGTTCTCCTCTGAATCATTCAGATGTTCATTGGCAAACTTCAGACTGCCCTGTATATGTGCTTTCTTGAGCAGGTGGACCTTGCGGGCGCTGCAGGATTTCAGTCCTTCACGGCGTAGTGTGTTACTAATTGTTTTCTTGGTGACTATGGTCCCAGCTGCCTTGAGATCATTGACAAGATCCTCCCGTGTAGTTCTGGGCTGATTCCTCACCGTTTTCATGATCATTGCAACTCCACAAGGTGAGATCTTGCATGGAGCCCCAGGCCGAGGGAGATTGACAGTTATTTTGTGTTTCTTCCATTTGCGAATAATCGCACCAACTGTTGTCACCTTCTCACCAAGCTGCTTGGCGATGGTCTTGTAGCCCATTCCAGCCTTGTGTAGGTCTACAATCTTGTCCCTGACATCCTTGGAGAGCTCTTTGGTCTTGGCCATGGTGGAGAGTTTGGAATCTGATTGATTGATTGCTTCTGTGGACAGGTGTTTTTTATACAGGTAACAAACTGAGATTAGGAGCAGGGACGGCTTGTTCAATAGGGCGATATGGGCGACGCACTGCCAAACGGGAAAAGGAAGGGATTTTTTTTCTAATCAATTATAAAAAATAAAAAAAATAAATATATATATTTTTTTTTTTTATAAATTTATAAAAAATTATATCACGGCAACAGCAGTTATCAGTGTTCACGTCTGATCTGCCAGCCACTAAATGTCAAATCAGGCTAAAGTAGTGCTTCAAATGGCCCCGCCCGTTTTTTGGGCGATTTCAGTCAGGTTGAAAATCGCCCAGAAGTCTCTCATAGCCTGTCATGTAAAATCTATTTTTTCACATTTCAAAGCTTTCAATACATTCTCTATGGGTGTCTGTGTGCATGCACTTACGCGCTTTCGTCATACGTGACGTAACGTTGAACGTAACTAAGACAATGGCGGCTATCAGCGTCTATGTTGCGACCTGCAGTGTGGCGTTATTTTATGTTTTTAATTTGTAGACTTAGTTTACAAACATTCTGCAAACATTCTGCTTTGGACTGATCTTCGGTTTTGGACTGATCTTGTTGATCGTGTACATACCCGCTACGAACGGACTAAATAATGAAAACGCTGCTGGCAGAGAGGTGGAGCCGGCCACCTTCACCCTGGTCAGAGCGGACCGCGATCCTGGTAAGAGAGCGACTGTACCCCGACATTGAACTGCTTTCTGTGTCATTGAACCTTACTATTGTTGATAAAACAAGTTTACTGGAGAACGGAGAAAAAGTAGAGACTTTTGGACAAGGTGGATAATTGTATAATATAAGGCAGTTTATTCAGAGGTAAAGATATCTGCAATCGCGTTCACGGACCCGTTCGTCAAACTCTTAGGGAGCTATAAATCAAGCCCCATTACTTACCATATCAGATAAGAGAAATTGCTGCAGCTACATATATTTTACATCCTGGCCCTACATAGTTCACTATTTGCATCACTTACCAAAATATTACATGTGGTCATATATGCTTGGAAAGTGGAGATGCCATGAACGTCAAAAAAGTAAACATTGCTGGAGACACATTGCGTTTGCTAGCGAAGAGATTTGTTGTGGCAAATGAACTTGGGCTGGGAATTGCCAGGAACCTCACGATAAGATATATGCATCAGCATTGCGAGTCTCATGATTCTATACGTATTGCGATTCGATACTGTGATTTTATTGCGCACCATATGTCTGTTGCAGAGGGATCAGAAAGCCATGAGAACGAGTTTTGATCAGTCATGGAAATAAAAGTGCTGAAAACAAATTGGCTCCCAATGTGAAAAGATTGAGAACAAGCTATGAAGGAACAATAATGGTGTTTTGGTGCAGGTACAGCCAACTAGCGCTAAAATATTGCGATATTGTCAATACAGTATATCGTAAAGTATCACTATGTAACTCGATTTCTTTCACCCCAATCCCTCAAATTAACGGTAAATAACTGAATTGTTTGCCCCACATTTAGCTAAGATGATTAGCTAGCCAGCTAAAATGTTTTATTTAGTTAGCAGTCGCATCTACAATAGTTTACTGTCAATAACATGTCTCCAAAAATGACGTGGTGTCTCCAATTGTGTTGACATTTTACAATTGCAATGCGCATCCATGAGTATCCACTTTCTGTAGCTCAGCTGGTAGAGCATGGTGCTTGTAACGCCAAGGTAGTGGGTTCGATCCCCGGGACCACCCATACACAAAAATGTATGCACGCATGACTGTAAGTCGCTTTGGATAAAAGCGTCTGCTAAATGGCATATTATTATTATTATTATTATTCTGAAGAGAGCCCGAAACATTGTGTGCAGACATTTTATGCAATAAATGAAGTAGGTTCAATCTAGTAGTTCTGATCTTCTGATTGGTCCTGATGAGTTGGGCGAGGTCCCCTCCAGGCTACTGTCACTGTTGCATTGGCTCTGAGTCGGGTTCTCTGTCTTCAAATGTTCAGCCTAAGAGAGGGGATTTTTGTGTGTGTGTGTGTGTGTGTGTTTAACAGTGATGATGTGTGTGTGTGTGTGTGTTTAACAATGATGATGTGTGTGTGTGTGTGTGTGTGTTTGTGTGTGTGTGTGTCCTCAGAGCAACAACTCGTGAGTTGGAAGAACTGAGAGGCCTATGGCGTGGGTGTTGTCCTTGGCCACCTGCTGACAAGGCTGACAAGATAGGACCCTTTTGTCCATTGTTATTGGATAGGAACATAACTTATAACCAGCTCCTGACCTAAATAGATCTTAGCACAACATTTTACTCAACATATCATATTCCATATTCACTATAACAAATATATTTACTACGACATTAGCAAGAACCGCCACATCCTCAGCCGGCTAATCCAGTGTGTGAAGTTTTGCGGAGTGTTTGAGTTAGCTTTGCCGAGGCAAAGATGAAACTGAGGGCTCCACCAACCCTGGTAAGCCAACACTTTTGAGATCAGTCAATAAATGCTTCTGGTATTGACTTATATGCTGCCCCTGTCTTCATGTTGTTGCTGGACATATCTTTTTTTAAATGTGTGTAGGTCACCTAAATCATCAGAAAAATTGCCCCTCCTGAGAATTTTTTCAGGAGCCGCCACTGATTAGGAGCACTCCCTTTAAGAGTGTGCTCCTAATCTCAGCTCGTTACCTGTATAAAAGACACCTGGGAGCCAGAAATCTTTCTGATTGAGAGGGGGTCAAATACTTATTTCCCTCATTAAAATGCAAATCAATTTATACAATTTTTGACATGCGTTTTTCTGGATTTTTTTGTTGTTATTCTGTCTCTCACTGTTCAAATAAACCTACCATTAAAATTATAGACTGATTATGTCTTTGTCAGTGGGCAAACGTACAAAATCAGCAGGGGATCAAATACTTTTTTCCCTCACTGTAGCTGCTCAAAGCGGTTGCTTGGCATATTGCTACCTACATATGTTATCCTGAGGGTGGTGTCAGTAGACCAGTGTGGGGGACCCTGCAAAGGTCCCTTCCCAGAAACCGCAGGCGCTGGTCCCTGAAGGCATTCAAAATGCAGCTTGTGCATTCACTTTGTGATGGCTACAGTGGCAGGAAGCAGGGAGCTAAGAGTGTAGCACCAGGGGGTGTGGATGGAGTTGTTACTCATCATTTAAAAGCAGGCCACTCCCTGGTGAAGTTTGAAGGGTGCAAAAGAAGGTGTGTTGTCTGCATTCGGATTGGACGCAGGGCGAAGAGTGGGAGATGTGCTGAAACCTCCTTTGGGTGCTCTACATGTTCTGTGCCACATTGCAGGATGGAGCTGTGCTTCCAGAAGTTCCATGACATGTTGTAGGCTAAATGCAAACACTCAAGTGACCAGTGTGAAATATGAATTTGTCCTACAAATCTTATACGGAAATTGTTGAATAACATTTCTCAGCTTGAACATATACAGTCTGTTCTTTTTTCGGCCACAAACTATTTCAGGACTGTTGTAGCAGGCCTAGTCTGTCAGTGCGTGGATTTGTGTGTGTGTGTGTGTGTGTGTGTATTCGTGAATGAATGCAATACATGCAACTGACATCACAATATGTAGTGTAGTTTCAATCACATGGATAGGAAACATATACTTTCCCTTGCTCTCCTTCCGGTGCGTGGGTGGCAACAGTGTTAATTTCGTCAACAAGAATAGTGACTAAACTATGAATCAAACACCTATTTTTCAGTGGCAATTGACGAGACTATAACTGACTAAATTGACCCAGAAAAAACTGTAACTTAACGAAAATATTTTTTTATTTCAGTTTACTCAAATGTGGCGAGACTAAATTATTTATGTTACTAAAATCTGACTACTAAGTGGACTGAACAAGTGTTTTTGGAGAGATTGAGAGCTTTTCAGTGATAAGCACAATTAATATTAGCAGCACAGATGTGCAGCGCAGTTCTGTTCAGCAGTGGGAAGGACGCTCCACACCTTGCACACACAGCCTACATCAGCTGGTGAGCAACGGGGGAGCAAGCGATGAGTGTGGGCAGACAGGCTCCGCTCCAGCTGCGCCTCTAATTATACACATTGCGCAGGCGACTCTCTTGCTTCCCTGTAGCTAACCAGTCATCACTAGCCTTCTAGTTAGCTAGCCTTTGCCTGATTAAGAAACACGAGCTGCTCTACGAAATTAAAAACAATAGCAGCATTGAGTTTAATAGTAAAACAACATGTTTTCCTCTCCCTTGAGTATGGAAAAGTAGGCTGTCTTTGAATTTGTAGTTTCGCTCAACTTTCCCCACTTTATTTCATAGCCAGGCTCTGTAGCCAATGTAGCCATGTCTCCCTCTTTCCCTCAGCGAAAACGGCTTGATTCTAGCCCTTAATACCAGCGCTACGTTTTGTTCTTTCTATTGGCTAGCCACAATTTACATTCATAAAGCATATCGCATGCCATTCTAAAACTAGACTAGTTGCGGACCGGACCGTTAACCATTTGTGTAGGCTACACTTTTTTCAGTCATGTTACCTCATTGGCTAGCTATAGCTAAAAATCTGGGGCGCATTCAGCAGGACTGTTAACATTACCAGTAGCCTACAGTGGGGTCCAAAATTATTGACACCATTGATGAAGATGCGCAATAATGACTGTATAAAATACATAATTCAAATACTTAGCTATATTGTATGCTCAAACCAATTAGGAAATTATATTATTTTATACTAATACAATTGCTCAGAGAAACAGATTTTGTTTAACAAGTAATACAATTTTTTCTCAAAAAGGTATGGGTCAAACTTATTGACACCCCTAAAGTATCTAAAAAATAAATTATTCAGAAGTTTAGTATTTGGTCCCATATTCCTAGCACGCAATGACTACTTCAAGCTTGTGACTCATTTGGGACGCATTTGCAGTTTGTTTTAGTTGTGTGTCAGATTATTTTGTGCCCATTAGAAATGAATGTTAAATAATGTATTGTGTAATTTTGGAGTCACTTTAATTGTAAATAAGAATAGAATATGTCTCTAAACACTTCTACATTAATGTGGATGCTACCATGATTACGGATAATCCTGAATGAATAGTGAATAATGATGAGTGAGAAAGTTACAGAGGGTCAAAGATCATACCCCCAAGACATGCTAACCTCCCCTGTTATTGGTAATAGTGAGAGGTTAGCATGTCTTGGGGGTATGATAGGGACTCGTGACTCGACTCCTGACTCAACCATTGGTGACTCAGACTTGGACTCGAGCACAGGGGACTTGGGAGTCGATTCGGACTCGAGGTTTAGTGCCTCGATTACATCACTGAGCGAAACAGTCATTAGCCCCCGTTCTACTTTTTGACACCAATATGGCTGCGGTGTCTGTCGAACGTTGATAACAATGGCAATGACACAACTGAGTGACGGAGGTACAATACCTTGCCAATACTTTGCGGCATCATGTAGTGATTGTGCTATTCTCTCTCTCTGTTTCTTTCTCTGCACTTGTGTGTCTATTTATTTTGTATGTAATGTGCAACATCTATGTAGGCTGAATTAGGAATTTACATGGCCAGATAATTATTATAATTTATATTATTACATATTAATAGAAAAATATGTTGGTAGGACAAGGCTTTGAATATTTTTGCACATGGAAGTCAGTGATTTATGTTTACTATAGGTTAATGAGGTAATACAGATGTGATGTGATGAAAATGTGATTAAAATGAAAGGGCATTTAGTTGACTAAAATGGCTCACTGTTTTCGTCATTTTGACAATAACTAGACTAAATCATTATTCAAATGACAAATGTAACTCAATGATATTTTAGTCAAATTGACTAAGACTAGACTAAATCAAAAAAATAGTGTGTGTGTTTTTTTGTGTGCATATGTGTGTGCCTTTGTGTGCGTGTGTGAACCCAACAGGAGCACAGTGTTCCTTTAAGGGAGAGTCTTGTGTGAGCTCCCTGTGTTGTTGGGTGTAAAAAAAAGAAACAAATGCTTTGTGTATTTTTACTAGGATTCCTTCCATGTTGAAACTGCAGCCTAACAAGGTACTTCAACAATGTTTTCCTAGTCCTTGTGGTTTATCTTATGCTGTTCCAGATTCCACACGCACGCACACATACACTGAAATCTGTTCAATAAGCCTTTCACTGTTAGTCTACACTGTTAGTTGTTTACAAAGCATGTGACGAATAAAATCTGATTTGTTTGATAGTTTGTTTATATTTTTGTTGGTGCTGTGAACGAGTCCCTCTGGGTGGTCAGTGAACAAATTGAAGTGCAATGATCCTGGTCAAGTGGTATTACTTTTAGTACAAAACACTACTTTTAAAGCGAAATATTAGCTTTTGTCTAAAGCCGAAAAAGACAGGAAATTCAAAAGCTAATTTGACCTATGCACTAACAAGGTTTTTCAGCATAAGCAGCTTGACTACTGCTAGAGTACTGTAGCTTTAGTCATCTACTGTACTTCAACAACAGATGTACTCACATTGGATGGGTTGATTTGGATTCAAACCTTTTCTCAAACAGCCTAATGCATACTCCTAGAGTAGGTTTACCCCATTAATGTACTTGGTAGAGTAAACGTGTTTCTTCATGTAAGACATAAGACATTATGGGGAGATTTTCCCAGACACAGATTAAGCCATGTCCTGGACTAATAAGCAACATCAATGGAAAATCAGTCAAAATGTGTTGTTGTCCAGGACTAGGTGTAATCTGTGTTTGCAAAACCGCTCCTTAACCCTACATTTGACCAAGCCTAATATATAAGTCTACTGAGACAAGGTAGTTGACAGTTTTAGAAAATGGTTTACGTTCCTGTTATAAACAATGGAGTAATGCAACCTTATATTTTTGGGTTATGATAGGGTAAGACAGTTGCACTATGCACTTGAGACATTTATAAGTTATAGTATTTATAGGCTCAATTTGTAATTGCTTAATACATTATTTACACACACCCATTGATTCTTAAAGAATATAACTTATATAGTAAATGCCTCATGAGCTTAGTCCAATTGTCATATCCCACCAGTACCCAAAATATATGCTTGTTCTACTCAATTGTTTGTAAACAATGTAATTTGAAACAAACACTGTTTAGCCTCTGAATATGGTTCAAATTGTCATTTTGTATCCATAGCTCAATCGATACATCTGAGAGTGGTTTTGTAATGTCAGTTGAGTTGACTCAACAAATCACAGCACAGATTGAAGGATACAGATACACTTCCTGCTTTTACTTCCTGGCATGGGTACACTCAAAATGGCTGCCAATCCACCCATTATGCCATCATTGACTTATTATTATTATTATTATTATTATAATTTCTCCACCAATTCTTCAGCTTTTTACCAAAACAGCTTTGTTGTTGTTTGAACTGCAGATTTCCATTGTCAAATTAGCTTTTGGATATCCTGTCTTTTTCGGCTTCAGACAAAAGCTAATATTTCACTTAAAACATAGTAAAAAAATAAATAAAATCCAGGTTTTTTCCCCCCAGAAGGTCTGATAATAGCACAAGTCCTGCCACCAAACATTATTACTGTGCATTGTAACTATTTGAAATGGCATAAAACAACATGGCTGGCTGTCAATGGCAGCCTAAAGTGGTTGGTTTTCAAAATGGTACAGCTTTTTCACAGTTTAAGCTACAGACACTAGACTGTAAAAATAAAATATCTTACAATTACTGAACTAGTTTATGAACTATACTATAATGATTTAAACGTGCATATATTTGCATAAAAGGAATACCACAGTACCTAACTTCCCCCATGATGGATTTTCTGAATATCGCGTCGGGCCGAACAACGGCATTTACCTGTTTATTTGGATACCCATTACTCTTCCTGGGGTCCACAAAAAAAACACAAAACATGACAAGTAACAAAACACTGATATACAAGGACAGTCACACAATTTTTTTTATACAACGATATACAAACAATACAACAACAAAAATAAACCACCCACGAGCCCCCAGTTGGGGAACCCTGATACAGTCAAGTTAGTTCAGACAGTATGACCGGGAGAGGTAGGTGAGGCCAAATGTAAGATGAGAGCCATTATGATAGATGTGTGGCAGAAGCGGTGGGACAGCGAGCCCAAGGGCCAGCATTTATATGCCCTCCAAAGAAGCATGTGTGGATGTATGGTTGTAAGTACCGGTATGTGGAAGAGAGGGAAAGATTGATGTGTAGGGTTATTGAGGTTGGACGGGGATAGGTGGGGGTTGGAAGGTATTTGGGGTATGGGGGAGGGTTTGTTAGAAGTTAGGAGGGCTCTTTTAGTTTTTTCTTAGTTGTACAGGATTAGGTAGGAGGGTTTAGTTTTTCTTAATGTTAGTTTAGTCTGTAAGCTGTGATTGAGTACACACTCCAGTACAGTAGGTGGCAGCATTCCCATCTGTTTGTTTGTGGCTGCCATAATACCAAAGAAGAAGAAACCCGGAAGTGGTTTCTGGTAATTGACTCGTAAACTAACGAGTCATGGGTACATTCCCAATGTGCCTGGTATTGTGATGCAATCATTTCCATGGTAGTTTGGAATGTGCTATCAACTGATGCTAGATTGCCATGATAATGTAGAATGTTCATTCAAATGATGCTAACTGATGTGGCTCATGCAATGGAATGTGTAAGGGATAATCAACAAGGGGAAATGCGTTCTATGGAAAATAATCAACGACGTGGAAGGTGTGTTCCATGACACGCTAGCGAAGTGGAACTAGCCTTCCACGGAATGCATAGAGACCCAAGTTGATTATATCCCTTTAATACCATGGCTATAATTTAACACATTTGCCTCTAGAAATGTGTTCATTTGAAGGTAGAGATGTATTCAACATCCACTGAAGTAGCTAGCAAGTTTACTAGATGGCTACAGTAGTTGCCTTGGTAACCAAAAAACAGAATTACTAGCTTAGCAGTAGCTAGCAAGTTTACTAGATGGCTACAGTAGTTGCCTTGGTAACCAAAAACAGATTTACTAGTTTAGCTAACCAAACCATCAGTCCTAGCAATAATGTTTTCAATTCAACTTTTGCTTTCAAAAGCAGCTCAAACATAGAACATGTAAGAATAAACTATAGCCATGGAATTCTACCATGCTGATATACCGTGCGTTAGAGGGAAATAATGCACGCTCTAGAATGCCATTCAAGTCGATCTGAAATGAGTATTCAACAATGCCATGATATATATTTTTTTGTAATGTCAGTTGAGTTGACTCAACAAATCACAGCAGATTGAAGGGTACACGCTTTTACTTCCTGGCATGGGTAAACTCAAAATGGCTGCCAATCCACCCATTATGCAATCATTGACTTGAATGGAGACACCCTTTCTATTCATTCTTATTTCTATGGGTTTTGCATAGGTGAGTGAATACCATACTGTAACGGTAGGACAACAAGTGGGTTGAGAGCCCTGTTTAACAAGCTGTTAAACTGGTTCAAACCACTATTTTGGAAGTGGAATGGCGGTGAGTAGTGAGAATGCGGCGATGGAGAATATGGAGAGAAGGTTGGAGAAGCAACAGCTGGACGGAATCATGGTGGAAGCAGAAGTGCTGGTTGATTCTGATGGCGCGTTGAGCAAGCTCGGTGAGTGAGTGGAAGACTGTGGTAAGAGCCTTCGTAAATAAATCGTTACAGTGCCGAAATTGCTAAAAGTATGGCCATTTCTCAAGTGTATCAACGGAATCAACATGTAGTTGAAGAATCTGATGATGTATGGTGTAGCAAATGTGGTGAAAATCACATTGCCGAATTCTTGGGAGTGCCAAGTAAAGAAATTTGAAGTTGCAAGGATCCTAGATGTACAACAGGTCTCATACAGAGAGGTGCGGGAAATTGTTTAAGGAGCAAGTGGAGCTGAGGAGGCTATGGCAGTGGATGACCCGCAACCGGTTCAGAATGTTGCTCAACAGTTGAGTGATACTGATACATTGATTGTAAAGAAGGTAGATTTTGTGGCGTTTATTGTGCATGTGATTAATTGTACTGCCCAAACAAACAAGAATTCTAAGAAACTGTACAGATTTGTAGGTGTGGCTGAAAGATTTTTGGGTTTGCAGGAATGAATAGAGGTCTTTATTGTCACACACCGGATAGGTGCAGTGAAATATGTTTTTTTAACAGCCGAAGCATTGCAGGGAATACTGAATGATGATGTTCACCTATCCCAGGCCCCTGAACCTGTGTAGGGATTTGATTTGGATTGGACTGTGATCAAAGGAGTGGGATTGTTTTTTTTATTTATCGGTTGTTTTTTTGTACAACAACAAAAAATATTTCCGTAATGGACATTTTTTTTTTACAGTTTACTACCCGTATAGTAGGTGTCGAAGTGGACATTAAATGTGTGTGAATGCCATTATACCAGAGAAGAAGAAGAAGAAGTAACATTCGTGCCTGGAGTAGTAGACACACGTCGTTTAACCCGAATGATTGGCGGAATGGAGGAGGAAAGCCTATCGGCTGTCGTTTGATGTTTTTCTACCGACTCATGTACAATTTGGGTATGTGAGATCTGTGGTGAGACCGTAGGTACATTTGAGACCGCTTCAGTGTTATAATTGTAAAACCTTTGGACACGTGGCAAGTGTTTGCAGAAGAAACAAAGATGTTGTTGTTGAAGAGTGTGAGGAAGCATGGTGCTGTAATTGTAATGGGAATCACGCTCCCGAGTTCCCGGTGTGCCCTGTTAGGGTAAAAGAGGTTGCAGTAGCTAGGATCAGGGCTATCCAGCAGGTCTCTATGTGGAGGCAGTGCAAATAGTGGAAGGAGCAAGTGGAGATAAATGAGAGTGATACCCCACAGCCTGCAGTGAATGTCGTTCATCAGAGAGATCCTGAGGTACTAATAGTGAAGAAGGTAGACTTTGTTGCATTTACTGCGCAAGTGATAAATTATACTGGACAAACTAATAAAAAATCGAAGAAACTACAAATCATTGTGAAGGTGGCAGAAATATTTATGGATCTTCAGGACAGCGGAAATGTTACAGGAAATAGTGAATGAAGAGGTTCCCCCCTCTCAGGCTCCTGGGCCTGTGTAGGGAACTGAGAAGATATTTGAATCCAATTGAAGGAGTAATGTTTTTGTTTTTGTTCCCCCTTCCCCTATTATTTCTACATTAAAGTTTATCCGTTTTCACCCATCCCAATAGGTGGCGGCATGCACCTCAAACGTTGGTTGCGGAGCGCCATAATACCATAGAAGAAGAGCCCCATGAAACGACACCATATATACATTCTACAGACCCTACTGAGTATTCCCTACAATAGTTTTACTGCTGCACCTAGAATAGTTTTTGCTCTATAAGCCTATATGTATTCCATATACAGTGATTCACATTGTGGCCAATGGAATGGGTGGAGAATAAGGCCAGCAACACTCCATATTTTTCAGAGCCCATATACAGTGATACAGTGATTCACATTGGGGGCATTTATTTGACCTTGAAACATGTCTTAAAACCCAAATGTAATGGAAATGTCACTTTAAATATATAATTATTAATGTTTAGACAATTATTTATCATATATCATTAATAAGGGATGGAACAAAAATGTACAGAATGGTTACCTGGAAGAAGAAAAAGGTTATAGGCTATTTAGTGTGGTCTCAATCAAATCCAAAAGCCTATAGGCTACTCAAAGTGCATGCTCGGAGAAGCACAGAGCAAAGTTTTATTTCTAAGATAGCTCCTGGGATGGTGTAAATACAAGTAGGCTGCGTTACACACTGCAATAGATATTCCAACCCTGATCCCGGCCTGCTCTTGCTGATCAAAAACGTGTGCTGCCTAACCAATGGCTGTGCTGTGTAGGCCTACGGTGTCAGTTCAGGAGGAGAGTCAAAGGCTTCTTCCGATAATTTTAGTTGATTAGGCCTAGTCCAAAAAATGTACTATCTTGCATGCAGACTAGCCTATAGCCTATGTTCTGTTCAGTTGGAGAAGGAGAGCGCAAAGAGGAGGAGGAGGACCGGAGGTCAACTTTGATAGCTAGCTACTACTATAATTGATTTTATTAAAAACAATATGTTTATTGCCCATGATGTATTTATCAGAGTTATTCACCTCACAATAAGCCAGATTGGCGTAACTTACATTCTGGTGCTGAAACTTAAAGCAGCATCGCGGCACAATCAATCGGAAATGGACAGCTCATGGTGCTGAAGTAGGCAAATTCGAGTAGGCATACCAGTTCAACGTCTTTCATTTTAATTAGACTTTACTAACAACAAGAGGGCTTTGTGTTGGAGTCTATTCCTTTCTATTTAAGAAATAAGAGGTAGGCCTACTGGGCTATAGGCTGATACAGTGGGTCCTCATTTAAAAGTTGTGTCATACTGCAGCACAGCTTGCGGGATGCTGTGGAATGGTATGGCATGTTGGAGTGCATGACGTCATAGTATTTTACTGTCAGCCATTGTTGCCATTAATGCTAGTTCAACCACCAGTGGACATATTTGAGAGCGTCTTTCAGAAGCTTGTTGGCGCTTGCTTACTTTTCCAAATAATCCTACAGAGGTCCATGCATGCCAGACGTTTTGATTGGTATACCCTATCCGAAAGAGCATATTCCAAGGTTTTTAATTAACCTAGTATTTTTACAGATGGTCTCTCTTTCAAAATATAATGTTTTCCTAGAATAACAGCAGCTCCATACTTCTGATGACAATCAGCAAATACCCATTTGGGGAAAATATCCTTTCAATTTTATTCTGTTATATTCCATCATATTCATATTGTAAAGGGCTGGGGAAAATAAGCATGTGATATCTGCTAAATAAACAAGTGAATTTCATTGACATGGCGCAGCCATAGCCTCAGCTACTATAGCACAGATAAATAAATCTTAAAACATGCTATTCTGTTCTTTTGAAATAAATTGTCTTAGTACCATGTTTTTTATGACCTCCCTAAACAAAATATTAATGGATTTATTTGTGATTGTGTATATTAAATAGATGTATTAGACTGGCGGCTATTGGTAGGCTACTCGTCGAGTCCTGGCTATTCTACTGTTAATATGCTTATGATGCAGCAGACCTTTCATGGCGCTTTGAGGATAAAATGCTCAGAAAGTTTGAGTATTTTATTATATTTATCTCAATGTAGGCTTACTGCTAGAGTGTCAAATACACATATTTAGGAAAAGTCAGGGACAGGTGGGTTTGTCACGATCGTTATGAGAAGCGGACCAAGGCGTAGCGTGATAGGCGTACATACTTTTATTAAGTGTACACAACACGAACAAAAACAACAAAACGATACGTGAAGTCCTAGGTAATACAACAAACCATACGGAACAAGATCCCACAATAAACTAGTGAACACAGGCTGCCTAAGTATGGTCCCCAATCAGAGACATCGAGCTACAGCTGTCTCTGATTGGGAACCACGCTGGCCAACATAGAAATAAACGATCTAAAACAAAACCCATAGAAAACTAAACATAACAAGTCCACACCCTGGCTCAACATTTAAGAGTCCCCAGAGCCAGGGCGTGACAGTACCCCCCACCCCAAAGGCGCGGACTGCAACCGCGCCAACCAAACACAACAGGGGAGGGGCCGGGTGGGCTCCGGGCGTGACCACCACTCTCCCTCTACCCCCCCGTAGCACCCCTGGTCTGGTCTGGCCCCGCTGGCCAGAGCTGGACTGGACACCGGTGGAGCGGATTGCTCTGGCTCCGGAGTGGAGCAGCTGACCGGTGCCGGTCACCGGTAGAACAGGCACGGACCGTGCCGGACTGACGACGCGCACCACTGGCTTGGTGCGGGGAGCAGGAACGGGCCGGACCGGGCTGACGACGCGCACCACTGGCTTGGTGCGGGGAGCAGGAACGGGCCGGACCGGGCTGACGACGCGCACCACTGGCTTGGTGCGGGGAGCAGGCACGGGCCGGACTGGGCTGACGACGCGCACCACAGGCTTGGTGCGAGGGACAGGAACAGGCCGGACCGGGCTGGCGACGCGCACCACTGGTTTGGTGCGAGGGACAGGAACAGGCCGGGCTGGCTGTGGAGACGGACTGGAGGTCTGGAGCGGAGAGCTGACACAACCCGTCCTGGCTGAATGCCTATTTCCACACAATCTGTGTGAGGCATCAGCACAGGACGTACAGGGCTGTGCACTTGTACTGGCCCTACAGCACGTGGCACTGGCGCAGGATATCCGGGACCGAGGAGGGGTACTTGAGGCCACGAGCGTTGAGCCGGCACACTCCGTCCTGGCTGCATGCCCACCTTAGCACGACACGTGCGTGGTGCTAGCACAGGACGTAGAGGACTGTGCCGGAACACTCGCGGCACAGTACGTGGCTCCGCATAACACGGAACCTGCCCAGTCTCACGCTGCCTAGCCTGAGTACGGGGAGTTGGCTCTGCTCTACCTCTAGGCTCCGCCAACCACCCTTCCAGCCCCCCAAACCTGGTGGCCTCCTCTCCTAGTCCGCCGATGCGCCCTGTAGCTGCCTCCAGCTGCCCCGTCATCCACGCCGTGTGCCCCCCCAAATATTTTTATTGGGGTTGCCTCTCGTGTGTCCGTCGTCAGCACGGTTGGCGCCATTTCTCCTCTCCTGCCTGGGAATTTACTTTTGCCCATGGCCCTCTGCCCGCGAATATGTCCTCCCAAGACCACCATTGGCCCACCTGCGACATCGCCATACTCTCCTCCTGGGCACGCTGCTTGGTCCTCCTTTGAAGGTGGGATCTTCTGTCACGATCGTTATGAGAAGCGGACCAAGGCGCAGCGTGACAGGCGTACATACTTTTATTAAGTGTACACAACACGAACAAAAACAACAAAACGATACGTGAAGTCCTAGGTAATAAAACAAACCATACGGAACAAGATCCCACAATAAACTAGTGAACACAGGCTGCCTAAGTATGGTCCCCAATCAGAGACAATGAGCTACAGCTGTCTCTGATTGGGAACCACCCTGGCCAACATAGAAATAAACGATCTAGAACAAAACCCATAGAAAACTAAACATAACAAGTCCACACCCTGGCTCAACATTTAAGAGTCCCCAGAGCCAGGGCGTGACAGGGTTCAAGGTTTTTATTGAAATTAAGTTATTGAAATGACATGGAGCTGTAGGCTTAAGAGTCCTGTTTACTGTAGCTGTCTTAACATAACTTACTTATTGGCCTAAAGGCCTACTTTAATATAATATCAATCAATCATTCATTCGTGCATACCATCACACAGCATACAAGTCATCATTGTCTTTAAATACAATCAAGCATTTTTGTTATAAAACTAAATAACAAAGGGAGCCTTGAATAATTAAACAATGAATACACCGCAACATGTCTGCTAAAGTGATTAAATTCACGAATGCATTTTACTGTTTTTAATCTTCTTTGTACTAAAGACTTTAAAACCTTTTTTGTTAGAACAGACTAAATGGGATTGATTATAATTTGTTTGTAAACCATTATTGTATTTGTTGTGCTGTTTATACTGTTGGAAATGTTGCTTAATTAAATTGATGAATATTATGGTGTTTCTATTCCAAGAAAATGCATTTAACAGTAACCTATGTAGGCCTCAAGGTTTCCGTTAGGAAAATGGGGTGCTTTACAACGTGACCTGTCGGGAGTAGGCCTAGGCTACTAAACGACTGCGAGTGAAGAGAAAAATAATCCTAACATTTCCACAGCCTAGTTATAGCCTAACTAATATCCAAACGGAGATTCAGTGAAAATAAAATCTGATTGATTTATCAAGACCAGTCCCCATGCTTGTCTCAAAGCAGCGCGAAACGGTAATGAAATAGTTGACCACACACGGGTAGGCTATTGCTTCAAATTCTATTATAACAGTTGGATGACTTTGGGAGTTTCAGTAAGCAACAATTTGTTGCCTTCAATTGCATTAGCCTGCTTTATTCCAATATGTGACCCAACACCTGGATTCGGTCCTATGTAGCAAAAAATATATATATATTTTTTTACATTGGATAAAAGTAGAGTCTCAGGGCTAGAAAATTGTATATTATACACTGCAGTTGAGGAACAATGGGAAAGTAATTCTGCTTTGAATGTTGATAAACTTGTAACCCCACTTTTGAGAAAATTGCCCTTGAATGTTTTGGTACACCTACTGGAGTGCTCTTCTTTGTCTACACCCATTCAGCATCGTTCACACCCTCTTAAGCCTTAGCCCCACCCATCTCTTTAAGGATTCACATGTGAGGCCATATGCTAAACAGAGTGAGTAGTGAAGTAAACAACCAAAGATTTCAAGACTAAAAGTGGTAAAAGTAGTAGCCTACAATAAGGAAAAAATGCAGGAAAAATACACTTTATCTAGTCCTTGGCCTATATCCTAATCTGACTTTGGTGCAGGTCATGTTGTTCTTCACATTACCGTCTCTGGTAAACACACACTATATCAACTAAAATCGAAGTTTATTTGTCAAATGCACAGGATACAGAAGGTGTAAACAGTACACTATAACCACCCCCCAGCCACATCTAGCTAAGTGGATGGGTCACTATTGTCTAGACATGTACACATGTTCATGAAATACAATAGATGGCCGTGATCACCCCCAGACACACACCTGGCTAACTTGATGGGTAATGTAATCAGCTGGCGAAGTGGAGTCTTTTGTTTAGACATGTAGCTAGCTAAACAATGAACCTGCATAATCCCAACTCATACTACTACCAATACAAACATTGTCATAGCTGTAATATGAATCTACAGGTAGCTAAAGCTAACCAACTAGGTTAAATGTTAGCTAGCTATCATTAGGCTATAACTAACAACGCAAATGGATTTCTGATTCAAATAATATTACTACACAGATCATACAAGTAAAGTTAGCTAGCAAGCCAGCAAGCTAACATTCACTAGCTTGCAATGAAAATAACTTTCTGACAAAATTTGAAAATTATAATATCAGAAAATGTAGCTAGACTCTTACCCTAAGAACGCTTCACGGCAGACTGGAACCATTTAACTCTGTCTTGTTTGGCCAGCGTTGTGTCAAGTCTCTCCGCTTCACACTGACTGTGGTGTGGACAGAAAGTAGCCCATCACAACTTTTTCCAACATATCTGTCGATAGCGCCTGCTAAATTCAGGGCATCAATGTTGTTGAGAAAAGTTGCAAAACTTTTGTAGTTCTCGATGGCTAACATTATATCGTCAAAAACGCCATGGTAGAAAGGACTATCAACAAATACTGAGCAGCTCATGTTATAGACAGAACCATGCTACATGGCAGACTCATCCATTATCTCAGCCAATCATGGCTAGCGGGAAGGTTCCAGTCTTTTTCCGTGGCTAAACCAACTAACAATTGTATTCGTATTTACAGATTGAATACAAGTTTGTTATTAAGGCAAATGAAAGTTCACATGTTTCTGAAGGCATTTCTGCCAAAAAACACATTTTGATAAAAAATAAAAAATAAAAAGACGTTCAAATGCCTCTTCTGTGATGTGCGACATAAGCCTAGCTTCCTGAAACGGGTCACATATTTCCGTCATTCAGTGATATTTATTCCCATAGTTATTCATTATGGATACATCCACATGTGGTTAGAAAACAGTGCATGTGGTGGGCTGTGCAAAGAGATGGGTGAAGTGACATGCCTCGCAAACATCCAGTAATGCATTTAAAGTCCCTAAACTTGGCAAGAGTCTATTTTCCTGTTGATTGCCCATCAACGGTGGATGGCTTCTTTTGTATTCCACTTTATTGGAATGGCTGCTAAACCATTTACACCTGGCCCACAGCGTTGTAGAGTACTTACAGTACAGTGCACCATTCTCTGCATGACTCTCTACCAATGCCACCAGATGCTTCTTTCTATTGTTGTTATCTATTTGTTAAAATTCCAGAAGTAAATGTAATGAATGAAACAAATCAATTAAATAGCTCAGGTCTTGAAAATATGTGAAAACTTTATTTATTTATCTGTGCTTAGTAGCCGAGGCTTCATGGCTTCGCCACCAACTTGTTAATTTAGCAGACATCACTTGCGTATATTCAGTCAACACATACAGTGAGGGAAAAAAGTATTTGATCCCCTGCTGATTTTGTACGTTTGCCCACTGACAAAGACATGATCAGTCTATAATTTTAATTGTAGGTTTATTTGAACAGTGAGAGACAGAATAACAACAAAATAATCCTGAAAAACGCATGTCAAAAATGTTATGAATTGATTTGCATTTTAATGAGGGAAATAAGTATTTGACCCCTCTGCAAAACATGATTTAGTACTTGGTGGCAAAACCCTTGTTGGCAATCACAGAGGTCAGACGTTTCTTGTAGTTGGCCACCAGGTTTGCACACATCTCAGGAGGGATTTTGTCCCACCCCTCTTTGCAGATCTTCTCCAAGTCATTAAGGTTTTGAGGCTGACGTTTGGCAACTCGAACTTTCAGCTCCCTCCACATATTTTCTATGGGATTAAGGTCTGGAGACTGGCTAGGCCACTCCAGGACCTTAATGTGCTTCTTCTTGAGCCACTCCTTTGTTGCCTTGGCCGTGTGTTTTGGGTCATTGTCATGCTAGAATACCCATACAAGACCCATTTTCAATGCCCTGGCTGAGGGAAGGAGGTTCTCACCCAAGATTTGACGGTACATGGCCCCGTCCATCGTCCCTTTGATGCGGTGAAGTTGTCCTGTCCCCTTAGGAGAAAAACACCCCAAAAGCATAATGTTTCCATCTCCATGTTTGATGGTGGGGATGGTGTTCTTGGGGTCATAGGCAGCATTCCTCCTCTTCCAAACACAGCGAGTTGAGTTGATGCCAAAGAGGTCGATTTTGGTCTCATCTGACCACAACACTTTCACCCAGTTCTCCTCTGAATCATTCAGATGTTCATTGGCAAACTTCAGACAGGCCTGTATATGTGCTTTCTTGAGCAGGGGGACCTTGCGGGCGCTGCAGGAATTCAGTCCTTCACGGCGTAGTGTGTTACCAATTGTTTTCTTGGTGACTATGGTCCCAGCTGCCTTGAGATCATTGACAAGATCCTCCCGTGTAGTTCTGGGCTGATTCCTCACCGTTCTCATGATCATTGCAACTCCACAAGGTGAGATCTTGCATGGAGCCCCAGGCAGAGGGAGATTGACAGTTATTTTGTGTTTCTTCCATTTGTGAATAATCGCACCAACTGTTGTCACCGTCTCACCATGCTGCTTGGCGATGGTCTTGTAGCCCATTCCAGCCTTGTGTAGGTCTACAATCTTTTCCCTGACATCCTTGGAGAGCTCTTTGGTCTTGGCCATGTTGGAGAGTTTGGAATCTCATTGATTGATTGCTTCTGTGGACAGGTGTCTTTTATACAGGTAACAAGCTGAGATTAGGAGCAATCCCTTTAAGAGTATGCTCCTAATCTCAGCTCATTACCTGTATAAAATATACCTGGGAGCCAGAAATCTTTCTGATTGAGAGGAGGTCAAATACTTATTTCCCTCATTAAAATGCAAATCAATTTATAAAATTTTTGACATGCGTTTTTCTGGATTTTGTTGTTGTTATTCTGTCTCTCACTGTTCAAATAAACCTACTATTGAAATTATAGACTGATCATTTATTTTTCAGTGGGCAAACATACAAAATCAGCAGGGGATCAAATACTTTTTTCCCTCACTGTATTTATTTTAAGAATATAATGGAATATAACATAACATTTTTGTTTCTCTTAGAATAAAAACCTTACAATGTAACAACAGTTTTAGTAAATAATAGGCTACAGTCCAGTTACAGCTTCTTCCGACTAAGTAGAAACAAACAAAATAAGTGTATTTTATTTTTAGCATGTGCCATGGACAGAGGAAGAACAATTCTTACACTATTGTTCTAAATTCAATCACCCTCTTCTTCTTCATCCTCATCATTCAGTTAATTCAAATTCAATTGTAAAAAATGTCACTCCTGTTTAGGAGCCGGTGATTGTCAAGCAAATGATTGTCAAGCAAATAACTGTCGGTCTCATGGTAATTGACCGTTAATGAACATAAACACATTTAGCATCTTCTGGCTTCCACACATAGCCTACAAGCCACTGATGCAGACCTTTGGAACATCTACATTTAAAAAAGTCTAATAAATCCATTTAATATAGCCTACACCTTCACCATTAATCCATTATTTATTTTAGACAGGTCTAAAGAAACATGATATGAAGAAAATGTAGTCTATTTCAGAAGAACAGAATAGCATACTCTGAGTTGTCCTTATGTTAGGTCATGATCTGGCTCTGCCATATGGCTGTGGGCTACAGTTGTTCATTTAGCAGACAAGATTTGCTTCCATGGCATTATTTTATATTATTTTATAGTATGAAGAAAACAATTGAACAAAGCTGAATAAAATAGAAAGGATATTTTCTCCAAACGATTTGAGGGAGTGCGCACAAATGCGGCTATTCTGTGTTTAGTGTTTAACAAAGAAATAGGTACTCCTATATGTTTAATTTAGAGTTATTTATGGAACTTTAGTTGTTCTACAAACATTGGGCTATATGTTTTGATTTTAATACATTGTGAGACTCTAATTGTCACGGATTCAGCCGAGGCTGCTCCTCCTCCTTGCTCGGGCAGGCATCGGCGTTCGTCGTCACCGGAGTACTAGCTGCTACCGATCCATGTTTCTGTGTTAGACTTGTTATATCTTGATTATGTACACCTGTTTCCCATTATGTTGTATTGTCTTCCCTATTTAACCCTCTGTCGTACACTGTGTGTTGTGTGTGATTGTTCTCGTTATCGGCTGTCGTTAGTGTGCGGGTTATTTCCTCCCTGTGTGAAGATTGTATATGTTCAGTTTACTTTCAAGTAAAGTACGTTTTGGAATAGCTCTGTGTCCTGCGTTTGACTTCGCCCACCGCAATTCACTGACGCCTTTGACACTAATGATGATTTGAAAAAAGTTGCTTGAAAGGCATGAGTTCTGCTTAGTTTTTTTGCGCAGGCTGTACACACTTCTTCAGTCTCTCATTCACAATTTGAGCAGCACTTGATAATGCCTCGAATTTCCCGGCAGCATCCCCTTTGTGTGGCCATAATGCACCCTAAAAAAATCCATGCCTGAGTGCTGCCTGCGCCGAAGCACCTCTCATCTCACACACTCAGCTCTCTATCACATAATAGGGTCTTTCTCACAGGCTACAAGTGAAGAAAGACACATCGGGGACGCAACTGTGCGTGTACTTATCCAATTCCGATGTGCATATTGAAGATATTGGAAGAGCTGTGCACATTTACTTTTCGTCAGCCAACAGTAGGCCTAACGAACAGCAAAAGCACTAGCCTATGTCAATCTACTATCCCCCACAGTACAAACGTTGACCTATTCTATTCTGTGCGAGAAATAAAGATTCCAAGCATAGTCTGGGACAGTTGTGGGATGCGATAGATCCCAAATTAAAACAACCACTAGCATCAAAAAAACTTTTTTGCGCAATGAGGCTGATGCAACAGATCAGAACGTTTAGCTGAAAATGTTGATAAACTATTAGGCTATTTCTTCACATTATAAGTGCAGCAATGCGCACACAGCAGTAGGCTATAAGCACGAATGTTCCATTAGCGGAAAACACCATTATCAAAAGTCACTGCAAATGCGATTATGCATGTAATGCTTTTATTATAAAGGTGCATTTTTATGGTGAAAATTATCTTCCCCAAACTTGAAACTCACACACTGCTTATGTATGCCAGTTAGGCTCTACACCCCTTGTAAAGCGGATTAATGTGCTTAATTTGTTATTTGCTTAAGAAGTTATTTGGCCACTTTAGTTGTGATACAAACCTTATCAAAACATATAGGCCTATGGGCTAGACTACATGAGGTGTGTGACTATGATTAGAAAAAGTCACAAAAAAAAGCAATATATAATTCACAAGTGATAGGCTAATATTGTCACCCATCAGACTATTCTTGATTTAATCTTGTCTTTACATATACTAAATAATATATGTGTGAAATTTGTTTTGATTTAGAATCGATCATGCACCTGTCTCGAAACAGGGGCAGGGAAAAAATACATGTCATCTCTGCACTTAAATAGCTTATGGAGGGAAAGCTTTCCGCTAGATGTTGGAACATTGCTGCAGGGACTTGCTTCCATTCAGCCACAAGAGCATTAGTGAGGTCGGACACTGATATTGGGCGATTTAGGTTAGGCTCGCAGTCGGCGTTCCAATTCATCCCAAAGGTCTATTCGATGGGGTTGAGGTCAGGGCTCTGTGCAGGCCAGTCAAGTTCTTCCACACCGATCTCGACCAACCTTTATGGACCTCGCTTTGTGCACGTGGGCATTGTCATGCTGGAAAGGGACTTCCCCAAACTGTTGCCACAAAGTAAGAAGCACAGAATTGTCTAGAATGTCATTGTATGAGTAGCATTAAGATTTCCCTTCACTGGAACTAAGGGGCCTAGCCCGAATCATGAAAAACAGCCCCAGACCATTATTCCTCCTCCACCAAACTTTACAGTTGGCACTTTGCATTGGGGCAGGTAGCATTCTCCTGGCAGCCGCCAAACCCAGATTATTCTGTTGGACTGCCAGATGGTGAAGCGTGATTCATCACTCCAGAGAACGCGTTTCCACTGCTCCAGAGTCCAATGGTGGTGAGCTTTACACCACTCCTCTCTCTCTCTCTCTCTCTCTCTCTCTCTCTCTCTCTCTCTCTCTCTCTCTCTCTCTCTCTCTCTCTCTCTCTCTCTCTCTCTCTCTCTCTCTCTCTCTCTCTACACACATACATATACACATACATATCCTTTAAAAAAATATATTTCCCTTTATTACCCCACCACCCCTTCCCTAATTGGAGTAAACTAGTGAACCACAATGCTTAGGCCTCTACTTCCATCTTAAACATACTATATACATTTTATGGACAAGGTCAATTTTACAATAATTCTATTTTGTTTGTTTTTACTCCTGAACTTCATCAACCTCTCCGATCATTTTCATGATGTCCATCCGGTTTGCTTCTATATGCCATATCTTTCTAACTGTGCTCTTTCACAAAAGCTCTCAACCTATAACCTATGAAAAAGTATTTGCCAGACCTGTTAGCAAGACATTTGCGGAATTTGTTGTGTCAAATGTGGTTTAGCTGCCTTTCTGTCTGTCTGTCCATCTGTCCGTCCCTCTCTCTGTATTGTATTTTGCTCTCAATCTCATGCAGGCCCTCCTCAATGCACAACAATGTCATTCATACAGTGCTGTGAAGAAGTATTTGCCCCCTTTCTACTTTTCTCTACTTTTGCATATTTGTGATACTGAATGTTATCAGATCTTCAACCAAAACCTAATATTAGATAAAGGGAACATAAGTGAACAAATAACACAACAATTACATATTTATTTCATTTATTTCATAAACAAAGTTATGCAACACCCAATTCCCCTGTGTGAAAAATTAATTGCCCCCTTACACTCAATAACTGGTTGTGCCACCTTTAGCTGCAATGACTCCAACCAAATGCTTCCTGTAGTTGTTGATCAGTCTCTCATGTCGCTGTGGAGGAATTTTGGCCCACTCTTCCATGCAGAACTGCTTTAACTCAGTGACGTGTGGGTTTTCAAGCATAAACTGCTTGTTTCAAGTCCTGCCACAATATCTCAATTGGAATTAGGTCAGGACTGACTAGGCCATTCCAAAACTTCCAATTTGTTGCTTTTTAGCAATTTTCATGTAGACTTGATTGTGTGTTTTGGATCATTGTCTTGCTGCTTGACCCAGCTGCACTCCAGCTTCAGCTCACAGACGGATGGTCTGACATTCTCCTGTAGAATTCTCTGATACAGAGCAGAATTAATGGTTCCTTCTATTAAGGCAAGTCGTCCAGGTCCTGAGGCAGCAAAGCATCCCCAAACCATCACACCACCACCACCATGCTTGACCTTTGGTATGATGTTCTTACTGTGGAATGCAGAGTTTGGTTTTCGCCAGGCATTACTGGAACCATGTAGTTCAAAAAGTTATACATTTGAATCATCTGTCCATAGAACGTTCTTCCAAGCGTCTTGATGATCATCCAGGTGATTTTTGGCAAACTTAAGTCAACTTTTTGGACGAGATGGGTCCCATTATGCCTGGCGAAAACCAAACACTGCATTCCACAGTAAGAACATCATACCAAAGCTCAAGCATGGTGGTGGTGGTGTGATGGTTTGGGGATGCTTTGCTGCCTCAGGACCTGGACGACATGAATTCTGCTCTGTATCAGAGAATTCTACAGGAGAATGTCAGACCATCCGTCTGTGAGCTGAAGCTGAATCCCCAGGTAAATATTACAATATTTTAGCCATTCCTGGACCTGTGTCCAAATACAAGCTACAAATGGACAGTACCAAAACAGATGATCTAATGATTGTGTCTCTTTGCAGCAAAATCTGCAGAACTGGGAAGATTGTATTCCCCATATAAATAAAATTCTATTGGTAGCAAGAATTTTATATAATAATTTAAATTGAAAAATTATAATTTTTGAATCCGGCGTCATTTTGCGTATCAGTTCATAAACACTATGCCATGGGATAGGTACGTCAAAAATCTCTTCCCAACTATTTTGCAATCTATATGGGACGGCTGTCAATCCTTTGGTCCTTAAATGAAACTGGTATACTTTTTTATTTATCACAGTTTTCTTTAACCAATTATGTTCTTTAATGCAAGGCCGACAGACAAGTTCCTTACTTTTTCCCCCTTCCACTTTCCTCTTCCATTTTTGCGGTAATGCTGCAATTATTTGGTTGTAATTTTGTGTAGAGCAGACATTTCCATATGTTTTTGTTAGCTGCATGTGCGACATAACTCCAACAGTCCTACCGATGATAACATTTATGAAGATTATACCTTTTTCTTTTCAATTTTTTTTTATCAATTAGTATATTTGAGTTTAACCACAATATTTGTTGCATTATTTGTGCTGTCGTTTCTGGAGGAATAAATTGAAATTGCAACCAACTTTCTATGGCTTGTTTTAGAAATAGTGATATTTGGGAGATGATTTCCTTTTCAAATAACTGAAAGTGAGAGGTTGTAATCTGAATAAAGGGAAAAAGGCCATTCTTGAATATTGGGTGAGACAATCTTTCTAATTTGCTAGAGAACATTTACATTTTAGTCATTTAGCAGACGCTCTTATCCAGAGCGACTTAAAGTTAGTGAGTGCATACATTTTCATAACCAGTTCGGATTTAAGTATAACTTTTGTATGACTGAAGCTTTTAGTGATAGGTCTAATGCTTTAATATTTAATCATTTCTGTCCTCCGAATTCATATTCATTATATAAAAGGCCCGTTTAATTTTGTCTGGCTTGCCGTTCCAAATAAAATGAATTTTTTTTTTTCTCATATAATTTAAAAACTGTTCGCTAGGCGTAGGCAAGACCATAGGCAAATAGGTAAACTGGGATATTACTAAGGAGTTAATCAGGGTGATTTTTCCACAAATTGACAGGTATTTACCTTTCCATGGTAGCAAGATCTTATCTATTTTTGCTAACTTTCTATTCAAATGTATTGGAGTGAGATCATTTATTTCATTTGGGATATGTATTTCCCGAGTATATCCACATCACCATCTGTCACGAATACCGCCGAGGCTGCTCCTCCTCCTTGTTCGGGCAGGCTTCGGCGTTCGTCGTCCCCGGAGTACTAGCTGCCACCGTTTGATGTTTTCGATGTTTGTTTGGTCATGTCTAGTTTAGTGCACCTGTTTCGTATTCTGTCCTGATTATGTGACCTATAAGTTTCCATGTGTTATGTTTTGTAGTTGTGTGTTATTGTCCGCCTGTCATTTTGTTGTGAGGTTCGGTACTTTGTTTATGAGTGTTTTACGCATTTCGCGTATCAGTTCGCCTCCGTTGTTTCGAGGCCATTTCTTTTTGTATTGTTCACATACTTCAGTAAAGTCGTTTTGACTTATCCGCTGTGTCCTGCGCCTGACTTCACCACCACATCCACATCAGTACCGTGACACCATCAGACCATTTTATTGGTCAACTAAATGGTAATGTAAAAATTGTATTTTTTAGTGATCCAATACGTAATATAGTACATTTATCATAATTTGGTTGTAATCCAGAGAGGTTAGAAAATGTATCTAGATCCTCTATGAGGCTGTGGAGGGATTCAAGTTGTGGATTTAAAAGTAAACATGAATCATCAGCGTACAATGACACCTTTGTTTTTAAGACCTGGATTTCTAATCCCTTGATATTATTGTTGGATCTGATTTTAATAGCTAACATCTTGATGGCCATAATAAATAGATATGCCGATAGTGGACAACCTTGCTTCACTCCTCTTGACAGTTTAAAACTTTCTGAGAAGCAGCCATTATTTACTATTTTACACATAGGGTTACTATACATGATTTTAACCCATTTCATAAGAGATTCTCCAAAATTGAAATGCTCCAGACATTTATATAGGCCTTACAGCCTATTACATAAACAAAGAGTAGGTGTTATCCACCACGGAGTGGGACAGTGCAGCTCAAACTGCAGATAACATAAAGCCAGCTATTGTGAAAGAATACTGGTGGATCTTGTTGATTTCCTCTATTGCTTCAAGAGGCCTACCGTCCACCTGGTAATTGTGTGGTTCCAAAGGACCTACAGATGGATGTGTGGTTTCAGAGAGAAGCCAGCTGCGAGCCTGCGACCAGGCACAGTAGATGACATCATTTTCCTGCACAGCAATTTGAAGAAATCCAGTGATAAATGGACTGCTATTATTTTAGTATATTTATTTGTTGGCTAATATTAGAAGGCTCTTTAAATCGATTTGAGTTGTAAGCCTCATTGCATTGTGAAAATAAAAATATATTGTTCTTAATTCATGGCATTGTTTATTTTTAGCCAAATGTTGAGTAGACATGCAGACACATTTATTCATGCAGGAAAAGAGGAATAATAGCCTACTGTCTGTAGTCTTAAAAACAATTAGGCGTAATACATTTGTTATTTTGTTGGGTAACGGATCGGCTCTCAGAACTCAGGTGGCTTCTATCTTCAATATAATAATTCAGGGTTAAACCCATAGGTCTTAGGCCAGCAGTAAATTTATTTAGATTACCAGGTTCATTTTTCATTAGGCGATAATCCATGTCTTCTGGGAATGTTATAAACTCTAAAAGTTATGGGCGGAGTTAGAAAGTTGGCTGTCAGAAGTATTACAATGGAAATGTGATTTTAATCGGTCTGTCTGCATATTTCAAGACATGGCATATAAGGGTGCAGTGAGATACCCGATGGGTTGGATGATACTTTTCTCGTCAATCATCTTGAAAAAACGTATACTTATAAACTGGAAATCAACCAATGTCAGACTTTTTAAATGCTTTATTATCCAAATGTTGAAAGTGAGTGGGCGACAGAGAACAACATGGTGCAGTTTGAGGCCATGTGGCGGAGAGTGATGCAGGCGCTGGAGATGGGGGTGTGAGCAGGTGGGTTTGGGCTGTTGTGATGTAGTTGATGTTTGTGTGCGTCTGTATGTTGTCGTTTGTATGTGTATGTTATGTATTGTCTAAAAAATAACAATACCGATGCTATATACAGGGGTTACCGGTACCGAGTCAATGTGCGGGGGTACAGGTTAGTCTTGGTAATTTGTATATGTAGGTAGCGGTAAAGTGACTATGCATAGATAATAAATAGTGAGTAGCAGCAGTGTAAAAACAAAGGGGGGGGGGGGATCAATGTAGATAGTCCAGGTGGCCATTTAATTAATTGTTCAGCAGTCTTATGGCTTGGGTAGAAGCTGTTAAGGAGCCTTTTGGACCTAGACTTGGCGCTCCGGTACCGCTTGCCGTGCGGTAGCAGAGAGAACAGTCTATGACTTGGGTGACTGGAGTCTTTGACAATTTTTTGGGCCTTCCTCTGACACCACCTAGTATATAGGTCCTGGATGGCAGGAAGCTTGGCCCCAGTGATGTACTGGGCTGTACGCACTACCCTCTGTAGCACCTTATGGTTGGATGCCAAACAGTTGCCATACCAGGCCGTGATGCAACTGGTCAGGATGCTCTCGATGGTGCAGCTGTAGAACTTTTGGAGGATCTGAGGACCCATGCCAAATCTTTTCAGTCTCCTGAGGGGGAAAAGGTGTTGTCGTGCCATCTTCTCAACTGTCTTTGTGTGTTTGGACCATGATAGTTTGTTGGTGATGTGGACACCAAGGATCTTGAAACTCTCGACCCGCTCCACTACAGCCCTGTTGATTTGAATGGGGGCGTGTTCGGCCCTCCACAATCATCTCCTTTGTCTTGCTCACATCGAGGGAGAGGTTGTTGTCCTGGCACCACACTGCCAGGTCTCTGACCTCCTCCCTATAAGCTGTCTCATCGTTGTCGGTGATCAGGCCAACTATCTGTCGTCAGCAATCTTAATGATGGTGTTGGAGTCGTGCTTGGCCACGCGGTCGTGGGTGAACAGGGAGTACAGGAGGGGACTAAGCAGGCACCCCTGAGGGCCCCCCGTGTTGAGGATCAGTGTGGGAGATGTGTTGTTGCCTACGCTTACCACCTGGGGGCGGTCTGTCAGGAAGTCCAGGATCCAGTTTCAGAGAGAGGTGTTTAGTCCCAGGGTCCTTAGCTTAGTGATGAGCTTTGTGGGCACTATGGTGTTGAACGCTGAGCTGTAGTCAATGAACAGCATTCTCACATAAGGTGTTCCTTTTGTCCAGGTGGGAAAGGGCAGTGTGGAGTACAATTGAGATTGCGTCATCTGTGGATCTGTTTGGGGGTATGTGAATTGGAGTGGGTCTAGGGTTTCCGGGATGATGGTGTTGTTGTGAGCCATGACCAGCCTTTCAAAGCACTTCATGGCTACAGACGTGAGTGCTATGGGGCGGTAGTCATTTAGGCAGGTTACCTTCACTTTCCTGGGCACAGGGACTACATTTATTTATTTTTTACTTCAGTTTATTTTAGTAAATACTTTCTTAACACTTATTTTTCTTAAAACTGCATTGTTGGTTAAGGGCTTGTAAGTAAGCATTTCACTGTAAGGTAGGTCTACAGCTATTGTAATGTCAGTGAAGACACTTGTCAGTTGGTCTGCGCATGCTCTGAGTACATGTCCTGGTAATCCGTCTGGCCCCACGGCCTTGTGAATGTTGACTTGTACATATAAGGTCCCACAGTTGACAGTGCATGTCAGAGCAAAAACCAAGCCATGAGGTCGAAGGAATTGTCTGTAGAGCTCCGAGACAGGATTGTGTCGAGGCACTGATCTCGGGGGTACCAAAACATTTCTGCAGCATTGAAGCTCCCCAAGAACACAGTGGCTTGTGGAAGCCACTCTTAAATGGAAGAAGTTTGGAACCATCAAGACTCTTCCTAGAGCTGGCCACCTGGCCAAACTGAGCAATCGGGGGAGAAGGGTCTTGGTCAGGGAGGTTTTTCAGCAGCAGGGACTGGGAGACTAGTCAGGATCGAGGGAAAGATGAATGGAGCAAAGTACAGAGAGATCCTTGATGGAAACCTGCTCCAGAGCCAGCGCAGGAGTTGCTTTGGGACAAGTCTCTGAATGTCCTTGAGTGGCCCAGCCAGAGCCTGGACTTGAACCCGATCGAACATCTCTGGATAGACCTGAAAATTGCTGTGCACCGACGCTCCCCATCAAACCTGACAGAGCTTGAGAGGATCTGCAGAGAATAATGGGTGAAACTCCCCAAATGCAGGTGTGCCAAGCTTGTAGCATCATACCCAAGAAGATGAGGCTGTAATCTCTGCCAAAGGTGCTTCAACAAGGTACTGTGTGAAGGGTATGAATACCTATGTAAATGTCATATTTCCGTTTTTTACAATTTTATAAATGTTGTAAAATGTCTAAAAACCTATTTTTGCTTTGTCATTATGGGGTATTGTGTGTAGATTGATGAGAGAAAAAAATATGTAATCTATTTTAGAATAAAGCTGTAACGTAACAAAATGTGGAAAAAGTCAAGGGGTTTTAATGCTTTCCGAATGCACTGTATTTATTTTTATCCAAAGCCACAAATGAGAGAGTCACTCAGCTTTATGCTGACAAATATAGCTTACTAAATAGGCCAAGCCTAAACAAATATATTGAATTGCCTAAAGAAAGTAGTACATTTCATAAATAAAACATAAATGAAGTAGCCAGGTCTTGAAAATATGGGCAACCTTTTTCCCCTCTGTATCCTCGCTGAACTCCCTTTCATTCAGTTTATTTTTCACATCAGCAAAGAAGGATTCCATGTTTCAGAAACTCACTTCATATAGAGGGGCTATCACTCTTCTGTTTTTCGAGGGAGAGAAACCAAAAGGGTAACCAAAAGCACAATCAGCGTTCTAACCCCCCCTTCTAAAAGCATAACCAGCGTTCTAACCCCCCCTTCCAAAAGCATAATCAGCGTTCTAACTCCCTATAGCGATAGAATGGCGCAATGACAGAATGACGCAATTTACCACAGTCTACCACCAGCTACCACAACATGTCGCGGCATAAGATCTAAACTTTTAATTGAGGAACCACAGTATATCCATAGATTTGTTGGTCAATTCCTCCACCCACCATGCACTCTTTAAATAGCCTACTTACAATATATAAAGTGATCTATAACAGCGCTTTGGTCCACAATGCTTTATGCTAGGAACAAGCTGTTAAATACCCAGGAAAGACGTGACTCCGATGCATATGGGAATATCATTGTTTAGTTTATTTGACATTCAGAGGCTGATCTACAACCTTCTATAGCTGAGGAGACAAAAACATAGACTTTGCTTGGGAAGTCATCTAATTTTGCCACTATCAATTGATTAAACTATTCACTTTCTGTACAATAGATGTTTAAACCCAGACAGCTTTTAGGGAAAGACTTGTGACCTTCTCTCGTTGGGTTAAGGCACAGAAGAAGAGTAGCTAGCCGTTCAAGTTTACATTTTTCTGCGTTGGTAGGCCTACTCTGTCTGGGGTGGAAAGGTAGGCCTAACTTTTGAAAGTACCATGCTCAGATTCCTAATGACGTCTCAGATTTAATGATATGCAAACAGGGTTAGTTTCGTTGCAAACAAGACACACTGATTTGGCATTGGAGAAATATGATAAGATGAACACATAGGCCTATCTCTCTTTCCATGCTTAGCCTGTAATTTCGGTAATTTGTGTGGTATTAAAAAAGATTCTGCTAATATGTCAAATTACGTAGAATTGCATGAAATGTTTATAAAAACAAACATTTTTCTTGGACCGGCAAATATGATTATAGATTCATGCAATGCTTTTACTATAGAGATCTTACCACCCCTACTCTTGTCCATGGTGGTCTTTGAACCCACAACCTTCTGGCCCGCAGCCCTGTGCGCTATGAAAATTCCTACATTGCCATCTAATGTTTACAGTAAGAAAGAACAGTTTCTAAAACTACATATCTAAGGCTCTGGTCCATGTTTTCCACTTTGTTTTTATTATTATTTTGCGTATAGGGGAGTGCCACTTGTTTTTTTTCAAGCATTTAGGGAGGGTTTAGCTAAAATATACAATATTTTGTTGGAGGGCCATCCATTTTTATTTCAGAGATCATATTTTCTCCATGTAACCGTTATTATAAATAACGTTCACTCCCTAAATACAGGCTATTGACACTTTTCTACTATTACGTGGGGGACTTTTATTACGTTCCAAAATTCCGTGACCCTAGAAGTACTTTTTTTGTGTTGCTGATGAGACACTGATGAAGAATAAGAAGAAACTTTAGGACATCGTCATCAGAGATTGGATTATTGTACCAGTTGAATGTTCAAGCTGATATAGCTGACCAGCTATTATGTTAAGGTAAGAATTATTTAAGGTAAAAAGTTGTTGCTTTGTTTGTCGCTGGGCAGTGATGTTGTATCGCCGATATACAGTGAGGGACAAAAGTATTTGATCCCCTGCTGATTTTGTACATTTGCCCACTGACAAAGAAATGATCAGTATATAATTTTAATGGTAGGTTTATTTGAACAGTGAGAGACAAAATAACAACAAAAAAATCAGGAAAAATGCATGTCAAAAATGTTATAAATTGATTTGCATTTTAATGAGGGAAATAAGTATTTGACCCCTCTGCAAAACATGACTTAGTACTTGGTGGCAAAACCCTTGTTGGCAATCACAGAGGTCAGACGTTTCTTGTAGTTGGCCACCAGGTTTGCACACATCTCAGGAGGGATTTTGTCCCAGTCCTCTTTGCAGATCTTCTCCAAGTCATTAAGGTTTTGAGGCTGACGTTTGGCAACTCAAACCTTCAGCTCCCTCCACAGATTTTCTATGGGACTAAGGTCTGGAGACTGGCTAGGCCACTCCAGGACCTTAATGTGCTTCTTCCTGAGCCGCTCCTTTGTTGCCTTGGCCGTGTGTTTTGGGTCATTGTCATGCTGGAATACCCATCCACGACCCATTTTCAATGCCCTGGCTGGAAGGAGGTTCTCACCCAAGATTTGACGGTACATGGCCCCGTCCATCATCCCTTTGATACGGTGAAGTTGTCCTGTCCCCTTAGCAGAAAAACACCCCCACAGCATAATGTTTCCACCTCCATGTTTGACGGTGGGGATGGTGTTCTTGTGGTCATAGGCAGCATTCCTCCTCCTCCAAACACGGCGAGTTGAGTTGATGCCAAAGAGCTCCATTTTGGTCTCATCTGACCACAACACTTTCACCCAGTTCTCCTCTGAATCATTTAAATGTTCATTGGCAAACTTCAGATGGGCATGTATATGTGCTTTCTTGAGCAGGGGGACCTTGCAGGCGCTGCAGGATTTCAGTCCTTCACGGCATAGTGTGTTACCAATTGTTTTCTTGGTGACTATGGTCCCAGCTGCCTTGAGATCATTGACAAGATCCTCCCGTGTAATTCTGGGCTGATTCCTCACCGTTCTCATGATCATTGCAACTCCACAAGGTGAGATCTTGCATGGAGCCCCAGGCCGAGGGAGATTGACAGTTATTTTGTGTTTCTTCCATTTGCGAATAATCGCACCAACTGTTGTCACCTTCTCACCAAGCTGCTTGGCGATGGTCTTGTAGCCCATTCCAGCCTTGTGTAGGTCTACAATCTTGTCCCTGACATTCTTGGAGAGCTCATTGGTCTTGGCCATGGTGGAGAGTTTGGAATCTGATTGATTGATTGCTTCTGTGGACATGTGTCTTTTATACAGGTAACAAGCTGAGATTAGGAGCACTCCCTTTAAGAGTGTGCTCCTATTCTCAGCTCGTTACCTGTATAAAAGACACCTGGGAGCCAGAAATCTTTCTGATTGAGAGGGGGTCAAATACTTATTTCCCTCATTAAAATGCAAATCAATTTATAAAATTTTTGACATGCGTTTATCTGGATTTTTTTGTTGTTATTCTGTCTCTCACAGTTCAAATAAACCTACCATTAAAATTATAGACTGATCATTTCTTTGTCAGTGGGCAAACGTACAAAATCAGCAGGGGATCAAATACTTTTTTCCCTCACTGTAAGTGGACATTGAACAAGCATGGGAAACAGTGTTTAAACCCTTTACAATGAACATCTGTGAAGTTATTTAGATTTTTACGAATTATCTTTGAAAGACAGGGTCCTGAAAAAGGGACGTTTCTTTTTTTGCTGAGTTTAGATGCGACAATAGCCTGCTAGGGTGCGTTGCCATCTTGTGTTGATAATGACGTCACTGGACGTAATGACGTCACACACAAAATAAAAGGGTTTTGCAAAAACCTACAGTGTATAATAAAAATTGTTTCCATTACCCATTCAGACAAATTACGCATTAATAAAATTGGCGGCAGTCTGTATGCCCTCCCACCTATCTGTTTCATGTCTCAGGTAGCCCGCAAAAGCCAGCATGGATAGAATGCAATAATTGACTAATATTTACTACATTCTAATAATAATAAATGTGCCAATGTATCGGCACGGATCTAGCGCCCATGGGCATGCACTATCGGCTGCCTAGGCTAGTCCGTGCCATGGTGAAACTTGCACTCCGGTAGATCTGAAATAATTGGATGGTGAAACTTGCCAGACAACCTGAAAAGCAAGGCGAAGCAATTCAGGCATTCTTGAAAAGTCAGGATAATCACTTTTATAGTTGAAAAAAATTATTTAGCAAGCAGTAGGCATTTAGAATTAAATGTAGAGTGGAGCTTATAGTTACGTGATGACATCACGTGCCCCGCGTACCTTCAAAAGTATTCGGCAATCATAATTTATTCGAAAAACCCAGTTTCCATCGTCATTTGTCACAATAAAGAAAGTTAGACAAAATAAAAATCCACCGGTCGAACGGATAAAAATGTTGATCTTCAGAAAATGTCTACTATATCTGCCATTTCCTTTACACATGTCACAATGATTTTGTATTTTTTTTTTGCGACATTGCTTTTGTTGAATAAACCTGGTTTAATGGAAACCTGCCTACAGACTACAAATACAAAGCTGCCCATTTCTTTGCAAGGATATAAAGATGTTTCAAATTAAAACCGTGATGACTGTATTAAAATATAAATACAGTATAGGTTACATAGACCTATATATTCAAATTATATTCAAATGAAAGTTTTATTTAGCTATTTGTATGCTACTGTCTGTAATTTCTACCTCTATATACACTAAGGCCAGTTTATTAGGTACACCACCCGTTGACGAAAATGGTCCACTCCTGCAGACAGTGAGTCACGTGGCCGTGACTTGCTATATAAAGGAGGCAGACAGGCATCAAGGCATTCAGTTACTGTTTGATTGAACGTTAGAATGGGCAAAACGAGTGACCTAGGGGACTTTACGCGTGGTATGATCGTCTGTGCCAGGCGCGCCGGTTCCAGCATCTCAGAAACGGCCGGCCTTCTGGGCTTTTCACGCACTACAGTGTCTAGGGTTTACAGAGAATGGTGCAACAAACAAACAAGTTTTCACCATATTTTGAGGCTATATAGTGTTTGTTTACATTCTTTGTTTGCAAACATTGGTGTAAAACAAGCTTTTATTTTGGGTTCTGATGGAGTACGACAGTTAAACTAAGCTCATGAGACATTTATAAGTCATATTCTTCAAGAGTCAATGGGTACATATCATTAATTTATAAGTCCAAAAAGGGATGTAGCTACTGCTGTTTGCCACTAAGGTGAGGGAGAACGCTGATCCGAGAGCAGTGCTTCCTTTCTTTTGATCCTATCAGTATGGACACAGGCCTCAACAACGCACTTAACGAACGTTCTCTCTGCGTGGTGTTTTGGGAAACGCATGTTACATCTTCGGCCGTTGTAGGAAAGATGCATTGTTAAAACACTCGTAAGCTACGTTCCATCGCTATCGGGAACCAGGCCCTGGCTAGCTACAGACTGGTGACCATCGCTTTCTGCTTCGGCAATGCCACACCGTTAACAACTAGCTACAGGCTTGCTAGTTAGCGTTACATTCCTCCTGCTAGTAGACAATAATAGTTTTTCCTGTCAGCGAACACGTCTAGGTCCTAAAGGTTATGACGTTGGCTAACTAGCCAGTTGCCAGCTAGCTAGCTATTTATCAATATGCCAGAAATACTTATATCTGGCTATTCATTGCTTTGACCAAGCTAGTTAACGTTATCAACCAGAGAGACGTTCAGGTCTTAGCTATCATTCCTAGCTAGTTGTCTAACACTAAGTTTACTTCCTATTTTAAAAGGCCTTGATGTGTAGAATAACTAGCTAGCTAGCTTATTAACATTACTATTTGAAAGCGTTATTGTAATTATAGATCAAGGATATCCACCTGTAATCCGCCAATACATTTGAAAATACAGTACAACCCTAATCAAAGTAAGTACAGAATAATTGTTTTGAGTACATTTACCCTTTTCTCAATATTGTAATATTGTAATAACATGATGTTCTACTGGAAACCTGCCTTTATTTATGTATGTGTTTGTGTGTAATGTGTACATCTCCCACCAATGTGACACCCCCAGGTGCGAGCCCTCTTTGAGAAGGTTCTGGAGGAGATGACTCGCTATACCCCTCGCTACATGGAGGAGATGGAATCTATCTTTGACCAATTAGGAGAGGAGGAGAGCAAGAAGATCACTATCAGTGAGAGGTAGGCTAAACCTGCAGTCAGACTGTTACTCTGAGGTTGTGTGTGGTCCTCTGTAGCTCAATTGGTAGAGCATGGCGCTTGTAACGCCGGGGTAGTGGGTTCGATCCCCGGGACCACCCATACGTAAACATTTATGCGCACATGACTGTAAGTCGCTTTGGATAAAAGCGTCTGCTAAATGGCCTATTTATTATGTGGGTGGTTGTTCTTTATCTCACCTCTCACTGATCGTTTGTCTTGCCCTGATATCTCATGCCCCCTTTCTCTCCCTCCCCTTTCTATCTCTCTCTCTCACTCTTTTCTCCCTTTCTTTTTTTCTCTCCCAGTGTGAAGGCTGTGTATAATGAGGTAAACAAGACTCTCACGGCCATCAATGAGCAGGACAAACTGCGTTGGTGGAAGAACACCCACAGACCGGGCATGCCCACTGACTAACCTCAGTTCCAGGTGCAACACACACACACACACAGCGGGCTAATGGAAGTTAATGGGGCCTAATGGAGTTTACTGTAATATGGGATGATGTAGACTTCAGCCCCTTTATTATTGTCAGAGTTAGTCTAATGTAGTGAACAGTGTTACAAGCTAATGTAGCAGACTGTAGAACAGTATTGTATGGTCCAACAATGTGACCATTATTACAGAATGCCATAGGGTAATATACTGGACCGGCCTACCTTGTTGTCTAATGGAATCTAATGAAACCTCTCTTTCAGAAGTGGGCACCAGAAAAGAAAAGCAAAAAAAAGTAATAAAAGAGGTAGAGGTGAGCATCTGTCTTCTTTATGACCTCATGCTACAGTACAACTATAATTCAGTACTCACCATCTCATTATAATGAATAATCAATTCCTAATTGGTTTGTTAATTGTTTGTGGATAGTGTTAGTGTATGGTTGATTTACAGTTATGTCTCCTCTGTCTCTGTGTGTGTGGATGGTTGCATTCACAGACACAGCGGTCAGCTTGTTGGGGGTGAACTAGGAGCAGGGCTTTAGCGGTGGGACAGAGGAGACAGCAACAGAGAGGGCTTTGTCCTGAGCCCTAGGGGCCAAGTAATCGGACAAAATGAGTATTGTAACCGATATGGGCAATTTTCTGGATACGATTATGATCCAAGTATTTTTGGTATTTATCCGTGATCAAAAAAAATGTTATTTTCGGGTGCCAACAAGCATCTTTCTCATGTCATTCAGTACTGTCTTTGAGTCAGTAATGTGCGTGATCTAAATAACTCAACTGGCTAGTTCGCCTGTCTGTAAAGAGAAGGGCGGGCTGTACATTGATCCTGCTGCTCTGATTGGATAGAGTGAAGCTGTATTTCTCCGTCCACTCGCTTCATAATTTGATCTGATCAGTTTTCCTTGCATGTTTTCGGTCTGATCATTTAGATTGCTGCTGCCTGCTACTATGATAAATCACATGGCAAGGACGTTTGCTATCAAGCTATCAATGTGCATAATGTCTAACAAGTGGGGCAAGGTTAGGGAAAAAATATGAAACGCTGATGCGCATTCTGACTGAGTAACAGCAAACTTGGCAGCCCGCTGCAAGTTGAGAACACAGCTTTTTTGCAGTGAGAACATGCAGGGAGATATTTTGCCAACATCTATTTAGACATATTAAAACGTTTACGTTTTTTCCGATCACTAGTATCAACTGTCAATTTACGGATACGAATAGGAGTATGGCCATGTCGGCACACCCCTGCCCTATACAACGAATCAGGTTTGAGGAGTTAGCAAAGTAACTTTGGTCAACTCTGAGTTCTATTCAGGATAACATGAAAGTGGCTCACCTTTTAGCCAGGTACATTTAATGGCAACGAATCCTTCAGAACTAACATGGTCAAGGGCAGGCTAACTCGGGGCTAACTCCATTTATCCTGAATGAAGTGTCTGAGCCACGAGTTGAGGACCAATGAAATCAGATAGCCTCCCTCTCGCAAATATTGTGTCATCATCCCCTTCATTTGAGGAAGATGACAGATGAAATATTTTATTAACAAATAAATAGTGTGTAAAAAAAAAAAAGTATGTTAAAATACCTATCGCATTAAACATTTTGTAAAGACAGCATTTGCTTTCCAAACTGTACGTTTGTCGCACAATTGTATTTAGAAGGCAAACTGACATCCGCAACCAACCATAGACATATAATCCATAGATGGCCGTTCCCATTCAAGTCAAGACTGGCAGCCATTGCTAGTGTACCCATGACTTTAACAGTCAAATTAACAGGGTTAGAGGTTCCAAAACCCTTCTATGGATATATGGCTATGGCCACAACGCAAAAAGCTGTTCCAGAGATAGAAGGAGCGATAGGAGTGGGAAAATGGTGCTCGTGCATTGATAAACACTCAAAAGCACACCAAAGATGGCATTAACTATAAGTAATAAGATATAGATGGCATTTCTAAAAGCCTATTTCACATAATAGCCTGCTGAATTTGCAAAATACCTTTTCTTTCATTTTGATTTAGTCACAAATCAAAATGTGGCACATACTCACCCGTTTCAGCATTGTCTCAATAAAGAGTTTGGCGTTCGACCATGTGTAACATGCACGCGCAGGTACAAGCCTGCTAGAGTTAGTGGCAGGCGGGCGAGCAATATCCAGTGTTGTAGTACAGATGGAGCCTGACTTGCTTCGTTGTATACCACTCTGGTGACAGACACAGCGAGACACACACTGTGACGCACACACTAACCACCATTCCCTTGTATCTCTCTGTTAGTCTAATAGCTGGGATGCCATTAAGATGTTCAACTAGGAGTTGTACGGACTCAACTCCACCTATGGCTTCCTCTCCATATACAGTGCATTCGGAAAGTATTCAGACCCCTTGACTTTTCCACATTTTGTTACGTTACAGCCTTATTCTAAAATTGATTAAATAGTTTTCCCCCCTCATTAATCTACACACAATACCCCATAATGACAAAACAAAAACAGGTTTTTAGAAATGTTTGCTATTGTATTACAAATAAAAATTTACATAAGTATTCAGACCCTTTACTCAGTACTTTGTTGAAGCACCTTTGGCAGTGATTACAGCCTCGAGTTTTCTTGGGTATGACGCTACAAGCTTGGCACATCTGTATTTGGGGAGTTTCTCCCATTATTCTCTGCAGATCCTCTCAAGCTCAGTCAGGTTGGATGGGGAGCGTCGCTGCACAGCTATTTTCAGGTCTCTCCAGAGATGTTAGATCGGGTTCAAGTCCGGGCTCTGGCTGGGCCACTCAAGGACATTCAGAGACTTGTCCCGAAGCCACTCCTGCGTTGTCTTGGCTGTGTGCTTAGGGTCGTTGTCCTGTTGGTGGGTGAACTTCCACCCCAGTCTGAGGTCCTGAGCGCTCTGGAGCAGATTTCATGAAGGATCTCTCTGTACTTTGCTCCGTTCATCTTTCCCTTGATCCTGACTAGTCTCTCAGTCCCTTCCGCTGAAAAACATCCCCACAGCATGATGCTGCCACCACCATGCTTCACCGTAGGGATGGTGCCAGGTTTCCTCCAGACGTGACACTTGGCATTCAGGCCAAAGAGTTCAATCTTGGTTTCATCAGACCAGAGAATCTTGTTTCTCATGGTCTGAGAGTCCTTTAGGCACCTTTTGGCAAACTCCAAGTGGGCTATCATGTGCATTTTACTGAGGAGTGGCTTCCGTGTGGCCACTCTACCATAAAGGCCTGATTGGTGGAGTGCTGCAGAGATGGTTGTCCTTCTGGGAGGTTCTTCCATCTCCACAGAGGAACTCTGGAGCTCTGTCAGAGTGACCATCGGGTTCTTGGTCACCTCCCTGACTAAGGCCCTTCTCCCCCGATTGCTCAATTTGGCCGGGCGGCCAGCTCTAGGAAGAGTCTTAGGGGTTCCAAACTTCTTCCATTTAAGAATGATGGAAGCCACTGTGTTCTTGGGGACCTTCAATGCTGCAGACATTTTTTGGTACCCTTCCCCAGATCTGTGCCTCGACACAATCCTGTCTCTGAGTTCTACAGGCAATTCCTTCGACCTCATGGCTTGGTTTTTGCTCTGACATGCACTGTCAACTATGGGAAGTTATATAGACAGGTTTGTGCCTTTCCAAATCATGTCCAATCAATTGAATTTACCACAGGTGGACTCCAATCAAGTTGTAGAAACATCTCAAGGATGATCAATGGAAACAGGATTCACCTCAGCTCAATTTCGAGTCTCATAATATAATAATATAATATAATATGCCATTTAGCAGACGTTTTTATCCAAAGCGACTTACAATCATAGCAAAGGGTATGAATACATATGTAAATAAGATATTTCAGTTTTTTTTGTTTTATACATTTGCAAAAAAAAAAAAAACCTGTTTTCACTTTGGTATTATGGGGTATTGTGTGTAGATTGATGAGAGAAAAAAAATAATTGTATCAATTTTAGAATAAGGCTGTAACGTAAGAAAGTGGAAAAAGTCAATTGGTTTGAATACTTTCCGAGTGCACTGTACACTTGAGTATCCATTACTCCTTAGCACAGATAGAACAATGAGAAAATATATTTAACCGGATGTATAAAGGCTTGGCGTTTCCTCTCACTACCAAGCCAAGTGTCCGGCAGTGGGAGAAGCTGGAACGAGATGGATTTTGGCCGACATTCTGCACATTTTCTCATCGATGAAACATTTGATCTCAATACAGTTTTCTTTTCCCAAAACTGGAATCTGTTACGAACAAAGTGGACTAAGGTTTGTAGCCTTTGATAAAGTTTTAAAAAATGGCATTGTTTAGAAGCAGTGCGAAGGCGAATTGAGCTATTGCACACGTGCACTTCACAGAGTAGGTGTTCTCTAACGGAAATATGCAAAAGTGTGCTACAATGCGCTAATAGGATCTCAGTAGCTTGTGCTTGGCTCTGGCCACCTACTTGCTCCTACTTGTACTTTCCACTATGACTCATTTGTTCTTATTTAAAACGACGGGCTATGGTCTATCTAGGTAGTTATGACATTTTTAAAAAATAGTCGCAATGTATTTTTAGAAGGTTTAGTAATGCATTATTTGCCTCAACAAGCACCCCATTTCCAACCAGAATGACTGTATTTATACTCCTATACCTTACTGATAAGACCATGTCAATTTTCTCTCCTTCCCATCTATCAATTTCTCCCCCCTCAGTGTTCCTCTGGAGAGGCCTGCCTCGGATATATGAAACCGAGGGCAAACCCCCAATACCACCACCTCGTACAAATACAGTGTCATGGTCTATGAGAGAGAGGCGACATGAATGAGTAGTGCCAAGGGCAGGTGGTTCACGATCGGAATCTCAGACATACACTAATACATGATCGCATGCAAACATGTAACAGAGTTAAGAACGTGTCATAAGCTCACTCCACAGCTAGCTTGAAATGTCCCGGATGGAGCCATCTAATTGGTACCTTTTGGGTGGCTCAAACAGTTGGACGTTGTCAAGGAGGACAGTCCTGTGTATTTGCGAACAGAGGATCACTGGTTCGAGCCCAGTGTGGGACAGGGACAGTGGAGGAAGATATACTGGTTTTGCATTAGCATTACACAGCTGATTGAAATTACTTGATAATAAGTTGATCATTTGACTTGGCTGTGCAGTGCTAGGACCCCTTTGGGTCCCCAGGAACAGGATTAAGAAACACTGTTCTATCTAGACTAATCACATTCCCCACCTCACCTTTCCCTGGCTACTGAATGACTACACGTCAATGAATGTTTGTTACGTGTACCTGTTTGCTTTCTTTGCCGACCACAAGCATGTAGGTTAGGTAAGATACAAGTTTCAGTGTTGCCACAGTTTGCAAACAAAGTAATTGTGACACTATTTATGTTTTTCAGGTGATTCTCTAGAGGACTCTAGTCCTCGGAACGCAATTAGTTTAATCAGGTGTGTTAGCTGGGGCTGGGGGAAAAGTGTGACACCAATCAGGTCCCCGAGGGCTGGAGTACCACGAGGAGGATGATCAGATCGAGATGGAATCAACAGACTCGACGCAAGATCCAGCTTCATCTGATACAGGGCACTCCTGAAGAGTTACCGTCTTGTAGGTTTTCGCCAGCGCTAATCTAGTGCACCTGATTCTAATAACTAGCTGGTTGATAATCTACAGAAGGGTAACTCTTCAGGAGATCTGAACCTCCAACTAGTCCCCCCACGCTTTTCTCTGTAACTTCTCTCCCTCTACTATCGCCGTCTTTGGTGATTGGACTGAGGGATGTAAACACAGACAGCTTGCAGCTACCACATTTAACAATGTATGATTCATTCACCATTACGACATAATTTAAAATAAGGTGAATAATCTTTGATTATGCTGAGGTCCAGTAGGTTAATATGAATAGTACTGATGACAATCATGTTGGTAAGGCGAACTTGAGTGAAATGTTTTTGACATTTTAGCAGACACTCTTATCCAGAGCAACAAGGGTTAAGTGTCTTGCTCAAGGGCACATTGGCAGATAATTCACCTAGTGGTCCCAGGGATTCGAACCAGCAACCTTTCAGCGACTGGCCCAGCGCTCTTAACAGCTACGCTACCTGCCGCCCATAGGGCTCTCGTCAAAAGTTGTTCACTTAATATACAGTGGGGAGAACAAGTATTTGATACACTGCCGATTTTGCAGGTTTTCCTATTTACAAAGCACGTAGAGGTCTGTAATTTTTATCATAGGTACACTTCAACTGTGAGAGACGGAATCTAAAAAATCCAGAAAATCACATTGTATGATTTTTAAGTAATTCATTTGCATTTTATTGCATGACATAAGTATTTGATACATCAGAAAAGCAGAACTTCATATTTGCTACAGAAACCTTTGTTTGCAATTACAGAGATCATACGTTTCCTGTAGGTCTTGACCAGGTTTGCACACACTGCAGCAGGGATTTTGGCCCACTCCTCCATACAGACCTTCTCCAGATCCTTCAGGTTTCGGGGCTGTTGCTGGGCAATACAGACGTTCAGCTCCCTCCAAAGATTTTCTATTGGGTTCTATTTTTGTCTCATCAGACCACATGACCTTCTCCCATTCCTCCTCTGGATAATCCAGATGGTCATTGGCAAACTTCAGACGGGCCTGGACATGCGCTGGCTTGAGCAGGGGGACCTTGCGTGCGCTGCAGGATTTTAATCCATGACGGCGTAGTGTGTTACTAATGGTTTTCTTTGAGACTGTGGTCCCAGCTCTCTTCAGGTCATTGACCAGGTCCTGCCGTGTAGTTCTGGGCTCATCCCTCACCTTCCTCATGATCATTGATGCCCCACGAGGTGAGATCTTGCATGGAGCCCCAGACCGAGGGGCTGGGGCTCGGTCTGGGGCTCCATGCAAGATCTCACCTCGTGGGGCATCAATGATCATGAGGAAGGTGAGGGATGAGCCCAGAACTACACGGCAGGACCTGGTCAATGACCTGAAGAGAGCTGGGACCACAGTCTCAAAGAAAACCATTAGTAACACACTACGCCGTCATGGATTAAAATCCTGCAGCGCACGCAAGGTCCCCCTGCTCAAGCCAGCGCATGTCCAGGCCCGTCTGAAGTTTGCCAATGACCATCTGGATTATCCAGAGGAGGAATGGGAGAAGGTCATGTGGTCTGATGAGACAAAAATAGAACCCAATAGAAAATCTTTGGAGGGAGCTGAACGTCTGTATTGCCCAGCAACAGCCCCGAAACCTGAAGGATCTGGAGAAGGTCTGTATGGAGGAGTGGGCCAAAATCCCTGCTGCAGTGTGTGCAAACCTGGTCAAGACCTACAGGAAACGTATGATCTCTGTAATTGCAAACAAAGGTTTCTGTAGCAAATATGAAGTTCTGCTTTTCTGATGTATCAAATACTTATGTCATGCAATAAAATGCAAATGAATTACTTAAAAATCATACAATGTGATTTTCTGGATTTTTTAGATTCCGTCTCTCACAGTTGAAGTGTACCTATGATAAAAATTACAGACCTCTACGTGCTTTGTAAATAGGAAAACCTGCAAAATCGGCAGTGTATCAAATACTTGTTCTCCCCACTGTATATTAAGTGAACAACTTTTGACGAGAGCCCTATGGGCGGCAGGTAGCGTAGCTGTTAAGAGCGCTGGGCCAGTCGCTGAAAGGTTGCTGGTTCGAATCCCTGGGACCACTAGGTGAATTATCTGCCAATGTGCCCTTGAGCAAGACACTTAACCCTTGGTCTTGGCCATTGTGGAGAGGTTGGAGTCTGTTTGATTGAGTGTGTGGACAGGTGTCTTTTATACAGGTAACGAGTTCAAACAGGTGCAGTTAATACAGGTAATGAGTGGAGAACAGGAGGGCTTCTTAAAGAAAAACGAACAGGTCTGTGAGAGCCGGAATTCTTACTGGTTGGTAGGTGATCAAATACTTATGTCATGCAATAAAAGGCAGATTAATTACTTAAAAATCATACAATGTGATTTTCTGGATTTTTGTTTTAGATTCCGTCTCTCACAGTTGAAGTGTACCTATGATAAAAATTACAGACCTCTACATGCTTTGTAAGTAGGAAAACCTGCAAAATCGGCAGTGTATCAAATACTTGTTCTCCCCACTGTATATAGTTTGCCACCTCGCTGCAAAACATTTTAGTGGCCCCCCTCTTGACAGGGGAGAGAAACATTTTAGTTTTAATGTTCATTTCCTGCAATTCTACACATTTTGACATGTTGCGTAGAGAAAATGTAGCTGTTTTATAACAATATTCATGCAATTCTACTCATTCTGCCATGGGGCAGAGATAAATTTTTGCAGTGTTATTGCTAATTTCCTGCAATTCTACACATTTCTGTAATGACTTATGCCATGTAAATATGATCTGAGTGAAAATGACTAACAAAATCAATGGTGGCACCCTGGAAGTCAGGGCCCCTGAACATGTGCCCTGTGTGCCTAGTTGCTATTTGGTCAACATAGCTGGCTAGACTAACAACCAATCTAACAGCTGACATGGCTAAGAGAAAAACTAATGATGCACACATTTCGAAATTGCACCTTGTGTATTCTACTATTCTGACTCTCAATAGTAAGTTGAGACCCCACTGAGTTCCACATTTTTTAAAAATGTTTTGAGCCTGGGCTCCATAGCGACCACTTGTGTCACTTATGCCTGGAACCGGCCCTGAATAAACAATTGTGAGAAAGTCAGGATAAATCAGGCTAAAACGACATTGCCTGGACACTTAAAGGTATGATTTTGTGATGAGATTCCAAATAATATTGGAGACATGGCCAAAGAGTAGCTAATACTGACGATCAAGGTAAGAATAGACGTTGCTATAACATTCTACTTATGTTTGATAAAACTGTCACTGCATGGGCCTCTCGAGTGGCGCAGCAGTCTAAGGCACTGCATCGCAGTGCTAGAGGCGTAACTACAGACCCGGGTTTGATCGCGGGCTGTATCACAACCTGCCGTGATCGGGAATCCCATAGGGCGGCGCACAATTGGCCCAGCGTCGTTAGGGGAGGGTTTGGCCGGGGGGCTTTACTTGGCTCATTGCGCTCTAGCGACTCCTTGTGGCGGGCTGGGCACCTGCAGGCTGACCTCGGTCGTAAGGTGAATGGTGTTTCCTCCGACACATTGTTGCAGCTGGCTTCCGGGTTAAGCGGGCGGGTGTTTAGAAGCTCGGTTTGGCGGGTCATGTTTCGGAGGACACATGACTCGACCTTCGCCTCCCGAGCCCGTTGGGGAGTTGCCGCGATGGAGACAAGATCGAAAAAGGGGTAAAATAACCCCCCCCCCCCTAAAGAAAATAATGTCACCACATTATGTTATTATATATAATTTTAGAGCATTGTTTTGATTAGCTAACATAGCTAATTTGCTAGCTACGTACGGTGGAAAGCTTGGTTAGATTCAACAAAATGAATGTATGTAGCTGATCTGAGCTAATTCCTGTTAGATAGTTAATCTGTTTTGAATTTAATTGTGAATATGGCTGAGATAATTGAACAAAATAAGTATGTTGAGGGTCAATGTTGTCAAGCTACAATGAGTTAGCTAGCCAGCTAGCATACTTGTGCCATAATAGTGGGCTGCTCGGATGAGACGTGAACCTGGGAGCCTGGCTAGCTAGCTAGCAACTGACGTTACAACGTCAACTAACGAAACCGATACAATTTCAATAATGTAGGCTATCTGGCTTGAATTCAATTTTGAATATGGCTGAGAACAAAAATATATTGAGCGTCAATGTTGTCGGGATATAATGTTAGCTAGCTAGCTACTGTTGCTAGGAGAGGAGAGAGTGGCTAGGTTTCAGTTTGCGTCACAGCTAGGTACATTGAACATATAGATTTCCAATGAGGGCTGCATTTCTCACTTTGAATTAGACTGTATGATCTGTAATCCTAATTCTGTCTATTTTTTTCTGTTTCTCCTTCAACAAAAATACAATATTAGCCTGTTAGCCCCCGTGTAATTTAGTTAACTTACCTATGTTTTTTAATTACATCAACAACACCTTTCTCGGATATTCAAACGGAAGGCACTTCTGATATGTAATCTTTCTCAGTCATTCGAGTGTCACTGTCCACAACAGTGGATTTTCTTAAATGTCTTCTTAGAGAATCCCTACAGGAGAATGCTACATTTCTATACATCCTTCCAGCAAGAAATCTAGCGAGCGGATTGTGGCGCTATCTGCTGACCATTTAGGGAATTGAGTTCTCAACCGGTGTGCCAAATCTTGTTCCGAACTCACTTTAACAAGCATTGCTGGCTCTAAACTTAATATAGACAATCGCCACGTCTATAATATAATAACATAGTAATAACTATTTCTAACCAAGGTCCATGTTATCTTTACATCACTAGGTCTGTAACAAAGTCCTCTATTTTCTGACCTCCATTTTCATCACTGGTTCTGACGCTACATTATTTTGTGTGTCTTAGCATGGGTGAGCAAGTATAGTGACTCTGGTACAAAGGAAGGTGACAGTATCTTGCTCTCCTAGCTGGCAGACTATTCCTTATTCCCCATGATAATCACCAAGTCCTCTGTATGTATATATATATATCTCATTACCTCAGTTTTACCCTGTTTTCTTTACTTTAAAGCTACAATCTGGGATTCATTTTTCAAAGCTACCTCGTTTTGGTGACCGCATCATAACCCAAAATATACTGTCTTATTACTCCATTGTAACCACACAACAGTGGAACTAAGCTCATAAGTCATGAGGCATGATATATCAGTGGGTAGATATCAAGAATTTGATATCAGACTCCCAGATCCCAGATTGTAGCTTTAATCCAGCTTTTCTGGATGGACATTCATTAACTGAGCAGCATATTCTATTATTATTATTATTATTATTATTATTATTATTATTATTATTATTATTACTTTTTCACAGCACTGTAAATGCTACAGAAAGTCTTTATGAAGACACATAAATCAATAATACTGTTTCCATTTTTTGTAGTGGCTAATGCAGGCTCTTTCCGTCTCTTTTCTTCAATATCATAAGTCTCTTATCTGAGGAATAGGAAATGGATATGAGAAAGAATATCCGACTGTAGATTTATTTGATTATCTAATCTGTAATAAGCAGAGGAGGATAGGAAGATTGATGACTTGCATGATGTCGCAGTTGTGCTTCTGTTGTTCTGTCTAGATACTGTACGAGAGCACTTCGCCTTGTTTGCGTGTGTGTGTGTTATAACCATGAACTCAGATTGGCTTAAAAGCCATAGCCTCTGTACTTCCCATGACTCAAGGTAATGGTTTAGAAGTTATGATTTGTGAGGTGAAATTCACAGTGTCATAACCTGTTTATTCTGGTATAACTCTTTTTAATAAACGAGTCGAATTGGCAGGGAACTACTAGCACTATTGTTTCGTGAAACAAAATGGCCCCTTCTGAGTAGAACAGTGAAGTGTCATAAAAACAAAACAAATGAGCACTCTGTTTCGTGTGAGAGTTTAAAGGCCTCCTCTGCTCACCTCTCCAATCCTCTCCTCCCTTCCCCTCCCTTTCCCCTACTCTCCAGGCCCCAGCAGCACTAGCAGCTCTGACTGGTCCATTATTTCCTAATGGCTTTGGAGGGTGCAGGCAGTCCAGAGGTGGGTAGCCAAGACTGGGGTTGGACAGCTATGCACCCCCCTTTCCCTCTCCAGCCCTGCTCTAGGTGTGGTCCTGGGAACCAAAACCTGCACTAAAAGCCAAAATGTTGGTACTTTTTTGATACTAGACCATGAAAAACAGTTAGATACTAGATTTTTTTTTTACTTTCGGTACTTCTGTCAAATGTGTCTCACGTCATATACAGATTGAGAGGATCAATTCTGTCTAGTAGTTTGTCTGAATATTCTCAATGGGACAGTAGTATGCTAGCCTGGCTACTTGCGCTGGCCCATGCAGTTGACACAGCCCGAGCCACTTTTGAGAAGCAAGCAAGAGAGAGAAAATGCCAACAGCATGGCTTCTTCTAACGAAAACATAATACCATAATGCCCACAGCTTGTTGACAAAACTGGCAACAGAAACAAACTATGGGAATACTTTGCTAACAGAGCAGATGATGAGGACCAGACACCGCAACAACTAGGCAAAAGTTGTTACAAAGCAGTGCAGTGCAAGGGAGGTTTTGTTCCAAAATGACACAAAAAACTGTTTTACACAAGACATTTGCATTGTAAAGGTATTCTACTAGCAACTAAATTCAAATTATTTTTGAGTGACAATGACATGAACATACACTGAGTGTACAAAATATTAGGAACACCTGCTCTTTCCATGACAGACTGACCAGGTGAATCCAGGAGAAAGCTATAATCCCTTATTGATGGAAATACCAGTCAATGTAAATACATTTAATGGGTCAAGCTTATCGGTCTATAGATTAATTAGCATAATTTTGTGGAATTAAATTGGCACGTGTATTTTACATTTTAGTCATTTAGCATTTAGTCATCTTATCCAGAATACATTATTTTTTTATTTTTCATACTGGCCCCCCGTGGGAAACAAACCCACAACCTTGGCGTTGCAAACGCCATGCTCTACCAACTGAGCTACATCCCTGCCACTGCGCCACTCGGGATGTATTTCCGTTAGTTGTTATGTTTATCCCATGCGCACAGCATACAGATACAGAGCATATGAGCGGAAATCTGTCAGACAGCGTGAGAGCTGCTGCTACAGCTTCTCAAACAGCTAATTTCGTTGCTGCTGGAGTGAAATGTGCTTTTATAAGCCCCTGATTGCTCAATTTGGCTGGGCGGCCAGCTTTTTCTTGGTGGTTCCAAACTTCTTCCATTTAAGAATGATGGAGGCCACTGTGTTCTTGGGGACCTTCAATGCTGCAGACATTTTTTGGTACCCTTCCCCAGATCTGTGCCTCGCCACAATCCTGTCTCAGAGCTCTACGGATAATTCCTTCGACCTCATGGTGTGGTGAGTGTGGTGAAAGGAGTCAGGCGCAGGAGGGTAATCACCGAATACAGAGTTTATTCCTTTGTTGAAACACAAATGCGCTCCAATAGCGATCAACGAAACAGGCACAGGGGAAACAAACATCCCTGGCAATTACACTGTAACGGAATCCAATAATACATAGGCACAGGGGGAAAATCTACCCTGACAACACAATGTTATGAGTAGCTCCACCGAGCTACATGCTCGCACAATTAACAATCACCCACAAGTACAAGGGGGCAGAGGGAACACTTATACACAGAATAATTAGGGGATTAGAACCAGGTGTGTGTGTTTGACAAGACAATTGTGATGATGATTGGGGCGGCAGTGGTTAGTACTCCGGTGACGACGAACGCCGAAGCCTGCCGGAACAAGGAGGGGAGGCAGCCTCGGCCGAAGTCTTGACACATGGCTTGTTTTTTGCTCTGACATGCACTGTCAACTGTGGGACCTTTATATAGACAGGTGTTTGCCTTTCCAAATCATATCCAATCAATTGAAATTACCACGTGGATTCTAATATAGTTGTAGAAACATCTCAAGGATGATCAATGGAAACAGGATGCTCCTGAGCTCAATTTTGAGTCTCATAGCAAAGGGTCTGAATACTTAAGTAAATAAGGTATTTCTGTTTTAATACATTTGCAAACATTTCAAAAAACCTGGTTTCGCTTTCTCATTATGGGGTATTGTGTGTAGATTGATGATCTTTTTTAAAAATGTTATCCATCTTAGAATAAGGCTGTAACGTAACAAAATGTGTAAAAAGGGAAGGGTTCTGAATACATGCTAGTTGTTGCATCTTTCTACATTTCTAATGGATATTTTCATCTCTGTCACATGAAACCACTCGCATGTGCCGTGTGCTTTTGACAATGATGTTTTCCCGCTAAATGCATTATGGAGCGAACATTCACACAGAGCCTACTGCCTTGTGGGCATTGCTGCGCTTCTAATGGAAAGAAATAATAGTTTTAAGCTCAACGTTCTGATCTGTTGCATGAGCCTTTTTATTGCTTTTAAAAAATCTATCGTCCCACAACTGTCCCAGAGTCTGTTTGGAATAGGCTATTTCTTTCGCACAGAACTACAAGCTGACCATTAGAATAGGTAAACGTTTCTACTATGGGGATATTAGATTGACATAGGCTAGTGATTTTGCTGTTTGTTACACATCTTGTTGGTTGAGGAAGAGTAAATGTGCGCATCAGAATTCGGTAAGAAGGACCACATGGTTGCATCCTCGAGTTGCATGTTCTGTTAAGATGAATAATAGAGCTGAGCGATTAACCAACATTTCGGTTATTTTTTGTTTTTTAAACAACTAATTGACCGACGTCGGTTAAATTATTTGAATTCCATTTAGTTCGTTCCATTTCTTTGAGATTGATGTGCAGTTTCTGTAGGGATAAATCAGATGATTCCTGAGCTGTGCGATGTAGTAGGGAGTTGTAGTTTCTAACAGGCCAATATTCTACATAGTTTAGTGTAGAGAACGTGGTTATTAACTACAATGACCATAATCCATTGCACACCCGCTTAAACGTGTCCGGTCTGTGCGGAGCAGACTCAGAGACTGAGAGAAGAGAGAACATGCGATCAAGAGGGGTAGAAAGCAGTTGATTCGCGAGCGTGAAAATACTTGATCTAAGTGATTGATAGTTGGTATTCAGTAGTCATAAAAGTATGCCTCATTTACTTTGAAAAACTACTAAAATTGTGATTTTGTCAGACAGCATAGACAACAGCTCTATAGAGATGAGATGATGACTTGGAATGAAATAATAAAGTAATCAAATAAAACAAATATTTTATTAAAGTAAAGTAATAAATTATGGTTCATAAGTGTTAAGCAGTAATGGGCAATCACTAACATCATGGGACTTTTATTAATTGTTTTATTCAGTGTTGCTACAACATTTAACCCACATAATGCATAGTACATTTAATGTCCCAAAAAAATATTGAAACCGAAATCGAAAATCGTGATTATTTTTTAAATAATTGAACCGAAATCGAACCAACCTCATAAAGCACTAATCGTTCAGCACTAATCGCTCAGCACTAATGAATAACCTTAATTTAAATGTGATTTCTGACATTTTGAGCACTGTGGGTGGACGCCCTAATCACGTTAAACACCCAATGCATACGGGTTCGGTACATTTCTCAAATGTCTGTTAAATTAAAATGCTGCCGGTCAAATGTCCAGTAACACATTTTCCTAACTGAAACCCTGCCTGATATGTATCAAATTCCATTTTAAAACAGTTTAGATGTACAGTTGAAGTCGGAAGTTGACATACACTTAGGTTGGAGTCATTAAAACTCATTTTTCAACCACTCCACAAATTTCTTGTTAACAAACTATAGTTATGGCAAGTCTGTTAGGACATCTACTTTGTGCATGACACAAGTAAAACTCCACAAGTCTGGTTCATCCTTGGGAGCAATTTCCAAACACCTGAAGGTACCACCTTCATCTGTACAAACAATAGTACGCAAGTATAAACACCATGGGACCACGCAGCTGTCATACCGCTCAGGAAGGAGACGCGTTCTGTCTCCTACACATGAACATACTTTGTTGCGAAAAGTGCAAATCAGTCCCAGAACAACAGCAAAGGACCTTGTGAAGATGCTGGAGGAAACAGGTACAAAAGTATCTATATCCACAGTTAAACGAGTCCTATATCGACATAACCTGAAAGGCCGCTCAGCAAGGAAGAAGCCACTGCTCCAAAACCGCCATAAAAAAGCCAGACTACGGTTTGCAACTGCACATGGGGACAAAGATCGTACTTTTTGGAGAAATGTTCTCTGGTCTGATGAAACAAAAATAGAACTGGGGGGCTGCTTGCAAGGCGAAGAACACCATCCCAACCGTGAAGCACGGGGTGGCAGCATCATGCTGTGGGGGTGCTTTGCTGCAGGAGGGACTGGTGCACTTCACAAAATAGATGGCATCATGAGGAAGGAAAATTATGTGGATATATTGAAGCAACATCTCAAGACATCAGTCAGGAAGTTAAAGCTTGGTCGCAAATGAGTCTTCCAAATGGACAATCACCCCAAGCATACTTCCAAAGTTGTGGCAAAATGGCTTAAGGTATTGGAGTGGCCATCACAAAGCCCTGACCTCAATCCTATAGAACATTTGTGGGCAGAACTGAAAAAGCCTGTGCGTGAAAGGAGGCCTACAAACCTGACTCAGTTACACCAGCTCTTTCAGGTGGAATGGGCCAACATTCACTTATTGTGGGAAGCTTGTGGAACGCTACCCGAAACATTTGACCCAAGTTAAACAATTTAAAGGCAATGCTACCAAATACTAATTGAGTGTATGTAAACTTTTGACCCACTGGGAATGTGATGAAAGAAATAAAAGCTGAAATAAATCATTCACTCTACTATTATTCTGACATTTCACATTCTTAAAATAAAGTGGTGATCCTAACTGACCTAAGACAGGGAATTTCTACTAGGATTAAATGTCAGGAATTGTGAAAAACTGAGTTTAAATATATTTGGCTAAGGTGTATGTAAACTTCCGACTTCAACTGTAATTGTTAAATTATTTGGTATGCTCTGAGTGTCAAATATGGTTTTGAATAAGGGAAATTTAAGATATTCTTCTATTTAATATGCTGTTTTATTTTTGATAGAAATGTAATATAGAATAGAACATATTGTATTTGTTATTTTAGTTGTTCTACCAGTTATCAACATATTGTTCAATGATTAAAAAAATTTATGGCTGTGGTTATTCTGTGACTTTAGCTAATAGGCGTTCTTTTTTTTTGCAGTGGTATCGTTTCGGTATTGAGTATTGTTTTGGTATTGAGTATCATTTCGGTATCGAGTATCGTGATACTTAACCTGGTATCGGTATCGAAGTCAAAATTCACTAAGGTAGGGAATATATTATATGATATAATAAAATAAAATACAATATTGCTTTTTCATTATAATTCTGAAGCATAAAATATACACTGAGTATACCAAACATTAGGAACACCTTCATAATATTGAGTTACACCCCACCCCCCTCCTTTTGTCCTCAGAACAGCCGCAATTTGTCGGGGCAAGGACTCTACAAGGTGTCGAAAACGTTCCCATTTTGACTCCAATGCTTCCCACAGTTGTGTCAAGTTAGCTGGATGTCCTTTGAGTGGTTAACCATTCTTGATACACACGGGAAACTGTTGAGTGTAAAAAAACCAGCAGCATTGCAGTTCTTGATACAAACCAGTGTGCCTGGCACCTACTATCATACCCAGTTCAAAGGCACTTCAATATTTTGTCTTACCCATTCACCCTCTGAATTGTCTCAAGGCTAAAAAAAATCATTCTTTAACCTGTATCCTCCCCTTCATGTACACTGATTGAAGGGGATTTAACAATTGATATCGATAAGGGAGCTTTCACCTGGATTCACCTGGTCAGTCTATGTCATGGAAAGAGCATGTGTTCTTATCGTTTCGTATACTCAGTGTACAACAAGCATTACATGAATTGAGACTATGGGGTGCCATTTTAATGAAGATGTGGGTGAAGACTGTAAAGAGAGAGTATATGAGTGTGTGCAGCCAAAGTGTGTGTATTTGTGTGTGTGCTAGCATCTTTGTGTGTGTGTGCTCCTGTGTCCAAGTGTGTTTCTTTCCTTTCCACCCGGACTCTTCCCTTTGGCAGCTCACCTCGGCGGTTCCCTCCAGCGATGACGCAAATGACCCACACAGACTGTAAAACATTACCCAGCATGAATAAGACACACACAGGCGCACACAGGCACACACACACACACACACAGGCATGCACGCACAGCACCTGACTTAGTATGGGCACACACACACATACACATGCGCGCACGTGCACACACACTAGGGCTGGCACAATTACTGTATAACCGTGGAACCGACAGTTATGGATGAAGACTGTCATGAAAATAAACGAACCGCCATAACTGTAAACAAATCAGTCATGTTCTGCGGTAACATGGACTCTTAACAACATGATGCTACTTTGTTCCTCCTTGCTGAAACAAGCAAGGTGTTGTAGCAAACGAGCACACATAGAAAGGTGCAAACAAGGAGCAGCAGCAGCAAACATAAATATAATCTATGGCAGCACATGCAGTCAGGAGTGGAGGAGAGGAAAAAACGTGTCTAATTTATAGAGTGCCTTCAGAAAGTATTCATACCCCTTGACTTATTCCACATTTTGTTGTGTTACAGCCTAAATTCAAAATTGATTAAATATGTTTTTTCTCTCTCACCCATCATCTACACACAATACCCCATAATAACAAAGTGAAAACATGTTTTTAGAAATTCTTGCAAATTGATTGAAAATGAACAACAGAAATATCTCATTTACATAAGTATTCACACCCCTGAGTTAATACATGTTAGAATCACCTTTGGCAGCGATTACAGCTGTGAGTCTTTCTGGGTAAGTCTCTAACAGCTTTGCACACCTGGATTGTACAATTTGTCCATTATTATTTTCAAACTTCTTCAAGCTCTGTCAAATTGGTTGTTGATCATTGCTAGACAACCATTTTCAAGTCTTGCCATAGATGTTCAAGCTGATTTAAGTCAAAACTGTAACTCAGCCACTCAGGAGCATTCAACGTCTTCTTGGTAAGCAACTCCAGTGTAGATTTGGCCTTGTGTTTTAGGTTATTGGCGCCGGAGAAGATGGCTGCCGTTTTACAGCCCTCTAACCAATTGTACTATTATGTGTGTTTCCCAACTGGACAAGAGGAACACCTACGTGAGAATGCTATTCACTGACTACGGCTCAGCGTTCAACACCATAGTGCCCTCAAAGCTCATCACTAAGCTAAGGACCCTGGGACTAAACACCTCCCTCTGCAACTGGATCCTGGACTTCCTGACGGGCCGCACCAAGGTGGTAAGGGTAGGTAACAACACATCTGTCACGCTGATCCTCAACACGGGGGCCCCTCAGGGGTGCGTGCTCATTCCCCTCCTGTACTCCCTGTTCACCCATGACTGCATGGCCAGGATCGACTCCAACACCATCATTAAGTTTGCTGACGACACAACAGTGGTAGGCCTGATCACCGACAACGATGAGACAGCCTATAGGGAGGAGGTCAGAGACCTGGCCGTGTGGTGCCAGGATAACAACCTCTCCCTCGATGTGAGCAAGACAAAGTAGATGATTGTGGACTACAGGAAAAAAAAGAAGAGGACTGAGCACGCCCCCATTCTCATTGACGGGGCTGTAGTGGAACAGGTTGAGAGCTTCAAGTTCCTTGGTGTCCACATTACCAGCAAACTATCATGGTCCAAACACACCAAGACAGTCGTGAAGAGGGCACGACAAAGCCTATTCCCCCTCAGGAGACTGAAAAGATTTGGCATGGGTCCCCAGAACCTCCAAAAGTTCTACAGCTGCACCATCAAGAGCATCCTGACTGGTTGCATCACCGCCTGGTATGGCAACTGCTTGGCCTCCGACCGCAAGGCACTACAGAGGGTAGTGCGTATGGCCCATTACATCACTGGGGCCAAGCTTCCTGCCATTCAGGACCTCTATACCAGGCGGTGTCAGAGGAAGGCCCTAAAAATTGTCAAAGACTCCAGCCACCATGGTCATAGACAGTACTCTCTGCTACTGCACGGCAAGCGGTAACGGAGCGCCAAGTCTAGCTCCAAAAGGCTTCTTAACAGCTTCTAGCCCCAAGCCATAAGACTCCTGAACAGCTAATCATGGCTACCCAGACTATTTGCACTGCCCCCCCACCCCACCCCATCCCTGTCTTTTACGCTGCTGCTACTCTGTTTTTTATTTATCCATAGTCACTTTAACTCTACCCACATGTATATATTACCTCAATTACCTCGACTAGCCGGTGCCCACGCACATTGACTCTGTACCGGTACCCCCTGTATATAACCTCCCTACTGTTATTTTATTTTACTGCTGCTCTTTAATTATTTACTTGTATTTTTTACTTATCTATTTTTTACTTTAAAATATTTTCTTTAAAAAACTGCATTGTTGGTTAAGGGCTTGTAAGTAAGCATTTCACTGTAATGTCTACACCTGTTGTATTCGGCGCATGTGGCAAATACATTTGATTTGATTTATTGTCCTGCTGAAAGGTGAATTCATCTCCCACTGTCTGGTGGAAGGTAGACTGAACCAGGTTTTACACTAGGATTCTGCCTGTGCTTAGCTCAATCCATTTATTTTTTATCCTGAAAAACTCCCCAGTCCATAACAATTTAAAAGCATTCCCATAACATGATGCAGCCACTACTATGCTTGAAATATGGAGAGTGGTACTCAGTAATGTGTTGTATTTGCCACATTTTTTGCAGTACTACTTTAGTGCCTTGTTGCAAACAGGATGCATGTTTTGGAATATGTTTTATTCTGTACAGGCTTCCTTCTTTTCACTTTGTCAATTAGGTTAGTATTGTGGAATAACTACAATGTTGTTGAGCCATCTTCAGTTTTCCCCTATCACAGCCATTAAACTCTGTAACTGTTTTAAAGCCACCATTGGGCTCATGGTGAAATCCCTTAGCGGTTTCCTTCCTCTCCGGCAACTGAGTTAGGAAGGACGCCTGTATGTTTGTAGTGACTTGGGTGTATTGATACACCATCCAAAGTGTAATGAATAACTTCACCATGCTCAAAGGGATATTCAATGTCTGTTTTTTTAAATGTATTTTTATCTACCAATAGGTGCCCTTCTTTGCGTAGCATTGGAAAACCTGCCTGGTCTTCGTGGTTGAATCTGTGTTTGAAATTCACTGCTCAACTGAGGGACCTTACAGATAATTGTATGTGTGGGGTGCAGAGATGAGGTAGTCATTCAAAAATCATGTTAAACACTATTGTTGCACACAGAGTGAGTCCATGCAACTTATTAAGTGATTTGTTTGGCACATTTTTACTCCTGAACTTATTTAGGCTTGCCTTAACAAGGGGGTTGAAACTTATTGACTCAAGACATTTCAGCTTTTCATTTTGAATGAATTTGTAAAAAGTTTGAAAACATAATTCCACTTTGACATTATGGGGTATTGTCTGTAGGAGAAGTGACAAAAAAATCAAAATGTAATCAATTTAAAATTCAGGCTGTAACACAACAAAATGTGGAAAAAGTCAAGGGGTGTGAATACTTTCTGAAGTCACTGTATATATATTTTCTGCTATTCTAATGGTTATTACGGAGACCGCAGTCATTTGGCTGGCCAATTACATAATCCAAAATTACGAGCATGCACACACTTTGCACGAATGTATCACACACACACACATACACTGTAAAACATTAGCCCAGCATGAATTAAATCAAGTGTTATTTGTCACATGCTTCGTAAACAAAAGATGTAGACTAGCAGTGAAATGCTCACTTACGGGTCCTTTTCCAACAATGCAGAGTTAAAGATACAAAAAATAATAATAAATAGAAATAGTGACTTGAGGAATAAATACACAGTGAATAACGAATAGAATACGAACGACTCTCAGGCCTTTATAGGAGTCATCCCAGATGTGTGTGTGTGTGCATATGTATGTGTGTGTGCGTGTGCACACACTGGTGCGCATGTGTGTGTATATGTCTGCCTTAATGCTCAGCCTTGAGCAGAGTTGAACAGAGGAAGATTTGGCTAGTCCTGGACCATGCATGTTTACTTGGACAAGGACCGCGACAGTTTGGGTCATAGTTGGTTCTGGTGTCTGGGTCCATGTTCCCAGTCACAATTATCCTCCAACATTCTTTGATATTGTGCTGCCCAATCTATTAGATGTTCTACTATTCTATGTGTGAATTAACGGATGCAAAGTACTTTGTTCTCCACATACGGTTCTAATCATGGGGATTACTCCACCTGCAGGTCAAATACAACGCTGCACCTGATCTCCTGAAACTGTCATGGGTGTATGCACAGAATTATGAGATTCTATTTCTATGGGTGTATGGTCCCTGCCCTTACACTTCTGTAAATATGCTAATGAATTGGTGTAGTGATGATCACGCTAATCTAAATCACATTTTGATTTGAACAGTGTGTGTGTGTATTAGTTTCCTGTCATTTCTGAGGCATTTGGGTTGCAAGGGGTTTGTTTTTGGGATGTGACAAATTCCTTAACCAGGGACAGAAGTGTCTCCTCTACTGTGCTGTTACACAAACGCGTTAACTGATGTTTTGGATGGTTGGGTAAAATGTACCAGAGCCCATGTGCTTTGATGTAGAATGCACTTCAATCAGTGAGTCATTCTAAAGCTCCAAGTTTATATAAAAACATACATTTTTCCTGACTGGATAAAAAAAAAAGAGTCAACATGCGTTCAGCTGTATAAAATGCTCTGATGTAGACGGTGTAAATAAATTGCTGTTGAATCTTACATTTACATTTACATTTTAGTCATTTAGCAGACGCTCTTATCCAGAGCGACTTACAGTTAGTGAGTGCATACATTATATTTTTGTATTTTTTCATACTGCCCCCCCGTGGGAATCGAACCCACTACCCTGGCGTTGCAAACGCCATGCTCTACCAACATCCCATCTTCTGGGTTGTGAAATGTTTGTCTCTTTACGACAAGACTTTTAACTTTGTGGGCTAGTCCTGGTCCATTAGAGCATCCTAGTGTCAGCGAGTTTCACCAGGCTCACAGTTAGACACATAAACAGCCCTTCAGTGTTATGTAAGACAACCTTTCATCTCCTCACCTAGCTGTGAGAGCCAAACCCAGACTAGCCATAGGAGAGCAGAAAACATGAGCAGAACAGATAGCATAATAGCAAAGGGCAACTGTTATAGGCCACAGTAGAATCAAACTTCTTCATATGTTCTGTCTGTTCTCACACTGCAATGTACAACACCTCATAAATCATTCTGTCCTATTTTCTTCAAAACTGTTATGGCACACTGTGTGCAATGATCATAGACCGAAAAGCCACACTATACCTGTTATATTCGGAAAAAGTGAGGGAGAGGTAACACTAGCACAGTATAGTATATATATATATATACCCTGCTTCTAGAACCATCTGACAACAGTTTCACAGGCTCATAGCCTAAAGAGATAAAACCACACATGATTGAGTTCTTCGAAATCTCAACGTTGTTCATGGACACCCTTGAGGGTTTTGAGACAGACAGACAGTTAGAGAGCCCAATGCAGTAGATCGTCCAAATAGATTTTTTTTTTGTGTTAAAGCTACAGTGCACCTACTGAGATCAATAATAACTTAGCAGAAGTTGCGGTCTTTTGTTGCAGCCTATGCTAGAGACATTATGTGGTAAGATAGTTCAACCAGGCCAGGTCTGGCAATACCTTCATCGTTTATAGTAATAGGAGTTCTGATTTATAGGGAATTGAGACCAACCTCTCAGGAACACACTGTTTTGAGTGTTTAGAGATGGAAGCTTAGAAATACAAATGGCACCCTATTCCCTAAAGGCCCTGGTCAAAAGTAGTGCTCTGTATAGGGATTGGGTAGCATTTGGGACGCAGACCATGCATGTCAGTCTCGGTGGTAGCTATGTGCAAAACATGACACTCAATCAGGCTAAAATAATTGTTATGAGGCTGGGGCTCCGCCGTATAAGATTAAAGGAGATTTATTGTCTTATTATGATCCAGTAATGTAATATTTCTGAGTAGGTAGGTAGGAGCAAGTTAAAAGTTCAGCCATGGGTTCCAGAGGCACCATACACCTCATTGTTTTGAGGGGGCACTGATGGCTTTGGAAAAAAACTGAGGTGACCTGCATGACACCCTGGTTGGTTCACCCTTTAGAGACATGCATGCCTGAGTAAAGGCTACTTTCTTATCGACAGAATCAATTAAACATTTAGTTAAGCCTAGTGAACATCTGGAACCCCTCAGGGCCCGGGCATGTTCTTCCAGGGGCCATATCGTCTGCGTGTTTGTGAGTGTGTGTCGTCGGGCGTCCGTGCATGTGCATGTACAAGTGCTTGTGTGTGTGTTAAGGGGGCAGCTGGCCCTGAGTGTCCCCAGGGCCACTGAGGACACTTTCTTCCTAATCTCTGCCACATCCTAGGACATGAAGTCTCCAGGCTGTCTTTAGCCGTCTGTCCCAATGTCACTTTAAAGGGGAACTGCACCCGCTGTTTTGGCCTCGTTTTATGGCTTGCTCCTCAATAAATGCTGGCAGCCATGACAAAAGCCAAACGTGAGTTTGCTTGGGGGTGTGGTTTGATGTGGGTGTTTCTTGAGTGTGTCCTTGCCACCACCAGGAGACACCCATCTGTCAGAACCTTGCCCTTGCCCGCAGCACTCAGTCTCAACAAGAAAACCTCTAGCAGGTTGAGTTCAATATCATTTGCATTTTTTTACGTTAACATTTTTCAGAGACAGCCATGTATGCATTAATGAATACATTTTACTTTGTTTTTACCAATCAAACTACATATTGGTAATAATTTATTTGAATGGTAAATCTCTATTGATAAACTGGGTAAATCAAGATGTAGCCTAGGCCTGCGCACAGGAGATTACTTCAAAACTGGCCACTAGGGGCAACGGTAAGCGCTATTACCAACAAGTAAGCTTGCGGTTTGCAAGGGCGCGAGCTCCGGCTCCATGAGTCGCGTGTTCAATGCCAGTGCTAGGCACTCGTAAAAAAAAAAGAAGGGATTTAACCCTATCTCAAACCTTAACCCTTAAATTAACCATTCAGAATAAATGCCTAAACTTACACCGTCAAGTTGTTGTTCTTTTAACCCTATCCCAAACTTTAACCCTTACCTTAACCATTCGGAATTAATGCCTAAACTTAACCTTTGAAATTTGACGTTTATGGACAAACGTCAGATTCTGAAGTGAGACTGTGAGAGCTTGTTACACACACACGCACTCACGCATGCACGCACGCACACACACACACACACAGCCTTTTAGTACACATTGTTGCTAAACTGTAGCCTAAAGTAGGGCCTACACAGTATTGCTAGCTAACTGTACAATATATAGTGGTGCAAACTAACTACTCCATTTCCACAATAAATTAAACTTGAATTATCAATATAGCTCCTTATGCACCAGAACTCTCCACCTGCCACTCTCCACTTCACCATGTCTACAGCTGCAATATGTCAGACTTGGGTGGCTTTGGAGCTCTTTGTGTGCGTACGTTGGAACTTGAAACGTTGCTTCTGTGTATGTGCGTGTGTGTTTGTGTGTGTTTGTTCTGTGGCTTAGATAGACAGCGACAGCGTGTGATTGGTGACAGCGGTACTGAGCTGGGTGACGCGCTGGCTGGGTGACTCCTAGGGAAGTGGAAAATGGCTTTACGAGGCCTGTGGGAGGACACACACACATAGCCATGTCCATTAGAGTATATAACAGTCATCAGGCTCCACCAGGCCATTAGGCTGCGAAAGGAACCAAGGTAAACCTAAACCTGACTGTGAAATTGAATTAGAAAGCCCAGTGCTTGGGGCCTCCCGAGTGGCGCAGTGGTCTAAATTGAATTAGAAAGCCCAGTGCTGGGGGCCTCCCAAGTGACGCAGTGGTCTAAGGCACTGCATCGCAGCGCTAGCTGTGCCACTAGAGATCCTGGTTCGAGTCCAGGCTCTGTCGCAGCCGGCCGCGACTGGGAGACCCATGGGGCGGTGCACAATTGTCCCATCGCGCAATAGCGACTCCTGTGGTGGGCTGGGCGCAGTGCACGCTGACTCGGTCGCCAGGTGTACAGTGTTTCCTCCGGCACATTGGTGCGGCTGGCTTCCAGGTTAAGCGGGCAGTGCCGCTCGGTTGGGTTGTGTTTCGGAGGACGCACGACTCTTGACCTTCGCCTCTCCCGTGTCCGTACGGGAGTTGGGACAAGACTGTAACTACCAATTGGATACCACAAAAAGGGGGTGAAATCCAACAACTTTTTTTTTTAAACAAATACAAAATAAGAGTGCTTATGTGTGTCCTTTTCTCTTACTGTTTCTGCCTTTCATTATTTAGCTTTGTTCAGCCGTTCTGAAGCATTGGTGGAGGAGGCTTTTCGTGTTCTTTTCAGAGTTTAAGTGATTGTGGTTGTTGTGGCTATTTTACTCACTTAAATTGAGAAGTAGAATGCAATGATTGAATGTCGCTCTGGATAAGAGTGTCTGCTATATGACTAACATGTAAATGTAAAGTAAAGTTTTGTAATTTCTTCCTCCCTCTGTTTTCCCTACAGATGCCAGAATGGGACCACAAGAGAAGCTCAAGAGGATTGCAGGTTAGTGTTGCCCTGGAGACAGGTAAATACTTTACTGGCTCTAGTACCAAGTCACTGTCATTCTCAATGACATACCTGGTTAAATAAAGGTTAAATTAAAAATTAATAAACAGGTAAGAAGCAGGAGAGCAAAAACATGTCTATGTCCCTGTGAATACCTTTGGCCTGTTTCCTCCCATGGTGCTCTTCTGCTCTGTGGCAGGACTGGCAGGGGGGTGATAATATATTGGTCTGCTGCTATTACATAGAATCAAGGTTCACGACACGGCTCCAATCCAGAGTACATAAGAACAAACAGTGCCCCCAGCCCAGGCAGCAAGGTGCTGGCACGGCCATATGTGACTGTTCTCTAAATCAAATCAAATGTATACTGTACTGCACTGAACGTTCTCTAGTAATCAGCAGCATGGTTGTGGAGTAACGGAATACCAAAAAAACTAACTGTAATCCGTTACTTTACCAGAAAAATATTGTAATCTGATTACAGATACTTTTGAAAAATGAGATGATTACTTATAGGATTACTTTTACATTCAGAAAGGATGTTTGCAGAAAAAGAATATTTGACACCTTTCTGTTTTCTGAATGACATTCAAATCATCATTGAAAAAAGGCACAATTAAAATTTGTTCTGCCTGAACAAGTCTGACCACAAGTCAGAGACCACTAGAATGACACACCAAATGATTTTGTTGGATTGCGGGAAAAGAGCAGGAATAGGCTTTTGTAGTACAAGTTATGTCTTCCAATGATGCAACTGCTGTCGTCATGCAAGGATTATCCAACTTGAATAAACGCTTGGAGTTAAGGATGTAGCCTATGGGCGATACGATATCTCTTGTTTTTGACAGTGCATTGATGTGAATTACACTGCTACTCTCTCATTTAGCTATTTGCGCCTTACAGATTGTGGTTGTTGTGGAGGCTGTTCACAAAAGTATATGTGTATTTCAACCCAATAATGGTTGAATTGAAGAAATGTAAGCAGCTTATCAATTATTGTTTTTGCGACCAGTGGACAGCGAGTGAAAAATGCGCTCTTGCAACAGCTGCATAGTGCGGATCCCAACCTATGGAATTAAAGTTTGAGGGTATTCCTACCTTCTAAACTCCTCTGTGGTATTGTGTTCTATACTGTCAAAAACAAGTTTAATTTAAGAAGACCATGAGTGGGGGTTTTATTGCTCAATCTAATTTGTGCTGATTCAAAAATAAATGTCCATAGGCCTAACGAAAACACGTTTGATAGACTTAAAGGGGCAATCTGTAGATGCTACATCCATTTTTGGACTTATAAATTAATGATATAATACCCATTGATTCTTGAAGAATATAACTAATAAATGCATCATGAGCTTAGTTCCCGAAAACCCAAAATATAAGCTTGTTTTTATCCAATGTTTGGAAACATTGTAAATGTAAACAAACATTGTATAGCCTCAAAACATTGTTAAAACAATCATTTTGATATCATGGATGGTCAGTCTTTGTATACATAGCTTTGTCTATTAATCTCAGAGGTTACATTTCTCCAGGCCTATCATTTAGCTTTTTACCAAAACAGAGGCGGGGTATCGGCTTTGTTATTGTTTCAACTGTGGATTTGCCCATTAAACAGCTGCAAATTATCAAGATATCAAAATGTCAACAACAAAAACGTAAACAACAGGCCTATAGCAAATGCAGCATTTGGCATGCATTTTCACATGCAAATAGCAGTTTTTGGTAGTTCAGCATTTATTTTTCAACTCAGAGCATTGAGCCCAATCAGTCCTCCAAGACAACATAATCATAAACAATAGAGTAGGGCAGGCTAATACTGTATGTCCTTAGTTTTTAGGTTATTCTCAGGTAAAACAATTTGGCTAATCTATACTTCCATATTTCCAAGTCCCATTCTTAAAGAGCAAGGGGTATTAAATTAATTGGAATGACTGGAAATCTGACAGAAATTGGTTTTTAATGTAAAGATATAATCTAATCTAATTATTATCTGTAGTAAAACTCAATGGGTTAGAAGAAGCCTACATAACCAACCCATACAGTAAAATGCAACATCCATTTATGGCCATATATGTCAACTTTAACATTGATTTATCCTGCAACAGATGTCGTTCAATTGATCATATTCATTGTTTTCTTCTTTTAATGCCTCTTAAGGGGAAAGTAATCTAAAAGTAACTGAATGTAATCAGATTACGTTACTGAGTTTGGGTAATCCAAAAGTTACGTTACTGATTACAATTTTGGACAGGTAACTAGTAACTTTAACGGATTACATTTAGAAAGTAACCTACCCAACCCTGATCAGGAGGATATCATTTTCAAGTGGATGAATGGATGGGGTGCTTTTTTTCCCACTGCTAAGGAATAGTGTTCACAAGACTGATGGTTGGGAAGACTGAGGAAACTAACACATTTATACAATGTGAAGTGTATTGTAAAACATCGATCTCTGGTAAAACCAAGTCATAGAGTTGCCTCCCAGAGCATGATTTAGCTGTAGCTGTTAAAAAATATATCAATCTTTGGATTGCCCTTGCACCTCTAGAGTGGTCTTTGGAGACCGATTTATTAAGGTCTCCTATTTTCCATGGTCCTTCAGCCAGTCTACCAATAGTACAGGCAGCTTTTGACATTTAGGCTACAGTAAGACTTTGCACAGAGAGAGATGGTTATCATAGCTATAGGTAAAAACGTAGGGTTATTCGCATAATCCCGGTTCTCTGAGATGAGATGTGAGACGGTTCTCACAATGGGATTCGCTCCAGGCAGATCACACAACGTCTGTCAGAGACAGACAGGTCGAGTGGCGAATGAGGTGAGCCCCTCCCTCTTTATAAGGAGCCACTCGCCCATCCTCAGATCATTCTCAAGCACGCCTCTCTTCCTTGTGCTCTTGCCAGCAGGTAAATGTGGTGATACATCTCACTCATGTTATCAGAGAACCGGGGTTATGCAAGTAACCCTACGTTCTCTTTCAAATACTAGTTTCACAATCGGATATGGCCAACTCCCATATCGCAGACATGCTCTTCGATGCCAGGGTAGCCCCAACAGCATCACCCCTCAGAGGCTCCGACACTGAGGACAGTATGCACCAACGAAGGTGCAGTGACATCTAGTCGGTAAAACTTAGGGTTACTTGCATAAGCCTGGGATTCGCTCAGCGGATCACTGACAGCTCAAAGAACCAATCACACAACGTCTGTTTTAGACAGACAGGTCGAGTGGAAATGAGGTGAGCCCCTCTCCTCCTTATAAGGCACCACTCACCCCTCCTGTCATTCTCAAGCATGCCTCTCTTCCTTCCCCAAGTGCTCTTGGGTGAGACATCTCACTCATATTCTCATAGAACCGGAGTTATTCAAGTAACCCTACATTTTATTTAAAATACTTGTTTCAATGTCTCACTATGGGATATGGCCAACTCCCGTATCACAGACATGCTCTCTGAAACCAGGGTAGTCCCAACAGCACTGAGGAAGTATGCGCCAACGAAGGCGCAGTGACATCCAGCCAGTAAAAACCTCATAAACGTATGAGGGTGGCCCAACATGCCGTAATGCAAATCTCCTGTAAGGAGATGCCTTAGAACAGAGACCAAGAGGTAGCCATAACTCTGGTGGAACGAGCCCTTCCGGACTCTTGCTATTATATTTTCCAAGAAACAATTATACTTTTTTACACCAATTTAACCCCATAATTTGTTTTACTTTTGTACCGAGTTATCGTTACACAAGTCTTGTGTTTGTTCTAGAGCAAAACAACCAACATGTATGTGTTCGTGAGAGATTCACCTTTTCCATAGAGTGGTCATATTAGTGTGTAGCCCAAACTGTTCTGATGTTGTATGAAAAAAAGAAAATGTATGCACTCACTAACTGTAAGTCGCTCTGGATAAGAGCGTCTGCTAAATGACTAAAATGTTAATGTAAATTGTAGGTTGGAAGATCTACAGTACCGACTTCAGACAAGTCCCGTGACGCTTGTAGGGGGTCGTAGAGCAAAACGGACAACACCATCGTGTTCGTGAGAGGTGTCATCATTTTTTGTGGGCCAAACCGTTTGGGCACTACAGACGTTTTCGTGAGAAGACCGATTTTCGGGATGTCGCATGGTCTGACAAGCACCGCTGTAGCTCTGCCACCTTTCATCGCAGATGCGGAAGAGCGACATCGGCAGATGCAGTGTAATTAGATGCATCCAATGCAAAAACAGATATCTCTAGGTTAAACAGACAGTTTTTAATGGGGATTTTTTAATTATGCTAATTCGAATTATGCAAGGTCGCAGAAATCGACTTAAACTAGATGAAAGAAGGGAGCTAGCAATATTTTTTGTAGTAATGCTGGTGTGGTTAGCTTGCTTTCCAGTGAGATAGCCAGGTTAGCTTTGCTGCGTGAGCTAGCCCTTTGTTTGTGTGGTTAGCTAGCTTTCCAGCTGGCTAGCCAAGTTAACTAAAGCCTTGCGGCATGGGCTAACCAAGTCTTGATAGCTAGCTGTGTGACACTAGCTACCACCAGAGACTGAGGAGTAGAAAATAAATTATACTTTAAGCAAAACTTTCCTTTCGGTGAGTACTCAACACTATTGACAGGAGCTGAGGTCCTATGTTCGGCAGCGTTAACCTCACGGTTCGCCTGATAACAGTTCAGTAGGAAGACAGGGATCTAGTCGTGCGGAGAGCTTCAGGAGCGCAGTGATCTCTTCCGTAAGGAAGAGAGGCGAGAATGACCAGAGGAGGGGCAAGTGGCGCATTATAAGGAGGAGAGGGGCTCACCTCATTCGCCACTCGACAGTCTCCAACAGACGTTGTGTGATTGGTTCTTCGAGCCGTCAGTGATCCACTGAGCGAATCCCATAGTGAGACATCGAAATTAATATTTGAAATAGAACTTCATAAATGTATGAGGGGTGGCCCAACATGCCGCATCGCAAGTCTCTTTGAACAGTACCCAAGAGGTAGCCATACCTCTGGTGGAATGAGCCCTCGCCCTCTGGGGCCTGTAAACCCTTGCTATTATAAGCCAATAAAATAGCCTCCACTATCCAATGGGATAGCTGTTGTCGAGAGGGAAGCCTACACTTGCAAGGAGGCGCCCAATAAACAAAGTGTTGGTCGCTCTTGCGTAATGCTTTTGTTCTATCAAATAAAATGTGCAAAGCGCGTACTGGACATAAACGGTGGAGACGCTCTTCTTCCGTAGAGGTGAAGGGCGGCGGGTGGAAACCCACAAGCTCTAAGGCGAGACAATTATAATTATTGCTGACCTTAAGCATAAAGGCGGGGTTAGGTAACAAAGTTACATTGCATAACTCCGGGGCAAACTGTAGACAAGAGTGTTGGACTAACAGTGCGTGCAGCTCACTCACTTGCTTTGCTGACTTAAGGGCAATAAGTAAAGCAGTTTTGAAAGAGAGATATTTCCTCTCCACGCTTTCCAGCGGTTCAAAAGGCTGCTGTGAAAAAGCCTTAAGCACAATAGATAGGTCCCAAGATGGGGCTAAAGGCTTGGAGACTGGACATAAGGCCCAGAGGGCTATGGTTTCTGGGTGAGAGTGGAAAATCTCTGTTCGCTAGGGTCAGGAGATCCCTGCGTAACAGTAGCTGGCAGGACTCGTCGTAAAGCAGGAGAGTGATCTCTGCTAACTAAAGCCTCCCTGGCCATCGAGTGGCTACTAAAATGAGCGATGAGGCTTGTTCCCTCACACTGACCAGAGTGGGGAGTATTAGGCATAGAGGAGGAAAAGCGTAGAGCAACGCCCTTGGCCAAGGGTGAGCCAGCGCGTCCACCCCTAGTGGTGCGTCTCCTGTTAGTGCAAAGAACAGCGGGCAGTGTTTGTCTTTGTGTAATGCGAAGAGATCTACGGTGGCTCAACCGTATCTCTCTCAGATCTGGTTTACCACCACCTGTATAGGGGATTTCCTCTGAACAACAAGTCCGCTCCTACGATCAGTACACCTGGGACATGAGTCGCGTGTAGTGAGTGTATGTGTGCTCTGCTTTACAGAATAATATTGCCAGCTAGTCTGTGTAGATGTAGAGAGCGAGTGCCAGCCTGGCAGTTGATGTATGCCACCACAGTCATATTGTCTGTCCTGACCAGGATGTGACGATTCCGAAGGAAGGACATAAAGTGTTTCAATGAAAGGAACAGTTCGAGGTCGTTTATATGAGCGAGGCGGAGTTGTGGATATCACAATCCATTTACTCCTCTTCCCTCGTAACTGTGTCCCATCCTGTGAGTGATGCGTCTGTGACACCACATTCCTTGTCGATACTACCCCGAGGGGAGTGCCAGAAATGAAGATAGAGGGGCTCTTCCAGTGACGGAGAGCCGAGAGACATTCTGAGGTTACGTTATCTTTCGATTGAGGTGACGTCGTGTACACAGACGTACACGGACAGATACCCAACGCTGGAAGCCTCTCATTCTTCTGGTACTGCTGAGATGGTGGACGCCAACATCCCGAGCACTCGGAGACACGTTCTGAGCATGACCGAGCACCCCTCTGTCGAGCAGGGAGAGGCACTGTTGAAACGATGATGCAGCCGTCTGATAGTGTAGCCCAATAAGAGAGAGAATCCAGCTTGACGCGTAGGTATTCTATTCTTTGTGTGCGTAACAGGGTTGGTTATGTTTCCGCTTGCCACTGCAGAGATATGTATTCGAAATGTATGTATTTCTATTGGTTGGTTGAATTTACATATCAATAACTGAGTGTATATATACAGTGCATTCGGAAAGTATTCAGACCCCTTGACTTTTTCCACATTTTGTTATGTTACAGCCTTATTCTAAAATTGATTAAATTGTTTTTTTCCCTCATCAATCTACACACAATACCCCATAATGAGAAAACAAAAACAGGTTTTTATAAATGTGTACACATTTATAAAAAATTTTAAACGGAAATATCACATTTACATAAGTATTCAGACCCTTTACTCAGTACGTTGTTGAAACACCTTTGGCAGCGATTACAGCTAGTTTCCCAGTCCCTGCTGCTGAAAAACATCCTCACAGCATGAGGCTGCCACCACCATGCTTCACCGTAGGGATAGTACCAGGTTTCCTCCAGGCGTGATGCTTTGCATTCAGGCCAAATAGTTCAATCATGGTTTCATCAGACCAGAGAATCTAGTTTCTCATGGTCTGACAGTCCTTTGGGTGCCTTTTGGAAAACTCCAAGCGGGCTGTCATGTGCCTTTTACTGAGAAGTGGCTTCCGTCTGGCCACTCTACCATGAAGGCCTGATTGGTGGAGTGCTGCAGAGAGATTGTCCTTCTGGAAGGTTATCCCATCTCCACAGAGGAACTCTGGAGCTCTGTCAGAGTGACCATCGGGTTCTTGGTCACCTCCCTGACCAAGGCCCTTCTCCCCCGATTGCTCAGTTTGGCCGGACGGCCAGCTCTAGGAAGAGTCTTGGTGGTTCCAAACTTCTCCCATTAAAGAATGATGGAGGCCACTGTGTTCTTGGGGATCTTCAATGATGCAGACATTTTTTGGTACCCTTCCCAGATCTGTGCCTTGACACATCCTGTCTCAGAGCTCTACGGACAATTCCTTCGACCTCATGGCTTTGTTTTTGCTCTGACATGCACTGTCAATTGAGGGACCTTATATAGACAGGTGTGTGCCTTTCCAAATCATGTCCAATCAATTGAATTTAAAACAGGTAGACTCTAATCAATTTGTAGAAACATCTCAAGGAAGATCAATGGAAACAAGATGCACCTGAGCTCAATTTCGAGTCTCACAGCAAAGGGTCTGAATACATATGTAAATAAGGTATTTCTGTTTTTTATTTTTAATACATCTGCAAAAACCTGTTTTCGATTTGTCATTATGGGGTATTGTGTATAGATTGATGAGGAATATGTGTTATTTAATCAATTTTACAATAAGTACAAAAAAATTTGGAAAAGGGAATGGGTCTGAATAGAGTGCCTTAAGAAAGTATTCACACCCCTTGACTTTTAACCATATCTTGTTGTGTTACAGCTTGAATAAAAAAAGTAGCTTTTTTGTCACTGGCCTATACACAATACCCCTTAATGTGGAATTGTGTTTTTCGTTTTTGTTTTAACAAAATTAATAAAAAAAGGAAAAGCTAAAATGTCTTGAGTCAATAAGTATTCCAACCTCTTTATTATGGCAATCCTACATAAGTTCTGGAGTAAAAATGTACTTAAAAGGTCACATAATAAGTTGCATGGACTCACTCTATGTGCAATAATAACACGATGGTGCCGATAGACATTTCTGTTTGTAGCTCCTAAGAAACTTTGCGGTGATATTTCTTACATTATTAGCCCAGACCGTTTTTTTGTGTTATTACATACAGCTGGAAATAACTTTTGGATATCAGAGCGGCGGTAACTCACCAGCATTCCAACCAGAAATACGACTTTTCCGAATTGGATCCTTTGTTCGTATCCCCCAAGGCAATTTAACTTATTCCAGAGGCTGCTCCAAGATGCCGCCGGCGGAGAAGAGGTATTCGGAGTGGACTTCTAGTCTGACTCAGGATGCGTGCACACCATCCACCGCTTCCGAGTATATTACTCGCTAATGTTCAATCCCTGGACAATAAAGTAGACGAGCTCAGGGTGAGGATCTCCTTCCAGAGAGACATCAGAGACTGTAACATACTCTGTTTCATGGAATCATGGCTCTCTCCAGATATACTGTCTCTGTCCATACAGCCAGCTGGGTTCTCAGTACATCGCGCAGACAGGAATAAAGAACTCTCCCGGAAGAAGAAAGGCGGAGGTGTATGTTTCATGATTAACTACTCATGGTGTGATTGTGTAACATACAGGAACTCAAGTCCTTTTGTTCACCCTACCTAGAATACCTCACAATCAAATGCTGACCGTATTACCTCCCAAGAGAATTATCTTCGGTTATCGTCACAGCCGTGTATATTCCCCCTCAAGCCGATACCACGACGGCCCTCAAGGAACTACACTGGACTTTGTGCAAACTGGAAACTGCATATCCTGAGGCCGCATTTATTGTAGCTTGGGACACTGAAAGTGTTAACCACCACATTTAACTACGGCAAGGTGACTGGTAATATGGTTGAATACAAACAGTGCATTAAGCCCTCCGTAAGTCAATCAAACAGGCAAAATGTCAGTACAGAGACAAAGTGGAGTCGCAATTCAACGGCTCAGACACGAGATGTATGTGGCAGGGACTCCATTCAATCACAGATTACAAAGAGAAAACCAGCCACGTCGCGGACACCGAGGTCTTGCTCCCAGACAAGCTAAACACCTTCTTCGCCCGCTCTTTTTTTACCCAAGGACTGTGGGCTCTCATTCTCTGTAGCTGACGTGAGTAAGACGTTTAAGCGTGTTAACCCTCGCAAGGCTGCCGGGCCAGACGGCATCCCTAGCTGCGTCCTCAGAGCATGCGCAGACCAGCTGGCTGGAGTGTTTACGGACATATTCAATCTCTCCCTATCCCAGTCTGCTGTCCCCACTTGCTTCAAGATGTCCACCATTGTTCCTGTACCCAAGAAAGCAAAAGGAACTAAACCTAAGACCCTCACAAACTTTTTCAGATGCACCATTGAGAGCATCCTGTCGGGCTGTAACACCGCCTGGTATGGCAACTGCACCACCTGCAACCACAGGGCTCTCCAGAGGGTGGTGGGTCTACTCAACGCATCACTGCATACTGCCTGCCCTCCAGGACATCTACAGCACCCGATGTCACAGGAAGGCCAATAGGATCATCAAGGACATCAACCACCCGAGCCACGGCCTGTTCACCCATTATCATCCAGAAGGCAAGGTAAGTACAGGTGCATCAAAGCTGGGACCGAGAGACTGAAAAACAGCTTCTGTCTCAAGGCCATCAGACTGTTAAATAGCCATCACTAGCCGGCCTCCACCCAGTACCCTGCCCTGAACTAAGTCACTGTCACTAGCCAGCTACCACCCGGTTACTCAACCCTGCACCTTCAATAATGGAACTCTGGTCACTTAAATAATGTTTACATACTGTTTTACTCATTTGATATGTATTTACTGTATTCTAGTCAATGCCATCCTATTCAACTATTGCTGTATAGAGGAGGAGACAGAATTCCCCGGAACCCAGACGGCAGTAACCCGGAAGAGGTCTCCTGGAGGAACCGGTTTCTTTTATTTTTCTTTATTGTTTTAAATACACACCCTTGAAACTGAAGTATCACACTTGTGTCCGTGTCTGATCTGTGTAAATGTCTTGATCAAACCACCTGGTCTGCCACACTAGACACACTTGTCTAAATTGATAGGTCATGTGAAAGAAATGCTATAATCACCCCCCAGGCACATCTAGCTAAGTGGATAGGTCACTATTGTACATGTGTTATGAAATACAATAGATGGCTGTAACCACCCCCAGATAATGTAATACACCTGGCTAACTTGATGGTCATGTAATCATCTGGCGAAGTGCAGTCTTTTGTTTAGACATGTAGCTAGCTAGCCAGCTAGCTAAACAATTAACCATAATCCCAACCCATACTACTAGAAATACAAAATTATTGTCATATCTAGCCATCATGCATGAAATACTGTAGTATGAATCTGCAGGTAGCTAAAGCTAACCAACATTTGAAACGTATAATATCTGAAAATGTAGCTGGACTAGTAGACCATCACAAACTTTTCCCACTGATCTTTGTTGGTAGCACCTGCTAAATGCAGGGCAGCAATGTTGTTGAGCAGTAGAAACACTTTTGCAGTTCTTTATGGCTAACATTATATCTTTCAAAAGAGTCGCGGTAGCAAGGACTATCTATACATACTGAGCAGCTCATGTTATAGACAAAAGCATGCTACATGGCAGACCAATCCGAACTCATTTCTCGGCATGTCCAGCCCTTCCATTAGCTCAGCCAATCATGGCTAGCGGGAAGGTTCCTGACTTTTTCAGTGGCTAAACAACTAAGCTCATCATTTAAATGTTGTACTCGTATTTACAGATGGAATACAAGTTTGTTATTAAGGCACATGAAAGTGAACTTGTTCCAGAAGGCATTTCTGGGCAAAAACACATTTTGCTAAAAAAAATATATATACATATATGTTCAAATGCCTCTCCTGTGAAGTAGTGACGTGTGACATACGCCTAGCTTCCTGAAACGGGTCACATTTGTTAAAATATGTGACTCATTTCAGGAAACTAGATGTACAGTGGGGGAAAAAAGTATTTAGTCAGCCACCAATTGTGCAAGTTCTCCCACTTAAAAAGATCAGAGAGGCCTGTAATTTTCATCATAGGTACATGTCAACTATGACAGACAAATGAAGGAAAAAAAATCCAGAAAATCACATTGTAGGATTTTTTATGAATTTATTTGCAAATTATGGTGGAAAATAAGTATTTGGTCACCTACAAACAAGCAAGATTTCTGGCTCTCACAGACCTGTAACTTCTTCTTTAAGAGGCTCCTCTGTCCTCCACTCGTTACCTGTATTAATGGCACCTGTTTGAACTTGTTATCAGCATAAAATACACCTATCCACAACCTCAAACAGTCACACTCCAAACTCCACTATGGCCAAGACCAAAGAACTGTCAAAGGACACTAGAAACAAAATTGTAGACCTGCACCAGGCTGGGAAGACTGAATATGCAATAGGTAAGCAGCTTGGTTTGAAGAAATCAACTGTGGGAGCAATTATTAGGAAATGGAAGACATACAAGACCACTGATAATCTCCCTCGATCTGGGGCTCCACGCAAGATCTCACCCTGAGGGGTCAAAATGATCACAAGAACGGTGAGCAAAAATCCCAGAACCACACGGGGGGACCTAGTGAATGACCTGCAGAGAGCTGGGACCAAAGTAACAAAGCCTACCATCAGTAACACACTACGCCACCAGGGACTCAAATCCTGCAGTGCCAGACGTGTCCCCATGCTTAAGCCAGTACATGTCCAGGCCCGTCTGAAGTTTGCTAGAGTGCATTTGGATGATCCAGAAGAGGATTGGGAGAATGTCATATGGTCAGATGAAACCAAAATAGAACTTTTTGGTAAAAACTCAAGTCGTCGTGTTTGGAGGTCAAAGAATGCTGAGTTGCATCCAAAGAACACCATACCTACTGTGAAGCATGGGGGTGGAAACATCATGCTTTGGGGCTGTTTTTCTGAAAAGGAACCAGGACGGCTGATCCGTGTAAAGGAAAGAATGAATGGGGCCATGTATCGTGAGATTTTGAGTGAAAACCTCCTTCCATCAGCAAGGGCATTGAAGATGAAACGTGGCTGGGTCTTTCAGCATGACAATGATCCCAAACACACCGCCCGGGCAACGAAGGTGTGGCTTCGTAAGAAGCATTTCAAGGTCCTGGAGTGGCCTAGCCAGTCTCCAGATCTTAACCCCATAGAAAATCTTTGGAGGGAGTTGAAAGTCTGTGTTGCCCAGCGACAGCCCCAAAACATCACTGCTCTAGAGGATATCTGCATGGAGGAATGGGCCAAAATACCAGCAACAGTGTGTGAAAACCTTGTGAAGACTTACAGAAAACGTATATAACAAAGTATTGAGAAACTTTTGTTATTGACCAAATACTTATTTTCCACCATAATTTGCAAATAAATTCATTAGAAATCCTACAATGTGATTTTCTGGATTTTTTTTTCTCATTTTGTCTGTCATAGTTGACGTGTACCTATGATGAAAATTACAGGCCTCTCTCATCTTTTTAAGTGGGAGAACTTGCACAATTGGTGGCTGACTAAATACTTTTTTTCCCCACTGTATATCGCGCATCACCACTTCACAGGAGAGCCATTTGAACTATGATGTCGGCGACCGGGAGCTTCTGGCGGTGAAGTTTCTCATCCTCACTGACCATCGGAACTTGGAGTAGATATGGACAGCGATGGCGGCTGAACCCGCGCCAAGCAAGGTGGGCCCTTTACTTCACTAGATTCAACTTCACCCTGTCATATCCCCCAGGTTCAAAGAACATCAAAGCCGATGCCCTGTCCCTTCTCCACGATTCGGGAGTGGTTCCTGTCCTGATTGCGCACATCATTCCCCCCTCCCGAATCGTTGGCCCCATGCTTTGGGATGTAGAAGTGGAGAGGGAACCCACGCCTGCTACCTGCCCTCTGGAGCGCACCTACGCCCCCACGGGGGTAAAGGATTGGCTGTTGACCTGGGCGCACACATCCCTCGCCGCTGGACACCCGCACCATTCTATCCATCTCTGCAAAGTACTGGTGGCCCACCTTGGCGCAGGACTTCACTCGCTATGTCAATTCCTACTCCATATGTGCCCAAACCAAATCTCCCCGGCACACTCCAACAGGGAAACACCTTCTCCTTCCCGGGCCTCAGCGGTCTTGGTCCCATCTGTCCATAGATTTAATTAATGATCTCCCCCCATCTGATGGTTTCACCGCTATTACGGTTGTTGTGGACAGATTCTCTAAATCCTGCTGTTTTATCTCTCTCTCTCTGGTCTCCCTACCTTTCTCCAGGTCGCTGAGGCATTGTTCCAGCAGGTCTTCCGGCACTATTGCCTTCCGGATGTAAGAATATTAGAAGATAAATACACAAATCAAATCAAATCAAATTCTATTTAGCATTTGTCACATACACGTGTTATAGCGGGTGTAGCGAAATGCTTGTGCTTCTACCTCCGACAGTGCAGTAATATCTAACAATTTCACAACATATACCCAATACACACAAAAAACTAAGGAATGGGATTTAAGAATATATATATATATAAATATATATGGACAAGCAATGACAGAGCGGCATGGATTAAGATACAGAATAATATTATAGAATAGAATGCAGCATATAAATATGAGATGAGTAGTGCAAGATATGTAAACATTGTTAAAGTGACTAGTGTTCCATTTCTTAAAGTAGCCAGTGATTTCAAAAGGCAGCAGCAGCCTCTAATGTGCTAGTGATGGCTATTTAACAGTCTGATGGCCTTGAGATAGAAGCTGTTTTTCATTCTCTCGGTCCCAGCTTTGATGCACCTGTACTGACCCAAAATCATCTCCTATGTTGTTGATGTTGAGTGAGAGGTTATTTTCCTGGCACCACACTCCCAGAGCCCTCACCTCCTCCATGTAGGCAGTCTCGTCATTGTTGGTAATCAAGCCTACTACTGTTGTGTCGTCTGCAAACTTGATGATTGAGTTGGAGGCGTGCTTGGCTACCCAGTCATGGGTGAACAGGGAGTACAGGAGGGGGCTGAGCACGCACCCCTGTGGGGCCCCAGTGTTGAGGATCAGCGAAGTGGAGATGTTGTTTCCTACCTTCACCACCTGGGAGCGGCCCGTCAGGAAGTCCAGCACCCAGTTGCACAGGGCGGGGTTCAGACCCAGGGCTTCGAGCTTAATGATGAGCTTGGAGGGTACTATGGTGTTGAATTCTGAGCTATAGTCAATGAACAGCATTCTTACATAGGTATTCCTCTTGTCCAGATGGGATAGGGCAGTGTGCAGTGTGATGGCAATTGCATCGTCTGTGGATCTATTGGGGTGGTAAGCAAATTGAAGTGGGTCTAGGGTGACAGGTAAGGTAGAGGTGATTTGATCCTTGACTAGTCTCTCAAAGCACTTCATGATGACAGAGGTGAGTGCTACAGGGCGATAGTCATTTACTTCAGTTACCTTTGCTTTCTTGGGTACAGGAACAATGGTGGCCCTCTTGAAGCATGTGGCAACAGCAGACTGGGAAAGGGAGAGATTGAATATGTCCATGAACACACCAGCCAGCTGGTCTGCGCATGCTCTGAGGACGCGGCTAGGGATGCCGTCTGGGCCGGCAGCCTTGCGGGGGTTAACATGCTTAAATGTCTTAATCACGTCAGCCATGGAGAAGGAGAGGCCACAGTCCTTGGAACTGGGCCTCGTCAGTGGCACTGTGTTATCCTCAAAGCCGGCGAAGAAGGTGTTTAGCTTGTTTGGAAGCGAGACGTCGGTGTCGGTGACGTGGCTGGTTTTCTTTTTGTAGTCCGTGATTGTCTGTAGACCCTGCCACATACGTCTCGTGTCTGAGCCGTTGAATTGCGACTCCACTTTGTTTTGCCAGTGTAATTATCTTGCGGAGTGAGTAGCTACACTGTTTGTATTCTGCCATATTCCCAGTCACCTTGTCATGGTTGAATGCGGTGGTTCACGCTTTCAGATTTGCGCGAATGCTGCCGTCTATCCACGGTTTCTGGTTAGGGTAGGTTTTAATAGTCACAGTGGGCACAACATCCCCTATACACTTCCTGATAAACTCAGGACTGTCCCAGTCCGCGTGATCAAAACAATCTTGAAGCATGGATTCCGATTGGTCAGACCAGCGTTGAATAGTCCTTAGCACGGGTACTTCCTGTTTGAGTTTCTGCCTATAGGAAGGGAGAAGCAAAATGGAGTCGTAGTCAGAATTGCCGAAAGGAGGGCGGGGGAGGGCCTTATAACCATCCCGGAAGTTTGAATAGCAATGGTCGAGGATTTTAGCAGCGCGAGTACAACAGTCGATATGTTGATAGAACTTCGGCAGCCTAGTCCTCAAATTTGCTTTGTTAAAAATCCCTGGCTACAATAAATGCAGCCTCAGGATATGTGGTTTCCAGTTTGCATAAGGTCCAGTGAAGTTCTTTGAGGGCCGTCGTGGTATCGGCTTGAGGGGGGATATACACGGCCGTGACTATAACCAAAGAAAATTCTCTTGGGAGATAATACGGTCGGCATTTGATTGTGAGGTATTCTAGGTCGGGTGAACAGAAGTACTTGAGTTCCTGTATGTTACTACAATTACACCACGAGTCGTTAATCATGAAACACACACCTCTGCCCTTCTGCTTCCTGGAGAGATATTTATTCCTGTCTGCGCAATGAACTGAGAACCCATCTGGCTGGACCGATTCCGACAGAATATCCCAAGAGAGCCATGTTTCCGTGAAACAGAGTATGCTACAGGCCTTGATGTCTCTCTGGAAAGAAATCCTTGCCCGTAGTTCGTCGACTTTGTTAACTAAAGATTGAACATTAGCGAGTAGAATACTTGGAAGCGGTGAGTGGTGTGCGCGCCTCCTAAGTTGGACCAGCAGGCCGCTCCGAGTGCCTCTCCTCCGCCGGCGATGTTTTGGGTCAGCCGCTGGAATCAGTTCAGTTGCCCTGGGGAGTGCAAACAAAGGGTCTGCTTCAGGAAAGTCGTATTCCTGGTCGTAATGCTGGTGAGTTACCCCCGCTCTGATATCCAATAGTTTTTCCCGGCTGTATGTAATGATGCAAAACACTTTCTGAGCTAATAATGTAAAAAATAATACATAAAAAAACAAAATTCTGCAAAGTTTACTAAGAGCTAGTCGCGAGGCCGCCATCTTCGTCGGCGCCAGGTACATTTCAAATACACTGTAAAGGGTTTTCCGTAAATTTGACAGTATCTTACTGGCAGCTAGTGGTATGTACAGTAAGGTACAGTATTTCATATTGCAGTACACCTAGGGCTGTTACGGTAATTAGGCTTCTCCAAGCTCTGATGTAGCTGATTGTCATTAGTAGCCTAACTGCCTGGTACTCAGCACTCTATTGTCCCTCTAATCACTCTGACATCAATGCAAATGTAATCGAAAATCTAATCACTATTTAAGTGCATAGATGACATTTATTTTTTTCCCCCTGCCCCTGTTTCGAGACAGGTGCCTGATAATGGTCCATTCTAAATCAAAACAATAAATCAAGAATAGTCTGATGGGTGACAATATTAGCCTATCACTTGTGAATGATATATTATCACTTGTGAATGATGCCCAGCTTGTGTGCAGTAAGGCCAGAAACAGCACATGCCTTTTTCTCTTTACTTTTTCAAATCATAGTCGCACACCTCATGTAGCCTAGCCCATAGGCCTATATGTTTTGATAAGGTTTGTATCACAACTAAAGTGGCCAAATAACTTCTTAAAATTAAGCACATTCATCCACTATACAACGTGTGTAGAGCCTAACTGGCATACATACGCAGCATGTGAGTTTCAAGTTTGGGGAAGATCATTTTCACCATAATAATGCACCTTTATAATAAAAGCAGGTAATAAATAAAGTACATGCACAATTGCATTTGCGGTCACTTTTGAGAATGGTGTTTTACCGCTAATTGATTGCATTTTGGAACATTTGCGCTTATAGCCTACTGCCGTGTGTGCATTGCTGCACTTATAATGTGAAGAAATAGCCTAATAGTTCATCAACATTTTTAGCTAAACCTTCTGATTTGCTTTAAAACGTTTTTTTGATGCTAGTGGTTGTATTCATTTGGGATCTATCGTATCCCACAACTGTCCCAGACTATGTTTGGAATATTTATTTCTCGCACAGAATAGAATAGGTTAACTTTTGTACAATGGGGGATAGTAGATTGACATAGGCTAGTGTTTTTGCTGTTCGTTAGGCCTAATCATCTTGTTGGCTGACGAAAAGTAAATGTGGACAGTTCTTCCAACATCTTCAATATGCACCTTGGAATTTGATAAGGATGTGCGCCATTGGGTCCTCGATGTGTCTGTCTTCACTTGTAGCCTGTAAGAAGGACCCGATCACGTGATGGGCATTGGCTAATAAGAATTTAGATATCTGAGAGAGCCATGTGAGTGATAGGTGCTTCAGAGCACGCAGCTGGGAGAAGGGAATTATAATTATTATATTCAGCCCAAGGGCACAACGGCTACTGGCCGCAAAAGGCATGGATTTTTTTTAGGGGTAATTACGGCCACACAAAGGGGATGCCGCCGGGAAATTCAAGGCATTATCAAGTATTTGTCAAATTGTGAATGAGGGACTGATGAAGTGTGTGCAGCCTGTGCAAAAAACAAAGCAGAGCTCATGCCTTTCATGCAACTTTTTTCAAATCATCATTAGAGTCACATCATGCAGCCTTAGAATGTATAAAAAATCTAAACATATAGCCAAATGTTTGTATCACAACTAAAGTTGCATAAATAACTCTAAATTAAGCATATAGAAGGAGCTGTTTCTTTGTTAACCATTCAACACAGAATAGCCTCATATGCGCACTCCCTCAAATGTTTTGGAGAAAATATCATTTCTATTTTATTCAGCTATATTCAGTTGTATTTTTCATATTATAAAACAATATAAATTAATGCCACGGAATTCTAAGCAAATCTTGTCTGCTAAATGAACTAGTGTAGCCCACAGCCAAATGGCATACAGCGGCTTGCGAAAGTGGATTTTTGGGGGGTTTGTATCATTTGATTTACACAACATGCCTACCACTTTGAAGATGCAAAATAAAAAAGAATTGTGAAGCAAAGAAGAAATAAGACAAAAAAACTGAACCCCCCACCCCCCCGCCACCCAGTATCAAAACTTTGTAGAGCCACCTTTTGCAATTACAGCTGCAAGTCTCTTGGGGTATGTCTCTATAAGCTTGGCACATCTAGCCACTGGGATTTTTGCCCATTCTTCAAGTCAAAATTGCTCCAACTCCTTCAAGTTTGATGCGTTCTGCTGGTGTACAGCAATCTTTAAATCATACCACATATTCTCAATTGGATTGAGGTCTGGGCTTTGACTAGGCCATTCCAAGACATTTAAATGTTTCCCCTTAAACCACTCGAGTGTTGCTTTAGCAGTATGCTTACGGTCATTGTCCTGCTCGAAGGTGAACCTCTGTCCCAGTCTCAAATCTTTGGAAGACTGAAACAGGTTTCCCTCAAGAATTTCCCTGTATTTAGCACCATCCATCATTCCTTCAATTCTGACAAGTTTCCCAGTCCCTGCTGATGAAAAACATCCCCACAGCATGATGCTGCCACCACCGTGCTTCACTGTGGGGATGGTGTTCTCAGGGTGATGAGAGGTGTTGGGTTTACGCCAGATATAGCGTTTTCCTTGATGGCCAAAAAGCTCAATTTTAGTCTCATCTGACCAGAGTACCTTCTTCCATATGTTTGGGGAGTCTCCCACATGCCTTTTGGCGAACACCAAACGTGTTTGCTCATGTTTTTCTTGAAGTAATGGCTTTTTTCTGGCCACTCTTCCGTAAAGCCCAGCTCTGTGGAGTGTACGGCTTAAAGTGGTCCTATGGACAGATACTCCAATCTCCGCTGTGGAGCTTTGCAGCTCCTTCAGGATTATCTTTGGTCTCTTTGTTGCCTCTCTGATTAATTCCCTCCTTGCCTGGTCCGTGAGTTTTGGTGGGCGGCCCTCTCTTGGCAGGTTTGTTGTGGTGCCATATTCTTTCAATGTTTTAATAATGGATTTAATGGTGCTCCGTGGGATGTTCAAAGTTTCTGATATTTTTTTATAACCCAACCCTGATCTGTACTTCTCCACAACATTGTCCCTGACCTGTTTGGAGAGCTCCTTGGTCTTCATGGTGCCGCTTGCTTGGTGGTGCCCCTTGCTTAGTGGTGTTGCAGACTCTGGAGCCTTTCAGAACAGGTGTATATATACTGAGATCATGTGACAGATCATGTGACACTTAGATTGCACACAGGTGGACTTTATTTAACTAATTATGTGACTTCTGAAGGTAATTGGTTGCACCAGATCTTATTTAGGGGCTTCATAGCAAAGTTTTATTTTATTTTATTTCACTTCACCAATTTGGAGTTTTTTGTGTATGTCCATTACATGAAATCCAAATAAAAATCCATTTAAATTACAGGTTGTAGTGCATTAAAATAGGAAAAATGCCAAGGGGGATAAATACTTTTGCAAGGCACTGTAGCTGGATCAAGGCCTAACATAAGGACAACTCAGAGTATGCTATTCCGTTCTTCTGAAATAGACAACATTTTCTTCATATCATTGTTCTTTAGACCTGTCTAAAATAAATAATGTATTTATTGTGAAGGTGTAGGCTATATTAAATGCATATATTAGACTTTTTTAAATGTAGATGTTCCAAAGGTCTGCATCAGTGGCTTGTAGGCTATGCGTGGAAGCCAGGAGTTGTTAAATGTGTTTATGTTAATTAACGGTCAATTACCGTGAGACCGGCAGTTATTTGCTTGACAATCACCGGCTGACAAGTACACCTACTGTAATCTAAATACAGTATTAAAGCAAGTACTGTGTAATGACACACAGTAAAATATCGTAGAATTGACAGTATTTTACTGTAAAAAAAAGTAAATGCTACTGTAATCTTAATGAATGAATGGATGAAATTCATTGAGCGGAGATGGGGTTTGTATTTCACAGTATTTTTCTGTAATTACATTGGATTGGCGCAAGCTGGTTGGCTGCTACATAATGTGTGTATCAATGAACTTCTAGAGGCCTTAACAAATGCTTCCAAACTGGCAAAAACTACAGGGAAAAACAGATCAAAAGGATATGGCAAAATGCTCAACCAGTAAAGGTTTAAGACTTGCTTCCACTGCAATCTGTCCCCTATACATTTTAAAATTGACGGGGCACTGCTACCACATACCAGTTAAATTGGTACAGCATTCTCACTAACGGTTGCAACAAATATAGCCTCTTACAAGGCACTCCTCAAAATATGTTAATGAGGCAGAAACAACAATATCATGCACCCACTAGTGGTCAACATGTTTGTGGCTCGAACCCACGGTTAATGTGCACTATCATTTTAGAGTGTGTGCCACCAGGAAGCAATGATAAAGACGGTACAACTTTTATTTTATGAGGTACAATAAACTTAAATGTTGTATAGACCTCCTTTATCTTTTTTCCGTATAAGCACATGGATGTGTGTGAAACGGATGAGCAAAAACGTGAGATTTTGTCATATACACTACCGGTTAAAGGTTTTAGAACATCTACTCATTCAAGTGTTTTTCTTAATTTTTGTAGAATAATAGTGAAGACATCAAAACTATGAAATAACACATATGGAAACATGTAGTAACAAAAAAAGTGTTAAACAAATCAAAATATATTTTATATTTGAGATTCTTCAAATTGCCCCCCTTTGCCTTGATGACAGCTTTGCACACTATTGAATGAGTAGGTGTTCTAAAACCTTTGACCGGTAGTGTATGCAAAAACGTGCCTTTTTTAATTTTGTCTAACGTTACTAGCTAGTAGCCTAGTCAAGGATCTATCATCAAGCATTGTTGGCACTCTTTACTTGAGACAGACCAAGCGGAACAAAAGTAAACCTTGATTTTGGAGTATTAAAATGTCCCTCTGGTGACCAAGTTGACCGATAAAAAAAAAAAAATGCAATTGGTTGGTGGATATAAAGTCTAAGATCTTTGATAGGCTGATGCGGAATTTGTTACAGGAAATAATCACTGTCAGCTGGTGAGGTTAGCATAGGCCTAACTTGTGCTAGGTTATCTGATGGGATCATCTACAATGTAGCATTCTATCACATGCTACTAAGTCGATGATTGTAATTGGCTGATAGGCATTTCGAGATGGAGGTCCAGGTTAAATTTAAACTTTTTTTTAAATATTCGCAAGTATGGACCTAACACATTCATCAACATCATGATACTCTCTGGTTTTCTCTCTATTGTTGGACTCAGACTGGACAGGGACTGTTGTCTTGCATCACTCTCATCCTCTGTGGTGTGTTTCTTGTGTTTCTCATTGCAGCTGTAGTGTGTTTTCTGTCTCCCACTGTGTGTATGCTTGTGCGTGAGTGTGTGTGTATGTGTGCGTGCGTGTGTGCATGTGTGTGTGTGTGTGTGTGTGTGTGTGTGTGTGTGTGTGGCATCCCCCTTAGGGTAAAGACAGAGTCTGTCAAGCCAGCTGTTCTACTTCCCTCTTCGCTTCCTTCTTCACATATCTGTGTGTTCGTGTGTGTGTGTTTTCGTGTATGTGTGCATGTGTTGCGAGATGAAAGACTCATTACTCCTCAGCTTATACATCAGTGGATAATAGGGGGAAGAGGGGAGAAAAAAGACAGACAGAAAGATAAAGGAACAGAGACAAAATAAAGGGAGAAACAGATCAGATCAAATTGCGCAGAATATAATAATAATAATATAATAATAACAAGAATAACCTTACCATGAAATGCTTTCTTAAAAGCCCTTAACCAACAATACAGTTTTAAGAAAATAGAGATAAGAAAATATTTACTAAATAAACTAAAGTAAAAAAATAACATAAAATAAAAAAGTTACGCAATAAAATAACAATAATGAGGCTATTTACAGGGGGTACCGGTACCGAGTCAATGTGCGGGGGTACAAGTTAGTCGAGGTAATTTATACATTTAGGTAGGGGTAAAGTGACTATGAATAGATAATAAACAGCGAGTCTTGCTCACATCGGCTATGGAGAGCGTGATCACACAGTTGTCCAGAACAGCTGGTGCTCTCATGCATGCTTCAGTGTTGCTTGCCTTGAAGTTAGCATAAAAGGTATTTAGCCCGTCTGGTAGGCTCGTGTCAGTGGGTAGCTCGCGGCTGGGTTTCCCTTTGTATTCCGAAATAATTTGCAAGCCCTGCCACATCTGACGAGCGTCGAGCCGGTGTAGTAGGATTCAATCCTGTATTGACGCTTTGCCTGTTTGATGGTTCGTCTGAGGGCATAGCAGGATTTCTTATAAGCGTCTGGATTAGTGTCCCGCTCCTTGAAAGTGGCAGCTCTAGCCTTTAGCTCGGTGCGGATGTTGCCTGTAATCCATGGCTTCTGGTTGGGCTATGTACGTGCGGTCACTGTGGGGACGATGTCATCGATGCACTCATTGATGAAGCCTGTGACTGAGGTGGTATAGTCCTCAATGCCATTGGATGAATCCCGTAACATATTCCAGTCTGCTAACAAAACAGTCCTGTAGCGTAGCATCCGTGTCATCTGACCACTTCCGTATTGAGCGAGTCACTGGTACTTCCTGCTTTAGTTTTTGCTTGTAAGCAGGAATCAGGAGGCTATAATTATGGTCAGCTTTGCCAAATGGAGGGCGAGGGGATACTTTTGTATGTGTCTCTGTGTGTGGAGTAAAGGTGGTCTAGAGTTTTTTTTCCTCTGGTTGCACATGTGACATCCTGTTAGAAATGAGGTAAAACAGATTTAAGTTTGCCTTTATTAAAGACCACTAGGAGCGCCGCTTGTTTGCTTATGGCTTTATACAGCTCGTTGAGTGTGGTCTTAGTGCCAGCGTCGGTTTGTGGTGGTCAATAGACAGCTACGAAAAATATAGATGAAAACTCTCTTGGTAGATAGTGTGGTCTATAGCTTATCATGAGATACTCTACCTCAGGAGAGCAATACCTCGAGACTACCTTAATATTAGACAACGCGCACCAGCTGTTGTTGACAAATAGACACACACCCCCATCCCGGATGTAGCTGTTCTGTCTTCCCGATGCACGGAAAACCCAGCCAACTGTATATTAGTATATTATCCGTGTTGTGGTTCAGCCACGACTCTGTGAAACATAAGATATTACAGTTTTTAATGTCCTGTTGGTAGGATAGTCTTGAACGGAGCTCATCCAGTTTATTCTCCAGTGATTGCACATTGGCCAATAGAATGGATGGTAGTGGCGGGTTACCCACTCGCCGACTAATTCTCAGAAGGGACGCTGATCTGCGCCCCCTGTATTTCCTTATTGTCTTCATGCGAATGACAGTGATTTGGGCCTTGTCCGGGAGCAACATTATAACCTTTGCGTCAGACTCATTAAAGAAAAAATCTTTGTCCAGTTCGAGGTGAGTAATGGCTGTTCTGATATCCAGAAGCTCTTTTCGGTGGTAAGAGACAGTGGCAGAGACATTATGTACAAAAGAAGTTACAAACAATGCGAAAAAACACACAAAATAGCACAATTGGTTAGGAGCCCGTAAAACGGCAGCCATCCCCTCCGGCGCCAGAATACTGGTGCAGTGTCGTGTCATGTTCCCTCCCAAAACACACCTTTCTTGCACTTTTTTTTTCTCTCCAGCAATTCTGAGCTGTTGCTGTAAAAAGTGAACGATTTCAATAATTGAAAATTAAAACAAATCTCAGTTTCCACAAACAAGACTGAATAACAGTGAAAAGCCCTTTACGCACACGTTGTGAAGACTATAAGGTCAACATGTTGCCATGTTGCCAGTATAAGCAGAATCATTCGGGGTGCATATGCAGCTGGCTGGTGTAAAAGTGAATGGGAGTTTGATGGGAGAGAAATAGTAGGGGTGGAAAGGGAACTCATTATTCTGCATCCCAAATGGCACCCTATTTCCTACAATGTGCACTACTTTTGACCAGAGCCCTATGGGTGCCATTTGGGACACACTCTTAACTGCTTATTAGATTAATGAGTTGGCTAGGCGGAGTGACCTGTGTTTAGCTGTGGTGGTCACTGCCTTGGGCAGGACAATTAAGGGAGAGTAGTGGTGAACTTTTAGCTTTTCCCTTGGCAAAACAAGGTCCTCTCCTTCCCACCCTCCCTCACACACAAACTAGGCATGACGTCTAAACTGTGGGGTAGACTGTCTGAAAAAAGACTAGAGGTCAGCAGGTTCAAATGTTATAGGTCAAAGGTCAAATTCCATTTAAGGCACTACTATTGAGCTAAATATTAACTAACTTTCCATGAAGTTATGTCCAGCTGAATATAGCTTATGTTTTTAAGCCGAATGTTACAAATGATCTGTCCAAATGTTTAAATGGCTGTCATACAACTATGTTTACTCATAATCTACTACTCTACTATTACCCCACCCTACCCCAGTGCTGCTGATGTTGTTGAGCTCTGGGTTCAGTGGAGCCGTATAAGGGATAGTGTAGTGCCTGTGTAGTATGCGCGCATGCATGCGTGTGCGTGCGTGCTCTTGAAGAGAGCCCTGTAAATTAGTTCAATGTCACCGCTAACCAACTGCTAACCTCTGTATCTCCTCATGCCGGAGAGACCATGTTCCCTCTCATTCCGCCAGCCACCCAGGCAGACCTGCACGTACCCCTGACCTATGGTCCACACACAGGCCCCCTCACAGCCAGACATCCATTAATTAGCATCCCCTCCCATTAGCCACATTAGCATCAGTCATGATCTCCTTTTCTGTCCTCCCAGTCCGGTAGACGGTATTGTAGGATCAAGACCCAGACTAACAGGCTCAGAGACAGGTTCTTTCCACAGGCAGTGCGGAAACAGAACTGAATGGCTGATTGTACATAGGCCTGTCTTACTGCACTACTTTATGTATAACAGCTTTGGCTCTGAGGAGTAAGATTTCCAATGGGTTCATTACTAATTATATAATAAGTAATGAACAAATATATTATTAATTAGTTATCTTCATCGCCCTCTCTCCCCCTGCAGTTGTCGGGTACCAGTGTGGTGGTGGATATAGCTGTGATGGGCGAGGCCCATGGACTGATCTCAGACCTGCTGGCGGACCCCTCGCTGCCCCCCAACACCTGCACCTCCCTACGGGCCGTCAGCAATCTGCTCACCACACAACTCACCTTCCAGGTAAGAGTTGAACTATATGTATTATGTATGTGGCTGTTTGGGATTTGCTCACCTTCCAGGTAGGAAAATATAGCTTGAGTGTCACTCTGTTTGTGCTATCATGACAACTTCTTGTCACACATTGCCTTTACTAAACAATGTTTGGCTTGATAATGACAGCAATGGAGTAGCCAAGAACACAAACAGATCTGGGATCAGCCTAATGAAAAGATGCATTAAAAGTATGAACAGTGCCTTTCAAGTGCACAATGAACTGCCAGTCTTGCCAAATCTGTCCATTATTTTGGCTACCTGATAATAACAAGGAAGACAATTGAAATAAGTTATTAATTTATTAATTATTCTAGCCCCTGCACCGGCCACGCCTCGCTCCCCTGGGCATCAACCTAGGAGATGCCTACACCTGCTCCGACTCAGAGGAGGGGCCTGAGAAGGGGGAGAGGAACAATACCTTACCTAAGGTAAAGACAGATGCATTATGGGAAAGCACTGCATGATGGTAAAATGAGAGTGTGGCTATAGAGCCTCTTAGTGAATTTTCCTTTTGAGGAATTTGTTCAAGTTTAGCAGTATAATAACCAATCTTTACAAGAAACTTTGACATGGTCATCACATGGAATGCCAGGATGCCATACTGTGAAATACTGTATATTATTGTATTTTCAACATTATAGCCCACCTTTATAATTGTTATTCAACTTTATAGCCCACCTTATCGTTCCTTATGGCTTACATACAGTACCACATAGTGGAGCCTAGCACACATATGTTCATGTTTCAGTAGCTGTGTACCATAATGAGTAATAGTGCTTTATGCTTTTACCGTCAAAGAAAGGACTATATGGCTTCCTGTGATGTCACCCAGGCGATGGCAGCTTTCTAAATGAGTGCTACTCCTGCCATTAAATATTCCATCTTAATTTAATACTTTTTCTAACCCAAATTCCAAAAGGTACTGGAAAAGACAGATATGACGACTAAGCACAGAAAAAACGAGTTGAAAAAGGGCAAAAACATCACAGTAGGCGAGGAGAGATGCCAAACCCCTCACTAACACGTAATGATTCGGAGGAACTGCCACCATCACCACCTAGCATTAGCTCAAGTGCTAATGGTGTAGAGACGATACTGCAAGATCTACGCAAGTTTCGTCAGGAGATGAACAGAAAACTGGAGGAAATATCTGTCTCCGTGGCTGGATTTAAACAAGAAGTCACCCGGCTGGACGGACGAATAGGACAGGATCAACGACACAGAGAATGTCTGTTCCCGTAATGACAGACTACTGAGCTACCTGCTGACGAGAGAGAAACAACTTGAAAAGATGCAAACAGCTCAAGTCTTTTTCAAGACGCGAATCGAAGAGAATTCTGAGACTGAAAGAACTCATAAAACTACCACCTGAACTTGACTACAGCTGGAGAGGGCGCACCGGGCCCTGACACCGAAGATGCGAGTGCCCCAGCGAGATCCTTCGTGGTGAAATTCCTGCACTTTCAAACAAAGCAGATGGTGCTATCAAATCAAATTTTAATGGTCACATACACATACAGTGTGGAGAACAAGTATTTGATACACTGCCGATTTTGCAGGTTTTCCTACTTACAAAGCATGTAGAGGTCTGTAATTTTTATCATAGGTACACCTCAACTGTGAGAGACGGAATCTAAAACAAAAATCCAGAAAATCACATTGTATGATTTTTAAGTAATTAATTTGCATTTTATTGCATGACATAAGTATTTGATACATCAGAAAAGCAGAACTTAATATTTGGTACAGAAACCTTTGTTTGCAATTACAGAGATCATACGTTTACTGTAGATCTTGACCAGGTTTGCACACACTGCAGCAGGGATTTTGGCCCACTCCTCCATACAGACCTTCTCCAGATCCTTCAGGTTTCGGGGCTAATTGCAAACAAAGGTTTCTGTACCAAATATTAAGTTCTGCTTTTCTGATGTATCAAATACTTATGTCATGCAATAAAATGCAAATTAATTACTTAAAAATCATACAATGTGATACAATGTGATTTTAGATTCCGTCTCTCACAGCTGAAGTGTACCTATGATAAAGATTACAGACCTCTACATGCTTTGTAAGTAGGAAAACCTGCAAAATCGGCAGTGTATCAAATACTTGTTCTCCCCACTGTATTTAGCAGAAGTTATTGCGAGTGTGGCGAAATGCTTGTGTTCCTAGCTCCAACAGTGCGGTAGTATCTAACAATTCACAATAATATACAAATCTAAAAGTAAAAGAATGGAATTAAGAAATATATAAATATTAGGACGAGCAATGTCGGAGTGGCATTGACTAAAATACAGTAGAATAGAGTACAGTATATACATATGAGATTAGTAAAGCAGTCTGTAAGAATAATTAAAGTGACTAGTGTTCCATTATGTCTCCCGAGTGGCGCAGTGGTCTAAGGCACTGCATCGCAGTGCTAGCTGTGCCACTAGATATCCTGGTTCGAATCCAGGCTCTGTCGTAGCTGGCTGCGACCGGGAGACCCATGGGGTGGCGCACAATTGGCTCAGGGTAGGGGAGGGAATTACTGGCAGGGATGTAGCTCAGTTAGTAGAGCATGGTGTTTGCAACGCCAGGGTTGTGGGTTCGATTCCCATGGGGGGCCAGTATAAAAAAAAAAGAAAGATGTATGCACTAACTGTAAGTCGCTCTGGATAAGAGCGTCTGCTAAATTTTTTTAAATGTAAATTATTAAAGTGGCCAGTGATTCCATGTCTATGTATATAGGGCAGCAGCCTCTAAGGTGCAGGGTTGAGTAACCGGGTGGTTGCCGGCTAGTGATGGCTATTTAACAGTCTGATGTCCTTGAGATATAAGCTCTTTTTCAGTCTCTCGTTCCCAGCTTTGATGCACCTTTACTGACCTCGCCTTCTGGATGATAGCGGGGTGAACAGGCCGGGGCTCGGGTGGTTGATGTCCTTGATTAGCTTTTTGGCCTTCCTGTGACAGCGGGTGCTGTAGGTGTCCTGGAGAGCAGGCAGTGTGCCCCTGGTGATGCATTGGGCAGACCGCACCACCCTCTGGAGAGCCCTGTAGTTGCGGGTGGTGCAGTTGCCGTATACAGCGGTTATACAGCCCGACAGGATGCTCTCAATTGTGCATCTGTAAAAGTTTGTGAGGGTCTTAGGGGCCAAGCTGAATTTCTTCTGCCTCCTGAGGTTGAAGAGGCGCTGCTGCGCCTTCTTCACCACACTGTCTGTGTGGGTGGACCATTTCAGATTGCCAGTGATGTGTACACAGAGGAACTTGAAGCTTTCCACCTTCTCCACTGCGGTCCCATTGATGTGGATAGGGGCGTGCTCCCTCTGCTGTTTCCTGAAGTCCAAGAGCAGCTCCTTGTTTTGTTGATGTTGAGGGAGAGGTTATTTTCCTGGCACAACTCCGTCAGGGCCCTCACCTCCTCCCTGTAGGCTGTCTCGTCATTGTTGGTAATCAGGCCTACTACTGTTGTGTCGTCTGCAAACTTGATTGAGTTAGAGGCGTGCGTGGCCCGTCAGGAAGTCCAGGACCCAGTTGCACAGGGCTGGGTTCAGACCCAGGGCCCAGGGCTTAATGATGAGCTTGGAGGGTCATTTGGTGTTGAAGGCTGAGCATTCTTAAGTAGGTATTCCTCTTGTCCAGATGGGATAGTGCAGTGCGATGGTGATTGCATCGTCAGTGGATCTATTGGGGCGGTAAGCAAATTGAAGTGGGTCTAGGGTCTCAGGTAAGGCAGAGGTGATATGATCCTTAACTAGCCTCTCAAAGCACTTCATGATGACAGAAGTGAGTGCTACGGGGCGATAGTCATTTAGTTCAGTTACCTTTGCTTTCTTGGGTACAGGAACAATGGTGGACATCTTGAAGCAAGTGGGGACAGCATACTGAGATAGGGAGAGATTGCATGTCCGTAAACACTCCAGCCAGCTGGTCTGCGCATGCTCTGAGAACGCGGCTAGGGATGCCGTCTGGGCCGGCAACCCTGCGAGGGTTAACACGCTTAAATGTCTTACTCACGTCGGCCACGGAGAACGAGAGCCCAAAGTCCTTGGGAGCGGGCTGCGTTGGTGGCACTGTGTTATCCTCAAAGCGGGTGAAGAAGGTGTTTAGCTTGTCCGGGAGCAAGACCTCTGTGTCCACGACTTGGCTGGTTTTCCCTTTGTAATCCGTGATTGTCTGTAGACAGTGCCACATATGTCTCGTGTCTGAGCCGTTGAATTGCGACTCCACTTTGTTTCTGTACTGACGTTTTGCCTGTTTGAATGCCTTATGGAGGGAATATATCTACACTGTTTGTATTCAACCATATTACCAGTCACCTTGCCATGGTTAAATGCGGTGGTTAGCGCTTTCAGTTTTGTGCAAATGCTTCCATCTATCCACGGTTTCTGGTTTGGGTAGGTTTTAATAGTCACTATGGGAACAACATCCCCTATACACTTTGTGATGTCACGAGAGGCTGTGTCCTGGAGGGACGTTACATCCCCCTGAGGTGGCTGCAAACCCAGACAGCTATGGCTCCATCTGCTGGTATGGTCGGGAACTCCACCCCTCTATGGCCAATCTTCCCACGCAGCTGGAACAAATGAGGAGCTGATGAGCTGAAGGTTTGGGAAGGGAAGAGACACAGTCTCCAAGCTGGGCTCTCTGGAGGACAAGAGTGCTGCACGTCCACTTCCATGAGGAATATAAGGATTTGGAGATACTTACCTTTGGGAAATACTCACCTTTGGATATATGCACCTGTGGAAATACGTGAGAGATTTTTGGAAGGACTTTTGGCTGGGTTGGCCACTAGCTGCAACGTGGACTACAGTAAGGCTGGGGAAAAGTTATCTGAGCGAGTGAGAATTATGATTTTGGATGTGGAAGAGACATCCCTGAACTGTTAACCCTTAAAGAGCCACAAGAGAACAGAATTTTGTTATATTTTCGTTAATTTCCCAAGACCTATAATAAAATCCTTGTTTTGTTTGAACCTTGTCTCCTTGCACTACTTGAGCAATCCCGCTGAAAGCTGTGTAGCCTCTCGTGACGTCACAACTTCTTGATGAACTCAGTCACCGTGTCCGTGTAAACATTAATGTTATTCTCAGAGGCTACCCGGAACATATCCCAGTCCGCGTGATCAAAACAATCTTAAAGCATGGATTCCAATTGGTCAGACCAGCATTGAATAGACCTGAGCACGGGTACTTCCTGTTTGAGTTTCTGCCTATAGGAAGGGAGGAGCAAAATGGTCGTGGTCTGATTTGCCGAAGGGAGGGCGGGGGAGGGCCTTGTAGGCATCTCAAAAGGGGGAGTAGCAGTGGTCTAGTGATTTTCCAGAGCGAGTACTACAGTCAATGTGTTGATAGAACTTTGGAAGCGTTTTCCTCAAATTTGCTTTGTTAAAATCCCCAGCAACAATAAATGTGGCCTCAGGATATGTGGTTTCCAGTTTGCATAAAGTCCAGTGTAGTTCCTTGAGGGCCGTCGTGGTATCGGCTTGAGGGGGGAATGTACACGGCTGTGACTATTACTGAAGAGAATTCTCTTGGGAGGTAATACCGTCTGCATTTGATCGTGAGGTACAGTGAGGGAAAAAAGTATTTGATCCCCTGCTGATTTTGTACGTTTGCCCACTGACAAAGAAATGATCAGTCTATAATTTTAATGGTAGGTTTTTTTGAACAGTGAGAGACAGAATAACAACAAAAAATCCAGAAAAACGCATGTCAAAAATGTTATAAATTGATTTGCATTTTAATGAGGGAAATAAGTATTTGACCCCTTCTCAATCAGAAAGATTTCTGGCTCCCAGGTGTCATTTATACAGGTAACGAGCTGAGATTAGGAGCACACTCTTAAAGGGAGTGCTCCTAATCTCAGCTTGTTACCTGTATAAAAGACACCTGTCCACAGAAGCAATCAATCAATCAGATTCCAAACTCTCCACCATGGCCAAGACCAAAGAGCTCTCCAAGGATGTCAGGGACAAGATTGTAGACCTACACAAGGCTGGAATGGGCTACAAGACCATCGCCAAGCAGCTTGGTGAGAAGGTGAAAACAGTTGGTGTGATTATTCGCAAATGGAAGAAACACAAAAGACCTGTCAATCTCCCTCTGCCTGGGGCTCCATGCAAGATCTCACCTCGTGGAGTTGCAATGATCATGAGAACGGTGAGGAATCAGCCCAGAACTACACAGGAGGATCTTGTCAATGATCTCAAGGCAGCTGGGACCATAGTCACCAAGAAAGCGAATGGTAACACACTACGCTGTGAAGGACTGAAATACTGCAGCGCCCGCAAGGTCCCCCTGCTCAAGAAAGCACATATACAGTTTGCCAATGAACATCTGAATGATTCAGAGGAGAACTGGGTGAAAGTGTTGTGGTCAGATGAGACCAAAATCGAGCTCTTTGGCATCAACTCAACTTGCCGTGTTTGGAGGAGGAGGAATGCTGCCTATGACCCCAAGAACACCATCCCCACCGTTAAACATGGAGGTGGAAACATTATGCTTTGGGGGTGTTTTTCTGCTAAGGGGACAGGACAACTTCACCGCATCAAAGGGACGATGGACGGGGCCATGTACCGTCAAAACTTGGGTGAGAACCTCCTTCACTCAGCCAGGGCATTGAAAATGGGTTGTGGATGGGTATTCCAGCATGACAATGACCCAAAACACACGGCCAAGGCAACAAAGGAGTGGCTCAAGAAAAAGCACATTAAGGTCCTGTCACAGTTCCCTCAGCCAGAACCCAAAAGCAGACCAGGACAAGGAGAGTTGAACGAAGGTGAGGGTTTATTAGATACGACAAAAGGTGCAGAATAATCCAGGGACAGAGCGGGCGGCGTGGTTGAGTAGTTGGGGGTGCAGTACTGGGTCCAGTGATGGCTCGGCAGCCGCCGACCATCAGGCAGAGGTGGGGTGAAGGTTCCGGACGTGTGACTGCAGGTGGAACAAAAACGGAGGTAAGAACACAAAAACTCAACAAAGTACAAAATAACAAAACTCACGCTAGAAAGCTCTACACTGATACACAGAACACCTACTGTTCATGGCTAACGATCCGGCAGGAACTGGATGTTTGGCCAGAGCCTAAAAAGGGTGATGATGAGGGCCAGGTGTGCAGATTGCTGACGGGATGCAGGTGCGGAAAACAAGAGAGCTCCCCGGAGCGTTCCCGAACCCTCGGGAAACTGGAGACTACGAACAGGAAACACTAGTCACCAGACAGGACCCGACTCAGACTGCCGGGATCGTTACAGTACCCCCCCTCCGACGAACGCCACCGGGCGGACCTCCCGGAGCGCCAGGATGGAGGCGGTAGAAATCCCTGATGAGGTCAGCATCTAGGACCTGTCGCCGCGGAATCCAACTCCTCTCTTCAGGACCATACCCCTCCCAGTCCACGAGATACTGGAAACCCCGGCCCCGCCGTCTGGAATCCATGATGCGACGCACCGTGTAGGCAGGACCACCTCCGATCATCCGAGGAGGAGGAGGAGGAGGCGGAGGAGGCAACAGAGGACTGAGGAAGACAGGCTTGAGGCAGGAGACATGAAAGGTGGGATGGACTCTGAGCGTCCTCGGTAGTTTGAGTCGAACTGCCACCGGATTGATCACCTTCTCCACCACAAACGGACCAATGAACTTCGGTAACAACTTCCTAGACTCAGTCCGTAACGGAAGATCCCGTGTGGCCAACCAAACCCTATCTCCGATGGTATAGGTGGGAGCGGGGATCCGGTGACGATTCGCCTGGAGCTGATACCGATCCGAACCTCTAAGGAGTGCCTTTCTGGCCCGATGCCAGGTCCGGTGGCAACGACGAATATGAGCCTGAACAGAAGGCACTGATAGCTCCTTCTCCTGAGAAGGGAACAGGGGAGGTTGGTAGCCATACAGGCACTGGAAGGGAGACATCCCAGTGGCAGATGTAGGGGAGAGTATTGTGGGCATACTCAACCCAAGGCAACTGAGAGGCCCAGGAGGTGGGGTTGGAAGAGACCAGACAGCGTAGCGTGGATTCCATCTTCTGGTTGGCTCTCTCCGCCTGACCATTGGATTGGGGGTGAAAACCAGATGTGAGACTGACTGTAGCTCCAATGGCCAAACAGAAGGACTTCCAGACAGCAGAGGTAAACTGAGGGCCACGGTCGGAAACGATATCACTGGGCAAACCGTGGACCCTGAAAACCTCCCTAACCAGGATCTCGGACGTCTCCGAGGCAGAGGGAAGCTTGGCAATAGGCACAAAGTGGGCGAACTTGCTGAATCTGTCCACGATAGTCAGAACGACCGTGTTCCCCTCAGAAGCGGGCAACCCAGTGACGAAGTCCAGGGCCAGATGCGACCATGGACGCCGGGGAATAGGAAGGGGGTGAAGTAGTCCAGAGCTGGGCCGATTGGTACTCTTATTCTGCGCACACACTGGACAGGCAGCAACAAAACCCCGAGTATCCTCGGCCATGGCAGGCCACCAAAAACGTCTGCGAAGAAACGCCATAGTCCGAGCCACGCCGGGGTGACAAGCCATCTTGCTGGCGTGGGACCATTTGAGGACAGCAGGACGAACCGACTCAGGCACAAACAACCGACCGGGTGGACCGTTACCGGGACCGGGCTGAGTCCGAAGGGCCGCCAGCACCTCCTCCTCAATCTTCCACATCACTGCTCCCACGACGCAGTTCCGGGGAGAATAGTCTCGGTCTTGGACCCACTCTCCTCCGTCTTGGAGAACATCCGGGACAAGGCGTCCGCCTTGCCGTTCTTAGATCCAGGTCGGAACGTCAGGGCAAACTTGAATCGTCCGAAAAACAACGCCCACCTGGCCTGGCGGGAGTTGAGACGTTTAGCCGATTGCACGTAAGCAAGATTCTTGTGGTCAGTCCAGACAATAAACGGTTGCTCCGCCCTCCAACCAGTGGCGCCACTCCTCCAAGGCAAGTTTCACCGCGAGAAGCTCCCGGTTACCCACATCGTAATTCCTCTCTGCAGGCGAAAGGCGACGAGAGTAGTAGGCGCAGGGATGGAGTTTACTGTCCGTGGAGCATCGCTGCGACAGGATAGCGCCAACTCCCACATCAGACGCGTCCACTTCAACGACGAACTGACGGGCCGTGTCCGGTTGAGAGAGAATCGGTGCGTTGGTGAATCGCCTCTTCAAATCCAGAAACGCTCGATCCGCCTCCGGATTCCACTTGAAGGTCCTGATACTGGAAGTCAAGGCAGTTAATGGAGCGGCCACACGGCTGTAATCCCGGATGAATCTGCGGTAGAAATTCGCAAACCCCAAAAATCTCTGGAGTTGCAATCTCGTACCGGGCTGGACCCATTCCAGAACCGCTCTAACCTTCTCCTGATCCATCCTAATCTCACCCCTGGAGATGATGTACCCGAGAAAGGATGTAGTGTGGGCGTGAAACTCGCACTTCTCGGCCTTCACGAACAGGCGATTCTCCAACAATCGCTGCAGAACCTGCCGGACATGCTGGACGTGGTCGGAAGGTTCCTTCGAGAAGATCAGAATGTCATCCAGGTAAACAAACACGAAGAGACCGATCATATCTCTCAGGACGTCGTTCACCATACTCTGGAATACCGCTGGAGCATTGGTCAGTCCAAACGGCATCACCTGATACTCGAAGTGACCCATCGGTGTATTGAAACCCGTCAACCACTCGTCCCCCTCTCTGATCCGGACCAGGTGATACGCATTGCGTAGGTCTAGCTTGGTGAACACTGTAGCACCCTGTAAGGAGTCGAAGGCAGAACTCATCAAGGGCAGGGGATACTTGTTCTTGACCGTGATGTCATTCAACCCCCGATAATCAATACACGGTCGAAGAGAGCCATCCTTCTTTCCCACAAAGAAGAATCCTGCCCCCCAGGGGTGATGACGAGGGACGAACGAGACCAGCAGCTAGGGACTCCTTGATGTAGGTCTCCAACGCCTCACGTTCAGGTCGGGAGATACTGTATAACCTTCCCTTGGGGTAGACAGCTCCAGGAACCAGGTTGATGGCACAATCATATGGTCGGTGGGGAGGAAGTGACAGAGCCTTCTGCTTACTGAAAACTTCCCCCAAATCGTGATATGTCTCGGGAACCAGGGACAAATCTGGGGGTTTAGCCTCAATCACCTGACTGGGAACCGAATGGGGGCAGGCAGTCTTGAGACAGTTAGCATGACAATCAAGGCTCCAACTCGTTACCTTGCCCGTCACCCAATCGAACGTGGGATTGTGTTCCTTCAGCCAGGGGTATCCAAGAACCAGAGGAACATGGGAAGACGGCAGAATGAAAAATGAAATCATCTCAGAATGATTCCCCGACAACCGCATCTTAACCGGGTTCAGTCCTCATCGTGATACGTGCCAGACTACTGCCGTTCAGAGTGGTCGCTTCAATGGCTTCCGGCAATTGCTCCTTGGAAAGCCCCAGCTGTTCCACCAACTCGGCATCAAGAAAGCTTCCATCGGCACCTGAATCGATAAAAGCGTTAAGCGCTAAGCTCTGATTCCTGTTCACAAGGGTAGCCGGGAAGCGGGGTCTGACAGAGGTACTGAGAGGTTGAAACTGGCTCGCTAAAAGTCCTCCCAACTTTAGCGAGCCGGGCAGTTTGACGACCGCCGGGAACAAGTGGAGATGTAATGTCCCGAGCGACCACAGTAGAGGCAGCAGTTGGTCTTACGTCTATGTTGACGCTCCTCCTTGGTTAACCCGTGCCGCCCCACTTGCATGGGTTCAGAATCGGGAGAGGTCCTCTCCACTAATCCTTAGTGGTGGAGAATGATCGACGTGTTCTGGTCCACCACCCGACCCGACTGGAAACTGAGAAGCTGATCGATTGGACGGACCCCATTGCTTCTCCCTCCTTCGCTCTCGGACTCGATTATCCACCCGAATAGACAAGGCTACCAAGCTGTCCAGGTCACTAGGCTCCGGATAGGAGATCAACTCATCCTTGAGCTGCTCCGACAGGCCCTGGTAAAAGGCCGCTTGCAAAGACTCCTCGTTCCACCCACTCTCCACAGCCAACGTCTTGAACTCGATCACGAAGTCGGCCACGCTGCGAGTTCCTTGGTGAAGAGAAAACAGACGCCTAGCTGCGTCCCTCCCTCGGACGGAATGGTCGAAGAGCTTCCTCATCTCGGCCGTGAACCCCTGGTATGAAGCCATGCAGGGATCCTGTCGTTCCCAAACGGCTGAAGCCCACTCCAGCGCTCGACCACGCAGCAACTCAATCAAAAAGGCTATCCTAGCCTTGTCAGTGGCATAAGAGTAGGGCTGTAGATCGAACACTAATCCACACTGCATAAGGAAGGAACGGCATCTTCCCAGCTCCCCCTCATATTTCTCCGGCGTCGGAACCTTGGGCTCACGGAGGGACACAACTTCAGAAGCGGCAGGCGAGATGGGTGAAACCGGTAGTGAGTCCTCCACCGGACACTGGCGTTGGTTCTGGACCTCCGTCAGGCCGGTAGAAAGGTTCCGAACTGACAACGCGATCTCCTGTAGTACCATGCTATGATGGCCCAACATCTTCTCCTGCTGGGTAATGGCATGGCGAACAGAGTCCAGGTCCGCTGGGTTCATATTTGGCCGGATCGTTCTGTCACAGTTCCCTCAGCCAGAACCCAAAAGCAGACCAGGACAAGGAGAGTTGAACGAAGGTGAGGGTTTATTAGATACGACAAAAGGTGCAGAATAATCCAGGGACAGAGCGGGCGGCGTGGTTGAGTAGTTGGGGGTGCAGTACTGGGTCCAGTGATGGCTCGGCAGCCGCCGACCATCAGGCAGAGGTGGGGTGAAGGTTCCGGACGTGTGACTGCAGGTGGAACAAAAACGGAGGTAAGAACACAAAAACTCAACAAAGTACAAAATAACAAAACTCACGCTAGAAAGCTCTACACTGATACACAGAACACCTACTGTTCATGGCTAACGATCCGGCAGGAACTGGATGTTTGGCCAGAGCCTAAAAAGGGTGATGATGAGGGCCAGGTGTGCAGATTGCTGACGGGATGCAGGTGCGGAAAACAAGAGAGCTCCCCGGAGCGTTCCCGAACCCTCGGGAAACTGGAGACTACGAACAGGAAACACTAGTCACCAGACAGGACCCGACTCAGACTGCCGGGATCGTTACAGGTCCTGGAGTGAGGTCTAGACCTTAATCCCATAGAAAATCTGTGGAGGGAGCTGAAGGTTCGAGTTGCCAAACGTCAGCCTCGAAACCTTAATGACTTGGAGAAGATCTGCAAAGAGGAGTGGGACAAAATCCCTCCTGAGATGTGTGCAAAATTACTTAGTACTTGGTGGCCAACTACAAGAAACGTCTGACCTCTGTGATTGCCAACAAGTGTTTTGCCACCAAGTACTAAGTAATGTTTTGCAGAGGGGTCAAATACTTATTTCCCTCATTAAAATGCAAATCAATTTATAAAAAATTTTTACATGCATTTTTCTGGATTTTTGTTGTTGTTATTCTGTCTCTCACTGTTCAAATAAACCTACCATTAAAATTATAGACTGATCATGTTTTTGTCAGTGGGCAAACGTACAAAATCAGCAGGGGATCAAATACTTTTTTCCCTCACTGTATTCTAGGTCGGGTGAACAAAAGGAGTTGAGTTTCTGTATGTTATCCTAATCACACCATGAGTAGTTAGTCATGAAACATACTCCACCGCCTTTCTTCTTCCCGGAGAGTTCTTTATTCCTGTCTGTGCGATGAACTGGGAACCCAGCTGGCTGTATGGACGGGGACAGTATATCCCGAGAGAGCCATGATTCCGTGAAACAGAGAATGTTACAGTCCCTGATGTTTCTCTAGAAGGAGATCCTCGCTCTGAGCTCGTCTACTTTATTGTCCAGAGACTGAACATTAGCAAGTAATATACTCGGAAGTGGTGGATGGTGTGCATGCCTCCTGAGTCGGACTAGAAGTCCACTCCGAATACCTCTTCTCACCCAGCGGTGTCTTGGCGCAGCCAAAGGATAAGTTAAATTGCCCTGGGGGGTAAGAACAAAGGATCCAATTCGGGAAAGTCGTATTCCTGGTCGTAATGCTGGTGAGCTACCGCCGCTCTGATATCCCAAAGTTTTTTCTGGTTGTATGTAATAACACAAAAAAATTTCTGGGCTAATGTTGTAAGAAATAACACACAAAAAAATTATACTGCAGTTGCTTTTGAGCAAGACGCAGAGCTGCCATGTCTGTCGGCACCATTTTCCATTCAAAAGAATGGAACGAGAAGGACCTGCGCTACAAGGGAAAGAGAATCTCAGTCGACAACGATTACACCCTAACGGTACAGCGCAAGCTAAAATAAATCACCAACATCAATTGACATATTAAATTTTTTAAAAGATCAGGTTCCAGTCTCCCTACCCGGCAAAGATGAAAGTACACCAGGACAGCGGGATACAGGTTTTCAACTCAGCGTGGAAGAAGTAGAAGGACTCCGTCCCCTGGGTATCAATACCAACCTGTCCGAATAGGAAAAGATGGACCAGGAGCGACAGCATGGGATGCCACACTGCTGGCGGTGGAGCTCAGAGCGGTGCGGGGAGAGAGAGACAGGTTGTTCTCCAAGACGCTGCTCAACTTTTTGGGAAGTCAAGAGAAGACCAGCGCTAAATAAATGGGTTCGAATTTAAGACTGATCGTGTAAATTACAGCGCTGCTCTTTTGCTACACACCAACAGAGACTATGAAGCTGTTATTAGCCTATAATATGCAATATGGAACTGACTCTTATTGAATACCAATAGGCTACTTTATTTCATGCGACCCGTGGACTCCTAAGTATACCAGACTGATCACAAAAAATTGTTGCCGATTTTGGACGTTTGAAAAGTTCCCAGAATGTCGATTTATGCCTTCCTCTGCGCTCACAGAAAAATGTAAACGATTGCCCAGCAGTGGGAGCGAACTCATGATGCTTGGAGCTAGAGTGTGCTGCTTTGACCACTGTGATAGTTCACAATGCCCTAGCATGCTGCGAGAATACTTGATGATACTTGATGGTAATAGCGCGTCATTTTTTATTATTTTGTTTTAAGCCTTCCCCAAACCATAACCCTAACCTTAACCACTCTGAATTAATACCTAAACTTAACCCTTTGTGTTGTTTCTGTTTTAACCCTGTAACCATGCAGAATTTACCCTGTAACCACGCAGAATGAATGCATCAAAAATGTTCATCCATAATACGTCGAATTCCGAAGGGAAACTATGAGATCCTGTTGAAATATACAGTCTACAATTCAATATTGTATTTTTTCCATACTGCAATCTATGTTGTTTTTATCATACGATCTGACATGTATAGTAATAACAATAGATGGGGTTCAGGTGGAGGTGTTATTTGGTTTAGTGAAGCGCCAAAGACCTTCATTTCACTTTCGACTAAGGATTGTTTTTAATGTATCAGTTAGTGTATTTCCTTTTATTATTCGTACTGAGCGTACTGAGGCCCAGACGCTTTTATGGGTAATCTGGCTGCTTCGTATCCTCTCAGGCAGAATGTGGCACATTTTCCGGGTAATGTGTCTAGGTTTAGCCGAGAGAGACCCGACAGAGAAAGGGTCAGTTACAGTATGTGGAAACCACAAACACATTGCTGATGTACATTGTTCTGTTGTACAGTTCCTTGTTTCACTATCTAAACTCAGCTGATGAGACACTGTCTTTCTTTATTACTGTGTTCATGTTTTTGTCCCTCCCCCTTTTTCTTTTTGTCCCTCCCCCTTTTTCTTTTTGTCCCGCCCCCTTTTTCTTTTTTTCACTCAGCATTCAATATGCCCCCTTTTTCTAAATGAATGCACTTAAAGTTTGAGTCAGGTAGAAGGTGTGGGTTGGCCATTCTAATACACAGGATGGTTACAGTTTCTCTTTCCTCTTAATTCCAAGATACTGAAGGAAGATTTATTTTGATGAATTGCTCTATAGCAGGAACAGATGTTGTGCTGCTGCCATGTTGTGGTGTCGCTACCGTGTTGTTGTCATGTTGTGTTGCTACAATGCTGTGTTGTCATGTGTTGCTGCCATGCTGTGTTGTTGTCTTAGGTCTCTCTTTATGTAGTGTTGTGGTGTCTCTCTTGTCGTGATGTGTGTTTTGTCCTACATTCTTATTTTTAATCCCCCGTCCCTGCAGGAGGCCTTTTTCCTTCTTGGTAGGCTGTCATTGTAAATAAGAATTTGTTCTTAACTGACTTGCCTAGTTAAATAAAGGTTAAATAAAAAATAAAAAATATGTCTCTGTACTTAATGTTTATGCTCCCAATGATAATAACCTGCAGTTAATAAAAAATATATTTAATTTAATTATACAGTGCATTCGGAAAGTAATTCAGACCCCTTGACTTTTTACACATTTTTACATTACAGCCTTAACCTAAAATTGATTAAATAAAAAAAAAATACTCATCAATTTACACACAATACTCCATAATGACAAAGTGAAAACAGGTTTTAAGAAATCTTTGCACATTTATTAATGAGCCTATGTTTGTCTATTGTGAAGAAAATTTGCAGTGGAACACGCACCTAAATGCACGCATGACTCCTTTCTATGCACACCAAAATTAAGATCTGTTTCTCTGAATTTCCCTGTGAAAGCCTAACACTGTAAGATCGTATTTTATAACTTACACTATATGTACAAAAGTATGTGGACACCCCTTCAAATTAGTGGATTTGGCTATTTCAGCCACACCCGTTGCTGACAGGTGTATAAAACCGAGCACACAGCAATGTAATCGCCATAGACAAACATTGGCAATAGAATGGCACCGTTGGTCCTCTGACCGTTGGCCAGTGGTCCTCTGTAGCTCAATTGGTAGAGCATGGCACTTGTAACGCCAGGGTAGTGGGTTCAATCCCCGCGACCACCCATACTTAAAAATGTATGCACACAGTCGCTTTCGATAAAAGCGTCTGCTAAATGGCTTATTATTATGCCACCTTGCCAACAAGTCAGTTTGTCAGATTTCTGCCCTGCTAGAGCTGCCCCGGTCAACTGTAAGCGCTGTTATTGTGAAGTGGAAACGTCTAGGAGCAACAACGGCTCAGCTGCAAAGTGGTAGGCCACACAAGCACACAGAACGGGACCGGCGAGTGCTGAAGCGCGTAGCGCGTAAAAATCGTCTGTCCTCGGTTACAACACTCACTTCTGAGTTCCAAACTGCCTCTGGAAGCAACGTCAGCACAATAACTGTTTGTCGGGAGCTTCATGAAATGGGTTTCCATGGCCGAGCAGCCGCACACAAACCTAAGATCACCATGCGCAATGCCAAGAGTCGGCTGGAGTGGTGTGAAGCTCGCTGCCATTGGACTCTGGAGCAGTGGAAACACGTTCTCTGGAGTGATGAATCACGCTTCACCCTCTGGCAGTCTGACGGATGAATCCGGGTTTGGCGGATGCCCCAATGCATAGTGGCAACTGTAAAGTTTGGTGGAGGAGGAATAATGGTCTGGGGCTGTTTATATGGTTCGAGCTAGGCCCCTTAGTTCCAGTGAAGGGAAATCTTAATGCTACAGCACAAAATAACATTATGTGCTTCCAACTTTGTGGCAACAGTTTGGGGAAGGCCCTTTCCTGTTTCAGCATGACAATGCCCCCATGCACAAAGCGAGGTCCATACAGAAATGGTTTGCTGAGATCGGTGCGGAAGAACTTGACTGCACAGAGCCCTCACCTCAACCCCATCGAACACCTTTGGGATGAATTGGAACGCTGACTGCGAGCCCGGCCTAATCGCCCAACATCAATGCCCAACCTCACTAATGCTCTTGTGGCTGAATGGCAGCAAGTCCCCGCAGCAATGTTCCAATATCTAGTGTAAAGCCTTCCCAGAAGAGTGGAGGCTGTTATAGCAGCAAAGAGGGGACCAACTCCATATTAATGCCGATGATTTTGGAATGAGATGTTCGACGAGCAGTTGCCCACATACTTTTGGTCATGTAGTGTAGGTATACCAGCAAATGTTAGCACATGACTTATGCGCCATGCCTTGCATTTGTTACTTGTTAGCAAACATGTGTAACATCAGCAACTGTAAATCATTTTACTAGTTAGCTATGTAACATAATTGACGAGGGTTGACATTGGTTATGATCATGATTATGGATGCATTTCAATCTCAAAACATTATAGGCATGAGGAAAGATAGGATTCCAAACAGATGTAATATACAAATATTTTATTTTCAGCAAGCTAGCTAGCTAAGTTTACTAGCAAACAGTGAAGAGAAACAGTAATACAACAATTTACTGTTGTAAATCTCTAAAACTGAAGCTGGTTTTACTATAAAAATATTTGCCTAAGCATGCCTGATAGACATAGCTGTAGGTAGATACTGTCTGCCTACCTACCTAGGCTCATTAGTACAGTCTGGACACTGTGCAAAAGTTGAGGGTTATGCCATATTTCTTTCTATTTGGCAAGATATTGTTGTAATCTCTTTGACTGTGCACATGTATGCATGTTCAACTAGTCTACCCTAATGTTGATGTTATGTTGGCACGGATCAACTGTTCTTCAAACTGTACTTACAGAATCTATTGTGTTGTGCCTGGGCTTCTTCCTGGAGTGGATTCTAGATACAGAAACAAATTACTTTGCCTGGGTGTGTCATTGTAGCAGAACTGTATCCTGTGAACTGTATCCCTCTCGAGGTATTAGACATTATGCTGGATTTCAAGCAGATTACTAATGAGGAGCTGAATGATAGTTTGATCATGACAATACTCCTCCCACAGCTTTACCAGTATTCCCTGAATTCTACCATATACCATTCTTGTTGAATACCCAGTTCTCTTGAGTTAGCATTAAATAGTGTACACTCCCCTGTATTTTAAATTTTGACAAATAAACAAACATTCTTTGGATATCTGCATGTCTAGCATATGTTTGATGGTACAGAGTCCTGTACAGTTTATATAAATATATTCTGTGAATCCATAAGGGCAGACAAATTTAGAAGATTGATAGAAAATATCCATATTTATTTTATGATGGTTCTACATCAGGGCTCTTCAACCCTGTTCCTGGAGAGCTACCGTCCTGTAGGTTTTCACTCCAACCCTAATCTAGCACACCTGATTCTAATAATTAGCTGGTTGATAAACTGAACCAGGTTAGTTACAACTGGGATTGGAGCGAAGACCTACAGGGGGGTAGCTCACCAGGAACATGGTTGGAGACCCCTGTTCTACATGATCTTATGCTGAGCCAGACTGGCTGCGTTTACAAAGGCAGCCCAATTCTGATATTCTTTCCACTAATTGGTGTTAATCACATCAGATCTTTTTCAGAACGGATATAATTTGTCAAAAGACCAATTAGTGAAAATAAAGATCAGAATTGGGCTGCCTGTGTAAACACAGCCATAGTCCTTAATCCGGCTTCGGTACACTGGCAATGGTGTTCGGCATGGTGGGCTGGGGAAGCTGAGACTCTTTGTGCTTATGGTGATGTTTTGTTTTGGTTGTGGTGTTAGCATTTTACACTTTTTGTGGAAGGGACGTTAGGCAACACGCCTTTGTTGGTAAAGGTATCAACCGAATGGGACCGGCTAGCGTATTGTTTAAGGACAATGAGGGGACATTGGATGCTGCTTTTGAGAGGAAAGATCAGTCAACAAAGTGAATGGGCTGGGGGGCTAAAGAAGTTGTAAAAGTCTTTGGAAGGAAGTTCTTACACAGTATGAATTGTGTATGGGTCTCATACACAACAATACATTTACTGTCTAAGCACAACCCTGCACAACCAAAACCCCCTTCCTCATCTCAAAGTACTGTCTGTAAACCTCCACCAACTCATTGACTTTGACAGATCATTCTTGTCAATAGTAGCACTTTGCAGGGGAATTTTTTTAGACATGTCTTTGTATTGTGTTTTGAGAATCTGCAGAGAGAAGAATGTGGTGGTTGTTTCATTACTGTTGTAGTCTTGATTTTATACCTTTTATTGACCATTGCTGGTTTCTGTCCCACAATCTTGTTGTGCTCCATAACCGCAAGGTGTGTCTGCTCCCTCATGCTTGTGTACCCCAAAGGCCCCCGCTTTGGGGTATTTTTCAGCAGGACACTGTGGAATGACTCAAGATAACCTGAGTTTTACAAAAAAAAAAAGGTAAAAAGAGAAGAGGGGTAGACTAAATTGATTAAATGGTCTGGAAGATACTCTGTGGTCCTCAGGCTACGTCTAACCACCTGTAACCCCAAAACACAAACACAAACCGTACAAACACTACCCAATTCATGTTTATGCCATGCTTACTGTTAATTGAGCTATCTTAGCCGTCAGCAATAGTTTGGCCAACTTACCTTATAATATAATAATATGCCATTTAGCAGACGCTTTTATCCAAAGCAACTTACGTGTGTGCATACATTTTCACGTATGGGTGGTCCCGGGGATTGAACCCACTACCCTGGCGTTACAAGCGCCATGCTCTACCAATTGAGCTACAGAGGACCACCTTCACCTTGTGCAGAGCTAGGGGTTGGAAGCGCATGTTGGTGGAATCAGATTCTGTACCACTTACAAGAAAATACACAACAATACACAATTTAACCACCCCACTAATTGGATTGATCTCTATTAGACTGGCTCACTAAGCATACCTAACATTGACATTTCAATATTGTTAGCTTGCTGTTAGCTAACTAACAACAAGCCAGCTGTGGCTGAGACTGGCTGAGAACCAACCAACCAACCATAGATGATGTATACACATTCATCATTGGTACCAACACACAAACAAAGAGTGAGTTAGCTATATCAAAAATTATATTTTTAGTAACAGAGTGTTTTCCAGACAAGGGTGGAATAAATGGCTACCAAATTGAGATACGCTTATTTGGTAACATTAGCTAGCTTACGTTAGCTAACGTCAGTCAAAGAGAGAACAAACAAACATGTTTACTCTGCTGAAGGTAGCTAACAGTCTAGCAGTGACTACCATGGGATCGGCGAAATTGATTGACAGTCTGTATACCAATTGATAGCTATACGATTTAGCTGATGGCTTTCAGAGTTTAATACAAATCAAATCCAATTGTATTTGTCGCATGCGCCGAATGCAACAGGTGTAGACCTTACTGTGAAAAGCTTACTTACAAGCCCTTAACCAACAATGTAGTTCAAGAAAGAGTTAAGAAAATATTTACTAAATAAACAAAAGTAAAAAATTAAAATTAACACAATGAAATAACAATAACGAGGCTATATACAGGGGGTACCGGTACCGAGTCAATGTGCAGGGGTACAGGTTAGTCAAGGTAATTTGGACCTGTAGCTAGGGGTGAAGTGACTATGCATAGATAATAAATAGCGAGTAGCAGCAGTGTAAAAACAAAGGTAGGGGGAGGTGTCAATGTAAATAGTCCGGGTGTCCATTTGATTAATTGTTCAGCAGTCTTATGGCTTGGGGTAGAAGCTGTTAAGGAGGCTTTTGGTTCTAGACTTGGCGTTCCGGTACCGCTTGCCATGCGGTAGCAGAGAGAACAGGCTATGACTTGGGTGACTGGAGTCTTTGACAGTTTTTTGGGCCTTCCTCTGACACCGCCTAGTATATAGGTCCTGGATGGCAGGAAGTTTGGCCCCAGTGATGTACTGGGCCGTACGCACTACCCGCTGTAGCGCCTTATGGTCAGATGACGAGCAGTTGCCATACCAGGTGGTGATGCAACCAGTCAGGATGCTCTCGATGGTGCAGCTATAGAAATATTTGAGGATCTGGGGATCCATGCCAAATCTGAGATTACTGTGTGTTGGTCATTCGAAGTAAACAATGCCATTATTCAGGTTTGTGGGCCCTTTAACTCACACGCCCCCTCTACCTAGCGGGAGGTATCAGCATTTGCTATGAAAGCCAGACTTTGTGGTTCAGTATGAGCAGACGAATACACAGGGAGTCGAAACTTCCCGATTCAACCAGTGAAATTAAATCAGCTAGTTCTAGCTCTTGGTTTGGATAATTGTTATGTTTATAATAAAAATGTAATGACTATATGCCGTGGCAGAGCCAGGGTGAAATTCCCCTTTAACTCACAGACAGGGCTAACTCATTACGTGACCATGTGTACACTAAAATCACAAAAAGTTATCTTGAGTTAACTGATTAACTCTGACAGTCCTAATTGTATCATGTTAAACAGGACAAATAAGGAGACGCAGAGAGTTTGCTTCTTTTCACTGGGGTTCTCTTCAAATTTATATTTATTATACATTTTATAAATCTCAGAATATTGACTGTTCAATTCAAAATCATCTCTTTGTAGAAAAGTTTATGTTTACATTACATGTAACAAAAACCAATGGACAAACCTAACAATAACCTAAAAATAGCTAGCTATGACGAAATGGCAGGCTAGCTAGTGCCTAGCACTAAGCTATCTAGCGGTTAGCAATTAGCATGTGACCATTAACGTTAGATACAAATTTCATAAAGGTAACCTTCTAATATACATATCATTAGCGTGGTTCATATGGGCACATGTACATACACTCAATATGAGCCCTCGTTTGTAAAAAATGAAACAATTTCAGAGCCAAAACATTTACAACGAAAATAAAAAATCTTCAGAAATGCTGTCTTGTTCTCATTGACTTGCATACAAAAGTGAGCTAGCTTGCTAGCTACTTAGCTTGGCTACACTCGTGTAAATGGGATAATCTCACTAGTTTTTCACTCTGTCAGAACAATTAAATAATATACAATTAAATAATACAACAGAATGATCAGATAACTCGAAAACATTTTATTTTTTATAGAATGGCATTACTGAATTTCCAATTCCACATGTGGAAACATTGCTACTGCAACACGTTGACACCACATTTTCACATGTGAGGAGAATAACACTATTTCACCCTCGTGATACACAAAATGTGATTCCACATGTGAGAGTTCGATTTTCACGTGAAGCCTTTTCCACATGTAAAACTGCAAATTCGATTTTCACATGTAAATGTTTTTCTCACGTGAACTTGCAATTCTACATGTGTAAGTGGGATTCACATGTGTAGAGTTGTCTTACAAGTGAAACCGTAAATGTAACCCCCCCAACTCTTTTCGGTCTTGTGTTCCAACATTTGAAGTTGTGTTTTTGACATTGGATAAATGTCTCAGAGCTTCAAAATGATATATTATACACTGCAATTGGAGGTACAATGAGAAAGTAATGCTGCTTTGAAAGTTGATAAACTTGTAACCCTACTTTTGAGAAATGGCCCTTGAAGTTTTGGTTCAGTTTTTCTTTGTCCACACCCATTCAGCATCGTTCACACCCTCTTAAGCCTTAGCCCTACCCATCTCTTTAAGGATTCACATGTGAGGCGATGTGCTAAACAGAGTGAGTAAGGTAGTATAGTAAACAACCAAATATTTCAGGGCTAAAAGTGGTGATATTAGTAGCCTACAATAAGTTAAAACTGCAGTTAAGAATACACTTTATCTAGTCCTTGGGCTATATCCTAATCTGACTTTGGTGCAGGTCATGTTGTTCTTCACATTACTGTCTCTGGTAAACACACACTATATCAAATCAAAGTTGTTTTGTCACATGCACAGGACACAGAAGGTGTAAACGGTACAGTGAAATGGTAACTTGCATATTTGCATAGTAGCAATATCAAAAATAGAAAGTGTCAAAATAAAAGTGTGAATATAAAAGTGTCAATATAAAAAAAAGTGTCAATGCCAGTAGAGAAAGAACAAAATGATATACACTATGTACAAGAACGATATCAATAACGATAGCAGTGATGCTGGTGATAGATTAGGTAGTCATATGCATACAATCAGGGGTAAGTGGCTGAGCAGCAGGCACTTAGATGCTTCATCAGAAACAACAGCTGCTTGAGCTGTATTATCTCTCGTTGAGCTGCATCAAACCGGGACAAGCTAGTTAAGCTAGCTAACGTTAGCTAGCTAGGCTAATTGAGGTTGCAGGGCATTCGCTCTCATCCTACAGTTACAAACTCCATTCAGAATGTTAAGTAGCAGCCTACCTGTTGGCTCTTGGTCGTTGTAGCCTATCCTTCTCCTTTAACCTTTAATTCCGTCATTTTAATTCCATCTGCCATTGATTAGAACATTTTGATAAACATGGTTTCCGGTTGGGGAGGGAGGATGGGGACTGAGGGGGGGAATGGGTTGGCGTTGTCTTTGTATGCATTTATTTTATTGTTTTTGTACCTGTAACCTCCCTCTGAAAAAAAATGATTAAATTAAAGTAAAAGTTTGTAAAAAAAAACAAACAAAGTGAAAACAGCCATTTAACTTGTGAAAACTTTTTTGTAAGGGTCTACCACCAAACAGATGGCAGCATCAGTACTGTGAATCTCAGGGAAAGAAGAGAGGGGTGAGGTTTGGGTGGGTGTTGGAAAGAGGAGGGAGAGGGGAGAAGGGAGAGTGAGGGAATCCCAGTAAAATGCCATAACGCCATGATGAGGAATTGTTAACTTATAAAGCCCTCCACTGAGTCTGCAGACAGTGATGTTCTTATCTTTGATTCTTGATCTGTTTGATCTCTACTTATCTTTATGCATGTATGTGAAAAGAAAGACACTTGCTTTGTCCCAATATCCACACTTATACCAATAAGTAATGTACTAGTATTTTTTGGGGTATTTTATTAGGATCCCCATTAGCTGTTGCAAAAGCAGTAGCTACTCTTCCTGGGGCCTCATGTACAAAGACTTGCGTTGAATTCATACTAAAACATTGCGTACGGACAAAGCCATAAATGTGCGTACGCACCAAAAAAATCTGATGTATGAATCTCTGCGTACGCAGCATTCCACATACATTCTCTTTGTACATCCCAATCAACGCGAAATTGAGCGCACATGCACGAGCACCACACCACACCCTGTCTCCTCCCTCAATTAAATCAATTTAAATATGGTAATTAGTCCAATTTGGCAAAAGAAACCTGCAAGAACATGGCTAAAGCAAGCAAGAAACGAAATTTCACTGAAAACGAATTAGAGGTGCTACTATCAGAGGTAGAAACAAGAAAAAATATTTTATTTGGAAATCTGTCCTCTGGAATTAATAACAAAAGAAAGAAAAAAGAGTGGGCGAGTTTGTCTGATGCCGTCAACGCGGTGGGATCTGAGAGTCGCACCGTAAATGAACTGAAGAAGAAATGGTCAGACATAAAGGTGGAAGTTAAGCGGAGAACTGCTGAGCACCGACAAAGTGTGGGCAGAACAGGCGGTGGTACAGGGACCGATGAACTTGCACCCTTTGATCAGAGAGTTGCCTCTATTGTAGGAGACACGTTAATCTCTGGAATCGTATCCGCTGATGTAGGAGACTCGGATATACTACAGGACTGCCAGCAAGGTGACTCAGATTTATTTCCTTAACTTTGATATACATAGCCAGCCACCGTTTAATTTTAAAATGCATGCAATATAGCAAAAGGTACACCAGAGATTTCACGTATCCACTGCTTTTATTGCAAATGCGTGTACCCATTAATAAGGAACAGACTCAAATTACTGTTAAGATGTGCCTGTGTTTAATTGGACTTAGGAACCGCAGGAACGTCCACTGGCACGCACTCAGAGTCCGCACCACCTGAGCAGCCAGAGCCCATTCAGTCCAGCGTCTCCCGTGTCTCTAATGTTCCCCCCAGTGCTGAAGCCCGTCCATCTGTCCGTGTCTTGACGCATGCTGTTCTGGAGTCACAACAACAAATTGTTAGGGCCATTGAAGAAATGAACAGTCACCTTAAAAATGTCACTGACGCACTCACAGAAATAAGCCATTCATTAAAATAATTGGTCAAAAAATCAACTTTGTGTCTGAGTACCATTTATATTGTCGCAATTACACGTTGACGGGCCTGAATGGCTTGTTGATTGTGCTGCACATATACTGGTCCTGGGTCAGGGTCATCTGGCGGTGCCCCCCACCTCACCAAGGGGTATGCCATGCCTGTGCGCGACATTGTGCAGCACTCCACAGGCCAGTATGATGCGGCAAACCTTGTCAGGGCGGTATAACAGCATCCCCCGGTCCTGTCAAGGCAGCGCCACCGACATTTCAGCTGCCCAATCGCCCGCTCCACAACTGACCGAGTGCGGGAATGGGCATCATTGTATCTGCGCTCTCGGTCAGTTTGTGGGTTGGTGAGGGGGGTTAACAGCCACGTCTTTAGTGGATAACCACTGTCTCCTGATGGGCAGTAATAATAATTACAGACACAAACATTTTACTTTTAGATAGAACCATACATTTAAATGCATAACTTACCAAGTAGCCACCCATCGCGCACCCTGCCAGCTTGGAGTCTCATCCCAACCATGCTGTTTGTAAGGATATATGAATCATGGGTTGACCCAGGCCACCTTGCCACAATATTTGTTAGGCGCATTTGTGCATCACATATAATCTGCACATTTATTGAATGGAAATGTTTCCGATTCACATATGCAAATTCGTCTTCAGATGGCGCCTTTATAGCAATATGTGTGCAGTCGATCGCTCCGATTACATTAGGAAAACCGGCTATCGCTGCAAATTGCACTTTGATGTTTGGCTGGTCACCTGCATCGTATGGGAACGTTATATACCTGGTAGACAAGCGGATGATGCCGTCCCATACAGGTGGCATTGCACGGCTCAAACACGACTGGCTTATTCCTGAGCGGTCTGCCAGTTCTCTTTGGAAAGAACCGGTTGCTAGGAAACCAAGTGTAGTAAGCACCTGTAAAGGAACGGGTAATGCGTGGCTCCTCACTGTCTCTCTTTCCAAATTCGGACCCAACTCAGCGCAGAGCTCCAAGAGTATAGCCCTTGGAAATCTGAAACGGCTGATGAGCCAGTCATCGTCGTGGGCCAGAAAATCACCGTGGTCCCTAAAAACTCGTTCTCTCCGGATTTGTCCATTGAAAATGTCTTCTAATAAAGCCAAAGCTGCCATTGCTAGACGGGTTGTATCAATTTTCACATCCTTTATATATGTTCTTACTTAATTGCAGAATTAATAGAATATTCTAAGAAGACTCGTGTGACAATAATATGGCAAATCATTTATCAATTACAAATTATAAGCAATATCTGGCAGGTGCGATAGAACAGTTCGTAGTGTAATGTTTGCCACTTCACTTTATTGCCTCTATGAGTCGCCAACGGACAAACATCACAAAAATGTACGTACGCCAGGCCTGAAGTTTACGTGGAAGAACGCACATTCTTACGTTAATTTCACTGTTAGTACATCTGACCGTGAACGTGAAAGCTGGCGTACGCCGTGTTTTCGTGCGTACGCAAGATTGATACATTAGGCCCCTGGGGTCCACAAGTATGGACATTGGAACATGGCTGGTGTTTACCATGATAAATTATTTTTTGCATTATTTGGGCCATTGTAGTGTCTGCGGCGTAGCCTGCACCCGGGGCTGTTGAGGAGGATCTCCTCTACATGGACCACCACCACCTCAGCTACCGGCCTGCCTACCATCGAGCCTGGACCAGTACACAGGGCCAGCATCAGCATCAAACCCTTCCACGAACCGCTTACCTGCAGGTAGGCTACAGTACTGACCCTAACCTTAACCTTAGAAACTAGAGTTCAATGGGTTCATTATAACATGTAACATGCTAAGCCACGCGTCATATTGTGGTCGTCAGCATGAATGAAGCACTACGATCAAGCAGACTCTCAGTTAGGGAAATGGACCCCCAGCTAAAGCCATTAACCTGAATAACTAAGACATGGGCTCCCGAGTGGCGCAGCGGTCTAAGGCACTGCATCTCAGTGCTTGAGGCGTCACTACAGACCCCCTGGTTCGATTCCAGGCTGTATCACAACCGGCCGTGATTGGGAGTCCCATAGGGCGGCGCACAATTGGTCGAAGTGAGAGACTGTATGTGATATTTGAATGTAGGCATATGGGTTTATTACATCTCTAGGGTAGGGTATGAGTGAGCCTGTGTGTGCATTCCTACATGTGTTTGTGTTGCTGGGGGTCTTGGGAAACTTGCCTGAATGGAGAGGGAAGGCTGTATTGCATTGAGATGAGACTGATAAGCTGAACTGAAACAGCTGAAAACAGATATAGGATCTTGATTTGAGTCAGTTTGCTTCATAAGGAAAATAATCCTGCAGCAACAGGAAATGTGGATTTTTGTAGGGGTTGATACAAAGGAAAATCTAGTCTGAAAGTGAAAATTACAAACTTCATAAGCCTTTTTTTAAACCTCAAATACACTACAAGTTGAAATGTCCTGCATTGCAGGAAAGTTATCCTGCAACAGGGTGATCATTAAAATCCTGTATCTGTAGCATATTATTTGTAATTTTCAACAGTAAATCTTTCCCTAGATTTATGCACGATGCAAAGAATACACAGGCTCTGTTATGGCGTTTGGTATTATTATGTCATAATTCACATGGATCCATGGCCTTGAAGAGTCTGTGTTCTGTAAATACAAGAAGTTGTGGTCGGTTTGTGTTTACGTAATGTCTCCACAGGGTCAACATTTCCAATGCGTGGGTTACTGCAATATTGTTAATTGCTTGTGTTTTTTGCATGAACTGATCTAACCAAACTTAAGCATGACAGATGATATTATGTCTGTGTGAGAGAGAGAGAGAGAGAGAGAGAGAGCGAGTGAGAGTATGCTTGCGTGCCATGCATACAACCATGTGTGCATGTGCTGTAACCTACGTTCAAAATAATTCATGAGAGAGCTTCTTCTCATCGTCTCTAAAATATTTACCTAGCCATTTCAGAGAACAGTTCCCTCCCTTCATGTTCCTATCCTCCGTCTCCTTTACTCCTCAACACGCTCATGACACGGACACAAAAGGCCTCTCTGACGAAGGCACACACACACACGAAAGTTCTCTCTGACTGAGCGTAAGGTTTGTCTGTAAATACAAACGTGTCCTGACAGCATCAGGTCCACTGTGGTGGAGTGACATGAAAACGGATGTCAGAGGCAGGAATACACATACCCATGCATGAAAAACAAACGCCAAAGTCTTGACTTAAGTGGTGTTTGTTTGTTACCGGTCAGGTGGTTTTATTTAAAAAATATTTTTGAATAATAACTTTAGTTAGCCATCTTTGGATTGTGAGTCATGGACAACACAAAACAGTTCAACAGACTCTGCTTTTTCTCAACTGTACTGTAATGCTGATTTGAACTGCAGTTACCTTTGGTGTTGTTCAACATAGCGTTTGTGTGTCTGTGTATGTGTGTGTGTGTATATGTGCGTTCACATGCCCCTGTGTGTGTGTGTGTGTGTGTGTGTGTGTGTGTGTCTAATACACAGCTGACCATAGATACTGTAGAGCAGGTGAACACTGGCGCACCACGTGACTGAGGCTCTCTGAGTGACTTTACTTTACAGGGCCAAGCAACTCACCTGCCTCAGTCTGCACATTCTGCAGGTGCTGCACTTCCTAAGTGGTTAGAGGAGACTGGGGAGTGCGTCATACTGTACACACACACACTTAGCCTCCAGCTGAGGCTAATGGACCTCTGCTAACATCCACACAACCTCAGAGAACCTTAAAGGAGGACTTGAAGGAATTTTTCATTAGCCCATGTTTGACACAGTTCTTTAAAAAATTGCATGTCAACATTAAAGTAGCAAGGGACTGTGTTAAACATGAACTAATGAGAAATATGAAGAAAGAAAAAAATACACACACACACTGAAATGACCTGCAGGGAGGGAACTGTTCTCTGCTTAACACTTATACATCCGGTGAAATATCTGGCCATTGTTCTATCTGTGTCAATACCCTCCTTCGATAGGATAGGAATTAGAAAACGTTATGTTGTCTGTAATTTCTCAGAAGTTCCATGCAGTTTGCTTATCTTAAAGAGATAGTTCGGGATTTATCAACTTCCCCAGAGTCAGATAAACTTGTGGATACAATTTTTATGTATCTGCTTGCTAACTAGCGCTAGCACAATTGCTAACTAGCGTTAGCGCAATTGCTAACTAGCATTAGCGCAATGACTATAAGTAGACTTCCAGTCATTGCGCTAACGCTAGTTAGCATTGGCTCGAAAAACTATACTAGAAGACCAAAAGTCTGTGGACACCTGCTCGTCGAACATCTCATTCCAAAATCATGGGAATTATTATGGAGTTGGTCCCCACTTTGCTGCTATAACAGCCTCCACTCTTCTGGGAAGGCTTTCCACCAGATGTTGGAACATTGCTGCGGGGACTTGCTTCCATTCAGCCATAAGAGCCTTAGTGAGGTTGGGCACTGCTGTTGGGCGATTAGGCCTGGCTCGCAGTCTGCGTTCCAATTCATCCCAAAGGTGTTCGATGGGGTGGAGGTCAGGGCTCTGTGCAGGCCAGTCAAGTTATTCCACACCAATCTCGACAAACCATTTCTGTAGGGACCTCGCATTGTGCACGGGGGCATTGTCATGCTGAAACAGGAAAGGGCCTTCCCCAAACTGTTGCCACAAAGTTGGAAGCACAGAATCGTCTAGTATGTCATTGTATGCTGTAGCGCTAAGATTTCCTTTCACTGGAACTAAGGGGCCTGAACAGTGAAAAACAGCCACAGACAATTATTCCTCCTCCACCAAACTTTACAGTTGGCACTATGCATTGAGGCAGGTAGCGTTCTCCTGGCATCCTCCAAACCCAGAGTTGTCCGTCGAACTGCCAGATGGTGACGGATGATTTATCCCTTCAGAGAACGCGTTTTCACTGCTCCAGAGTCCAATGGCGGTGAGCTTTACACCACTCCAGCTGACACTTGGCATTGCGCATGGTGATCTTAGGCTTGCTCGGCCATGGAAACCCATTTTATGAAGCTCCTGATGAACAGTTATTGTGCTGACGTTGCTTCCAGAGGCAGTTTGGAACTCGGTAGTGAGTGTTGCAACCGAGGACAGACGATTTTTACGCACTACGTGCTTCAGCACTCGTGGTCCTGTTCTGTGAGCTTGTGTGGCCTACCACTTCACAGCTGAGCCGTTGTTGCTCCTAGACGTTTCCACTTCACAATAACAGCATTTACATTTGACCGGGGCAGCTCTAGCAGGGCAGAAATTTAACAAACTGACTTGTTGGAAAGGTGGCATCCTATGACGGTGCTGCGTTGAAAGTCACTGAGCTCTTCAGTGAGGCCATTATACTGCCAATGTTTGTCTACGGAGATTGCATGGCGGTGTGCTCGATTTCATACACCCGTCAGCAACGGGTGTGGCTTAAATTTGAAGGGGTGTCCACATACTTTTATATATATAGTGGACCTTTAACTTCCATGAGTTAAGTTGCTCATTGCCAAAATCCTGATCTATCCCTTTAATGTTCAGAGGCATGCATTAAGCTCTGATTGGCCTCTCACTGCACCCAAACTAACAATATCCTGGTGCCATGATAAACACTGCAGCCATTATTTTCTGCTTCCAGTGATCTACAGTACATACTCCGGCTCCAGATGTGGAGAAGATAACAGCAGCCAGTGCAGTATGTGTGTGTTTGTGTGCAGTGCAGTGGGGGAAAGGTATTCAACTGAATTGAAGTAGGAGGGCCTCCCTATACAGATCCCTATCCAGATTGGTTGGACTGATAAGTAGGCTACAGCTTTGAAGCTTTGAAGTTGCCATTAATTCTGTTTTAGTTAGTACATCACTGAATGCTGACACGACGGAAAATCGAGGAAGAAAAACCTTCATGGTAATATCATAATTAAAATCCTACAGATTTGAGGGTAAAGGTAGAGCAGAGAATAGAAGACAGAGACCCTTCTGTTTTTGCCTTACCCCTCTCACGTCCTTCCTCCATCCCTTCTATACCTTCTCCACCCCTCCTGCTCCTCCTCCAACTCACCTCCACCCCTTGTAGGTCCTGAGAGATCTCTTGGGCCACTGAAACAAAACAACAGTTTGACAGTAGAATGGTGCTTTTGAAGAACTGTTTATTGAAGACTAATTATGCTCTCTGGGCTGATACAGTTCCTCAGAAAAGTCCTCTAAAGGTTCCTGTGAACACAGAAACCCAGTCCTCTACAGGACAGTCTATTTTGACTGTCTGACATGGTGGATGGGCTGCCGTGGAACTGTGTGTTTATCCTATTGCTAATACGCAGATGTGTACGTCTCTGCGTGCAATGTGTGTGTCCGTGTGTGTCCGTGTGACAGTGTGTGTGTGTGTGTGTGTGTGTGTGTGTGTGTGTGTGTGTGTGTGTGTGTCGTTGTGTGGGTCTGGTGTTTCTCTTGCTCTGTTTACACGTCCCTTACAAAAAAATAACATGAAAAAACAAGTGAACAAATCGCATGTGAAAAATGTCAGGCGTGGTTTTCAGATTTCAAATGGAAATGTCAAATGGATTTTTCACGTTTATTTTTCAAGACTCAGACACGTGGTTTCCCAACATTTCACATGTGATATTATAAATTTCACATTTGTGCCCTTGTAACCGGCGGGATTAAACCTGGCCACGAAAGAAGCCAACATCTTGACCATTAGACCAAAAAGGCCAACACTATTTGTGAAGTCGCATGCAGGGCTACCTCATCATGTAACCATGAGCAACCATGACTGACTCATGTCCGGTACACTTTCACATGTGCATTTTCACATTTTAATGTCAATTTTAACTAGGGCTGTCAAAATATTTGTTAACAATGCAATCGGGTTAGCAGGATTTTCTATGATTAATCACGATTCATCGCAAATTCAGAATTTGCTCAAATGTAGCTGTAATTTAAGATTGTTTTATACAAAAAGCATTACAAGAATATAGAAAAATCCATTTGTCTTTGATTTTAGCTAAATCTGGTAAATTACAATACATACAATTTTCCTTCACAGTACTATTTAACCTCAATGTCAACTTGTTTTGACATTGCATTGCTGTTTTTAGCGGTATATATTATGTATTTTGGATGTTTTCAGACAATGCGATTAATCAGGAAGTTAGTGCACAACAATTACAAAACGTTCATTCGCGTTAACTGATTAACTCTGACAGTCCTAATTTTAACATGTTAAACAGGATAGATAAGGAGACATCTGAGACGCCATCTTGTTCTCATTGCATACAAAAGTGCGCTTAAGTTGAAAAATGTAGGAGCACACAGTTAGTCAAACAATTTGCATAGAGCAAAGCTAGTGTCAGTTGGACATTTTTACTAAGGCCCAAATTTAGGATTAGACATTAAAATTGCTTAAATTTAAATTGACACCTGTCAGATGGATGGATTATCTTGGTAAAGGAGAAATGCTCACTAACAGAGATGTAAACAAATTTGTGCACACAGTCTGAGAGAAATACGCTTTTTGTGCGTATGGAAAATTTCAGGGATATTTTATTTCAGCTTATGAAACTCTTTACATGTTGCGTTTATATTTTTGTTCAGTGTACATACAGTGCATTCGGAAAGGATTCAGACCCCTTACCTTTCCACATTTTGTTACGTTACAGCCTTATTCTAAAATGGATTAAAACATACTCATCAATCTACACACAATACCCCATAATGACAAAGCAAAAACAGGTTTTTAGAATTTTTTGCAAATGTATAAAAAACAACAACTGAAATATAACATTTACATAAGTATTCAGAACCTTTACTCAGTACTTTGTTGAAGCACCTTTGGCAGCAATTACAGCCTCGAGTCTTCTTGGGTATGACGCTACAAGCGTGGCACACCTGTATTCTTCTCTGCAGATCATCTTAAGTCAGGTTGGATGGGGAGCGTCACTGCACAGCTATTTTCAGGTCTCTCCAGAGATGTTCGATCGGGTGCAGGTCCGGGCTCTGGCTGGGCCACTCAAGGACATTCAGAGACTTGTCCCGAAGCCTCTCCTGCGTTGTCTTGCCTGTGTGGAAGGTGAAGCTTCGCTCCAGTCTGATGTCCTGTGTGCTCTGGAGCAGGTTTTCGTCAAGGATCTCTCTGTACTTAGCTCTGTTCATCTTTCCAGCGATCCTGACTAGTCTCCCAGTCCCTACCGCTGAAAAACATCCCCACAGCATGATGCTGCCACCACCATGCTTCATCGTAGGGATGGTGCCTGGTTTCCTCCAGACATGATGCTTGGCATTCAGTTCAAAGAGTTCAATCTTGGTTCATCAGACCAGAGAATGTTGTTTCTCATGGTCTGAGTCCTTTAGGTGCCTTTTGGCAAACTTCAAGCGGGCTGTCATGTGCCTTTTACTGAGGAGTGGCTTCCGTCTGGCCACTCTACCATAAAGGGCTGATTGGTGGAGTGCTGCAGAGATGGTTGTCCCATCTCCACAGTGAAACTCTGGAGCTCTGTCAGAGCGACCATCGGGTTCTTGGTCACCTCCCTGACCAAGGCCCTTCTCCCTTGATTGCTCAGTTTGGCCGGGCGGCAAGCTCTAGGAAGAGTCTTGGTGGTTCCAAACTTCTTCCATTTAAGAATGATGGAGGCCACTGTGTTCTTGGGGACCTTCAATGCGGCAGAAATGTTTTGGTACCCTTCCCCAGATCTGTGCCTCGACACAATCCTGTTTTGGAGCTCTACGGACAATTTCTTCGACCTCATGGCTTGGTTTTTGCTCTGACATGCACTGTCAACTGTGGGACCTTATATAGACAGGTGTGTGCCTTTCCAAATCATGTCCAATCAATTTAATTTACCACAGGTGGACTCCAATCAAGTTGTAGAAACATCTCAGATGCACCTGAGCTCAATTTCGAGTCTCAAAGCAAACGGTCTGAATACTTACACTACCGTTCAAAAGTTTGGGGTCACTTAGAAATGTCCTTGTTTTCGAAAGAAAAGCATTTTTTTTGTCCATTAAAATCACATCAAAATTATCAGAAATACAGTGTAGACATTGTTAATGTTGTAAATGGCTATCGTAGCTGGAAACGGCTGATTTTTAATGGAATATCTACATAGGCGTACATCAGTCCTGTGTTCCAATGGCACGTTGTGTTTGCTAATCCAAGTTTATCATTTTAAAAGGCTAATTGATCATTAGAAAACCCTTTTGCAATTATGTTAGCACAGCTGAAAACTGTTGTGCTGATTAAAGAAGCAATAAAACTGGCCTTCTTGAGACTAGTTGAGTGTCTGGAGCATCAGCAATTGTGGGTTCGATTACAGGCTCAAAATGGCCAGAAACAAAGTACTTTCTTCTGAAACTCGTCAGTCTATTCTTGTTCTGAGAAATTAAGGCTATTCCTTGCGAGAAATTGCCAAGAAACTGAAGATCTCGTACAACGCTGTGTACTACTCCCTTCACAGAACAGCGCAAACTGGCTCTAACCAGAATAGAAAGAGGAGTGGGAGGCCCCGGTGCACAACTGAGCAAGAGGACAAATACATTAGAGTGTCTAGTTTGAGAAACAGATGCCTCACAGGTCCTCAAGTGGCAGCTTCATTAAATAGTACCCGCAAAACACCAGTCTCAACGTCAACAGTAAAGAGACGACTCCGGGATGCTGACCTTCTAGGCAGAGTTGCAAAGAAAAATATGTATCTCAGACTGGCCAATAAATAGAAAATATTAAGAAGGCCAGTCTGAGATATGGCTTTATGTCGGTGATCAGGCCTACTACCTTCGTGTCGTCTGCAAACTTAATGATGGTGTTGGAGTCATGTGCAGCCACGCCGTCGTGGGTGAACAGGGAGTACAGGAGTGGACTAAGCACGTACCTGAGGGTCAGCGTGGCGGATGTGTTGTTGCCTACCCTCACCACCTGGGGGCGGCTCATCAGGAAGTCCAGGATCCAGTTGCAGAGGGAGGTGTTTAACCCCAGGGTCCTTAGTTTAGGGATAAGCTTGGAGGGCACAATGGTGTTGAACGCTGAGCTGTAGTAAATGAATAGCATTCTCACGTAGGTCCAAGAAATCCACAGGGGCTGACCAATTGGAACCGGCTCTGCTCAAGTGTGCTGCCCCCTCATTGCTGGTTCAGTAACCCATATCTTAAATCTAACATTGTTGTCAGGAAATATTCCAAAAGTATGGACAACCGCTTATGTGCTGCCACTCCATAAGGGCGGGGATAGTAGTGATCTTGATAATTATCGTCTCATCTCCAGGCTTCCATGTCTAACTAAGATTTTTGAATCTTTGGAAATAAGCAACTTCGCTCTTTTTTATCTGAGTATGGTAGAGTATTTTGAATATAAATCAAATCTGGGTTTAGGCCAGGGCACAACACTATCACAGTAACCACATTAGTTGTTAATGATATTGTAAATGCTTTAGACGCTAATATGAATTGTACTGCCTTGTTTGTGGACCTGTCAAAAGCGTTTGATACTGTTGATCATGCTATTTTATTGAAAAAGTTGTCCTCAATTTGCCTGGGCTCTGAAGCCTGCTCTTGGCTTCATGATTATCTTAGTAACAGAACTCAGGCCACTGTGATTGATGGGGTTAAGTCCGAATTTCTTGAAGTACGTTAAAGGTGTTCCGCAGGGATCGATACTAGGACCTGCTCTTTTCACTATTTATATAAATACTATTGGTCAATCTGTGAGAAAATTAAAATGTAATATATATGGAGATGATACTATTATGTACGCTATTGCCCAGACTGCTGACCTGGCTGTGACAAGGCTACAGTCCGAAATTGCAGCTGTGCAGGAAGCCCTTACTGATTTAAAACTTGTGTTTAATACGGGCAAAACTAAATACATGTTGTTTTCAAGTTCTCGTAATATTGTCTCAGATGGATTACATCTTCACTGATCGGATGGTTCTATTATCGAATGAGTTCCTTCATACAAATACCTTGGTTTTTGGATTGACAATGATTTAACGTTTAAAAAACATACAAATTAGCTTGTTAAGAAGCTAAGATTTAAAGTGGGCTTTTTTTTACAGAAACCGATCTTGCCTCTCTCTAGTCAGCAAGAACCAGATTGTGTAGTCAACCTTTCTACCTGTTCTTGATTATGGTGATACTATTTATCAAATTGCAGCTGCCACTACACTTAAACCCCTGGATGCCATTTATCATAGCGCCCATCGTTGTATTACAGGATACAGTTGTATTTCTCATCACTGCATTCTTTACCGAAAGGTTGGCTGAACCTCTTTAAAGTCACCTAGATCACGTCATTACACTCTTTTTGTTTACAAAATCCTGCTCCACAAGCTTCCAATTTACCTAACTTCACTGTTAAGATTTAAAATGACAAGTTATCAAACCCGTTCACAGGGTTGGCTACCTCTGGAGACTCTTTTGGTGTCTACAGAGTTAGGAAATCAGCCTTTAACTTCCTTGCAACCTATGCTTGGAATAATATCCAAAAGACAGTTCGATTGGATGCTTTGGTGTCCCTAGAGCCATTCAAACAGCTGACAGAGGAGTTTTATAATGAAGAATGTGTTTGTTTTAATTGACTGTGTTTTGTATCTTAATGTGCATTTAATGTGTATATTGTGTATACAGTGCCTTGCAAAAGTATTCATCCCCTTTGGCGTTTTTCCTACTTTGTTGCATTACAACCTGTAATTTAAATGGATTTTTATTTGGATTTCATGTAATGGACATACACAAAATAGTCCAAATTGGTGGTGAAATGAAAAAATAAAATAACGGAAAGGTGGAGTGTGCATATGTATTCACCCCCTTTGCTATGAAGCCCCTAAATAAGATCTGGTGCAACCAATTACCTTCAGAAGTCACAAAATTAGTTAAATAAAGTCCACCTGTGTGCAATCTAAGTGTCACATGATCTGTCACATGATCTCAGTATATATACACCTATTCTGAAAGGCCCCAGAGTCTGCAACACCACTAAGCAAGGGGCACCACCAAGCAAGCGGCACCATGAAAACCAAGGAGCTCTCCAAACAGGTCAGGGACAAAGTTGTGGAGAAGTACAGATCAGGGTTGGGTTATAAAAAAAAATCTGAAACTTTGAACATCCCACGGAGCACCATTAAATCCATTATTAAAAAATGAAAGAATATGGCACCACAACAAACCTGCCAAGAGAGGGCCGCCCACCAAAACTCACGGACCAGGCAAGGAGGGAATCAATCAGAGAGGCAACAAAGAGACCAAAGATAATCCTGAAGGAGTTGCAAGCTCCACAGTGGAGATTGGAGTATCTGTCCATGGGACCACTTTAAGCCATACACTCCACAGAGCTGGGCTTTACAGAAGAGTGGCCAGAAAAAAGCCATTGCTTGAAGAAAAAAATAAGCAAACACGTTTGGTGTTCGCCAAAAGGCATGTGGGAGACTCCCCAAACATATGGAAGAAGGTACTCTGGTCAGATGAGACTAAAATTGAGCATTTTGGCCATCATGGAAAACTCTATGTCTGGCGCAAACCCACCTCTTATCACCCCGAGAACACCATCCCCACAGTGAAGCATGGTGGTGGCAGCATCATGCTGTGGGGATGTTTTTCATCGGCAGGGACTGGGAAACTTGTCAGAATTGAAGGAATGATGGATGGCGCTAAATGAATACTTTCGCAAGCCACTGATTTTATGTTTATCTATACTTGCCTATTGATGTGTTCTTTTGTTGTTTTTTCTCATTTGCAAAAGAGACTTTAGTCTCAATATGACTTCCCTGTTGAAATAAAGGGAAATAATAAAAGGGAAAAAATGGGGTAAAGATTTGAAGATGAATATTCAATAAATGGAATGGAAAAATGTGTGAAAAAAAAATATTTTAAAACGTGCAGAGAGTCTAAAACACAAATTGTTGAGTATAATGTAATTAATAGAACTTACCGGACTCCCTCTAACATTTACATTACATTTACATTTACATTAAAATGTACAAGGCAAACATGACAACCAACAGCAGATGTTGGAGGTGTAAATCAGATTACTCTGTGCTTGTACATATGTTGGTCAAGTGTTAGAAAATAATATTATCTCTATTTCAAGGAGAAATAGAAATAGACTACATACAAATGCAGCTTTTATCTTGCTGGGAATTAATCTCCCAGAAAAGACACCAAATGTTTTCATGCTCAGGACACCAACTCTGATTGCTAAAAGAGACATTTTAAGCAATTGGAAAGAGGAGCAGCCGCATTCATTTGCAGAATACTCCAACTGTCAATGAGCTCTGTCAAATTTGAGAAAACTATTGAAAATATACATTATTATCATGACTGCAATTTTATCATTATTCATACTATCAATTACCTATCCATTTATTTATTGTTTTAGAAATGTTGTTGCAGCCCTCCCATATATGCAACATTCTTGTTTAGATTTTTTGTTAGGATGAAATTGTGATATGCAAAGAAAAGAAATGTGCTATTATGAGTCAAAAAAATATTTTCACCAGGATGAGAGAGAACAATGTTGTGTTATGTGTGTTTTGTTGTTTGGTTAGTGTGATATGTTGTTTGTGTTGTAAATAAATAATACAATTTTAAAAAGAGTGATATTACCCCCTGCTCTACAAATCTCCACCGCCATGCATTCGTGTTCACTGGAGCCAGTAATGTGCTACACCTTCTTTGAAAAATGTAGCACACCCACCACCCAAACCCTCCATTCTATCAGTCCTCACAAAAATAAACCCCGGTATAACAAAATCCACCTGATGTTTAAGCCACGTTTCTTGTATACACACCACGTCCGGTCAAACATCTAAATCATGAATACTGCCGATCAAACTCCATTGGACAACAAGGAACACTATAATACTACTTAGGATCCTGATCATCATTAGGAGTATGATTAAGCATCCAATGTATAATTTGTACTGAAACTTCAGAAATCCCCATAATTTCATTGGCTGCCTTCACTACTTCCATTAATATTACAGTACTGCTCTTATGTACAGCACTTATATTGATTGACCTACACAAGAAGACTAAGAAGTCATGATTTACAACCATGGTTTTCTTCGTAACTGGGCATTTATGCTCTTATATCACATTGACAGTTGCTGAGGTGCTAAAGGCCTGCTCGGAGCAGCCACTCTCTGCTGACATGCTGGAGCCGGAGCAATCTGAACAATAGTTTTGTTGTTCACTTTCTAAGCAGCTTCAGCATAAGATACATTATTATTATTCCTGATATAACTATTAAAAAAAAAAAAAAAGGACATTGTGTGCAGAATTCATTCATCGGTATCATCACAATCCAATTCCATGTATAGGCTGGTTTGCTCTTAGTTTTGTAGACTTGCCATTGGCGCACAAAAACACAATCCACAATATAAATAAGTAAAAGTGAATACAATGGAGGAACACAACTGATATGAACGTATAGGCCTCAATCCACACCAAAGCAAAGCTCTAAAATGGAAGGTCACAATGTTGGAGATCATGACTTAGGAGTAACCCAAAGTTATTTAGAAGTAACCCAACTTCATTCTCTGCATCTTTGCATGTCCGCAATATTGTAAACAATCATAAAAAAATTGCTAATACGTGATTGAGAAAAACTGTAACGTTAAAATGCACATTTAAATGTGAAAATGCACATGAAAGTGTAGCGGACATGAGTTAGTCAGCATCATTTTATTTTCATTCATTTTTAGTAGAATGTCCTTTTAATAAGTCACCAGAGCTAAGCTTCTCAGTCCTTCTACATACAAATTCTCTGGGGGCCCCAAAACAAGGGGCAGGGGGAGAGACCTCCCCTTAATTTCAATGTCTAGTTTTGATTAACATTTGGTTCAGTTGTCAAATATCATGAATTCAATGTGAAATCAACAAAACATTTCACAATGTCATTGGATTTAGGTGAAAAGTTGGATGGAAAAATACAAAATTCCCCTACGTTGATGACTTTTTTCAAGTCCAACACATTTCCCACGTTGTGTTAACGTCTTCACATATATTTTTTTTGTTAAAATGATGTGGAAACAACGTTGATTCAACCAGTTTTTGCCCAGTGGGAGGGCTCTCCAACCCTGTTCCTGGTGAGCTACCCTCCTGTAGGTTTTCGTTCCAACCCCAGTTGTAACTAGTCTGATTCAGTTTACCAGCCAGGTAATTATTAGAATCCGGTGTGCTAGATTAGGGTTGGAACGAACAGGGTTGAAGAGCCATGATCTAAAAGCTACCGCCTTTTAATGACAGATGTGCTTGATGAAAAGATGTTCACTCCTGTCTGACTTCTAACCTCTCACCTCTCTCTCTCCTTTTCCACAGTTGTGGGAGACCATACATCAAGATGAGCCATGGGGAGGGTTCAATGGACAAAGGGGACAGGATACGCCAGACAGGTACATCCCGTGTTTCATCTACCTTCCTCTAGCTAAGCTTCTCATCATAGCTGCTGCTTCTTCAACAGCTAATGGAGATCCAAATAAAACAAATCATAACAGATCTGATACCAGGCTATGCCTGCCTCACAATAGGGAGGTGTTATTTGTTTTGCAGCAGTGTTGAACGCTTTATGGGCGTCCCATCTTAATAACGCTCTCTCTATCGTCCCAACAGAGGATCAGATGGTGGTGTCATCGGACTACGACAACACCCACGAGGCCAACCACAACGACAGCAGTGATGTAGCGCCGACAGAGGGGGACGCAGAGGGGGGCAAACCCCCCCACCAAAACCTCTTCATGCTACCCCCAGAGGTGAGAAACAGCCGCAGCAAGCGCAGAGCTAGCTCTAGTCTTCTTCTTCCCAACTCTATATACACCTTCTAGGTCTTAATATTGGCTTATTGGTGCAACCTCATCGGGTAGAGGCACAGCCAGCTCAGAAGCAAAAAGGACTAACAATGTCAAGTTGAAAAGACTCCCACTCTGGGAGCATTTCCACCAAAATATCATGTCCAGTGTGCCTCAGAGTGTTCAGTGCACAGATTATCCTAAACAGCCATCGATGTCTGACCTCCTTATATCATGTGGATGTCCTCATTAGGAGAAGCCCCAACCAGCCCCAGAACTGTTAGTGATGGAGGACTTGGAGCCCCTGATGAGCCAGCTCAACAACTGGAACTTCCCCATCTTCAGTCTGGTGGAGAAGACCCAGGGGAAGTGTGGCCGCATCCTCAGCCAGGTGAGAATCTGATTGGACACCAGCCAATCAGTCAGGACCATCTATCAGCCCATTGGCCAGTCAATGTGTCAATCAAAGACCCAGGGCACGTGTGGATGCATCCTCAGCCAGGTGAGAGAAACAACCAATCAGACAGGCTGATGGTCAGCCTGCTGTCAGCCCATTGGCCAGTCACTTTGTCAATCAAATAGTTTGTCTGTCAGCTGAGAATCTGATTCGTTGTTTGAGACATCAGCTGTATATAAGAATGAGGCCATCTGTAAGCCCATAGACCAGTCAGATTGCCAATCAGAGTTGGAGAGTAACGGATTACAAAAAAACTGTAACTGTAATCTGTTACATTACCAGCAAAAATAGTGTAATCAGATTACACATACTTTTAAAACTAGATGATTACCTCTAGGATTACTTTAAAATTCAGAAAGGAAGTTTGCGAAAAAAATGTTTCAGTTTGTTCCGCCTGAGCGAGTCTGACCACAAGTCAAAGACAACTATAATGACACACCAAATGCTTTTGATGGATCGCAGGAAAAGAGCGGAAATAGGCTTTTGTAGGCTACAGTCCAAGCTATGTCTTCCAATGGTGCGACTGCAGTCGGCATCCAAAGATTATCCAACTTGAATAAACGCTTGGAGGTAAGGACGACAGCAGTGGTGTAGTCAATGGACGATAAGGATATCACTTATTACTAATATCTACTGTATATAGAGTATAATTTCGCTATTTGCGCCTTACGGATTGTGGTTGTTGTATTTGTATTTATTAACAATCCCCATTAGCAGCTACTCTTCCTGGGGTCCAGCAACATTAAGGCAGTTACATGACATTACATTTCATAACACTTTTCATAACACATTAAGTGTGTTCCCTCAGGCCACTACTCTACTATCACATATCTACAATACAAAATCCATGTGTACGTGTGTGTAGAGTGCGTGTCTTATCATGTGTATGTGTGTCTGTGCCTGTGTGTGTTTCTCTTCACAGTCCCCGCTGTTTCATAAGGTGTATTTGTATTTGTCTTTTAAATCTGATTCTACTGCTTGCAGTTATCTGATTGTGGAACAGAGTTCCATGTAGCCATGGCTATGTGTACTACTGTGCTCCTCCCATAGTCTGTTCTTGACTTGGGGATTGTGAAAAGGCCTTTGGTGGCATGTCTTTTGGGGTACGCATAGGTGTCAGAGCTGTGTGCTAGTAGTTTAAACAGACATCTCTGTGCATTCAGCATGTCAACACTTCTTACAAAAACAAGTAGTGATGAAGTCAGTCTCTCCTCCACTTTCAGCCATGAGAGATTTAGATGCATATTATTAATATTAGCTCTCCGTGTACATTTAAGGGCCAGCCGTGCTGCCCTGTTCTGAGCCAACTGTAATTTTCCGAGGTCCCTCTTTGTGGCACCTGACCACACGACTGAACAATAGTCCAGGTGCGACAAAACTAGAGCTTGTAGGACCTGCCTTGTTGATAGTGTTGTTAAAAGGCAGAGCAGCTCTTTATTATAGACAGACTTCTCCCCATCCTAGCTACTGTTGTATCAACATGTTTTGACCATGACAGTTTACAATCCAGGGTTACTCCAAGCAGTTTAGTAACCTCCACTTGCTACATTTCCACATTATTTATTACAAGATTTAGTTGAGGTTTAAGTGAAGGATTTGTCCCAAATACATTTATTTTAGTTTTTGAAATATTTATGACTAATTTATTTGTTGCCACTCATTCTGAAACTAACTGCAGCTCTTTGTTAACTGTTGCAGTGATTTCACTCGCTATAGTAGCTGACGTGTATAGTGTTGAGTCATCCACATACAGTTGAAGTCTGAAGTTTACATACACTTAGGTTGGAGTCATTTGAGTAAATTGGAGGTGTACCTGTGGATGTATTTCAAGGCCTACCTTCAAACTCAGTGCCTCTTTGCTTGACATCATGGGAAAATCTAAATAAATCAGCCAAGACCTCAGATTTTTTTTTTGTAGACCTCCACAAGTCTGGTTCATCCTTGGGAGCAATTTCCAAACGCCTGAAGGTACCACGTTCATCTGTACAAACAATAGTACGCAAGTATAAACACCATGGGACCACGCAGCCATCATACCGCTCAGGAAGGAGACGCGTTCTGTCTCCTAGAGATGAACGTACTTTGGTGCGAGAAGTGCAAATCAATCCCAGAACAACAGCAAAGGACCTTGTGAAGATGCTGGAGGAAACAGGTACAAAAGTATCTATATCCACAGTAAAACGAGTCCTATATCGACATAACCTGAAAGGCCGATCAGCAAGAAATAAGCCACTGATCCAAAACCGCCATAAAAAAGCCAGACTACGGTTTGCAACTGCACATGGGGACAAAGATCATACTTTTTGGAGAAATGTCCTCTGGTCTGATAGAACAAAATAGAACTGTTTGGCCATAATGACCATCGTTATGTTTGGAGGAAAAAGAGGGAGGCTTGCAAGCCGAAGAACACCATGCCATCCGTGAAGCACGGGAGTGGCAGCATCATGCTGTGGGGGGGCTTTGCTGCAGGAGGGACTGGTGCACTTCACAAAATAGATGGCATCATGAGGATGGAAAATTATGTGGATATATTGAAGCAACATCTCAAGACATCAGTCAGGAAGTTAAAGCTTGGTCGCAAATGGGTCTTCCAAATAGACAATGACCCCAAGCAAACATCCAAAGTTGTGGCAAAATGGCTTAAGGACAACAAAGTCAAGGTATTGGAGTGGCCATCACAAAGCCATGACCCCCATCCTATAGAACATTTGTGGGCAGAACTGAAAAAACGTGTGCGAGCAAGGAGGCCTACAAACCTGACTCAGTTACACCAGCTCTGTCAGGAGGAATGGGCCAAAATTCATCCAACTTATTGTGGGAAGCTTGTGGAAGGCTACCCGAACAGTTTGACCCAAGTTAAACAATTTAAAGGCAATGCTACCAAATACTAATTGAGTGTATGTAAACTTCTGACCCACTGGGAATGTGATGAAATAAGTAAAAGCTGAAATAAACATTCTCTCTATTATTATTCTGACATTTCACATTCTTAAAATAAAGTGGTGATCCTAACTGACCTAAAACAGGGATTTTTTACAAGGATTAAATGTCAGAAATTGTGAAAAACTGAGTTTAAATGTATTTGGCTAAGGTGTATGTAAACTTCCGACTTCAACTGTACATAGACACACTAGCTTTACTCAAGGCCAGTTGCAAGTCACTAGTAAAGATTGAAAAAAGTAAGGGGCCTAGACAGCTGCCCTGGGGAATTCCTGATTCTACCTGGATTATGTTGTAGAGGATTCCATTAAAGAACACCCTCTGTGTTCTGTTAGACAGGTGACTGTTTATTCACAATATAGCAGGGGGTGTAAAGCCATAACACATACGTTTTTTTATCAGCAGACTATGATTGATAATAATAATGTCAGAAGTCGCACTGAAGTCTAACAAAACAGTTCCCACAATCATCAATTTCTCTCAGCCATTTGTGTAAGTGCCGTGCTTGTTGAATGTCCTTCCCTATAAGTGTGCTGAAAGTCTGTTGTCAATTTGTTACAGTAAAATAGCGTTGTATCTGGTCAAACACCATTTTTTCCAAAAGTTTACTAAGGATGGGTAACAGGCTGATTGGTCGGCTATTTGAGCCAGTAAGGGGGGCTTTACTATTCTTGGGTAGCGGAATTATTTTTGCTTCCCTCCAGGCCTGAGGGCACACACTTTTTAGTAGGCTAAATTTGAAGATATGGCAAATAGGAGTGGCAATATCGTCCGCTATTATCCTTCCTAATTTTCCATCCACATTGTCAGATCCTGATGGCTTGCCATTGTTGATAGACAACAATACTTTTTTCACCTCTTCCACACTCACTTCACGGAATTCAAAATTTCATAATTTGATCAGTTATACTTGGATGTGTAGTGTCAGCGGTTTGTTGCTGGCATGTCATGCCTAAGTTTGCTAATTTTGTCAATGAAAAAATCATTAAAGTAATTGACAGTATCAGTTGGTTTTGTGATGAATGAGCCATCTGATTCAATGAATGATGGAGCTGAGCCTTTTTGCCCAAAATTTAATTTAAAGTGCTCCAAAGCTTTTTACTATCATTCTTTATATTATTTATCTTTGTTTCGTAGTATAGTTTCTTCTTCTTTTGATTCAGTTTAGTCACTTGATTTCTCAGTTTGCAGTACGTTTGCCAATCGGTTGTGCAGCCAGACTTATTTGCCATTCCTTTTGCCTCATCCCTCTCAAACATACAATCCTCATCAATCCACAGGGATTTATACGTTTTTACAGTCATTTTCTTAATGGGTGCATGCTTATTAGTAACTGGAATGAGCAATTTCATAAATGTGTCAAGTGCAGCGTCTGGTTGCTCCTCATTACACACCACAGACCAACAAATATTATTTACATCAACAACATAGGAATCACTACAAAACGTATTATATGACCTCTTATACATGGGTGTCCATTTAGTTATTGTTTCAACTGTGGATTCACCCTTTAAACAGCTGCAAATTATAGAGATATCAAAGTGTCACCAACAAAAACTTAAACAATAGGTCTATAGGAAATGCACCATATCGCATACATTTTTCACATGTAAATAGCACTTTTCAAAAAGAGCAGCATTTATTTTTCAACTCAAAGCAATGAGCCCAATCAGTCCACCATGACAAAATAAACAACAGAGTAGTGTAGGCTAATAAGTCCTTGGTTTTTGGGTTATGCTCAGGTAAAACAATGTGGCTAATCTATACTCCAAATTTCCAAGTCCTGTTCTTGAAGATCAAGGGCTTTTAAATTAATTGGAATGACTGGAAATCTGACAGACTTTGGTTTTTTATGTAAACTTAAAACTTGATATTATTATCTGTAGTAGAAAGCAATGGGTTGGAAGAAGCCTACGTAACCAACCCATAAAGTAAAATGCAACATCCATTTTAGGCCAGCTATGTAAACTCTAACACTGATTTTATTTTTTATTTATTTTATTTATTTTTTTATTTTTTTAATTATTTTTTTTAACCTTTATTTAACCAGGAAGGGCTCATTGAGATTTAAAATCTCTTTTTCAAGAGCGTCCTGGCCAAGATAGGCAGCACCAAGTCATTACAAAAAATTACAGACAGACAACATGAAAAACTACAAGTAATCTAGTAAAAACCATTCATGAATTCACAAGAGTATAACAATATCAAAAACAGCAAATTAAAAACATTGACAGGTCAGGGAATCAGCCTCAAAATCCTTCATCAGAGATTTAAAAACACCAATCGGGACAAGTTCTTCCAGTTTAAAATTATTTTGTAAGGTGTTCCAAGACGATGGCGCAGAGTACATAAAATACCTTTTACCAAATTCAGTTCGGACATTTGGAACAGTTAGCAGGATAAAGTCCAGTGAACGAAGAGAGTACCCACTACATTTCTGAACAATACAAATGCCCAAATAAAAAGGTAGTAAACCCAAAATGGCTTTGTAAATAAAAGTATACCAGTGACTGAGCCTACGAGTGACTAGAGAAGGCCAGCCAACCCTGGTATACAAAGTACAGTGGTGCGTAAGGGTTTTGCAGTTTAAAATAAATCTCAAAGTACCATGATAAAGAGTGTCAATTGATCTCAAACACTGAGCGGAAGCATTCATATATAAAATATCCCCATAGTCTAGTAAAGCCATAAATGTAGCTGATACTAGCCTCCTTCTGGCTTCAAAAGAAAAACAGGCCTTATTCCTAAAATAAAATCCCAATTTCAGCTTCAATTTTTTTGTAAGTTGTTGAATATGCAATTTAAAAGAGAGGCCGTCATCAATTAGAATTCCAAGATATTTATATGAGGTTACAACCTCAATCTCCTTGCCCTGACAGGTAGTAACAGGTGAAAGGTTCAGAGGTCTATTTCTTGCATTAGAAAACACCATTAGTTTAGTTTTGTCAGTATTGAGGATAAGCTTCAATTGACACAAGGTATGTTGAACAGTATAAAAAGCAGTTTGCAAGTTCTGGAAAGCTTTTGTAAGAGATGAGGCACAACAGTAAATAACAGTATCATCAGCATAAAAATGAAGTTGTGCATTTTGGACATTTTTGTCTAAATCATTAATATAAATAGTGAATAAGAGAGGACCAAGTACAGAGCCCTGGGGCACACCATTCAGGACAGACAATTTAACAGACATAAGCCCATCAAATTGAGTGCACTGAGTTCTATCAGACAGATAGTTAGCAAACCATGCAACTGCATGCTCCGAAAGATCTACACTCAACAATCTCTGCCTTAGTATAGCATGATCAACTGTATCAAAAGCCTTAGAGAGATCAATAAAAAGTGAGACACAGTGCTGTTTTTTGTCAAGGGCTTCAGTGATATCATTTAAAACCTTCATGGCTGCTGTAATTGTGCTATGCTTCTTTCTGAAGCCCGATTGATACATTGATAAAATAGAGTTAGTAAATAAAAACTCTTTTAGCTGTTCACTTACAAGGGTTTCAAGTATTTTCACCAGGGGTGACAGCTTTGAGATTGGCCTATAATTATTTAAAAGAGTTGGATCTCCCCCTTTTTAAAAGTGGTAGGACAAATGCTGACTTCCAGATCTTTGGAATTTCATTACATTCCAGGGTTAGATTGAACAGATATGTAAGTGGTTCAGCTATGAAATCAGCTGCCAGATTTAAAAGCAGGGATCCAAAAGATCAGGACCTGCAGGCTTTCTTTGATCTAAGGATTTCAGGGCTTTATGTACCACCTGCACTGAGAATGGCAGAAAACTAAAAGTTTGACCAGCTCTCACTGGTTCATCCACACAGGGTTGTACAGAGACAGAGGACACTGGTTCATCCACACAGGGTTGTACAGAGACAGAGGACACTGAATCAAACAGCCTACCAGATGATACAAAGTGCTCATTGAAACAATTCAGCATTTCAGTTTTGTTATATATAGCAACAGAGTCCTTCAAAACACATGACGGTAATTCATTAACATTACTGTTACCAGACATAGACTTAATAGCATTCCAAAACTTTCTAGGGTCATTCAGGTTATCAGTGGTAACAGACATAAAATATTCAGACTTGGCCTTCCTGAGAAGAAAAGAACACTTGTTTCTTAACTGCCTAAAAATAAGCCAATCAGCATCAGAACAAGATTTCCTTGCTTTAGCCCAGGCTAGATTACGGTCGTGAATAATACAAGACAGCTCAGAAGAAAACCATGGATTATCCCGCCCTTTAACCCTGAACCTGCGGAATGGTGCATGTTTGTTTACTATTTGGAAAAAACCCATCATGAAAGAATATCCAGGCAGTTTCCACATCAGGGATAAGCTCAATCTTGCTCCAGTCAAAATAAAACAAATCATGAAAGAAAGCCTGCTCATTAAAACACTTCAAATTTCTCTTACGAATAAAACGTGGATTTGTCTTTGGAACCTTAGTATTTCTAACAGCAACAACAGCACAATGGTCACTTAAATCATTACAAAAAACACCAACCGCAGAATATTTATGTGGAACATTTGTCAATATCAAATCAATCAGGGTAGATTTATCAGGGCATTTAAGATTTGGGCGAGTGGGTGAATTAATCAACTGGGTAAGATTCATAGAATTACAAAACATTTTTAAATCATCAGACACCGGCTTTAACCAACACCAGTTGAGATCACCAATCAAGATCATTTCACTGTAAAGAAGTTTAGACATAAGGTGCGTCAAAGAAGAAAATGCATCACCAAGAGCAGAGGGGGGTCTATAACAGCCAATCACAGTTATAGAGAGGCCCTTTGAAACCTCAATATTCAAAGCAAGAAATTCCAACTGTTTACAAATAGTTTCAGACTTTGCCACACTTACATGGAATTTAGATTTTACATATATAGCCACACCCCCACCTTTCTTAACCCGATCTGCACGATAAACATTGTAACCACTTATACAAATATCCTTATCAAAAATAGACTTGCTGAGCCAGGTTTCCGAAAAACACAATTACATCAGCATCAGTTGATTTAGCCCAAATCCTAACCCCATCAATTTTTGACAACAGGCTGCGTACATTTAAATGAAAAATACCAAAACCAGATCTTGATTTAAAATCAGAGGGGGTTTGGAGACATTGCATATCAGGGCCAGGGTTAGGTTGCACGTTACCTGATATCAACAACAGAAGAATAACTAGGCACCTCTGTTTAATAACCTTGCACGGCTTCTCTTTTTTAAGAGACCTACTGCAAGCGAATTCTACAAGTGAGTTTCCAGACAATACAAAACAGTCATTTAAAACCATTAGACTTTGGTAGTGACACAAATTCGTACTGTTCACATCATGCCACAAATGCATCGGCACTTGGACGAGTGGACCGAGTGAAAAAGAGCGAGTTCCTGCAGACAAAATGTCTAATGGACGCGAGAGTACATTGTCAGATGTACTCACCCTGCGACAATGTTCGTTTTCTCCAGAGTTCAATAAAGTCAGTGCACAAAGCAATACCACGTAAATTGTCATTTTCTCTGACCAAAAAACAAGAGGCCAACGAAGGTAAGTGGAGAGAGGGACAGCGTGTATGTGAGTCAATGTGAGTGTTTGCGCGTGTGAGTAGATTCGGTGTTGAGGGCGATAGAGAGAACGGGTTGAGCTGCCACTGACAGCCAGGCGAAGAGCAAGGAGCAGCTCGGACAAGACACTCCGCGGACTAACGAGGAACTCAGGCCAGCCAGAGATAGGGTTACTTTGGTAAACTTCAAGTAATGAAGTTCCGAGTTGAGGAGGACCCGTGATCTTTACACCAGCAAAAATAAAATAGTTTGCACTACGCAACAACGAAGTTACGCAACCATAAATAAATAGATTATTAGTAGGTTAAAATGTACTAGTCACAAACAAACGACTTGACATGCTGCCATCTTGGATCTGCATGTCTGCAATAGATGTCGTTAAAGTCGTAATATTCATTTTTGTATTATTCTAATGCCTCTTAAGGGGAAAGTAATCTAAAAGTAACTGAAAGTAATCAGATTACGTTACTGTGTTTGGGTAATCCAAAAGTTACATTACTGATGACGATTTTAACTGTAACAAATTACATTTAGAAAGTAACCTTCCCAACCCTGTTGTCAGTCAAAGAGTCTGTCTGACAGGTGAGAATTTGATTGGTCCTGTGAGCTGTCTGACTCTGTATGTGTTTCAGGTCTCTCTCAGACTATTTGAAGACACAGGCCTATTTGAGACTTTCAAGATCCCTGTCCAAGATTTCATGAACTACTTCCATGCTCTGGAGAATGGGTACAGAGACATACCATGTAAGAACCCAGCTTAACATTTAGTATTTTCCCTCACTTTTATATTCACATTGAAGTATTCTCGCTTGCCAGACTCATGGCTTACCACAGCTGCGCTGGGAAGACCATAGAGAATGATAGAGGTCTGTAGTGGCCAAAAGGCAGTTTTAGCATGGAAGCGCCATTAAGTGCTTCCACCATTTTAAAGTAGTCAAAGTAGTCAACTGGGTCGGGATTCCTATGGGTTGTAGCCTCAATAGCGCTGCCCATGCTATCACAGACGCTATAATGGCACAGATATAAAGATGAGTCCTCTATCTATCTCTATGGAAAAGACTACATTGAAGTTGGGTTTTGAGTATAATGTAAGAAGTCACCCACTAGAGGGAAATGTTACACTATTTTTTTTTTCTTTCAACTCTCCATTCCAATTACCTTATATCTCTATTCACACAACCTTACAGTAAAAACATAAACACCATGACAGTGCATCCTAGTGGACATCATCAGTACTACAGCCTCTCTTCTCCCTCTCCATGCTAAGATCACAACAGGATCCATGCTACAGATGTGCTCCATGCTGTCTGGTACCTTACCACCCAGGCAGTGCCAGGTCTGCCCAGGCTCATCACCGACCATGGCTCTGCCAGTGACTCAGGTGGGTGCCAGACCATGCCAGGCCAGACAGAGCTGAGGAGGGGTAGCGGACAGGACACACTCAGTGGTGATGAGAAGGAGTGGAGAGTAAAAGTTCCAGAACAAGTTCGAGTTTATATGTGATGTGTAATATTGGAAGCCAAAATCCATCATCATGATACTTCTTGCTCTTCGTTGATGTTGGGCATCAGGAGACAAGCGTTATATCTTGAGAACTTGACATATGCAGGTTTTTCGGACTGTATAAAAAAATGTGGATTTGTATTTTTTTGAGTAAAATGTACATTTACATTTTAGTCTTTAGCAAACGCTCTTATCCAAAGCGACTTACAGCTGCAATTAGGGTTAAGTGCCTTGCTCAAGGGCACATCGGCAGATTTTTCACCTAGTCGGCTCAGGGATTAGATTGTAAATGTAATATCATTATGTTAGCTATGGTTGTCACCTTCAGTAACATTTTCATTTTGTACTAATAGAAGAGACGTAAGCGTAAGTTAGAAAACAATGCTAACAAGGGTCTTAATTCAATTTGTAACAATCTGATTAACTTTTGCCATTGATTTAATTTAGCCTATCTACCTCCACCTCCTGTTGCTCTTTGTAAGCCAACTCATTAATCGAAAAAACATGTTTGTTACAGTTAGATCAATGCTCTCAGCTGTTCTTATCAGACTGGGGGCTTAGCACCAGATCCTTGCTGAGTCCTAAATGGCACCCTATTCCCTTTATAGTGCACTACTTTTGACCAGGGCCCAGGGCTCTATTTGGGACGTGGATTCTGAGTACCAATTATCAAATACTCAGCAGTGCATGAGCAGGCATGAAATTGCGATTCAATTAAAGTTCCCCCTCACTCAGATTTTCAGAACCTAATTTATATGGTCTGGTGGCCCAACTCTTTGATCCTGAGCATAAGTGGATTTAGAGATTGGGGCGTTTGGGGGTGCTGGCTGGTACCCTTTTCACACTACTGAGCTAAACTGTGCTGAGCCATGCTGAGCTGTACTGCGCTGGCCTAGTTATGCATCCACCATAGTTGCTGAAAACATGTTGGAAAGTACAATGTGAAAAGAAAATAGAGCAAGTACGTTACGGTTCAGGTCGGCCCTGTAGTGTAAATCAGGCATGGTTGTGTGTTGTCTGTGTGCTGCTACTCATCATATTCTCCTTTCTCTGCCCCCGCTCCGCTTCTCACCCTCTCCACTCCTCTCCTCTCCTCTCTTGTACCCCTCCGGCTCTGACAGATTCAGACAGCGGCATCACACACAGCCATATGGGCTACCTGGTGTCGAAGACCTACAGTGTGTCGGAGGATGGATATGGCTGCCTGTCGGGGCTCATCCCAGCCCTGGAGCTCATGGCGCTGTACGTGGCTGCAGCCATGCATGACTACGACCACCCTGGGAGGACCAACGCTTTCCTGGTGGCCACAAGCGCACCACAGGTAGCCTACAACCTGTTCTCCTTCTTTCTCTCAAACCCAGTTCAACTCTTCTTCACGGATTGCTTCACAAGTAAACATTGTCCTGTGTGGCTCAGTTGGTAAGAGTGTGGCCCTAGCCACGGCAAGGTTGTGGGTAAAATTTTGGCATGGATCACATATGGATAATACTTACATTGGATATATGTAGGTCACTTTGGATGAAAAAATATATTTATCTCCCTCTCTCCCTTTTCCAGGCAGTGCTGTATAACGACCGGTCGGTGTTGGAGAACCACCACGCCGCCTCGGCCTGGAACCTGTTCATGTCCTGTCCTGAGTATAACTTCCTAGTCAACCTGGACCACGTGGAGTTCAAACGCTTCCGCTTCCTGGTCATAGAGGCCATCCTCGCCACTGACCTCAAGAAACACTTTGACTTCCTGGCCGAGTTCAACGCCAAGGTATAGTCTTTGGAGACCTTAGAGACTTTAAGAGATGTATATAAAGACATGGGCTACAATTATAATCAAACCCGCCATAGCAATCTGAAAAGTGAAAACCTGGGATTAAAATAAAGTTATATCTGTGAGGGGAGTCAGTAGCTATAGGTTAGGTTTTCATACAGTACCCAAGACCATTCTGTGAGTTTATTTGACCATGGGAAAAAAGGCTACTGCCCTCATACTGAAAATGAGGTTTGAATGAATAAAATAAAATAAAAAATGTTACATGCGCCGAATACAACAGGTGTAGACTTTATCGTGAAATGCTTACTTATGAGCCCTTTCCCAACAATGCAGAGTTAAAAAGTAAGCAACTAAAAAAAGTATTATTATTATTAATAATTTAAAAAGGAAATAGTAACAAAATGAAATAACGGTAATGAGGCTATATACAAGGAGTACTGGTACCGAGTCAATGTGCGGGGCTACGAGGTAGTTGAGGTAATTTAGGTAAAATGTACAGTGCATTCGGAAAGTATTCAGACCCATTCACTTTTTCCACATTCTGTTACGTTACAGCCCTATTCTAAAATTGATTAAATACTTGTTTTACTCATTAATCTACACACAATACCCATAATGACAAAGCGGAAACAGGTTTTTAGATTTTTTTTATATATATTTAAAAAATACCTTATTTACGTAAGTATTCAAACACTTTGCTTTGAGACTCGAAATTGAGCTCAGGTGCATCCTGTTTCCATTGATCATCCTTGAGATGTTTCTACAACTTGATTGGGTTCCACCTGTGGTAAATTAAATTGATTGGACATGATTTGGAAAGGCACACACCTGTCTATACAAGGTTCCACAGTTGACAGTGCATGTCAGAGCAAAAACCAAGCCATGAGGTCGAAGGAATTGTCCGTAGAGCTCCGAGACAGGATTGTGTCGAGGCTCAGATCAGGGGAAGGATACCAAAACATTTCTGCAGCATTGAAGGTCCTCAAGAACACAGTGGCCTCCATCATTCTTAAATGGAAGAAGTTTGGAACCACCCAGACTCGTCCTAGAGCTGGCCGCCCGGCCAAACGGAGCAATCGGGGGAGAAGGGCCTTGGTCATGGAGGTGACCAAAATCCTGATGGTCACTCTGACAGAGCTCCAGAGTTCCTCTATGGAGATGGGAGAACCTTCCAGAAGGACAACCATCTCTGCAGCACTCTACCAATCAGGCCAGACGGAAGCCACTCCTCAGTAAAAGGCACATGACAGCCCGCTTGAAGTTTGCCAAAAGGCACCTAAAGGACTCTCAGACCATGAGAAACAAGATTCTCTGGTCTGATGAAACCAAGATTGAACTCTTTGGCCTGAATGCCAAGCGTCACGTCTGGAGGAAACCTGGCACCATCCCTACGGTGAAGCATGGTGGTGGCAGCATCATACTGTGGGGATGTTTTTCACCGGCAGGGACTGGGAGACTAGTCATGATCGAGGGAAAGATGAACACAGCAAAGTACAGAGAAAACCTGCTCCAGAGTGCTCAGGACCTCAGACTGGGGCAAAGGTTCACCTTACAACAGGACAATGACCCTAAGCACACAGCCAAGACAACACAGGAGTGGCTTCGGGACAAGTCTCTGAATGTCCTTGAGTGGCCCAGCCAGAGCCCGGACTTGAACCCGATCTAACATCTCTGGAGAGACCTGAAAAAAGCTGTGCAGCGACGCTCCCCATCCAACATTTACATTTACATGTTACATTTATGTCATTTAGAAGACGCTCTTATTCAGAGCGACTTACAAATTGGTGCATTCACCTTATAGCCAGTGGGACAACCACTTTCCAATGTTTTGGGGGGGTTGGATGAGGTCCTGGATGTATAGAGGTCCTGGATGGCAGGAAGCTTGGCCCCAGTGATGTGCTGGGCCGTACGCACTACCCTCTGTAGTGCCTTACAGTCAGATGCCGAGCAGTTGCCATACCAGGCGGTGATGCAACCGGTCAGGATGCTCTCGATGGTGCAGCTGTATAACTTTTTGAGGATCTGGGGACCCATGCCAAGTCTTTTCAGTCTCCTGAGAGGGAAAAGGTGTTGTCGTGCCCTCTTCACGACTGTCTTTGTGTGTTTGGACCATGATAGTTTGTTAGTGATATGGACACCAAGGAACTTGAAACTCTCGACCCGCTCCACTACCGCCCCGTCGATTTGAATGGGGGCATGTTCAGTCCTCCTTTTCCTGTAGTCCACGATCAGCTCCTTTGTCTTGCTCACGTTGACAGGCAATATCCTCATTTTACTCTCATTACTGACTAACCCATAAGAATACTCAGACTCCCCCTAACCCCCGCGGCATTTCATGAAATCTTATTTGCGGACTGAATTCTGCTGCTATCATTTGTGGGGCTGAGTCTTTCCACTGTTCTGTATTAAAGCACTGCTGGTGGTGGGTGGTTAGGCTCTGCCAGTTTATACAACAGAGTGCTGGCCTGCCACCAAAGCTAGCAGTGTTATGCCCATTCAGTGTGTGTATGCGTGCGTGTCTGTGTGTGTGGCACCAAAGCTAACTGAAACAATGCTGTGCCTGTCATGCTGGCTCTGTTGTAACACACACACACAGCTCCCCCCCCACACACACACACACACAAAGGCGCCTGACTACACTGGCTTTGCACGCCTTCCCCTCCTATTACTAGAAACCAAATTAAGCTTTCTCTGAAAAAACGTAGCTGCTCCTGCCCTCAGTGGTTACTGCGTTAGCATGATAAGACACACTCATTAGGCCTACCTAGAAATTATGTATCCATTAAAAAAGAAAAATGTTTGGGGAAGAGAATTCATCCACTTTATGGTTAACTTCAATAACTTCATTAAGCTGATTTCACAGCACAGAACAGTAACATAGTGGGCATTAAAGGGGGAGTCCAAAATAGGGAATGTTGGAGCTATGTCATTTTAAATCAGGAATCCAATTTCAATTTTACATTCTTCGTGAAATTATTTGCAACTTGATCTACCATGTTTGTTATTGAATTGCATGCACATATTTTTTCAGATATGTGCTGGATACAACGTTTTATACAGTATGTCCCCTGCTGTCCCGTGGTACCATATAAGTTCATAAAGTATTTATAAAGCAACATATTTTGTCTCTGTCTGTTCCTATAGGTGGGTAATGACATGACGAGGGGCATTGATTGGTCCAATGAGAACGACAGACTCCTTGTGTGTCAGATGTGCATCAAGCTAGCTGACATCAACGGTCCACTGAAACACAAGGACCTGCACCTACAGTGGACCAAGGGCATCGTGGATGAGTTCTATGAACAGGTAAGATTCTCTCTCTCTCTCTCTCTCTCTCTCTCTCACACACACACACACACACACACACACACACACACACACACACACACACACACACACACACACACACACACACACACACACACACACACACACACACACACACACACACACACACACAAACACACAAACAAGCACACAAACACACACACTGAAATGACCTGCATCTACAGTGGATCGAGGGCATCGTCAATGAGTTTTATGAACAAGCGAGATCCAAATCAAGCCCTAGCCCCTAAACCCTAGCCACTATACCATAGAAGCCTGTATACCCTAGCAGCCTAGCCCCTACACGCTAGCCCCTCATGTAGACCTGAAACATCAGGAGCAGTTATGAACAGGTCAGAAAAGATTTATTAGTGTTTTTCATTTGCAGGGCAAAGATATGTGATGTTTGTCTCCTTGTTGTTACCATCTCAGCAAATCAATTACAAACACACACACGACATGTAAGCAGTAAGCACATACACACACATATACACATATGCATGCACACACACGAGTGGGAGTGAAATATGTGACATGCATTCAATCCTGAGGCGACGGTATGAAATCTCTTCCCATTTTCAGAAGAAATAACTAATCTAATCTAATCTAAATCTAACAAATCAAATCAAATCAAAGCAAATGTTATTTGTCACATACACATGTTTAGCAGATGTTATAGCGGGTGTAGCGAAATGCCTATGCTTCTAGCTCTGACAGTGCAGTAATATCTAACAACTACACAACATATACCCAATACACGCAAAAAAGTAAGGAATGGGATTTAAGAATATATACATATATGGACAAGCAATGACAGAGCGGCATGGACTAAGATACAGAATAATATTATAGGATAGAATGCAGTATATACATATGAGATTAGTAGTGCAAGATATGTAAACATTATTAAAGTGACTAGTGTTCCATTTCTTAAAGTGGCCAGTGATTTCAATAGGCAGCAGCAGCCTCTAATGTGCTAGTGATGGCTATTTAACAGTCTGATGGCCTTGAGATAGAAGCTGTTTTTCATTCTCTTGGTCTCAGCTTTGATGCACCTGTACTGACCTCACCGTCTGGATGATAGCGGGGTGAAAAGGCAGTGGCTCGGGTGGTTGATGTCCTTGACAAACTTTTTGGCCTTCCTGTGACATCGTTGCTGTATGTGTCTTGGAGAGCCCTGCGGTTGTGGGCTGTGCAGTTGCCGTACCAGGCGGTGATACAGCCCGACAGGATGCTCTCAATTGTGCATCTGTAAAAGTTTGTGAGGGTTTTAGGTGATAAGCCAAATTTCTTCAGCCTCCTGAGGTTGAAGAGGCTCTGTTGCGCCTTCTTCACTACACTGTCTGCGTGGGTGGACCATTTCAGTTTGTCGGTGATGTGTATGCCAAGGAACTTGAAGCTTTCCACCTTCTCCACTGCGGTCCCGTCGATGTGGATAGGGGGGTGCATCCTCTGCTGTTTCCTGAAGTCCATGATCATCTCCTTTGTTTTGTTGATGTTGAGTGAGAGGTTATTTTCCTGCCACCACACTCCCAGAGCCCTCACCTCCTCCCTGTAGGCGGTCTCGTCATTTTTGGTAATCAAGCCTACTACTGTTGTGTCGTCTGCAAACTTGATGATTGAGTTGGAGGCGTGCTTGGCCACGCAGTCATGGGTGAACAGGGAGTACAGGAGGGGGCTGAGCACGCACCCTTGTGGGGCCCCAGTGTTGAGGATGAGCAAAGTGGAGATGTTGTTTCCTACCTTCACCACCTGGGGGCGGCCCGTCAGGAAGTCCAGGACCCAGTTGCAGAGGGCGGGGTTCAGACCACGGGCCTCAAGCTTAATGATGAGCTTGGAGGGTACTATGGTGTTGAATGCTGAGCTATAGTCAATGAACAGCATTCTTACATAGGTATTCCTCTTGTCCAGATGGGATAGGGCAGTGTGCAGTGTGATGGCAATTGCATCGTCTGTGGATCTATTGGGGCGGTAAGCAAATTGAAGTGGGTCTAGGGTGACAGGTAAGGAAGAGGTGATATGATCCTTGACTAGTCTCTCAAAGCACTTCATGATGACAGAGGTGAGTGCTACAGGGCAATAGTCATTTAGTTCAGTTACCTTTGCTTTCTTGGGTACAGGAACAATGGTGGCCATCTTGAAGCATGTGGGAACAGCAGACTGGGAAAGGGAGAGATTGAATATGTCCATGAACACACCAGCCAGCTGGTCTGCGCATGCTCTGAGGACGCGGCTAGGGATGCCGTCTGGGCCGGCAGCCTTGCGGGGGTTAACATGCTTAAATGTCTTAATCACATCGGCCATGGAGAAGGAGAGGCCACAGTCCTTGGTAGTGGGCCTCGTCAGTGGCACTGTGTTATCCTCAAAGAGGGCGAAGAAGGTGTTTAGCTTGTCTGGAAGTGAGACGTCGGTGTCGGCGACATGGCTGGTTTTCTTTTTGTAGTCCGTGATTGTCTGTAGACCCTGCCACATACGTCTCGTGTCTGAGCCGTTGAATTTTGACTCCACTTTGTCTCTATACTGATGTTTTGCCAGTTTGATTGCCTTGCGGAGTGAGTAGCTACACTGTTTGTATTCTGCCATATTCCCAGTCACCTTGCCATGGTTGAATGAGGTGGTTCGCGCTTTCAGATTTGCGCGAATGCTGCCGTCTATCCACGGTTTTTGGTTAGGGTAGGTTTTAATAGTCACAGTGGGCACAACATCACCTATACACTTCCTGATAAACTCCGTCACCGTTTCAGTGTATATGTCAAAATTATTTTTGGAAGCTACCCGGAACATATCCCAGTCCACGTGATCAAAACAATCTTGAAGCGTGGATTCTGATTGGTCAGACCAGCGTTGAATAGTCCTTAGCACGGGTACTTCCTGTTTGAGTTTCTGCCTATAGGAAGGGAGAAGCAAAATGGAGTCGTGGTCAGATTTGCCGAAAGGAGGGCGGGTGAGGGCCTTATAACCATCCCGGAAGTTTGAAAAGCAATGGTCGAGGATTTTAGCAACACGAGTACAACAGTCGATATGTTGATAGAACTTCGGCAGCCTAGTCCTCAAATTTGCTTTGTTAAAATCCCCGGCTACAATAAATGCTGCCTCAGGATATGTGGTTTCCAGTTTGCATAAGGTCCAGTGAAGTTCTTTGAGGGCTGTCGTGGTATCAGCTTGAGGGGGGATATACACAGCCGTGACTATAACCGAAGAGAATTCTCTTGGGAGATAATACGGTCAGCATTTGATTGTGAGAAATTCTAGGTCGGGTGAACAGAAGGACTCGAGTTCCTCTATGTTACTACAATTACACCATGAGTCGTTAATCATGAAACACATACCTCCGCCCTTCTGCTTCCCGGAGAGATATTTATTCCTGTCTGCGCGATGAACTGAGAACCCATCTGGCTGGACCGATTTCGACAGAATATCCCAAGAGAGCCATGTTTCCGTGAAACAGAGTATGTTACAGGCCTTGATGTCTCTCTGGAAAGAAATCCTTGCCCGTAGTTCGTCGACTTTGTTAACCAAAGACTGAACGTTAGCGAGTAGAATACTTGGAAGCTGTGGGTGGTGTGCGCGCCTCCTAAGTTGGACCAGCAGGCCGCTCCGAGTGCCTCTCCTCCGCCGGCGATGTTTTGGGTCAGCCGCTGGAATCAGTTCAGTTGCCCTGGGGAGAGCAAACAAAGGATCTGCTTTAGGAAAGTTGTATTCCTGGTCGTAATGCTGGTGAGTTACCGCCGCTCTGATATCCAATAGTTTTTCCCGGCTGTATGTACTGATACAAAACACTTACTAATGTAAAAAAGAATACATAAAAAAAACAAAATACTGCAAAGTTTCCTAAGAGCTAGTCGCGAGGCCGCCATCTTCGTCGGCGCCAGAACATTGAACATTGAACATTGAAGTTTGCGCCATACAGAACATACATAGAGCAGAATAATAATACACATAATAGATCCATGGGACTGGAGGTTTCCACATGCTAGTACAAGGTCTATACGACATAAAACTACTGTGAAAGACAAAGCTGTTGTGTTCAATATAAGGAATACTATGGCACTACAGATAGCTATACTATCAGAGCTATTTAACAGCACTTTGAGGTTTCTTTATGTAATGAATAGCGCTATAATACTTGAAAAAAGTATTATTAGTAGAATTTTATGAGAAGTCTCTGACCTATGCTACAAACCTATCTGGGACACTTGACCTGCATACAGAATAATATAAAGTGCTAGAGCTACTGTATGTAGAAATCACAAGCTTTTCATTCATTTTCCTGACGTCAAGCTTGATGGATTTTCAACCAGTAATTAATTTTTCATTCAATCTCCCTGTCATATTGAGATAGTAATGGCATGTCTGCACCCTGCAATTACACACACCACACAGAGAACTCACCGAATGTCATCATGATAGAACATGTGACACATACGACATACTGTAAGTATGTTGTATGATTGACATTTCCTGATAAGGGATTTGCATCTCATCTCGTCTTCTGTATGTTCACTGACTGCAGATTACTTAATGTGTGTTCTGTGTGACAGGAGAACATATGACATGCAGTATGTTGTATGATTGAAAAGGAATATGCATCAGGTCTTCTGCCATAGCCAGTCACTTGCCAATTATTTATATTCATGGCAGGACAACATATGATAGACCATATATTGAATGATCCCAGTCTACTGATAAGGAATTTGCATCAGGTTGTCTTTCATAGTCAATCAATTGCCAATTATTTATTACATTTACATTACATTTACATTTTAGTCATTTAGCAGACGCTCTTATCCAGTGCATACATTTTCATACTTACTACTGTACATATTTATGTATGTTCACTGCAGCTTACATGTCATGTGTGTTCTGTCTGTATGACATTCATTTCAAAGCCATTATGCATAACATACATTTGCATGGCATTTACATAGAGTATATCTGCATCTTGTGTTCTGGTGAGCAGGGCTGGCTCTAGCCTTTTGGGGGCCCTAAGCAAGATTTGGTTAGGGGCACCCCCACCTTGCGTCAAAACATTAACGTTTTAGGGGTTAATTTCCTGCAATTCTACAGATTTTGTCATGGGGCGTAGAGAAAATGTTGCAGTTTTAAAGCAAGTTTTCTGCAAGTCTACACAATTTGCCATTGGGCGGCGAGAAAATGTAGCAATTTTATAACACATTTCATGCAATTCTACTCACTTTGCAATGGGCAGAGATAAATTTTTCTGTCCGCTCAAGAGGAAGCTGCTCACTGTAACCAGTGCCTGTAATCTGGTTCAGGTTATTAATCAACCTACCAGGGTGTTTACAAACAGTACAGGAACTATATCAGACATACTGTATGTGTTGATCACATTTTTACCAATACTGCAGAACTCTGCTCTAAAGCTGTATCCATACTAGGGTTGGCAGGAACCCGGTTACAGAGATTTACCGCCCAAAGCCACTCCCTTTTCCCGGGATAAATAACTGAGAGAAACCAGTAAATTATAATACATTATTTGTATGAACAGCATGGTGTGAAATGGAACTGTTAAATGATATACAATGTCTAAATCTGGCTTCTCTAGGTCCTCTGCATGATGAATCAACATTTTTCCTGTGACAGGTAGGCCTACAATTTCTGCGGCATAGCCTATGCTACAGTAATATAAAGACCGAATGCGCGTCTAAATTACCCATCTACATCTGGCTTTCGGGGTCACCTAGTTTTTGAATTTGAAAGATGTTTTATTTTTATTGCAGCTGCAGATTTTTAAAACAGCCTATCACTCGAATATCGTTGCTTTAAATCAGTGCACGCGCGAGCACTCTCACATTCTTTCTCTCTCCGTCAACTCCATTCAAATTGCATCCAAAATAAATAATCCTGTTCTAGATTGATATATAGATTGGGCTCCCGAGTAGCGCAGCGGTCTAAGGCACTGCATCTCAGTGCTTGTGGCGTCACTACAGACCCCCTGGTTCGATTCCAGGCTGTATCACAACCGGCCGTGATTGGGAGTCCCATAGGGCGGCACACAATTGGCCCAGTGTCGTCCGGGTTTGGCCGGTGTAGGCCTTCATTGTAAATAAGAATTTGTTCTTAACTGACTTGCCTAGTTAAATAAAGGTACAAAATAAAATAAAGATAGCCCTATATATAGATGTCCTAGCCTACCTCTTTCAGGTAATAAATTCAATGCAGTATTAGCCTTATATTTAGCTAATTAATGATGGGTTATGCATAATAAGCTTCTAATTTATAGCCTCTGTCTCTTGCACAATACGCAACCACCTGTAATCCGCTGGCCTCTCCTTATAAAACGCTCCTTAGCTCTTGGAGTCCCATGCAGGAAAAGCTAGACTAGAATAGCTTGCTGGACATTCTTTTTTTTAGCATTTCTTATACCAATAGACTATTCGAAGAGGGACGCAAGCTCTTTATTGCTGAATGTTAAATACAGTAGCTAATAGAACTCACAGGTAGTTTGAAAGAAGAGCGAACGCGCGATGGCGGTAGGCTATAGTAGTTATTTATTCAGCCCCATAACCATTCAATCTTTGTGAAAAGAAGTGAAGGCCTTCTGCATCTAATTCTAGTCCTATATTATTCAAGGATGTCATTAGAATGATGAAGATAAGGACAACAAAACTTATTTCATTTAACTGCTGAAAGCGAGCAAGGAATGAAGCAACAAATGAGAGAGAAATAGGAGGTAGGTTAGTAACATTAGGGGAAATATTATGAAAGGTACAGTATATATGTGTCAGCCTACTAATCATACAAATAGGCTCTATTATATTTCTAAATTAAAATCAAATTCGCTAGCCTATACTTGTAACTTTGTAGGCCTCATGTGGTGCACCAGAATCACATGTTCTCTTTTGCTTTATCATGGTTTGAACGATGTGCGTAATTCCAGTCCATATAATACAGTATAATACAGTACAGTACAGTAATACACACTCAAAAAGATTAGCCTACTGAAGCTAGTTTCATTTATTTACCGAAGAGAGTACACTGCTAGCTACATCTATGGGCTTTTATGTTTTTCTGTCGTGCGTAATATGCAGTAGCCTATTGTATAGCATATATGTTTTGGATAATGGCACAATCATATGGGCTTTTTTTGGTCTTGGGCTCATTAAATGTTGTTAATGTAGGGCTCATAAAATGTTTTTAATATATGGCTCATCAGGCTCAGGTAGCATAAGGGTTGAATTGTCATGCTGATCAAAGCTTTAATCAAATCCAGACATTTTATATGCTTTATAATGCTTTTGAATGACACTTCCGGTTTTGGAGAGAAATACCGGGTTACCTGGGAGAAAAGTGATTTATTCTCGGGATGAAACATTTGTAATCAGGCCTTCATGGTTGAATTACTGCAAAGAAACCACTACTAAAGGACACCAATAAGAAGAAGAAGAGACTTGTTTGGGCCAAGAACCATGATCAATGGATATTAGACCGGTGGAAATCTGTCCTTTCTTCTGATGAGATTTTTTGGTTCCAACCGCCGTGTCTTTGTGAGACGCAGAGTAGTTGAACGGATGATCTCTGCATGTGTGGTTCCCACAGTGAAGCATTGAAGAGGAGGTGTGATGGTGTGGGGGTGCTTTGCTGGTGACAGTGTCTGTGATTTATTTAGAATTCAAGGAACACTTAACCAGCATGGCTAACACAGCATTCTGCAGCGATACGCCATCCCTTCTGGTTTGCGCTTAGTGGGACTATCATTTGTTTTTCCACAGGACAATGACCAAACACACATCCAGGCCTCCACAATCACCCGACCTCAACCCAATTGAGATGGTTTGGGATGAGTTGGACCGCAGAGTGAAGGAAAAGCAGCCAACAAGTGCTCAGCATATGTGGGAACTCCTTCCAGACTGTTGGAAAAGCATTCCAGGTGAAGCTGGTTGAGAGAATGCCAAGAGTGTGCAAAGCTGTCATCAAGGAAAAGGGTGGCTACTTTGAAGAATCTAAAATCTAAAATATATTTTCATTTGTTTAACACTTTTGTGGTTACTACATGATTCCATATGTGTTATTTCATAGTGTTGATGTCTTCACTATTATTCTACAATGTAGAACATATTAAAAATAAAGAAAAACCCTTGAATGAGTAGGTGTGTCCAAACGTTTGACTGGTATTGTGTGTCGCTTATGCCTGGAGCCAGTCCTGCTGGTGAGGGTTTGTAAGAATCGAACCAATGGTCCATGGCCACCACTGAAAGACAGATTTGTCACCACAGATGTAGAAGCACAGTCTGTCATGGTGCTTGACTGAATCAAAAAATATGTAATTTGGAGCTCATAATGACTTCTGATATACTGTGCTTTCAGCAACATATTGTGCTCTTCAGTGACTGACACTGAACAACTCAGTCCAAATCATTGCCCCCACCCACCCACACACCCACCCACACACCCACACACACACAGACAGACACCTCAACTAGTGTAAGAAGCCAGACTGAGCCAAACCTCATTCAGGTGAGTGGAGGAAAACAGTCTGTACTCCAGAAGCCTGGCAACAGTGTGGACCTTCAATGACAATGACCCCGATGTTGGATAGGATGCAATATGGTGATGATGATGTTCTTGGGGTGCCAGGCAACTGGCTCTCCCATTCAGGTGGAGGAGCAACACTGACTCACTGATTACACAGAAAGACAGACAGACACACAGACATGTTGAGAGCCAAACGACAACCTTGGATCCACTGTGTGAGGGTGGGTGTTTATTTTATTTACTTGTATTTATTCAGGGGAACCCATTGAGACCATGCTCTCATTCACAATGGTGCCCTGAGGACAACAATACAATGAATTCAAAATGATAAATTAAAATAAAATAAACTACAAATTACAGAATCAACACTACAGCTTCAAACACCACCAATACAATTATTTACATTCAATCCAAACAGTTGCAATTGTCATTCAACATTAAAGTCCTAAACTGCCCTAGAGGCACCAGAGAGTCAAGATGTAGGGAGTTTTTATAGACTATTTCAAAAAATGTGGGGCACTAAAACTAAAGGTGGATTTACCTACATCGGTGCGTACTAATGGAACCTCGAGACCCTGTGAAACAGGTTTGGTGTCTCATAGTTTTGTATTTTAACAGTGAAGTGAGCTAGGTCGGAAGCTTTTGTTGCAGAGCTTTGTAAACAAAAAGGGAGTAATGAAGTGATCTACGGGACTTTAATGAGGACCAGCCAACCTTTTTATACAGAATGCAGTGATGGATATTAAAACTGTCACTTGTGATAAAGCGAAGGGCGCTATGTTAGACGACATCGAAAGGTTTATGAGTAGTGGCTGCTGCATTCCGATAAATGGTGTCACCATAGTCAAGAACTGGCAGGAAAGTTGACTGTACAATCTTCTTCCTGCTGTTTAGGGAGCGCCATTATGCATTTCTATAAAATAAGCGTACTTTAAATCTCAGCTTCTTAACTAGCTCATCCGTTTTTTAAACGTCAAATTATTGTCAATCCAAAAGCACAGATATTTATAGGCGAGAACCTGCTCGATGAAAAAAACATCCAATGCATAAATGTGTAAGCTATCTGAAATATTTATATGAGAATTAGAAAAAAGTATACATTTAGTTTTTCCCGCATTAAGTACCAATTTTAAATCAGCAAGGGCTTTCTGCAAGGCAACAAAATCAGATTGCAGCTCCAACATAGCCTAGTCAGCAGGAGAGGCAATAGCGTACATAACTGTGTCATCGCCATACAGATGAATGCTGCAGGTTTTTGCAAATAGACTACTATTATTTATACAGTGCATTCGGAAAGTATTCAGACCCCTTTACTTTTTCCACATTTTGTTGCGTAACAGCCTTATTGTAAAATGGATTAAATAGTTTTTTTCCCTTATCAATCTACACACAATACCCCATAATGACAAACGAAAAACTGGTTTTTAGACATTTTTGCAAATGTAAAAATAAATAATACAATAATAAAATATCACATTTACATAAGTATTCAGAACCTTTCCTCAGTACTTAATTGAAGCACCTTTGGCAGCGATTACAGCCTCGAGTCTTCTTGGGTATGACACTACAAGCTTGGCACATCTGTATTTGGAGAGTTTCTCCCATTCTTCTCTGCAGATCCTCTCAAGCTCTGTCAGGTTGGATGGGGACCGTCGGCGCACAGCTATTTTCAAGTCTCTCCAGAGATGTTCAATTGGGTTCAAGTCCAGGCTCTGGCTGGGCCACTCAAGGACATTCAGAGACTTGTCCTGAAGCCACTCCTGCGTTGTCTTGGCTGTGTGCTTAGGGTCGTTGTTCTGTTGGAAGGTGAACCTTCACCCAAGTCTGAGGTCCTTCAACGCTGCAGACATTTTTTGATATCCTTCCCCAGATCTGTGCCTCGACACAATCCTGTCTCTGAGCTCTACGGACAATTCCTTCAACCTCATGGCTTGGTTTTTGCTCTGACATGCACTGTCAACTGTGGGACCTTATATAGACAGGTGTGTGCCTTTCCAAATCATGTCCAATCAATTTAGAATAAGGCTGTAATATAACAAAATGTGGAAAAAGGGAAGGGGTCTGAATATTTTCTGAATGCACTGTATAAATAATAATTAGGACAGGTCCCAAAATCGACCCCTGTGGGAGACTAGTAATAGTGAGTAATATATCTTGACACCATCAGAAAGCACACATTGTGTCCTGTCTGACAGATAGTTCCCAAACCACTTGCAAGACACCTGGTCGAGGCCTATTTCAGACAACCTTTGAATGAGTAGGGGATAGTCGACAGCAGCTACTCTTCCTGGGGTACAAACATATTAAGCACTTGCATTACATATAAAACAAAATATAAAACAGTACATCATACAACATTATTACACTGCCTATCTACAATACAAAATGTTTAATACCACCATACAACAATATGTAAGTCGCTCTGGATAAGAGCGTCTGCTAAATGACAAAATATATTTATATATATATATATATATATATATATATATATCAGTGAGGGAAAAAAGTATTTGATCCCCTGCTGATTTTGTATGTTTGCCCACTGACAAAGACATGATCAGTCTATAATTTTAATGGTAGGTTTATTTGAACAGTGAGAGACAGAATAACAACAACAAAATCCATAAAAACGCATGTATTTGACCCCTCTGTAAAACATGACTTAGTACTTGGTGGCAAAACCCTTGTTGGCAATCACAGAGGTCAGAGGTTTCTTGTAGTTGGCCACCAGGTTTGCACACATCTCAGGAGGAATTTTGTTCAACTCCCCTTTGCAGATCTTCTCCAAGTCATTAAGGTTTCGAGGCTGACGTTTGGCAACTCGAACCTTCAGCTCCCTCCACAGATGTTCTATGGGATTAAGGTCGGAGACTGGCTAGGTCACTCCAGGATCTTAATGTGCCTCTTCTTGAGCCACTCATTTGTTGCCTTGGCCGTGTGTTTTGGGTCATTGTCATGCTGGAATACCCATCCACGACCCATTTTCAATGCCCTGGCTGAGGGAAGGAGATTCTCACCCAAGATTTGACGGTACATGGCCCCGTCCATCGTCCCTTTGATGAGGTGAAGTTGTCCTGTCCCCTTAGCAGAAAAACACCCCCAAAGCATAATGTTTCCACCTCCATGTTTGACGGTGGGGATGGTGTTCTTGGGGTCATAGGCAGCATTCCTCCTCCTCCAAACACGGCGAGTTGAGGTGATGCCAAAGAGCTCCATTTTGGTCTCATCTGACCACAACACTTTCATCCAGTTCTCCTCTGAATCATTCAGATGTTCATTGGCAAACTTCAGACGGCCCTGTATCTGTGTGTTTTTGAGCAGGGGGACCTTGCGGGCGCTGTAGGATTTCAGTCCTTCACGGCGTAGTGTGTTACCAATTGTTTTCTTGGTGACTATGGTCCCAGCTGCCTTGAAATCATTGACAAGATCCTCCCGTGTAGTTCTGCGCTGATTCCTCACCGTTCTCATGATCATTGCAACTCCACGAGGTGAGATCTTGCATGGAGCCCCAGGCTGAGGGAGATTGACAGTTATTTTGTGTTTCTTCCATTTGCGAATAATCGCACCAACTGTTGTCACCTTCTCACCAAGCTGCTTGGCTATGGTCTTGTAGCCCATTCCAGCCTTGTGTAGGTCTACAATCTTGACCCTAACATCCTTGGAGAGCTCTTTGGTCTTGGCCATGGTGGAGAGTTTGGAATCTGATTGATTGATTGCTTCTGTGGACAGGTGTCTTTTATACAGGAAAAAAACTGAGATTAGGAGCACTCCCTTTAAGAGTGTGTTCCTAATCTCAGCGCCTTACCTGTATAAAAGACACCTGGGAGCCAGAAATATTTCTGATTGAGAGGGGGTCAAATACTTATTTCCTTTATTAAAATGCAAATAAATTTATAACATTTTTTAAATGCATTTTTCTGGATTGTTTTGTTGTTATTCTGTCTCTCACTGTTCAAATAAACCTACCATTACAATTATAGACTGATCATGTCTTTGTCAGTGGGCAAAGGTACAAAATCAGCAGGGGATCAAATTCTTTTTTCCCTCACTGTATATATATATATATAATGTGTCTATACCCCTCTTCACAGTCCCCGGTGTTCCATAAGGTGTATTTTTACCAGTTTTTTAAAATCTGATTCTACTGCTTGCATCAGTTACCTGATGTGGAATAGAGTTCCATGTAGTCATGGCTCTATGTAGTACTGTGCGCCTCCCATAGTCTGTTCTGGACTTGGGGACTGTGAAGAGACCTCTGGTGGCATGTCTTGTGGGGTGTGCATGGGTTTCTGAGCTGTGTAATAGTAGTTTAAACAGATAGCTCGGTACATTCAGCTTGTCAACACCTCTTACAAAAACAAGCAGTGATGAAGTCAATCTCTCTTCCACTCTGAGCCAGGAGAGACTGACATGCATGTCATTAATGTTTGCTCTCCGTGTACTTTTAAGGGCCTGCCTTGATCTGAGCCAACTGCAATTTTCCCAAGTCCCTCTTTGTGGCACCTGACCACACTACTGAACAGTAGTCTAGGTGCGACAAAACTAGTGCCTGTAGGACCTGCCTTGTTGATAGTGTTGTTAAGAAGGCAGAGCAGCGCTTAATTATGGACATACTTCTCCCCATCTTTGCTACTGTTGTATCAATATGCTTTGACCATGACAGTCTACAATCCAGCGTTACTCCAAGCAGTTTAGTTTCCTCAACTTGCTCAATTTCCACATGATTCATTACGAGATGTAGTTGAGCTTTAGGGTTTAGTGAATGATTTGACCCAAATACAATGCTTTTAGTTTTGGAAATGTTCAGGACTAACTTATTTCTTGCCACCTATTCCGAAACTAACTGCAACTCTTTTTAAGTGTTGCAGTGATTTCAGTTGCTGTAGTAGCTGACGTGTATAGTGTTGAGTCATCTGCATGCATAGACACACTGGCTTTACTCAAAGCCAGTGGCATGTCGTTAGTAAAGATGGAAAAAAGCAAGGGGCCAAGACAACTGCCCTGGGGAATTCCTGATTCTACCTGGATTATGTTTGAGAGGCTTCCATTAAAGAACACCTTCTGTGTTCTGTTAGACAAGTAACTCTTTATCCACATTATATTGAAGTCTAACAAATCATAATTTTCTCTCAGCCAATCATCAGTCATTTATGTAAGTGCTGTACTTGTTGAATGTCCTTCTCTATAAGCATGCTGAAAGTTTGTTGTCAATTTGTTTACAGTAAAATAGCATTGTATCTTGTCAAACACATTTTTTTCCAATAGTATACTAAGGGTTGATAACAGGCTAATTGGTCGGCTATTTGAGCCAGTAAAGGGGGCTTTACTATTCTTAGGTAGCGGAATGACTTTTGATTCCCTCCAAGCCTGGGGGCACACACATTCTAGTAGGCTTAAATTGAAAATATGGCAAATAGGAGTGGCAATATCGTCCGTTATTATCCTCAGCAATTTTCCATCCAAGTTGTCAGACCTCGGTGGCTTGTCATTGTTAATAGACAACAATCATTTTTTCACCTCTTCCACACTCACTTTACGGAATTCAAAATTACAATGCTTGTCTTTCATAATTTGGTTCTTAGGCAAATGATTACTGCACACAATAGCTGTAGGATCAGCAGAGGCATTCAGGGCAGTTAGAGGGACATACATTAGGGGTAGAAGCTGTTCAGGAGTCTTATGGCTTGGGGGTAGAAGCTGTTAAGAAGCCTTTTGGACCTAGACTTGGCGCTCCGGTACTGCTTGCCATGTGGTAGCAGAGAGAACAGTCGATGACTAGGGTGGCTGGAGTCTTTGACCATTTTTAGGGCCTTCCTCTGACACCGCCTGGTATATAGGTCCTGGATGGCAGGAAGCTTGGCCCCAGTGATGTACTGGGCAGTACGCACTACCCTCTGTAGTGCCTTGCAGTCGGAGGCCGAGCAGTTGCCATACCAGGCAGTGATGCAACCAGTCAGGATGCTCTCGATGGTGCAGCTGTAGAATTGGAAAGGATTATTTTGACAGTGTTTCAGTCTGCCGTGAATCATCATAATGCATACACCGGTAAGAGTCTACAGTTAAAATGCCAAGATAGCTACATGTACATACGTTATTGTCTCAACTGTATCAAAAAGTAGTTTTCATTGCTAGCTATTGTTAGTTATATAGCTAGCTAGCTAGACAGTTGAATACAGGTACCGTTATAGCTTGCTTCATCCTGCAATGAGCAATTGTTTACAGATGGCTCATTGTGGGACGGAGCAACGTTAAGTCAGCTAGCTGAGCTGGCCAGTTTCATTCTGCTGTTAATGTTGATTGCTGATGTGCTAAGCCATGCATGACATGATGATAATATTTTTCATGTTTGCCAGTTTGTCATGCTTAGCTAGCTAGCTACCGAAAATAGCCACTGTGGTGTGAATGCTAATCGATTAGCAAGCTAATCAAACCCCATGTTACGTTATAGGGACACATGCTAAGTTGACTAACTAGCTAGCCACGATGAAATTATAGCTAAATAGCTAGCTAGCTATTGGATTATAGATTTTGAGGTCGTTTTTCTTTGCATGTTCAACTAGCTGGCTAGCTAGATGAATACCATTTACATCTAGCCAGCTGGTAATTATGAAAATAAATGTTTGCTAAATCTAGCTAGTTATCTTGTGTCTGCATTGCCATTGTTGGGCTGGAAGCAGGTTAAGTGTGCACAGGGCATTTTAGTACAGCTGTAGCAGTCAACAGGCAATAACAAGCTATAGGACAGTAACTCATTCATGTTTTAACCTATATTTTTATCTTTCAGCATAAACCTGTTCTCCGCCACCAGTACAAGGAAATTATTGAGGATAAACAAGCAACACTTCAGGTATTTTGTCTTTGTACTTTGAGTTTATTGCTTGGACTTGGGGGTCAATTAATGTTATTACTGGTATGCAAGGTTTTAATTTCTTGTCTATTTATGTCTGGTTTCCTCCTTTACAGCTTTAATTGTCTGGAGCCTGGTGTTGTTGTGGCGAAGGAACTTTCACTCAGATGGAACCAGGTTTCAGCTGCTGTGCAATATTGACATCCCTTCCTCCCAGAGATGTGAAAGCATCCCCCGGACTGGACACAACCTTGCAAACATATAATTTAAAAAAAGATCAGGACTTTTGCAATGGAGCAGGGCATAAATATTCTCTCAGGCTAGATATCATAACATGACCTGAACCAAAGTTACTTAAAGGATCTTATGATATAGGCCTATGTCTAGATATTGTTTTTACCTAAGCATTTATGTGTTTTACATTTTTCCTAATTGTAGGCTACTACCTTTAGCACTTGAAGTTAATAAAGTATGTTATTATTGAAATATTTATTTGTATTTCAAGCACTACCTCACAGCCACATTCACGTGTTCCAATGTGAATTCTTTAAGAGATGGGTGGGTCTAAGGCTTTAGAGGGTGTGAACGATGCTAAATGGGCATAAACAAAGAACAGCACTGTAGCTGTTCAATGTGAAAGGTTTATTATACAACAATAGGCAATTTAATGCTGTAAATGGTTTGCCTAATGCAGTAACTTGGTGAGATAATGTTCAGAGAATACATTTTGGCAATTTGGTGAAAGTATTCCTTTTCTAAATATAGGTCTCCCAAGGATTAATGTAGAGCAAGTGTGAAAATCACAGCAAAATGTTTCAATGCCTTTTTCTCCTAAATTAGAACTTAATTTGATCAACTTTTAAAGTAACATTACTTCCCCATGTTTCATCCAACTACAGTGTATGATATGCCATTTTGAAGCTCTGAGTCTGTACTTTTATCCGATGTACAAAACAAAATGTCAAATTTTGGAACATAAGACTGAAAAGAGACGGTAGGCCACATTTACACATTTCAGATGTTCTGAGAATATGGCATTTATTTCTATTAGAAGCATCACTACCTGGGCCATGTTTCGGCAACAAATTAGGAATGTTACAGGTAGAAATGCAATGACGAGAGCTGATGTGATTCCTTATCAGAAACACATTGGTATACAGTTCCTTCAAAAAGTATTTCATACCGCTTGACTTATTTCACAGTTTGATGTGTTACAGCCTGAATTCAAAATTGATTAAAAAAACAATTTTTCACCCACCTACACACAATACCCCATAATGACAAAGTGAAAACATGTCTTTACAATTTTTAGCAAATGTATTGAAAATGAAAAAGTATTCACACCCCTGAGTCAATACATGTTAGAATCACCTTTCACAGTGATTACAACAGTGCATCTTAATGGGTAAGTCTCTAAGATCTTTGCACACCTGGATTGAACAATATTTGCACATTATTCTTTTTTTAATTCTTCAAGCTCTGTCAAGTTGGTCGTTGATCATTGCTAGACAGCCCTTTTCAAGTCTTGCCATATATTTTCAAGCAGATTTTAATCAAAACTGTAACTAAGCCACTCAGGAACATTTAATGTCATCTTGGTAAGCAGGTCCAGTGTATATTTCACCTTGTGTTTTAGGTTATTGTCTTGCTGTTTTTTAATTTTTATTGTTATTATATTTTTTAGGGGGTAGATCAGCTTTAATATTACAGATAGATTGTAACTTCCATCAATGTAATTGTCTGCATCACTTCCAATCTCCCATGTGTTTTTTTTTTCTCGCATATACAGTGGGGAGAACAAGTATTTGATACACTGCCGATTTTGCAGGTTTTCCTACTTACAAAGCATGTAGAGGTCTGTAATCTTTATCATAAGTACACTTCAACTGTGAGAGACGGAATCTAAAACAAAAATCCAGAAAATCACATTGTATGATTTTTAAGTAATTATTTTGTGTCAAGGTGTGCTGTATGTGGAAGGTGCGGGAATCAGGCGCAGGACGCAGAAGCTTCGTACAACAGTCTTTAGTGATCAAAATACGAGCAAAGGTGCCCGGAGACGAGCGATACACACACATGCGTAAACAAACAGGAAAATATATAAGCGCACACAAAGTGCGAAAACCTCTCCTAACACACAAGGAGGAAAAACAAAACCGACACGACGACAGGACGCTCAATAACACACAACACATGACTAACAAAACGACAACTTTTAGGACACATAATCAACGCTAACTAACCACAGGTGTACAACAATCAGACAAAAGCAAACTAACATAGAAACATACAACGGTGGCAGCTAGTACTCCGGGGACGATGACCGCCGAAACCTGCCCGAGCAAGGAGGAGGAGCAGCCTCGGCAGATTCCGTGACAATTTGCATTTTATTGCATGACATAAGTATTTGATCACCTACCAACCAGTAAGTATTCCGGCTCTCACAGACGTGTTAGTTTTTCTTTAAGAAGCCCTCCTGTTCTCCACTCATTACCTGTATTAACTGCACCTGTTTGAACTCGTCACCTGTATAAAAGACACCTGTCCACACACTCAATCAAACAGACTCCAACCTCTCCACAATGGCCAAGACCAGAGAGCTGTGTAAGGACATCAGGGATAACATTGTGGACCTGCACAAGGCTGGGATGGGCTACAGGACAATAGGCAAGCAGCTTGGTGAGATGGCAACAACTGTTGGCGCAATTATTAGAAAATGGAAGAAGTTCAAGATGATGGTCAATCACCCTCGGTCTGGGGCTCCATGCAAGATCTCACCTCGTGGGGCATCAATGATCAGAAGGAAGGTGAGGGATCAGCCCAGGACTACACGGCAGGACCTGGTCAACGACCTGAAGAGAGCTGGGACCACAATCTCAAAGAAAACCATTAGTAACACACTACGCCGTCATGGATTAAAATCCTGCAGCGCACGCAAGATCCCCCTGCTCAAGCCAGCGCATGTCCAGGCCTGTCTGAAGTTTGCCAATGACCATCTGGATGATCCAGAGGAGGAATGGGAGAAGGTTATGTAGTCTGATGAGACAAAAATAGAGCTTTTTGGTCTAAACTCCACTCGCCGTGTTTGGAGGAAGAAGAAGGATGAGTACAACCCCAAGAACACCATCCCAACCGTGAAGCATGGAGGTGGAAACATCATTCTTTGGGGATGCTTTTCTGCAAAGGGGACAGGACGACTGCACCGTATTGAGGGGAGGATGGATGGGGCCATGTATCGCGAGATCTTGGCCAACAACCTCCTTCCCTTAGTAAGAGCATTGAAGATGGGTCGTAGCTGGGTCTTCCAGCATGACAACGACCCGAAACACACAGCCAGGGCAACTAAGGAGTGGTTCCGTAAGAAGCATCTCAAGGTCCTGGAGTGGCCTAGCCAGTCTCCAGACCTGAACCCAATAGAAAATCTTTGGAGGGAGCTGAAAGTCCGTATTGCCCAGCGACAGCCCCGAAACCTGAAGGATCTGGAGAAGGTCTGTATGGAGGAGTGGGCCAAAATCCCTGCTGCAGTGTGTGCAAACCTGGTCAAGACCTACAGGAAACGTATGATCTCTGTAATTGCAAACAAAGGTTTCTGTACCAAATATTAAGTTCTGATTTTCTGATGTATCAAATACTTATGTCATGCAATAAAATGTAAATTAATTACTTAAAAATCATACAATGTGATTTTCTCGATTTTTGTTTTAGATTCCGTCTCTCACAGTTGAAATGTACCTATGATAAAAATTACAGACCTCTACATGCTTTGTAAGTAGGAAAACCTGCAAAATTGGCAGTGTATCAAATACTTGTTCTCCCCACTGTATAGACATACACATACATATACATACACACATACATATCATTAAAAAATATATATTTCCCTTTATTTCTTTCCAACCCCACCACCCCTTCCCTAATTGGAGTAAACTAGTGAATAACAATGCTTAGGCCTCTACTTCCAGCTTATACATACTATATACACTTTATAGACACAGTCAATTTTACAATAATTATATTTTGTTTGTTTTTACTCCTGAACTTCCTCTACTCTCAACCTCTCGGATCATTTTCATGATGTCCATCTGGATTGCTTCTGTATGCCTTGTCTTGCTGAATGTTGAATTTGTCTCCCAGTGTCTGTTGGAAGGCAGACTGAACAAGGTTTTCCTCTAGGATTTTGCCTGTGCTTAGCTCTATTCCATTTATTTTTATCCTTAAAAACTCCCTATTCCTTGCCAATGACAAGCATACCCATAACATGATGCAGCCACCACCATGCTTGAAAATATGAAGAGTGGTACTCAGTTATGTGTTTTGTTGGATCTGCCCCAAACACAACGCTTTGTATTCAGGACATAAAGTTCAGTTTTTTACCACTTTTTTAGCAGTTTTACTTTAGTGCATGTTTTGGAATATTTGTATTCTGTACAGGCTTCCTTCTTTTCACTCCGCCATTTAGTTTAGTAGTGTGGAGTAACTACAATGTTGTTGATCCATCCTCAGTTTTCTCCTATCACAGCCATTAAACTCTGTAACTGTTTTAAAGTCACCATTGGCCTCATGGTGAAATCCCAGAGCGGTTTCCTTCCTCTCCGGCAACTGAGTTAGGAAAGTATTCAGACCCCTTGACTACATTACAGACGTATTCTAAATTGGATTAAATAACATTTTCCTCATCAATCTACACACAAAACCCCATAATTACAAAGTGAAAACAGCTTTTTAGAATTTTCTACAACTTGATTGGAGTGAACCTGTGGTCAATTCAATTGATTGGACATGATATGGAAAGGCACACACCTGTCTACAGTACCAGTCAAAAGTTTGGACACACCTACTCATTCCAGGGTTTTTCTTTATTTTTACTATTTTCTACATTGTAGAATAATAGTGAAGACATCAAAACTATGAAATAACACATATGGAATCATGTACATTTGTAACCAAAAAAGTGTTAATCAAATCAAAATATATTTTATATATATATATATGACATTCTTTCAAGTAGCCACCCTTTGCCTTGATGACAGCTTTGCACACTCTTGGCATTCTCTCAACCAGCTTCATGAGGTAGTCACCTGGAATACATTTCAATTAAAAGGTGTGCCTTTTTAAAAGTTAACAGTCTCCTGAGGGGGAATAGGCTTTGTCGTGCCCTCTTCACGACTGTCTTGGTGTGTTTGGACCATGATAGTTTGTTGGTGATGTGGACACCAAGGAACTTGAAGCTCTCAACCTGTTCAACTACAGCCCCGTCGATGAGAATGGGGGCGTGCTCAGTCCTTTTTTTTCCCTGTAGTCCACAATCATCTTCTTTGTCTTGATCACAATGAGGGAGAGGTTGTTATCCTGGCAGCACACGGCCAGGTCTCTGACCTCCTCCCTATAGGCTGTCTCATCGTTGTCGGTGATCAGGCCTACTACTGTTGTGTCGTCGGCAAACTTCATGATGGTGTTGGGGGAATAGGGAGTACAGGAGGGGACTGAGCACGCACCCCTGAGGGGCCCCCGTGTTGAGGATCAGCGTGGCAGTTGTGTTGTTACCTACCCTTACCACCTGGGGGCGGCCCGTCAGGAAGTCCAGGATCTAGTTGCAGATGGAGGTGTTTAGTCCTAGGGTCCTTAGCTTAGTGATGAGCTTTGAGGGCACAATGGTGTTGAACGCTGAGCTTTAGTCAATGAATAGCATTCTCACATAGGTGTTCCTCTTGTCCAGGTGGGAAAGGGCAGTGTGGAGTGCAATAGAGATTGCATCATCTGTGGATCTGTTGGGGCAGTATGCAAATTGGAGTTGGTCTAGGGTTTCTGGGATAATGGTGTTGATGTGAGCCATGACCAGCCTTTCAAAGCACTTCATGGCTACAGACGTGAGTGCTACGGGTCGGTAGTCATTTAGGCAGGTTATCTTAGTGTTCTTGGGCACAGGGACTATGGTGGTCTGCATGAAACATGTTGTTATTACAGACTCAGTCAGGGACATGTTGAAAATGTCAGTGAAGACACTTGCCAGTTGGTCAGCGCATGCTCGGAGTACACGTCCTGGTAATCCGTCTGAATGTTGACCTGCTTAAAAGTCTTACTCACATCGGTTACGGAGCGCGTGATCACATAGTCATCCGGAACAGCTGATGCTCTCATGCATGCTTCAGTGTTGCTTGCCTCGAAGCGAGCATAGAAGTGATTTAGCTCGTCTGGTAGGCTTGTGTCACAGGGCAGCTCGCAGTTGTGCTTCCCTTTGTATTCTGTAATAGTTTTCAAGCCTTGCCACATCCGACGAGCGTCAGAGCCGGTGCAGTACGATCCAATCTTAGTCCTGTATTGACTCTTTGCCTGTTTGATGGTTCATCAGAGGGCATAGCGGGATTTTTTATAAGCGTCCGGGTTAGAGTCCTGCTCCTTGAAAGCGGCAGCTCTACCCTTTAGCTCAGTGCGGATGTTGCCTGTAATCCATGACTTCTGGTTGGGGTATGTACGTACAGTCACTGTGTGGACGATGTCATCAATGCACTTATTGATGAAGCAAGTAACTGATGTGGTGTACTCCTCAATGCTATCGGAAGAATCCCGGAACATATTCCAGTCTTTGCTAGCAAAACGGTCCTGTAGCTTAGCATCTGCGTCATCTGACCACTTTTTTATTAACCGATGGCCAACCACGCTCTCACCAAGCTCTAAGAAACATATTGTCCTCAGAACGTGCTAGCTGGGAACTCCCCACTTGAGTTTTCCATTGAGGCGAAAAACAATCTGCTTTTTAACCAAACTGCTATTTCACTTCTCAATGATCATACAAGTACCGCACAAGCAGGCTACCTAGCTGTTCCACCTCTGGGCAGCCGAATGTTCTTGGCATCCGAGCGTGTATCGGGACCGGTAAGCAGAGTCTGACAATGGGCGAGTTCGTTTTGCATCGCCCGGTGCTCCAACATGTAAATAGCTCTGCATATAGCCTACCTCCCTTCTTGAAAAAATAACATGAAATCATGCTCATGCTTAATAGCCTACTGAGGCATGGAATGCAATAGTTTGAACATGATGACCATGTCTTTTGAGTACAACATGAAGTTTGTAGCGGAGTGAGTTAAGCTGTGTTAATAAATCTGGAAGAAGGGGGAAGCGGTTAATGGTAACAGTAGCAGAGATGGCAGCAGCTACTTTTAAAAAAGCCTGTACATGCGCAGAAATCAACGTATCTTTAGCTACATCAAATCGAGTTCCAGAAAATCCTAGCTGCCATAGCTAGGTTATTTATCATCCAATATGATTACGTAGTACCTGTCTTGACTGCATCGAACCTGGAGAAGCTGGTTAAGTTAGCTAGCTAGGCTAATTGAGTCTGCATGCACTTTCTCGTCCTACACAGTTACAAACAACAACAACTCCATTCAGAATATTAAGTAGCAGCCTACCTGTGGGCTCTTGGTCGTTGTAGCCTAGCATCTCCTTTAACTTTTAATTCCATCATTTTAATTCCATCTTCCATTGATTAGATATCTCCTAACTTTTGTCCCACATGCAGTCTCTATTACTGTAGCCTATTGCCGCTTTGATGACTTATGATTGGCCAACAACAATAACAAGCTACACGCGCCACTCTCATGAAAAGCAATGAGCAGCAGCATAAATTATACAATTTCTCTCTCTCTCTCTCTCTACTGCAGCAGTCGGATTTGGATCTGAATGGGTCCTTCCGGACAAGTCAGTTAAAATTACACATACCCGAGACCCATGACAATCATATCAGATCAGACCCAGACCTGTGACATTATAAAAAATTCTGGATCCGGACATTTTACATTTTAGTCATTTAGCAGACGCTCTTATCCAGAGCGACTTACAGTTAGTGAGTGCATAAATTTTTTCATACTGGCCCCCCGTGGGAAGCAAACCCACAACCCTGGCGTTGCAAGCGCTATGCTCTACCAACTGAGCTACACGGGGCCACGGATCGGGCCTCGGGTATTCGGGTACAGGTGGATCTTTGAAGACCTCTACTACAGATGTTGAATGTTTTTTGTATCTCTTGTAAGTAGCACCTAGAAAACTCCCTAGCAACCATCTGTTGCATGATTATAAAGTCTTCAGATTCAGATTCTGAAAGTCATCTACCCCCTCCTGTGACGAGGAGTGCAGTCTGGGCCTTTTCATCAGCCACTTCATGAATGAATTAATGGATTAATTAATACATTTTATTGGAATACTAATATGGGTCGTTCGCTCCGCAGGGTGACGAGGAGTCCAGTCAGGGCCTCCCCATCAGCCCCTTCATGGACCGCTCTGCTCCCCAGCTGGCTAAGCTCCAGGAGTCCTTCATCACCCATATTGTAGGACCGCTCTGTAACTCATACGACTCCGCAGCACTCATGCCCGGACGCTGGGTGGAACCAAACCCCGATGAGGAAGAGGAGGAGCACGAGGAAGAGGAGGATACGGCAGAGGATGAGGATGGGTCTACTAGCTCTGAGGCATCGCGTAAGAATGTTACTCACATCTCTTTACTTTACTTGGTTTACAGGGACAATGCACATTAATGCGCCTGGTTTAGCCAGCCAACTTATTTATATGAATCAATGCATGAATAGATACTGTAAGTAAATATTGTTTTCAAAACCCTTCTCTAGAGAAAGAGAAAGCAGCTCCCAAGAAGAGGAGGAAAGTGTTCTGTCAGATCACTCAGCACCTGATAGACAACCACGAGATGTGGAAGAAGGTGATCGCAGAGGAAACCCCCAAGCAAAACAATGTAGCTGAGCCTATCCTATCCATCCATGAGGAGGAGGAGGAGGAGGAGCCAGGGAGCAAGGAGGATGTAGTGGAGGGGGAGGAGCCAGATGAGGAAGTAGATGAGGAGTGGCCATCACCCCCACAGGATGAGTCTGAAACTGCAGTGGAAGAGGTGGGTCCAGAGTGAAAAGAACTATAGGAAGAGGCGGGCTTGAGTGAAAATAACGCTCATGGGAAAGAAACAGGGCAGCCATTGGCCCGAGCCAGAACCTGAATTGACTTTCTATCCTATCGACAAACAGACTCTGACTGATTTGTTTTCTTGCCAGCACATTCACTAGACACAACACTGTAGAAGTTTGGGAAATGTGTGCCTAATGAAAATGTAACACAGGGTGGGGGAATATTTACTTGTGTTTTACAAATTGTATATATAAAAACAAACAAAAAAGTTTGGGTTCAGAGAACTCAGTCAACCGTCCTCTTGAGGAACTGTCCATTATTGCAATACAAGATCCTAAACAGTGCCTTCAGAAAGTATTCATACCCCTTGATTTATTGCACATTTTGTTTTGTTACAGCCTGAATTCAAAATGGATTAAATATATGTTTTTTCTCACCCATCTACACACAATACCCCATAATGACAAAGCGAAAACATGTTTTTAGAATATTTGTGAAATGTATTGAAAATAAAATACATTAATATCTAATTTACATAAATATTCACACCCCTGAGTCAATACTTAGTAGAAGCACCCTATGGCAGCTGTGAGTCTTTCTGGGTAAATCTAAGAGATTTCCACACATTGATTGTGCAACATTTGCCCATTATCCTTTTCAAAATTCTTCAAGATCTGTCAAATTGGTTATTGATCATTGCGAGACAACTATTTTCAGGTCTTGCCCAACATTTTCAAGTAGATTTAAGTCACAACTGTAACTCGGCCACTCAGGAACATTGACTGTCTTCTTGGTAAGCAACTCCAGCGTAGATTTGGCATTGTGTTTTAGATTATTGTCCTAACTAAAGGTGAATTAATCTCCCAGTGTCTGGTGGAAAGCAGACTGAGCCAGGTTTTCCTCTAGGATTTTGCCTGTGCTTAGCTCCATTCTGTTTCTTTTTTATCCAGAAAAACTCCCCAGTCCTTAACGATTACAATAATACACACATAACATGATGCAGCCACTATGCTTGAAAATATGGAGAGTGGTACTCAGTAATGTGTTGTATTGGATTTGCCCCAAACATACAGTGCATTCGGAAAGTATTCAGACCCCTTGACTTTTTCCAAATGTTGTTACGTTACAGCCTTATTCTAAAATGGATTAAATTCATTTTTTTCCTCATCAATCTACACACAATACCCCATAATGACAAAGCAAAAACAGTTTTTTAGCTAATTTTGGATGGGGAGATGTTCGATCGGGTTCAAGTCCGGGTTCTGGCTGGGCCACTCAAGGACATACAGAGACTTGGTCCCGAACCCACTCCTGCATTGTCTTGGCTGTGTGCTTAGGGTAATTGTCCTGTTGGAAGGTGAACCTTCGCCCCAATCTGAGGTCCTGAGCGCTCTGGAGCAGGTTTTCATCAAGGATCTCTCTGTACTTTGCTCCGTTCATCTTTCATTTACATTTTACATTTACGTCATTTAGCAGACGCTCTTATCCAGAGCGACTTTCCCTCGATCCTGACTATTCTCCCAGTCCCTGCCACTGAAAAACATCCCCACAGCATGATGCTGCCAACACCATGCTTCACCGTAGGGATGGTGCTAGGTTTCCTCCAGACGTGACACTTGGCATTCAGGCCAAAGACTTCAATCTTGGTTTCATCAGACCAGAGAATCTTGTTTCTCATGGTCAGAGTCCTTTAGGTGACTTTTGGCAAACTCCAAGAGGGCTGTCATGTGCCTTTTACTGATGAGTGGCTTCTGTCTGGCCACTCTACCATAAAAGCCTGATTGGTGGAGTGCTGCAGAGATGGTTGTCCTTTTGGAAGGTTCTCCCATCTCCACAGAGGAACTCTGGAGCTCTGTCAGAGTGACCATCGGGTTCTTGGTCACCTCCCTGACCAAGGCCCTTCTCCCCCGATTGCTCAGTTTGGCCGGGCAGCCAGCTCTAGGAAGAGTCTTGGTGGTTCGAAACTTCTTCCATTTAAGAATGATGGAGGCCACTGTGTTATTGGGGACCTTCAATGCTGCAGACATTTTTTGGTACCCTTCCCCAGATTTGTACTTCGACACAATCCTGTCTCGAAGCCATATGGACAATTCCTTCGACCTCATGGCTTGGTTTTTGCTCTGACATGCACTGTCAACTGTTGGACCTTATATAGACAGGTGTGTGCCTTTCCAAATCATGTCCAATCAATTGAATTTACCACATGTAGATTCCAATCGTTGTAGAAACATCTCAAGGATGATCAATGGAAACAAGATGCACCTGAGCTCAATTTCGAGTCTCATAGCAAAGTGCCTGAATACTTATGTAAATAAGGATTTTTTATATATATATAACGGTTTTTGTTTTCTCATTATGGGGTATTGTGTGTAGATTGATGAGGACAAAAATATATTTAATCAGTTTAAGAATAAAGCTGTAACGTAACAAAATGTTGAAAAAGTCAAGGGGTCTGAATACTTTCCAAATGCACTGTAACACTGTAAAGTGAATTGCCTTGCCACATTTTCTGCTGTGTTGCTTTAGTGCCTTGTTGCAAACTTGATGCATGTTTTGGAATATTTGTATTCTGTATAGGCTTCCTTCTTTTCACTCTGTCAATTAGGTTAGTATTGTGGAGTAACTACAATGTTTTTGATCCATCCTCAGTTTTCTCCTGTCATGGCCAGTAAACTCTGTAACTGTTTTAAAGTCACCGTTGGCCTCATGGTGAAATCCCTGATTGGTTTCCTTCCTCTCCGGCAACTGAGATAGGAAGGACGGCTGTACCTTTAAAGTGACTGGGTGTACTGATACACCATCCAAAGTGTAATTAATAACTTCACCATGTTCAAAGGGATATTCAATGTCTGCTTTTTCTTTACCCATCTACCAATAGGTGCCCTTCTTTGCGAGGCATTGGAAAACCTCCCTTGTCTTTGTGGTTGAATCTGTGTTTGAAATTCACTGCTCCACTGAGGGACCTTACAGATAATTGTATGGATGAGGTAGTCATTCAAAAAACACTATTATTGCACACAGAGTGAGTCCATACAACTTATTATGTGACTTGCTGAAGCACATTTTTTCTCCTGAACTTTAGTTTTGCCATAACAAAGGGGTTGAATACTTATTGACTCAAGACAGTTCAGCTTTTCATTTTTAATTAATTAGTAACATTTGTGTGTAGGCCAGTAAAAAAAACAAATCTAAATGTAATCTATTTTAAATTCAGGCTGTAACACAACAAAATGTGGAAAAAGTCAAGGGGTGTGAATAGTTTCTGAAGGCACTGTACGTAACTGCTTGGTATAACAGATTACGAAACATACAGACTCTTTTGCTACCATCAAGAGTGAATCGAGACTTGGTCATGAGTACCTCAAACCCATTGTGTAAACAATGGACTGCAGAGACTGCTGCCAATTTATATACAATAAATATTTTCTAAATGCAATTATACTTAAACATCACATTCACCTGTACTCAACTGTTTTGTTTAGGGGAGTCTTTTAAGTATTTCCTTTGGGTCTGATAAGTCTTAGTAATACTGCTTAATTATTTTTACCAAGTGGATTTGAGAAGGGAAATATGAGACTGAGCAGCTTCATGGATTGTGAAGGTAATCAAAACATTTTGACTGAGCAGTTTCATACAAATCTACATTTTCAATCTTAATGTTCTTTAATTGATTCTGCAATGTATCTCACACATATTCTCTGTAGCTCACAACAGCAAGCATATCCTCTAGTCATCTTGTGTTTTACTGAAATACTGGAACCCTGTCAGTATTGTCCACTCTTCCTATAGCCCCCATTTAAGGCCCCTCAAGGCATCAGCTGTGATGCACTTCACTGAACCGAACATGCGTGTCTGACTTCAGTCCAGTGTCTTAGATTTGATCAATTGCTTTGTTCAGAGGAGGTTAGAACACACTAAAGTTCAAGAAATTTGTCAGAAAAATATATATCCTACTGTATGTGTGTTTCTCTAATACACTAAAGAAAACATGCTAGCGTGCTTGCAGAGAATGGAGTCCTATAAGGCACATGATTAGTTCCTCACCCTAACTCAAAGATAGGATTCCTATACCCGCTAACCACCAGATGAACTGATTACATACAGTAGATAACATAGCCAACTGTAGATCTCCAGGAGACAAAAGCATATTAAAAAAATATATTTTTGACAATGGATTCTCGTTTCAGTAATCCCCCATGGACACGTACACAGGTGCACTCACACAGACACGTGCACATTGAAGATCTTTGAGCAAATGAGGAGTAAACACTATGTTTACTGCCATTTACTGTGAGACTATTTTCAGGGAAAGAGAAGAATAGTACATAATGGTCCTAGCTTTGACAACCAGGCTGCGTCCCAAATGGCACCCATATTCCCTATATAGTGCACTAGTTTTGGCCAGGGCTCGTAGGGCTCTGGTCAAAACTAGTGCACTATATAGGGAATATGGGTGCCATTTGGGACGCAGACCTGGTTGTCAAAGCTAGGACCATTATGTACTATTCTTCTCTATAGGGAATAGGGTGCAATTTGGGGCGTAAACCCCCTCTTGATGTGTTGACAAGCATGTTTTAGAGAGAGCATGGACATGTCATCAGTCTTGGATGAAGCACAACCATCCTCTGAAGAGGTAGCTAGTGATGTATAGAGCATACAACTACCCTTTTTTTCTCTTTCTGCCTGTAGCAATAAGCTTGTGAGATGCGAACATAGAACATTGCGTCCCTTCCTCATTCACCTCAACCCCCTCCTCCGGAAACCCCTCAACCACCCTCCTCAACCCCCCAAAAGCCTTCTATTAACATGCTAACACGCAATGCTCCCACCATAAATAACAGTACACACAGTAGATAAATGACAAGGATCCTTTCTGTGTCCCACTGCAAATACGACCAGAGTGTAAGGATGGTTTTAACTCAGACTGGAGTACATGTGTCATTGGGGATAATTGGTTGACCCATAGATTGGCATGTTGTTAGGGCCATCCCTCATTTCATCCAGAATTTAACATTGTGCTGTTATATGATCTTTCTTAATCAGGTTTTTATAATTATTCCAATTGAAAATCATATGAGGAGCTGTTCAGTGCACTACATCGATATCATACTCTAACTACAGTACATGGAAAAAGCTGTGTAGTTGTAGTGCTTATAAAGACTTTATGTATGCAATGTAAAGCATACATACAAGTTGTAAGGGACCTTTTAACATGTATTTTTGGATTGTAATCAAGGTTTATGTAGAGTTTAATCCATAGCCTTCCTTCAGCAACATGCCCATGTTCAGATAAAGGGGACTTCAATAATGCTTGTGTTTCGACTGTTGAAGAGGTTAAGGTGATGCACGTGTGTTCCTTTTTAATTCTTCCCCTGTTGCCTCTCAGGTGGTCATTTTTATTCACAGGAGAAGGTCTTAAAGGGATACGTGTGTGTGTGTGTGTGTGCGTGCGTGTGTGTGCTTACGTGCGTGCACAAACGTACCCCTCTGATCTCTTGTCAGTATGGCCTGCCAATTGGATGGATGCACACAAAACTGAGACATTTGACATGTAAAACTGTAGTGTTTTGTTAATTATGTAGAATAATGTGTCACATTTTGTCACATATTGTTTTGCAATGGCACAGTGGTCACTGATCAGTCAATATCTGATATTTCTTCCCCCACGTTTGTTCGACTGTTCCACCCCCAATACCAAAATACCTATCTTTGAAAGTTCCAATGTAACATTGTACTCTTTGTCTTAATTGATCTTTTGTTGCCATAATTATTGAAAACATGTATTATCATTTACAATGAGAACCAAACAAGCTTTACAATCCTGTAAACGAGAAAATTAGACTTGTATTTTTATATAGTTGTACACGATGATGATTAAATGACTAATAATTTTTTCTCTCACCAGTACCTTGCACTTACTACATTTAGCAATACTTACGAGGAAGAATATGTCATCATATTAATTAATAAATACACAGTATTTGTTGAATAAAACGTGTTAATTTCCTTGCTGGTTGATGCTCCATTTTGTACAATATATGGTGTACAGTAAATAAATATTAAAACAAACAAATACTCTTTTAGACATACATTATTTATTTATTTTTTACCATTTTGTAATTTAGACACTATACTGTAGCTACTATATTGGCAGAATTACTGGAAGTGCCTATTAGTATTATGTGTATTATACAGTGAATATGTTTTGAGATCAGTAGAAGTTGTCACAAGATGAACAATGTGGATGTTGTGATGTGAAATACATTGAATTACAAGACTTTCATTTCTGTGATACTTGGGCCTCTGTGTATTTTTTCCTGCTTGGATATTGAAAATATATACAGTGAGGGAAAAAAGTATTTGATCCCCTGCTGATTTTGTACGTTTGCCCACTGACAAAGAAATGATCAGTCTATAACTTTAATGGTAGGTTTATTTGAACAGTGAGAGACTGAATAACAACAACAAAATCCAGAAAAACGCATGTAAAAAATGTTATAAATTGATTTGCATTTTAATGAGGGAAATAAGTATTTGACCCCCTCTCAATCAGAAAGATTTCTGGCTCCCAGGTGTCTTTTATACAGGTAACGAGCTGAGATTAGGAGTACACTCTTAAAGGGAGTGCTCCTAATCTCAGTTTGTTACCTGTATAAAAGACACCTGTCCACAGAAGCAATCAATCAATCAGATTCCAAACTCTCCACCATGGCCAAGACCAAAAAGCTCTCCAAGGATGTCAGGGACAAGATTGTAGACCTACACAAGGCTGGAATGGGCTACAAGACCATCGCCAAGCAGCTTGGTGAGAAGGTGACAACAGTTGGTGCGATTATTTGCAAATGGAAGAAACACAAAATAACTGTCAATCTCCCTCGGCCTGGGGCTCCATGCAAGATCTCACCTCGTGGAGTTGCAATGATCATGAGAATGGTGAGGAATCAGCCCAGAACTACACGGGAGGATCTTATCAATGATCTCAAGGCAGCTGGGACCATAGTCACCAAGAAAACAATAGGTAACAGACTACGCCGTGAAGGACTGAAATACTGCAGTGCCCGCAAGGTCCCCCTGCTCAAGAAAGCACATATACAGTTTGCCAATGAACATCTGAATGATTCAGAGGAGAACTGGGTGAAAGTGTTGTGGTCAGATGAGACCAAAATCGAGCTCTTTGGCATCAACTCAACTTGCCGTGTTTGGAGGAGGAGGAATGCTGCCTATGACCCCAAGAACACCATCCCCACCATCAAACATGGAGGTGGAAATATTATGCTTTGGGGGTCTTTTTCTGCTAAGGGGACAGGACAACTTCACCGCATCAAAGGGACGATGGACGGGGCCATGTACCGTCAAATCTTGGGTGAGAATCTCCTTCCCTCAGCCAGGGCATTGAAAATAGGTCGTGGATGGGTATTCCAGCATGACAATGACCCAAAACACACGGCCAAGGCAACAAAGGAGTGGCTCAAGAAGAAGCACATTAAGGTCCTGGAGTGGCCTAGCCAGTCTCCAGACCTTAATCCCATAGAAAATCTGTGGAGGGAGCTGAAGGTTCGAATTGCCAAACATCAGCCTCGAAACCTTAATGACTTGGAGAAGATCTGCAAAGAGGAGTGGGATGTGTGCAAACCTGGTGGCCAACTACAAGAAATGTCTGACCTCTGTGATTGCCAACAAGGGTTTTGCCACCAAGTACTAAGTCATGTTTTGCAGAGGGGTCAAATACTTATTTCCCTCATTAAAATGCAAATCAATTTATAACATTTTTGACATGTGTCTTTCTGGATTTTGTTGTTGTTATTCTGTCTCTCACTGTTCAAATAAACCTACCATTAAAATGATAGACTGATCATGTCTTTGTCAGTGGGCAAACGTACAAAATCAGCAGGGGATCAAATACTTTTTTCCCTCACTGTATGCTGTCTTGTATTAATTAATTACCAAATGGAAAGAAAGGTAACGCTTTACCTTAAGTTGCCCTTATACCTACTTATTACCATGTAGTTGCATAGGTACAAGGGCAGCTTAAGATAAACTGTTACCCAAAGTGATTACACAGGTATAAAGTAGAAGAGCATCTTAATGTAAAGTGTTACACTCTCAGTAATAAACTGCCACTCTTCAGATGCTAATGAAAAACATAGTACCGCTCAGGGTCATATTCATTTGTGCACACCGTAGCAAAACATTTCACAATGGAAAATGAAACAACCGTTTCTTATTGGACAGGTTTCTTAAGTTCAGGTAGTCTCTTTTTTTATTTTTTATTTTTTTATTTAGTCGTTTACTTATTTATTTAAAAAAAATTTGGGGGGGTGGGTCAGCTTAACATTGCAGATAGATTGTATCTTCTATCAATGTAATTGTCTGCATCACTTCCAATCCCCTATGTTTTTTATATATATACTCCCCTTTATTACTTTTCAACCCCGTCATCCTTTCCGTACTTGGAGTAAATTAGTGAACAACAATGCCCAGGCCTCTACTTCCGGTCTATACTTACTATCTACACATTCACATTTACATTTTAGTCATTTAGCAGACGCTCCTATCCAGAGCGACTTACAGTTAGTGAATACATATTTTTTTTATACTGGCCCCCCGTGGGAATCGAACCCACAACCCTGGCGTTGCAAACGCCATGCTCTATCAACTGAGCTACATCCCTGCCGGCCATTCCCTCCCCTACCCTGGACGACGCTGGGCCAATTGTGCGCCGCCCATGAGTCTCCCGGTCGCGGCCGGCTGCGACAGAGCCTGGATTCGAACCAGGATCTCTAGTGGCACAGTTAGCACTGCGATGCAGTGCCTTGGACCACGGCGCCACTCAGAAGTTATTACACCTTATGGACAGAGTTATTTTTACAATAATTCTAATATATATATATATATATATATATATATATATTTTTTTTTTTTTTTGCTCCTGAACTTCTTCTACTCTCAACCTCTCTGATCATTCTCATGATGTCCATCCGGTTTGCTTCTATATGCCATTTCTTTCTAACTGTGCTCTTTCCCAAAAGCTCCCAACACACAACCTATATACTTATTATGGACACAGTATGCTTACATTATTAGCTATCTTTGTTATTATGTGTTGTTATTTGTTATTAGTCCCATCCTTCAACTCTATTCAATACCTCCCATCTATCTCTTTACACCATCCATATAGGATTTCTATTTGCCATATATATTTCAACCGTACTGTGATGTTTTACAAAAGTTCTGAACCTTTCTATTATCATTGCTTCCACAGATTGTAAATTAAAAATAAACATTTTTGCTAAAAGTATTATTATATTATTGATTGATTGACTATTACTTTTCAGATCACCCAGTAATGCTATCTGCAAGGTTAGCTCCAGGTAAATATTGCAATCCTTTAGCCATTCCTGGACCTGTGTCCAAAAACAAGCTACAAATGGACAGAACCAAAACAAATGATCTAATGATTCTGTCTCTTCACAGCAAAATCTGCAGAGCTGGGAAGATTGTATCCCCCATATAAATAATATTCTATTGGTAGCAAGAATTTTTTATAATAATTTAATTTGAAAGATTCTCATTTTTGAATCCGGTGTCGTTTTGCGTGTCAGTTCATAAACACTATGCCATGGGATCGGTACGTCAAAGATCTCTTCCCAACTATTTTGCAATCTATATGGGACGGCTGTCAATCCTTTGGTCCTTAAGTGAAACTGATTTACTTTTTTATTTATCACAATTTTCCTTAACCAATTATGTTCTTTAATGCAAGGCCGACAGACAGGTTCCTTACTTTCTCCCCCTTCCACTTTCCTCTTCCACTTTTGCGGTAAGGCTGCAATTATTTGGTTGTAATTTTGGGTAGAGCAGACATTTCCATATGTTTTTGTTAGCTGCATGTGCGACATAACTCCACCAGTCCTACCGATGATATCATTTACGAAGATTATACCTTTTTTAAACATTCTATCAAAAAATAATGGTTTTTTGTCAATTAGTATATTTGAATTTAACCACAATATTTGTTGCATTATTTGTTCCGTCGTTTCTGGAGGATTAAATTGAAATTGCAACCAACTTTCTATGGCTTGTTTTAGAAATAGTGATATTTGGGAGATGATTTCCTTTTCAAATAACTGCAAATGAGTTGTTGTAATCTGAATAAAGGGATAAAGGCCTTTCTTGAACATTGGGTGAGACAATCTTACTAATTTGCTTGAGAACCAGTTCGGATTTAAGCATAACTTTTGTATGACTGAAGCTTTTAGTGATAGGTCTAATGCTTTAATATTTAATAATTTCTGTCCTCCGAATTCATATTCATTATATAAATATGCCCTTTTAATTTTGTCTGGCTTGCCGTTCCAAATAAAATTGAATATTTTTTTCTCATAAAATTTAAAAAACTGTTCGCTAAAAATGTTGTTTACATCCCTGTTAGTGAGCATTTCTCCTTTGCCAAGATAATCCATCCACCTGACAGGTGTGGCATATCAAGAAGCTGATTAAACAGCATGATCATTACACAGGTGCACCTTGCGCTGGACACAATAAAAGGCCACTCTAAAATGTGCAGTTTTGTCACACAACACAATGCCAATTGGCATGCTGACTGCAGGAATGTCCACCAGAGCTGTTGCCAGATTATTTAATGTTAATTTCTCTACCATAAGCCACCTCCAACGTCATTTTAGAGAATTTGGCAATACGTCCAACCGGCCTCACAACCGCAGGCCACGTGTAACCACGCCAGCCCAGGACCTCCACATCCAGCTTCTTCACCAGCGGGATCATCTAAGACCAGCCACCAAGGACAGCTGATGTAACTGTGGGTTTGTACAATCAAACTGTCAGAAACCATCTCAGGGAAACTTATCTGCATGCTCGTCGTCTTCACTAGGGTATTGACCTGACTGCAGTTAGGTATTGTAACAGACTTCAGTGGGAAAATGCTCACATTCGATGGCCACTGGCACGCTAGAGAAGTGTGCTCTTTACAGATGAATCACGGTTTCAACTGTACCGGGTAGATGGCGTCGTGTGGGCGAGCGGTTTGCTGACATCAACGTTGTGAACAAAGTGCCCCATGGTGGCGGTGGGGTTATGGTATGGGCATGCATAAGCTACGGACAATGAACACAATTGCATTTTATCGATGGCAACTTGAATGCACAGAGATACCGTTGCGAGATCCTGAGGCCAATTGTGGTGCCATTCATCCGCCGCCATCACCTCATGTTTCAGCACGGCCCCATGTAGCAAGGATCTGTACACAATTCCTGGAAGCAGAAACTGTCTCAGGTCTTCCAAGGCCTGCATACTCACCAGACATGTCACTCATTGAGCATGTTTGGGATGCTCTGGATCGACGTGTACGACAGCGTGTTCCAGTTCCTGCCAATATCCAGCAACTTCAGACAGCCATTGAAGAGGAGTGGGACAACATTCCACAGGCCACAATCAACAGCTTGTTGAACTCTATGCGAAGAAGATGTCGCTCTTCATGAGGCAAATGGTGGTCACACCAGATACTGACAGGTTTTCTGATCCACGCCCCTGCCTTTTTTAAGGTACACTATACTGTATATTTCATTGTACAGCCTTACTATGGATTGTGGATCAATTAAATGGGGTATCAGTCTACTCAGTGACACCCACAGAACACAACTGTGAAGAGATTGCACAAATATTAGCTTTGTAGCTCATATTGCGGGACTCTGAAACCACTGTGAAATTAGCTACATTAAGTGTACCAGTCAACCTATTTTGTGTGTTGGACATTCATATTGCACTGAACAGTCTTACCTATGGATTGTGGATCAATTATATGGGATATCAGTATACTCAGTGACACACACAGAACACAACTGTGAAGAGTTTACATAAATATTAGAATCGTAGCTCAAATCATATTTTATTGGTCACACACATATTTAGCAGATGTTATTGCAGGTGTAGTGAAATGCTTGTAACACACAAAAAACAAATACTGCAAAGTTGCTTAGGAGCTAGAAGCAGAGCTGCCATGTCTGTCGGCGCCAACCACAGAGAGCTCTTATTGCGGGCCTCTTAAACCACTGTGAAATGAACCACGTTAAGCTTTCCAGTCAACCTACTATGTTTATTGGACATTCATATTGCACTGTACAGCCTTACCTATGGATTGTGGATCTATGAAATGGGATATCAGTCTACTCAGTGAAACCCACAGAACACAACTGTGAAGATTGCTGCAGAGATGGTTGTCCTTCTGGAAGGTTCTCCCATCTCCACAGAGGAACTCTGGGGCTCTATCAGAGTGACCATTGGGTTCTTGGTCACCTCCCTGACCAAGGCCCTTCTCCCCCGATTGCTCAGTTTGGCTGGGCGGCCAGCTCTAGGAAGAGTCTTGGTGATTCCATACTTCTTCCTTTTAAGAATGATGGAGGCCACTGTGTTCTTGGGGACCTTCAATGCTGCAGAGATGTTTTAGTACCCTTCCCCAGATCTGTGCCTCGACACAATCATGTCTCAGAGCTCTACAGACAATTCCTTTGACCTCATGGTTTGGTTTTTGCTCTGACATGCACTGTCAACTGTGGAACCTTATATAGACAGGTGTGTGCCTTTTCAAATCATGTCCAATCAATTGAATTTACCACATATGGACTCCAATTAAGTCATAGAAACGTCTCAAGGATGATCAATGGAAACAGGATGCACCTGAGCTCAATTTGAGTCTCATTGCAAAGGGTCTGAATACTTATGTAAATAAGGATTTTTTATATATTTTTTTACATTTGCAAAAAAATCTAAAAGCCTGTTTTTGCGTTCTCATTACGGGGTACTGTGTGTAGATTGATTAAGAAAAAAAGTAATTTAATACATTTTAGAATAAGGCTGTAACGTAACAAAATGTGGAAAAAGTCAAGGAGTCTGAATACTTTACAAATGCACTGTAAGTCAAAACTGTAACTAGGCCACTCAGGAACATTAAACGTTTTCTTGGTAAACAACTCCTGTGTATATTTGGCCTTGTGTTTTAGGTTATTGTCCTGCTGAAAGGTGAATTTGTCTCCCAGTGTCTGTTGGAAAGCAGACTGAACCAAGTTTTCCTCTAGGATTTTGCCTGTGCTTAGCTCAATTCCATTTATTTTTATTCTAAAAAACTCCCTACTCCTTACCGATGCCAAGCATACCCATAACATGATGCCGCCACCACCATGCTTGAAAATATGAAGAGTGGTACTCAGTGATGTGTTGGATGTGTCCCAAACATAAAGCTTTGTGTTCAGGACATAAAGTTCATTTCTTTGCCACATTGCAAACAGGATGCATGTTTCGGAATATTTTTATTCTGTACAGGCTTCCTTCTTTTCACTCTGTCATTTAGGTTAGTATTGTGGCGTAACTACAGTGTTGTTGATCTGTCCTCAGTTTTCTCCAATCACAGCCATTAAACTCTGTATCTGTTTTAAAGTCACCATTGGCCTCATGGTGAAGTCTCTGAGCGATTTCCTTCCTCTCCGGCAACTGAGTTAGGAAGGACAACTGTATCTTTGTGTCACGGTTTCGGCCGAGGCTGCTCCTCCTCCTGGTTCGGGCAGGCTTCGGCGGTCGTCGTCCCCGGAGTACTAGCTGCCACCGATCTATGTTTCATGTTCGTTTGGTTTTGTCTTGATGTTGTACACCTGTGTCTTGTTAGTCCTCGTTAGTGTCCTATTTAGTTCTCGTTGTGGGTGTTTGTCTTTGTGTGTGATTCTCTTCTTTTTTGTGTTGGAGCTACGTACTTCCCTCCAGTGTTTTGGAGAGGTTTTTCGCATATGTTAGTGCGCCGTTTGTTTGACGCCTGTGTGCGCCGTTATTTCGCCTTCGGGCTTATTGTGCTTATTTTCTACGTGAATATTGCACTAAAGTCTTTTGGACTGAGCTTCTGCGTCCTGCGCTTGATTCATGCACCACACCCACCTTCAGCACCCCTTGACACTTTGTAGTGACTGGGTGTATCGATACACCATCCAAAGTGTAATTAATAACTTCACCATGCTCAAAGGGATATTCAATTCTGCTTTTTTATTTTTACCCATCTACCAATAGGTGCCCTTCTTTGCGAGGCATTGGAAAAACTCCATTGCCTTTGTGGTTGAATCTACTGAGGGACCTTACAGATAATTGTAGGTGTGGGGTACTATTATTGCACACGGTGAGTCCATGCAACTTATTATGTGACTTGTCAAGGATCAGACCCTTCTTTTCGATTTCTGCCTAAAATGACATACCCAAATATAACTGCCTGTAGCTCAGGACCTGAAGCAAGGATATGCATGTTCTTGATACTATTTGAAAGGAAACACATTGAAGTTTGAGGAAATGTGAAATTAATGTAGGAGAACATAACACAATAGATCTGGTAAAATATATTTTATATTTTGTTGAATCATCTTTGAAATGAAAAAGAAAAGCCTCACATTCAGATAGGAAGCTGGGCATAATGTAGATGTTGTCCAATATAGGGTAACAGTGTATGTGCAAAGTTTCAAACTGATAGCTTCAAGAATGAGAGAGCTACATAATATTTAGTATGAAGACTCCCAGGTGTCCCTCACAAATTTGCCCAAATGTACCCAAGTGGCCTCCAAGTGGCCGAATTGGTCAATTGACACATTTTCAAGTACAGTTGAAGTCGGAAGTTTACATACACTTAGGTTGTAGTCATTAAAACTCGTTTTTCAACCACTCCACAAATTTCTTGTTAACAAACTATAGTTTTGGCAAGTCGGTTAGGACATCTACTTTGTGCATGACACAAGTAATTTTTCCAACAATTGCTTAAAGACAGATTATTTCACTTATAATTCACTGTATCACAATTCCAGTGGGTCAGAAGTTTACATACACTAAGTTGACTGTGCCTTTAAACAGCTTGGAAAATTCCAGAAAATTATGTCATGGCTTTAGAAGCTTCTGATAGGCTAATTAACATCATTTGAGTCAATTGGAGGTGTACCTGTGGATGTATTTCTAGGCCTACCTTCAAACTCAGTGCCTCTTTGCTTTACATCATGGGAAAATCAAAAGAAATCAGCCAAGACCTCAGAAATATAATTGTAGACCTCCACAAGTCTGGTTCATCCTTGGGAGCAATTTCCAAACGCCTGAAGGTACCACGTTCATCTGTACAAACAATAGTACGCAAGTATAAACACTATAGGACCACGCAGCCATCATACTGCTCAGGAAGGAGACGCGTTCTGTCTCCTAGAGATGACAGTACTTTGGTGCGAAAAGTGCAAATCAATCCCAGAACAACAGCAAAGGACCTTGTGAAGATGCTGGAGGAAACAGGTACAAAAGTATCTATATCCACAGTAAAACGAGTCCTATATCTACATAACCTGAAAGGCCGCTCAGCAAGGAAGAAGCCACTGCTCCAAAACCGCCATAAAAAAGCCAGACTACGGTTTAAAACTGCACATGGGGACAAAGATCGTTCTTTTTGGAGAAATGTACTCTGGTCTGACGAAACAAAAATAGAACTGTTTGGCCATATAATGACCATCATTATGTTTGGAGGAAATAGGGGGCGCTTGCAAGCCGAAGAACACCATCCCAACCGTAAAGCACGGGGGTGGCAGCATCATGCTGTGGGGGTGCTTTGCTGCAGGAGGGACTGGTGCACTTCACAAAATAGATGGCATCATGAGGAAGGAAAATTATGTGGATATATTGAAGCAACATCTCAAGACATCAGTCCGGAAGTTAAAGCTTGGTCGCACATGGGTCTTCCAAATGGACAATGACCCCAAGCATACTTCCAAAGTTGTGGCAAAATGGCTTAAGGACAACAAAGTCAAGGTATTGGAGTGGCCATCACAAAGCCCTGACCTCAATCCTGTAGAACATTTGTGGACAGGACTGAAAAAGCGTGTGCGAGCAAGGATGCCTACAAAACTGACTCAGTTACTCCAGCTCTGTCAGGAGGAATGGCCAAAATTCACCCAACTTATTGTGGGAAGCCTGTGGAAGGCTACCCGAAACGTTTGACCCAAGTTAAACAACTTAAAGGCAATGCTACCAAATACAAATTGAGTGTATGTAAACTTCTGACCCACTGGGAATGTGATGAAAGAAATAAAAGCTGAAATAAATCATTCTCTCCAAGATATTCCAGACATCCAAGACGCACCAGATATCCCCATCATTGATTTCTCTGCCCTTGACTAGTCCTCCTAAGAGTAAGGGGGATGGCATACTGACAATAGTAAAGAGCAAAAGAACAAGACAGAGAAGAGAAACAGACAGGATTAAAATGTATATTCCTGCACAAGCAGGAACCATAACTAAAATAAAGAAAGGGATCACTATTAAAGTATGAGGGTCAAATGGTTATTGGTGTGGGAGGAACCAGCACAAGGACTATGGGGAAATCAAATGGGGTAACTGTGACCTTAAGATAATAAAAGAAAAAGACAGGTGGATAATAGACATAAGGATAATACTTAGATAAACAATTTGATGTAGTACTTATACGTGCTACATTTCCAGGGGGCAGGGTTGTTGATGTAGTTATTCCTTGGGAAAGTGTGCAAAACCCCTTACATATTAGAGCCCCACCAGACGCAGAAGAAAGGGAATGGTAGGAGGCACTAAACAATGACTGGTATAGATGGGCACAATATACTACATTAAAATTAAAGAAAGAAAACGTTTTAATATGCACTTCATCTCCTTTAAAATAATTAACAGTAGTTCCAAATCCCCACAGTTAACAGGACTGCTATGGTCAACCACAACTTCTGTCATCTAAGGAACTCGGAAAGACCGTATTGCCCAGCAGAATGTTTGTCATATTTAGGAAATCCTAAATATAAACAATTGCATAATCAACCAGGATGGGGAGAGAAGTGTAAGCAATTAGACGTTAGAATAGAAACAAGGAAAAGGGAAACGCCAGAGAAATATCAAATAGACTATGAGCTAAAATATTACTGTTACAATAAAGCAATTGGGTTATATAATTTGGGAGAATTCAAAGGAGAATGTGGAACTATATGGCACCTAGATACAGATAGTCTTTGGAATGCAGACACCCCTCAAATAAAAAATCTATCAGGCAGCAGGGTCATGTACTGGAGTAATAGTTACCACGGAAGAATGCGAAAATCAGACATTTGCATTGCCACTTATCGATCCATATGAGGATCAGTCAGTGGCAATTGCAGATTGTTTCTGGGTCTGTCAGGGGCAACTAAGGACGTTATTACCAAAAGGATGGAAAGGGATCTATGTCAGGGTACAGTTAATACAAAAAGTTGTAATAGTTGACTGGAAGGCTTTAAATGGTAATACACAAGATACTAAAATACAGATCAAAAATGGCATATGAAGCCAATCCGAACGTACAGATAGATGTTGTAGGCCACCCTAGAGGAATTCCCAATTAATTTAAAGCTAGGAGTGAAATTAAATCAGGATTTGAATCCATACTTCTTATGATAACTCCTAATAAAAATTTGGAATGGATCAATTACATATATTACAATCAACAAAGGTTAATAAATTATACTGACTCAGCATTATCAGCACTGGGAGAAGAAGTACAGGCAACAAGTAGAATGACTTGGCAAAATAGACTGGCTCTAGATTGGCTCCTAGCAGAAAAAGGAGGAGTCTGTGTTATGTTAGGAAGCAAGTGCTGCACGTTTGTTCCTAATAATACTACCCCAGGAGGAACATTCTCTGAGGCAATGATCAAGCTTAAAGGATTGAGACAGGAAGTCAAGAAAAATGCTGGGCAGGACGCACGTGCCTGGGATTGGTTGGACTTAACTTTTGGAAAATGGGGAGCAATGTTCACTAAAATGGCAATGATGATAGCTATAGCACTGGTAGTAATGGGAATAGTATTTTGCTGTGTGTTGCCATTGCTGAAATCCCTGTTGATTCCTGTTGAATCACTGTTGATCCCTGTTGATTGGTTTGATTCCCACAGGGGGTATGAAAAAAAAAAAAAAAAAATATGTATGCACTAACTGTAAGTCGCTCTGGATAAGAGCGTCTGCTAAATGACTAAAATGTAAATGTAAATGTAAAAACAAATGACTGTGAGGAGAACGGCTATAAGAACCAAAACTGAATGGGACATGAAATTGACAGAGGTGATCCCAGTTCCAGGGAAACCAGGACATTATATGAATTCTAACAGGAAGCCTTGCAACGACAAAGGAGGACCACTTGACTGTCCTTATGGAAACCCAGAATGTGTTTATGGGGTAGTGGCAGGAGGAGGATGGGCTTATCATGACTTCAAGGACCAGCAGAAGCTGGAGAAATCTGGAAGTGAAGATATTAATTTCTTAGACTTTAATTGAGATCTAACTTGCTGATCCTGTGACTCTGCGGTGAAGTCGACAGGGTGATAAGGGGAGTATATTTGAAATTGGTATTAAGAATCATTGGTGAAACATAATAATCATATCATCATATCGTCTATGCTTATATGGATTTTTTGGATTGGAATTATGAGTTGTAAGCTGACTGATTGATTTGAATAAGTTATGAATATGTTAATAACTAAAGATGATTGACACTGCAATTAATGGATTAGATATTGATATTGATTCTTTTGATTTTTATACTACTTGTGATATGGGTAAAGAAGTTATGTGAGCTAAAGATGTTGACACTATTCTCAACATGCCCTAGATATTATGGTTAAAACAACGATATGTTAGTTTTAATGTATTAGGATACACATATATGGTTTATTTGAGTAGAAACTTTTGAATCTTACAGTTTGAAAAATATAACCTTAAATGCAAGGATTGTGCCTGATAATATGAACATAGTTATTCTTATGTTAGTTACTATATTAATCATTATATACTTTTGTAAGGATGTGGGACCAATGAAGTCCCAGAGGGGGGATATGATAAGGATTTTTCAGTAAACTATGAGATAAACAAAGTTAATCACAAACATGATGAACATGAAGTCAGGATTAAACATGGGTACTCTCTGTTGCTGGGCAAGAACTTAAATGGTTCCTTTCACTGGGTTTGTTTGTGTGTGAAATGGGGATCTGACATCGGGTCGAATTCCTTGCTCTTACCTAATCCACGGCTGTCCTACCTTATCAGAGACTGAAACCAGACTGTTGCCTTTTGCCTCTCTCCTCAAACAAAGTCCTGAGAGCGGAGCCAGAGTTGAACAGAGTTCAGACTAAACATGAGTAATTACAGCATGACGGAAGGGAAGAGAGGAGCTGGGTTTGGGTATGTTTGAGAGATTGAGTGTGGACCTGTCATGTCCAACAATCAATCTCCAGGTCAAGCCAGGGTGAGCCGGTGGTTGAACAGAGTTTAATCTGAACATAATTATTTTTGCATGACAAGGGCTTGATTGATTGTACTACTATTGTTTCTAGACTGAATAGAAGTCAAATTTAGCCGCTATCATAGACTAAGGAAGTGGGCGGAGCGGTCGAGAGGGGGAAACTGAGGACAGTGGTGGGGAAACCCAAGAGGGTGGGGCTTTAAGCTAAGATGTATGTGAAAATTACTATATAAACTGAGAGCTGGGAGGTGTTTGGCAAACCACCTCGGCTTTGTCTATTTGTAATAAAGTCTATCTTAATTCTACAAAAACTCTGAAATACTTTGGTTCTTTGTTTAGTATAAGGACGAAATTTGCCACATCAATAATGTCCAACCCCAAGCACACATCAAAATCCACAAAGAAATGGTTAATTGACCACCAAATCAAACATTTAGCAATGGCCCTCTCAGTCTGAGAATTTGAACCCAATTGAAAACCTGTGGTTTGAATTAAAGCACAAACCGAAAGCACAGACTGAAGGATATCAAGGATCTGGGAAAGATTCTGTATGGATGAATGGTCTATGATCCCTCCCAATGTGTTCTCCAATCCCATAAAACATTATAGGAAAAGGCTCAGTGCCGGTATCCTTGCAAGGTGAGGGTGCACAAATAATTGAAAACAGCGGTGCCAATATTTTGACACCTATCTTTTAAAAAAAAAAAAAAGATTACTTGTTAAACAAAACCTCCTCTAAACATGAGTATAACATTTTTATTTATTTATTTATTATGGATCCCCATTAGCTGCTGCCAAGGCAGCAGCTACTCTACTCTTCCTGCACTGTATAATTAGTATACAGTGCATTCGGAAAGTATTCAGACCCCTTTTCTGATTCCGCATTTTGTTACGCTACAACCTTATTTTAAAATTGATTAAATAAACACTTTCTCATCAATCTACACAGAATACACCATAATGACAAAGCGAAAACAGGTTTTTAGAAATACCTTATTTACGTAAGTATTCAGACCCTTTGCTATGAGACTCGAAATTGAGCTTAGATGCATCCTGTTTCCATTGACCATCCTTCAGATGTTTCTACAATTTGATTGGAGTCCACCTGTGGTAAATTCACCTAAAGGACTCTCAGACTATGAGAAACAAGATTCTCTGGTCTGATGAAACCAAGATTGAACTCTTTGGCCTGAATGCCAAGTGTCACGTCTGGAGGAAACCTGGCACCATCCCTACAGTGAAGCATGGTGGTGGCAGCATCATGCGGTGAGGATGTTTTTCATCGGCAGGGACTGGGAGACTAGTCAGGATCGAGGCAAAGATGAACGGAGCAAAGTACAGAGAGATCCTTGATGAAAACCTGCTCCAGAGCGCTCTGGACCTCAGACTGGAGTGAAGGTTCCCCTTCCAACAGGACCACGACCGTAAGCACACAGCCAAGACAATGCAGGAGTGGCTTCGGGTCAAGTCTCTGAATGTCCTTGAGTGGCCCAGCCAGAGCTCGGACTTGAACCCGATCTAACATCTCTGGAGAGACATGAAAATAGCTGTGCAGCGACGCTCCCCATCCAACCTGACAGAGCTTGAAAGGATCTGCAGTGAAGAATGGGAGAAACTCCCCAAATACAGGTGTGCAAAGCTTGAAGCGTCATTACCCAAGAAGACTCAAGGCTGAAATCACTGCCAAAGGTGCTTCAACAAAGTACTGAGTAAAGGGTCTGAATACTTATGTAAATGTGATATCTGTTTTTTATTTTTAATACATTTGCAAAGATCTTTTTTAATCAGTTTTTGCTTTGTCATTATGGGGTATTGAGTGTTGATTGATGAGGGAATAAAACAATTTCATCTATTTTAAAATAAGGCAGAAATGTAACAAAATGTGAAAAAAGTAAAGGGATCTGAATACTTTCTGAATGCACTGTAAAATAATATAATTTCCCAATTTTTTCCCCATACAATATAGCTTGGTGTTTGTGTTATTTATTTTATAGTCTTTTTGGCTCATCTTTATCAAGGATGCCAAACATTTTGGAGGTGACTGTAAGTAGTACATTACAGTCACCTCCAAAATGTTTGGCATCCTTGATAGCATTTAAATACAGCTATTTCCATTTGAGTGAGCTGATTGTCATGAGTGTTTCATGTAACTGTCTTTTTATCCATTTGTAATGTTACATTTCCATGGCGGCATGGTCCTTTCAAACTAAAGAAAGAGGGCTGCTCCAAAGATAGCTGTGATATTACTGTAATTAAACACTGACATGATGAGACAGACGAGAAGAGAGACATACAGAGCAATGAAAATAACATATAATAATGCCATGAATTAATAGCCTGGCTTGATATACAATTATATAAAAGGTGTTATTTAAAGTGCTGTTGATGACCACATAATAATATGCCTTTATTCTCTTTGAAATTATCGAAGAGGGGTTTAGTCGGGAGGGAGGAGTGGATTGTGGGGGTTCAGCCAGAAATACATTCAGCACTCCCTCTGTCCTTTCAAGCATCAAAAGACAGTTTAATATTTCATGACATGACCACTTCACATGAAATAGGGATTAATTACTTTGATATGATTGAGACTATTCCTTCCTTCGATCTTTTCTGGGAAGAGGGATTGTGCTAGAAACTGTTGCATCTCTGCCTCCCTGTAAAACCAAGTGAGTGATTTCCCATGTAGTTCCCCTCCCCTCTGTAAAAACCTGGTCTCTTTCTCAATTCATCTTTCCAATGTCCCTCCCTTTCAGGTCTTCTTCTCCAATCCGTTTTGAGGAGGAGGCGAGGAGAGAAGATGTGAGGAATCAATAAAAGATTATAACTGAGAAAGAACCCTTTTGTTGTCTGACGTCTGTATTGTACTGCAGACATAATCAACATCCCTGCTGGGAAGAGTGGATTGTGCTACACTATATATTGTCCTATCAAGCCAACTAGTGAGCTATCCCCCAGCTCCACACTTCCCCTCAGTATAAACCTGTTGTTTGTATGACGTCTGTACAGATCCCATAGGGAAATCTGGTCAGGAGTGTGCTGGATTGCTGGTGTTAGTATCCTAGATGCCTTCTCCTGCCATTGTGCCCTTGAGCAAAACATGCAACCACTAAAACTGCTCCACGGGCACTGTACTGAGGTTAGAGCTGTTGTTCCAACCCCTCTGTGTGCATGCATGTGTCTCTGACATCCGTTTTGTTGTATGCAGTGTTGGGGAGTAGTGAAATACATGTAGTTGTGTAGTTCAGCTAGTAATTTAACTACATTTTGCAGTAGCTTGGTGATAGTTGAACTAAATTCAAATCTTGGTGGTGTTTTCAGTAGTTCATTACTTTTTTGCCATGTAGCGGTGTAGCTAACTACTGGAAATACAGACTACTTCTTTTGCAAAACAAAAGAAAATATGGGTGAAGTAGCCACGTCTTTTTCAGCATCAGACCTGCCAAATTCTCGCTTGAAACATTGTTTTTGTGTTAAATAGGTGAAATCACACATTCTGGTAGCGTATGACCCCAAAGTGAACTGTTCTTGCAATTTGTAGTCTATGGCATTATTAGATTTGCATATGAACATTTTTCACGAAGTAGTTTGGATGTAGTGAACTACTTTTTCATCGTAACTTTAGTTAAGTAAACTATATTTTTCTTAAGGATAGCTTTAGTGTAGCTTTACTTATTCCAGTGTGAAGTAATTTATAGTTTGGTAAACTATATTTTCAGAGTCTCTTCCCCAACACTGGTTCTAAGGCATGATCAACATCCCTGTAGTGGCTCTGCGGGTGTGGTCATGAAGAAGTGGAAGCATCATGGAAGCTGCTAAGTTTGCGGGAGCTGCTAAGTTTGCCTTTGTGACCTCCCTGCTAGGTTACTTCCTGACCCTCTTCTTCTTCCTTCTTCCTCGGATAACCACATCATACACAGGGTATGTCTCCTCTCAAAGATGGCCGTAAACCTTCCCCTCCTCATTGGGAATGAGTAGTTATTCTTAGTCTATGAAATTAAAAGTAACTCAAAATAGAGTCTGTGAACTGAGCTAGACGGTTTGTGTAACCATGTAACCGTCAGTGTAGCTGGCAGTAGATGTTTATGTTTACTCTAGATATCTCTAAATAATGTTTTAGTGTTACTCTTAGTGTAACTCTGGCTGCCTGTGTTCCAGGAGGGGGGAGCCAGGCTTTGTGCTGCTCATCAGGTCAGTGCTCCCATCTAGTGGGTGGACTGGAGATGCAACCTTTTCTATAATGGGCACTATGGCTCCGTTTAGGCAGGCAGCCCAATTCTGATTTCAGATCAGATCTTTTCACATCAGATGTTTTTAAGAGCTGATCTGATTGATCAAAAGACCAATTAGAGAAAAAAATATCAGAATTGGGCTGCTTGTCTAAACAGTGTGCTGTATCTTTAACTTGATCAACTGGGAGATGTTTTGTTGTTGTAGCATAAATCATGCTTTGATGTCACTTAAGTTGAAGTTGCGCACATCATTTTGGATAAAGTTAGGATTTGGCCCAAAAAGGACCTTCCCTAACTCATTAACCTTCTTCTTATAGGTGCATTAAGCCAGAGTTGAAATTCCTTGCTCTTGGAGTCCACACGTTGGCCACTCGAACCCTAGGTGAGTATTACTTACATCCTTGATTGATTGATTGGTTGATTGAGTTAGTCAGTGATTCATTTATTGATTGATTTATACATTTAGCAGGCATCCCTGCGCCTATCTACTTCAGAGCCATCATAGACACAACCTGTTTGTAGTGGGAAACACAAAATACGGAGAAAGAGGAGCATGCAGAATCTACAACACAACAGCCTACAGGTACCTATGTAAAACACCTAGTGAATCTCTGCAGTACAGATCCTAGCACCATATCTGTCTCTCTTTGGATAGGGGTACATACACTGCATTCGGAAAGTATTCAGACCCCTTTACTTTTTCCACAATTTGCAACCTTACAGCCTTGTTCTAAAATGGATTCAATTGTTTATTTATGCTAGAAGATCCACTTGCAGCAAAGTTTCATTCTCCTGGCAGAAGCAACCAGGTTTTTGTCTAAAATGACCTGATACTGGGTAAAGTTCATGATGCCGTTGACCTTAACAAGGGCCCCAGGACCAGTGGAAGCAAAATAGCCCCATAAGATTAAAGATCCACAACCATATTTTACAGTAGGTATGGGGTTATTTTCTGCTTATGCGTCCTTATTTCAATGCCACACCCACCACTGGTGTACTTGGCCAAAGAGCTCTATTTTCATGCCATCTAACCATAGCGCTGGTTCCAAGTGTCAGTGCTGTTTAGCAAACTCCAAGGGGCCATACTTTCGAACATAAGAAAAAGTTCAAGATTAAGTTTAAGCCTCAGCCAATTAAAATCGTTGATCAATCAATCAATTTTATTTTATATAGCCCTTCTTACATCAGCTAATATCTCGAAGTGCTGTACAGAAACCCAGCCTAAAACCCCAAACAGCTAGTAATGCAGAATGAGTAGTTATTAATGTTGATGTAGTGTCACGTGATAGAACGCTACATTGTAGCTGGTCCCATCAGATAACCTGGCACACCAGGTGTCAGTAATTATTTCCTGTAACAATTTCCTCATCAGCCTATCAAGTTTTGTAAACATGTGGACTTGATAGTACACTTTTTCATGAGAGCGTCTTTAACAGAAGTCAAACGGCACGATCTGCTATTCAAAGCTACTTTAAACACGCTCAGAAGTTCAACGACGATTAAACGATTATATCACAGTGTAGTGAGCCTGGCTCCTCCCTTACCAAAAAAACGGGCTTCTGGCAAACAGTTGTGGCAAACCTTTGGCCAATTTGACGCAAATTTGCGGCAAGCTCATATTTTCACCTGCAAATTCGTTTTGTGGCAAACTGTTGTGGTAAATTTGCGGCAACTTGAGAACTTCTGGCAAACTATTCTGGGAAACTCAGTATGAATATGCAAATTAGATCAGGTTTTTGGTTATTGTGTGTTAAAAAACATTGTATTCAGACACAATAAAAAAACACAAAAAAAATATAGGATAAAAAAAATAAAAATAAAATAAAAAATTCTATATAAAACAAATTAAAATTAAAAACAAAGATAAAAAATAAATAAAGATAAAAATAATTGTAAAGTGGTTGTCCCACTAGCTATCATAAGGTGAATGCACCAATTTGGAAGTCGCTCTGGATAAGAGCGTCTGCTAAATGACGTAAATGTAATGTAAATGTAAAAAAACTAAACATACTAAGTGTAGTAAATATACTAAACAAATGTATTCAATGTCTTTAACAGATACAAATAAATCCAATACAACTTGAAATCATCAGCATGGTAATGAAGAAAATAATAAAGACTGGAAATTGTTTAATCTTTTTATGTAGCTACAACATTTACATGAGAGAAATGTGAACGCTATGGGGATGTTGACCTTAAGATTTTTCAAGGGACAAGTACAGAATTATTTACATGAGCCAAGTGATAACTGAGCAGTAGATTAACCAATGGAAGTTTAAAGGATAATTAACTAAATGTTTAATCATTAAAGCAACAAAACCTCAATAAAACCCAGTTCGGAACTATTTTTACATTTACATTTTACATTTTAGTCAGTTAGCAGACACTCTTATCCAGAGCGACTTACAGTTAGTGAGTGCATTTTTTTTTTTTCTTCATACTACACCTGTCTAAATGGTGTAGGCTATATTACATGGATTATTATACTTTTTTAAATGTATTCTGCATCAGTGGCTTGTAGGCTATGCGTGGAAGCCAGGAGATGCTAAATGTGTTTATGTTAATTAATGGTCAATTACCATGAGACCTGCAGTTATTTGCACTGGCTGACAAAATGTAATGAACGCCACAGCCCTAGTCACAGCTCTCCCTGCGCTGTGAGTCACGTGGGTCGCATCAGCCAGGCTAGTTAATCACAGCAAACAGAATCAAATTCAAGTCGTCTAATGTTTTTCTAAAACATGTAACCCACCATGCCCGGAGTATCCAGCAGACGCGGATACTCTTGGACTATCTCGACTGTCTTGGCACCATTCTGTCTGGTCCACTGAGCCCTCTGGATCGCAGTCTCCTTAATGTACTCCACAACCTGGTTTGCCGGCCAGATGTTGTTCAGCCACTTGGTCATCTGGGCTGCCCTCTCACATTTGACTCTGTTGTGGAGTATTCAATCATAAATTCCTTTTAACAATCAGTTTTTAAAATACACAACAAATCTTTCAACATATACCTGGCAAGACACGGCTACTGCTCAAGCTTGTTGTGTCGCTTGGTGTGTCCACAGTCCTATGTATTCATGTGTGCATTCCGAGGACCTCCCCTCGTGTTTAAAAAATTTGGCGTTTACGGAATACTTACTGCATGTAAAGCTTTTATGTTCTTCTTTAACTTAAGGCTATAGTCGAGTTATCCAAAAGCAATAGTGTTTCCTGGTCCATCTCTTCCACTGCAAAAGAGAGGGTAAAAGGGAAAGGGGGTACCTAATCAGTTGCGCAACTGAAAGCATTAATCCGAAATGTGTCTTCCGCATTTAACCCAACCCCTCTGAATCAGACAGGTGCGGGGGGGCTGCCTTTATCGACATCCACGTCTTCGGCACCAGGGGAGCAGTTGTTTTTGGGGTTTAACTGGCCAGAACCAGTGATCAGTTACTGGGCCAACGCTTTTAACCTCTAGGCTTAACCGCAAGGGGGGGGATTTTAAGGGATAATTTCACCCACATTTCTAAGTTAAATACTTTGAGGGAAGGGTTGATAAGCCAGGTCAAATGGTTGAACAAAGGCAAGGGAGTGAGGAAAGAGCTAAATGAATAGGGGCGGCAGTAGCTTCGAGGTTAGAAAGGCAGGCTGATATTCAAACCCCCGAGCTGCCTGCGGGGGAAATCTGCAGGGAGTGATCCGTCAGCCAGAGGGTTACCAGCTACAATATCTCTGTGTACTACCTACTGCTGTTGTGCCCTTGAGCAAGGCACTTTACCTCTATGTGCCTATGTTTTTATTTATTTTATTTTATTTTTCATTTCACCTTTATTTAACCAGGTAAGCCAGTTGAGAACAAGTTCTCATTTACAACCGCGACCTGGCCAAGATAAAGCAAAGCAGTGCGATAAAAAGAACAACAGCACAGAGTTACACATGGGATAAAACAAAACATACAGTCAATAACACAATAGAAAATCTATATACAGTGTGTGCAAATGTAGTAAGTTATGGAGGTAAGGCAATAAATAGGCCATAGTGCAAAATAATTATAATTTAGTATTAACACTGGAATGATAGATGTGCAGAAGAAGATGTGCAAATAGAGATAATTGGGTGCAAATGAGCAAAATAAATGACAATATGGGGATGAGGTAGTTGGGTGGGCTAATTACAGATGGGCTGTGTACAGGTGCAGTAATTGGTAAGCTGCTCTGACAACTGATGCTTAAAGTTAGTGAGGGAGATAAGAGTCTCCAGCTTCAGAGATTTTTGCAGTTCGTTCCAGTCATTAGCAACAGAGAACTGGAAGGAATGGCGGCCAAAGGAGGTGTTGGCTTTGGGGATGACCAGTGAGATATACCTGCTGGAGCACAAACTACGGGTGGGTGTTGCTATGGTGACCAATGAGCTAAGATAAGGCTGGGATTTGCCTAGCAGTGATTTATAGATGACCTGGAGCCAGTGGGTAGGCGACGAATATGTAGTGAGGGCCCATGAGCTGCTCCCAGCATGTAATGTGTGTCAGGTTGGTCACTGTGACAGAATATCTGTGCAAATGACCAATAAAGCAAGTATGGTAAAATGAAGGCCAGACTATCTATGGTTGTTGTGCATGTAATGTACACTACATGACCAAAGGTATGTGGACACCTGCTCGTCGAACATCTCATTCCAAAATCATGGGCATTAATATGGAGTTGGTCCCCCCTTTGCTGCATTAACAGCCTTCCCTCCCCTTTGCTGCTATAACAGCCTCCACTCTTCTGGGAAGGCTTTCCACTAGATGTTGGAACATCTTGCAACCATTCAGCCACAAGAGCATTAGTGAGGTCGGGCACTGATGTTGGGGGCGATTAAGCCTGGCTCGCAATTGACGTTCCAATTCATCCCAAAGGTGTTCAATGGGGTTGAGGTCAGGGCTCTGTGCAGGCCAGTCAAGTTCTTCCACACTGATCTCGACAAACTATTTCTGTCTGGACCTCACTTTGTGCACGGGGGCATTGTCATGCTGAAACAAGAAAGAGTCTTCCCCAAACTGTTGCCACAAATTGGAAGCACAGAATCGTCTAGAATGTAATTGTATGCTGTAGCGTTAAGATTTCCCTTCACTGGAACTAAGGGGCCTAGCCTGAACCATGAAAAACTGCCCCAGACCATTATTCCTCCTCCACCAAACTTTACAGTTGGCACTATGCATTGGGACAGGTAGTGTTCTCTTGGTATCCGCCAAACCCAGATTAGTCCGTCGGACTGCCAGATGGTGACGCGTGATTCATCACTCCAGAGAACATGTTTCCACTGCTCCAGAGTCCAATGGCCGCAAGCTTTATACCACTCCAGTTGACACTTGGCAGTGCGCATGATGATTTTAGACTTGTGTGCGGCTGCTCGGCCATGGAAACCTATTTCATGAAGCTCCTGATGAACAGTTCTTGTGCTGACGTTTCTTCCAGAGGCAGTTTGGATCTCGGTAGTGAGTGTTGCAACCAAGAACAGACCATTTTTACAGGCTGCGTGTTTCAGCACTGGGTGGTCCCATTCTGTGAGCTTGTGTGTCTCCTAGACGTTTCCACTTCACAATAACAGCACTTACAGTTGACCGGGGCAGCTCTAGCAGGGCAGGAATTTGACGAACTGACTTGTTGGAAAGGTGGCATCCTATGACGGTGCAACGTTGAAAGTCACTGCGCTCTTCAGTAAGGCTATTCTACTGCCAATGTTTCTCTATGGTTATTGCATGGCTGTGTACTCGATTTTATACACCTGTCAGCAACGGGGGTGGAATAGCCGAATCCACTAATTTGAAGGGGTGTCCACATACTTTTGTATATATAGTGTATCTTGAGTATGTAGAACTAGTTTAATTTCTTGCTTTTCCTGCCTCTCCTATCAAATTGTATATGAATATTGTGTACTGGACATCATGCATTAGGCCTATCTCTATGTGATTTACACTGAGGACCAAATGTTTCAAATAAAGTTTTTAAATTGTCCAGCAGAGGATGCTATTATCTTAATATAGATGTGAAGTTTGAAAGAGCCACTATTAACGCAAGTGACAGAGAGGGATCTTTTAGCACATATATAAAATGTATAAAATCAGCATCTGTGCCGGGGCTTAGATCAAAGGCAGTAGGTGCGTGAGAGAAACGATATTAACTAAGAGTTACTCTTAGCACGTATAGAAAGTTCTAACTAGGGCTGACCCCAATTAGTCGACTGGTCGATTGTTTGGTTGTTAGGCTGTTGGTCGAACTAGATTGTTTTAGTTGAGCAGTAACAAATATATATACAGTATATATATATATTTGCGCCCATCTCAGTGAAGTAATCCATTGCGGAGGCATAGACTAAAAGCCAATTTATGCTTGATCCAAAAATGTGGTCGGATGCTCTATATGGAGGGTGTGACACAATTACAGAGCCTCCAGAGGCATGCAGAGGCTAATATCGAGCTCCGTACCGTATCGCCATGCCCTCCCAAATGTTTTAACAATTAGGAGGGCTCTGTATAGCTCCGCATTGACATGATTGGTTGACGGTAGGTGGGGACGGTACATCCTGTATAAACACAAAATCACTTCCTTGACAACAGCTCTGCACTGCTCCACGAAGGCAAGAAGTATAAATGCCCTGACTTCTGCTGAGGCCATATCACCATAAATGCTGCATGGCCAATGCAGACATCAGATTCACCATGCGCCCAGATGCACAATGCACTTCTCTCTCCAGAATGCGCTCTCTCCCGCCAAACAGTGCACATTCATTGTTTCATAACTTCATTGTGTGAATTGTTTGCGTTTGATTGTTAGTGTATATCAATTCCCCATTACATACAGTACCAGTCAAAAGTTTGGACACACCTATTCATTCAAGGGTTTTTCTTTATTTTTAAAATGTTTTACATTGTAGAATAATAGTAAAGACATCAAAGTGCTGCTGTCTGTGTGCTGTATAACGCCTGGTTGGCTTTCATTTGGACTGGGGCCCTGTGCCCCCCACAGCAGACAGTAACCCCACTACAGCCCTCTCAATGTACTGGACAATAACACGGTGACACCTGGCCGCTGTCTGATTTTATTAAAGCTATGTAGACATAGATCACCGCCACTACTGGCTTCCCAGATAGTGGTCAATAAAGCTATGGAGTTCGCTGCCGCAATTTAAGGCAAGGGCTTAACAGTGGTCAGTGTCAACAAGGAATACCGTTATGAGCTGAACATAACAGTATGCCACTGAAAGGGAGGACAGTATCATAAAAGTGTTAAACAAATCAAAATATATTAGCTACCCTTTGCCTTGATGACAGCTTTGCACACTCTTGGCATTCTCTCAACCAGCTTCACCTGGAATGCTTTTCCAACAGTCTTCAAGGAGTTCCAACATATGCTGAGCACTTGCTGGCTGCTTTTCCTTCACTCTGCCGTCCGACTCATCCCAAACCATCTCAATTAGGTTGAGGTCGGGAGATTGTGGAGGCCAGGTCATCTGATGCAGCACTCCATCACACTTCCTTCTGTTTACAGATCCAATCAGTCCAGAGGCCTTCTGACCCTTTTTGGCCTCTCTTGACGCTCTGGACCCTCAGGCTCACGGCCTGGCACAATTTGTTTCTCTGTATTCGTGCCCGTCACAGTCGTAGTGTCCAAGTCCCAATCAGAGATGTTCCACTCTGACACATTCAGGTCTTCTCTTTCATTGCGTTGCATCATCTCAGACAGACAGCTCGTATCTGTCTTTCTCCACACGGTAGCATTGCACCTCTGTTGAGAGCTGAAAGGCCAACTGTTTACCCAATTAAGCTAAGCCCTGAGATAGCTTTTTGGGAGCTAAAAAACGATTCTGGGAGAATTTAATGTGCTTTGATGTGTTTAGTATTCCCTCCCCAACCCCAGAGGTACATGTCTGGAGTGTAATGTCATTCTAGCAAAGTGTTTACAATCACCAGATGGTCAGGCTGCTAGAAGGTGTTTTTCAGGGCCAGGGATTCTTGAAAGTCGGGACAATCCTTGTCCGGCAGGGAAACTTTATTTGTATAGTTTTAAAAAATAACATTTGTTTAGTTATAGGTTGTTTTCAATAAAACATCACAATAAGGTGTAGAGCGTTTCGATTTGCCTGCTGGGGGGCAAGGAGACCATTGACAACTGCGTTCTGTTTTCAAAGGATTGTTAAATAAATGTTAACTATTTGGCTGTAATATCATCACCTCTTGAAGAGCATAGTCAGACCTACAATTTCTGATTATTCCATGCAAAACAATTGTGCACATTTAGCTCTATCATCAGAGTTATACAGCAAGGAAACATCAATTGATCATGTAATTTCAGATACGTATGGTAGCCTCACGATATCTCTCAATATTGGCCACAATTAATTGGATATTTGAGTGATATAATAAAAGTGAACTATACGTGACACGAATGAGTGGCCTGTCAAGCAGCAGAAGGGTGCATCTGCTGTGGTACTGTTAGCTGATAAGGTTCGCATTGCAAGCTACCGGTATAAATGTTGTACAGTTGACTAAACATACAGTATAGTGGTAAGTAGACCTAATGTACTTTTTTCTCCAAGTTAGCTAACATGATCCCATTTTCAACAGTGTTTAATTATGATTGGTTCTGACAGACATGATATAGGCTACATTGATTAATGGACCACGTCAAATTGGCTAGCTAGCTAATAACAGATCACATCAATATGGCTAGTTAACAAGCAAACTTTCAGGGGATGAACTAGATGACTATATTCAAATATTTTTTTATTTGCTTGCCATCTATAGTGGTGATGACAGTAGTCCAACTGACAACTTTACCAGGACGAGGACTTGCCGATGTACAGCTCTTTCCAAAAGCCTAATCTCTGATGAAGCTAGCTAAATGTTGTTTGCTTAGCTAGCTACATGCAAAATTGATGTTAACTGATCATGAAAAGCATGCAGTTAATTGCTGTATAACTGATGAGCTAAATGTGCGCAATTGTTTTACATTGAATAACCGGAAATGTGTAGTTCTGAGTATGCTCAATAGGTGATGATATTAAAACCAAATAGTTAAAACATTTATTTAACAATCCCTTTAAAAAAGGCACATAGTTGTCAATGGTTTTAGTGAAGCTGGCGGTCTCTATGCCCCCCAGCAACCAAATCGAACGTATTGTGACGTTTTATTGAAAACCACCTATTTGAGCTTAGAAATTATAGTTAGGGGAATTCTATAAGGGAAAATAATTGTTTATTAAATATTTTCTATATTAATCATTTCCATGTTGGCTATGTGCCAGGAAATGCACTTGTCCAGAGCAAAGGATGACAATTTCAAACTCCCCCCAAAAGTGTAAAAAATACTGCACCGTCGGTGTCGTGGCTGGCAGTACCTGGTGGACTGGGAGGGATTCGGGCCAGAGGAGCGCTGCTGGGTGCCCCGCCGTCACATTCTGGACCCCTCCGTCTTACGGGGTTTCTATACCTCACACCCAGGTGGCGCCCGTAGGGGGGGTGTATAGAAATCCCGTAAGAGGGAGGGGTCCAGAATGTGACGGCGGGTACTGCCAGCCACGACACCGACGCCGCACGTCCAGAAGCCGCCGGACAGTATAAGCAGGATGGTCATCGATGAGCCTTCAATGGCAGGTCCTTTGATGAGAGCCATACCTTTTGACCTGGTGTGTAGACTGGAGCTGAGGCCCAGCGACGGTTGGCTTGGGACTGGGTCCTGTCGGAGGCATGAAGAAGGGCATCCCGGGCCTTCCTCCAGGTACGGTGACAATGGCACAGATGGTCCTGGACAGAGGGAACCGCAACCTCTTGGGCGGGGAACAAGGGGGGTTGGTAACCTAGAGCACACTTGAAGGGTGACATACCTGACGAGCCGTTGGTGAGGGTGTTGTGGGCAGATTCAACCCAGGGTAGCTGAGCGCTCCAGGAGGAAGGGTTAGCAGAAGTCACGCAGCGCAGGGCAGTCTCCATCTCTTGGTTGCCCATTCGGTCTGGCCGTTGGTCTGGGGGTGATATCCAGAAGAAAGACTGACATTGATACCAAGAGCTGGACAGAAGAGGATCTCCATACCTGGGAGGTAAACTGGGGTTTCTGTCGGAAACAATGTCAGTGGGGATGCCATGCAGACGAAACACATGGGATACTAACAGGTCTGCAGTCTCCCTGGAGGACGGGAGCTTGGAGAGGGGAATAAAGTGAGCCATTTTGGAAAACCTGTCAATAATGGTGAGGATGACGGAGTTACCGCTAGATGGGGGAAGGTTAGTGACGAAGTCCAGAGCTATGTGTGACCAGGGGCGACTGGGTATGGGAAGAGGGCGGAGCAGACTGGAAGTGGGTTTAGTGGAGGTTTTGTTCCGGGCACAAACCGAACAGGCTGAGACAAACTCCCGGACATCTCTCTCCGTGGTGGACCACCAAAAGCGCTGATGCAGGAAGGTGAGGGTCCGGTTCATACCAGTATGACAGGTGAGAGGACAGTTACCCGGGTCAGACTGGTTCTGCTGAGCCTGGCGGACACGGGACTCGATGTCCCAGGTGATGGCGGCAACGATGCAGGTGGATGGCACAATGGCTTCTGGCTTGATACCCGTGTTGTCGGTGGTGAACTGGCGAGAGAGGGCATCAGGCTTGGTATTCTTCGAACCGGGGCGATAACTGAGTGTGAAATGGAATCTACTGAAGAACAAGGCCCACCTGGCTTGCCAGAAGTTCAGACGTTTGGCGGTCTGGATGTAGGACAGGTTTTTATGGTCAGTCCACACGATGAAGGAGGTTACAGAGCCCTCCAGCAAGTGACGCCATTCCTCCAGAGCCACCTTATTTGCCAGGAGTTCCCGGTTTCCGATGTCAACATTCCTCTCTGCAGGTGAGAGCTTACGGGAAAATAATGCACATGGGTGGACCTTCTGATCAGAGGAGGAACGTTGAGACAGAACAGCACCTACCCCGGTGTCAGAGGCATCAACTTCCACGATGAACTGGAGTTCTGGGTCGGGCTGAGTAAGGACAGGAGTGGAGGTGAAGCGACGCTTGAGTTCCAGGAATGCTGCCTCTGCCTCAGGAGTCCAGTGGAATGAAGTGGAGGTGGAGGTGAGAGTGTGAGAGGTGCTGCCAGACGGCTGTAGTTGCGGATGAAACGTCTGTACAAATTTGCAAACCCCAGGAAACGCTGTAGCTGCTTCAGGTTGGAGGGCGCAGGCCACTGTGACTGCCATGACCTTGGGGGGTCCATACGTAACTGTCCCTGTGCAATAATATAACCCAGGAAAGACACTGTGGCAGCATGGAACTCACATTTTTCAGCTTTAACAAAAAGCTTATTCTCCAATAGCCGTTGAAGAACTTGGCGAACGTGTTGCTGGGGAGCCTCAGGGTCCTTGGAAAAAAATCAGGATGTCATCTAAATAGACAAAAATTAAGCGTCCAATCACATTCCTTAGCACATGATTGACTAGGTTCTGGAAAACAGCAGGGGCGTTAGTAAGACCAAAAGGCATGACCAAATACTCAAAGTGACCAAGTGGTGTGTTGAACGCAGTCTTCCACCCGTCCCCCTCTCTTATGCGGACAAGGTGGTAGGCATTCCGGAGGTTAAGTTTGGTAAACACCGTGGCACCATGGAGGGAGACAAAAGCAAAGCTGATGAGTGGCAAGGGGTACTTGTTCTTAACAGTGATATTATTCAGCCCACGGAAGTCTATGCACAGCCTCAGTGACCCATCCTTCTTCTTCACAAAGAAAAACCCAGCACCCACCGGGGAGGAAGATGGCTTGATAAGTCCTGCAGCCAGAGAATCCTGGATGTACCTCTCCATAGCCTCTTGCTCAGGACAAGAGAGGTTAAACAAACCGGCTACTGGGGAGAGGAGCTCCAGGCTGGAGGTCAATGGCGCAGTCGTACGACCGATGAGGCGGCAGCGACAGGGCGTGGTGCTTGCTGAACACAGGAGCTAGATCGTGATACTCGGGAGGAAATGATGACAGGTCTGGAGGTTCTGGAATTAACTGGGACACAGACAAGGCAGGGGGAAGGGCAGAATGTAAACAATTAGAGTTATAAAATGAACTCCAAATGGTTACCTTTCTGGCGGTCCAGTCAATCTGTGGGTTGTAACCATGGATGTCCAAGAACCTGGGGAGAGTAAGGATAGTCAATTATGTGGACACTGATATTTTCCTGGTGATTTCCAGAGAGACGCAGGATGACAGGGACGGTTCTCTCACAGACACGGGTGAGAAGCTGTCCATTGAGAGCGTTGGGTTCGAGGGGTGAATCGAGTGGGACAGTGTCCAGGCCCAAGGTCCAGGAAGCACCTCGGTCCAGGAAGCTCTCTTCTGTGCCCAAATCAATGAGAGCAGACAGAGGAAAAGCCTAGCTCTGCCACACAAGGTTGCCTTCAAGCAGGGTTCTGGGGGAAGATGGGCAGGCAATTTGGCTCAACAGTATATCCCCCACTACTGCCGAGCCCCCTCTTTTGCTGGACGCACAATCACACACACAGAAAGAGAGAGAGAGAGGGAGAGGGAGAGAGTACTGGGGGAGTGGTGGCATGTCAAGGAGACACAGGATGAGCAGTAGAGGGCGTTGCAGGAGCAGATGTGACAGGGTCAGCTATACCATGACAACCCCTTCTTCATTTCCTGATTATTATGGTGGAAAATAAGTATTTGGTCAACAACAAAAGTTTCTCAATACTTTGTTATATACCCTTTGTTGGCAATGACACAGGTCAAACGTTTTCTGTAAGTCTTCACAAGGTTTTCACACACTGTTGCTGGTATTTTGTCCCATTCCTCCATGCAGATCTCCTCTAGAGCAGTGATGTTTTGGGGCTGTCGCTGGGCAACACGGACTTTCAACTCCCTCCAAAAATGTTCTATGGGGTTGAGATCTGGAGACTGGCTAGGCCACTCCAGGACCTTGAAATGCTTCTTACGAAGCCACTCCTTCGTTGCCCGGGCGGTGTGTTTGGGATCATTGTCATGCTGAAAGACCCAGCCACGTTTCATCTTCAATGCCCTTGCTGATGGAAGGAGGTTTTCACTCAAAATCTCACGATACATGGCCCCATTCATTCTTTCCTTTACACGGATCAGTCGTCCTGGTCCCTTTGCAGAAAAACAGCCCCAAAGCATGATGTTTCCACCCCCATGCTTCACAGTAGGTATGGTGTTCTTTGGATGCAACTCAGCATTCTTTGTCCTCCAAACACGACGAGTTGAGTTTTTACCAAAAAGTTCTATTTTGGTTTCATCTGACCATATGACATTCTCCCAATCCTCTTCTGGATCATCCAAATGCACTCTAGCAAACTTGTACTGGCTTAAGCAGGGGGACACGTCTGGCACTGCAGGATTTGAGTCCCTGGCGGCGTAGTTTGTTACTGATTGTATGCTTTGTTACTTTGGTCCCAGCTCTCTGCAGGTCATTCACTAGGTCCCCCCGTGTGGTTCTGGGATATTTGCTCACCTTTCTTGTGATCATTTTGACCCCACGGGGTGAGATCTTGCGTGGAGCCCCAGATCGAGGAAGATTATCAGTGGTCTTGTATGTCTTCCATTTCCTAATAATTGCTCCCACAGTTGATTTCTTCAAACCAAGCTGCTTACGTATTGCAGATTCAGTCTTCCCAGCCTGGTGCAGGTCTACAATTGTGTTTCTGGTGTCCTTTGACAGCTCTTTGGTCTTGGCCATAGTGGAGTTTGGAGTGTGACTGTTTGAGGTTGTGGACAGGTGTCTTTTATACTGATAACAAGTTCAAACAGGTGCCATTAATACAGGTAACGAGTGGAGGACAGAGGACCTTAAGAAGAAGTTACAGGTCTGTGAGAGCCAGAAATCTTGCTTGTTTGTAGGTGACCAAATACTTATTTCCCACCATAATTTGCAAATAAATTCATAAAAAATCCTACAATGTGATTTTCTGGAGAAAAAAAATCTCAATTTGTCTGTCATAGTTGACGTGTACCTATGATGAAAATTACAGGCCTCTCTCATCTTTTTAAGTGGGAGAACTTGCACAATTGGTGGCTGACTAAATACTTTTTTCCCCCACTGTATTACTGTTACTTTCACTTTAGTTTCTGTGTACCTCACAAATAGATTAACACCACAATCACAAGTAATTAAGATACTACTTTCATAAATGGAACGTCATTAATAGGACAGCATACAGTTGTTTATTATTTCCATGACTAGCAAATTGTTTTTACATAGCACAAGAAACATAAATAATATACTCTGTTAGTATGGGGGCAATTCACAAAACTTGAATAAAAGGCTTTAACATTTACATTTTAGCAGATGCTCTTATCCAGAGCGACGTACAGGAGCAATTAGGGCTAAGAGCCTTGCTCAAGGGCACATCGACAGAATTTTGACCTAGGCTCTGTGATTTGAACGAGCCACCTTTCGGTTACTGGTCCAACGCTCTTAACCACCAGGCTACCTGCCACCCTATATTGCCACCCCATATTTATTGTACATATTTATTTTGCTTCTTGTAGCATACACTCAATCATTAGTCATCATAGCCAGAAAATATTATTACCATAGAATTACATTTGCCAATTTTCTGAATAATTCAAACCCCCGTGTATATATATATATATATATATATATATGAAAAATAAATATGTACAATAAATATGGGGTGGCAATATAGGGTGGCATATATATATATATATATATATATATATCTTCTACGAAGACTGACAGACTGCGGTTGGCGTTGCGGGCAGCATTCAACTTCTGGGTGAGGTGAAGCATCAGCATGTTCACCAGAGTCTCTACTGTGTGGTGGAAGGAGGCAGAGAAACACTTTTCTTGAATTTACCACTCTGGATCCGATACTGGACCATTGAATTCACCAAGGCCTCAAAGAAGTACCACGATTACTGCAACACACAGCGACAACATACACACACTCACATCAGGAACAAAGACAGCAGTGGTTTACGGTAACCTCCTGTGTGTGAAGTCAAAAGTAACAGTAGAGTAATTGAGGATGGCTGTCATGGCTTTATCCAGCTCCTCATGGACACTCTTAGTGTTAGGGACCCCACTGGCTGAGTACGGCTTCGGCTTGAACACAAACTGGAGACGCCAGGGGCAGAGAGAGAAAGTCACAGTCACTTAAGAGCTGTAAATGATAAATACAGGGTTCATACATATTTTGACAGATGGAACTTTTAATCAAATTTCCACGTCCAACAATTGGTGGCGTTTCTATGTATGTATAAAAAAGTAAGCGGAATGTGGTATTGACACTTGAAGGTTGCTCTCTGATCTCCTGTCGTTGTGCAAGGCACTTAACCCCCCACAAATTAGAATACCTGTTAGGCAACTGTATGAAACACGTGGTCAACCCTCAGTTTGGAGAGCTACTAGGTGTAGGCTTTGATGCAGCTCTGCTCAAAGACATCAGAGCCAGTTTATCAAAGTCCGGTTGAGCAGCTAATTTCCATTACATACATTTGCTATCAAGCTATCAATATGCATAATATCTAACGGTTAGATATTATGCATATTGTTGGCTTGATAACAAACGTCCTCGCCATGTGATTGATCATAGTAGCAGGCAGCAGCAATCTAAATGATCAGACCGAAAACATGCGAGGAAAAGTGATCAGGTGAAATTATGAAGCAAGTGGACGGAGAAATACACTCTATCCAATCAGAGCAGCAGGATCAACAAATGCCCTTCTCTTTACAGACAGGCAAACTAGCCAGTTGATTTATTTATACCATGTAGAACCTTGCATGTAGAACATCGCACATATGACTGACTCACATGAAAAAAGATGCGTGCTGGCACCCAAAAATCATATTTTCTTCAGATTACGGATAATTGCAAAAAATACTCTGATCATAATCGTATCCAGAAAATTGTCTATATCCATAACAATACTTGTTTTGTCCGACTACTCGGCACACCCCTACTTATAATAGCTCAACAGTTACCTAGATGCTACAAGATATGTTTTGTATTGGCTACCTAGTTAGTATTCTTTATCACATTTTATAGGTTAGGCCTACCTGCTGCTGCAATGTCTGACTGTCTCTATGTGAGCAACGGCCCACTCGTGTCGCACACATGCAGGTGATGCGCGCAAACACAGATGCACTAAAGTGTCATTCCGATACTGGCTGAGATGTTGATTTTAATTTGATTCCTAAAATATGTAAAAACTATTCCTAAATAAATTGCATTACGAAATTATTAAATTAATTTCCATGACTTTTCCAAAACCTTTCTGATTTTATAATTTTCCTAAACTTTTCCAGGCCTGGAAAACACAATGTAAAAATTCCATGACTTTTTCTGCATTTTCATGACTGTACGAACCCTGTAAATATGAGATCAATACGAGTGATGAGGTGGTATATGTCTATAGAGGGCTTGCAGTTGATGTACGACACCTCCTGGCGGCCATGTTGGAAGACCACCACATTCATTCTTCCGATGACAACAGCTGAGTGACTACCCCAAATTGCATGATAACAGTGCCTAAAATTAGTTGATTCATCACCACTGTAATGTTCTGAAACGTAATTTTTTACAGATTACACGCAATCATGAAACACTGAGGAGATAAGACTCAAGAACTGTCCGAAAAGTGAGGAAACCTTTTTGCCTGTCAAGACCTGAAACCAGACAGCTGTCAGTACAGGGTCAGCTCTGATCATTTCATCACTGGTAAGTCTGATCGATTTCGAGTTTAGTTATTAGCTGTTATGCTAACCAGGTATTAAAAACGTGGTCCTCTGTAGCTCAGCTGGTAGAGCACGGCGCTTGTAACGCCAAGGTAGTGGGTTCGATCCCCGGGACCACCCATACGTAAAAATGTATGCACGCATGACTGTAAGTCGCTTTGGATAAAAGCGTCTGCTAAATGGCATATTATATTATAAAAACAAGACTAAGTTAGTCAACATTAGCTAGCTAGATAGCTTGTAGTCTAGCTATTAGCATGGGTCTCTTACATAGTCGGCGTGCAAGTTTCACGTTTTGGGGAAGCATTTTTTTCACCATAAAAATGTACCTTTATATTTAATCATTGCATGCATCTATGATCACATTTGCAGACTAATGTAAGCCTACTATTCCTAATGTGATGAGTAGATTGGATAGTCATGATTTAGGCTATTAATAAGTGCGTAGTGGCGTGGGCCAATAGGCTATATCAGAAATGTTTATTTCCTTTGCACAGGAAAAATGTGGCATTTGATAAACACTTCATACAATTCTACTATACTTTATATGACTGGAGACGAAAAGCAGAATATTTTTTAATACGACAAATAACAGGGTAGCCTAGGCCTACTCTGCTGACACTGTCAACAGATCAATAAAAACAACATTGTCTTGAATGCAACCATGTAATTTAGGCCTATGAAAAGGGGATACACAAATTGTACAATATGACGCCGATCAAGCCTGGAGGAGAACATTATTGTCCAAATAAACTTCAGTGGCACTGACCCAATGATAATTTGTTGAGAACTTTATTCATAAGAGGAGGGAAAATGTATGGACATAACAGCATTTGACAAATGCCTCAATGGGATAGGACAACCTGCTGTGTTGACTATTGGTTGTTCCAGCCAAACAATAGATGTAATCTTTATATGACACTGAAACACCTAAATAAATTAAACACAACCAAACAATCAAGAGCCCTGATGGTATAGTTGACCTGAAGAAGTGATATTCTTTTCATATGCTTTTCATTTGTTTATGTACTGTAGGTTCACCAGCTGACCTCTATCAAGACACCCATGTCGACTGGATTCCCACTGTGAAGATGAGCAATGCTGCAGCAGCATCAGTTTCTACTTCTACTTCGTCCTTTTCTAGACATGGAAGGAGACATCCCGAAGTTAGACAAAATGTTTGTCATATGCTGTGCTTTGGTCAATCTGAATGATTCTGTTGTGCCATTTGAGTAGAGAGCACCTTCACCTTGTTGTCATGAAATAAGTGCCCCCTTAAACTGTATAAATATATGAAATATAATTTGGAACAACATGTAAAAGACTATTGTTTATGATATTGTAAACCGGTGGCGGACAGTGTCGTTTAAGATGAGGGAGGATTATTTTATTTTTTATGAGCTTGGCCTTATTTCGATTAAAACATATTGGATGACTGTCATTCATATTCCATTCACCCAGCTCAATGTAACATCGATAGGTTTAGGCTACTACATGATACTCGAATTTTCCCTATACCCATCATGAGGTTGCTACAACCTAGCCTATGAATGAAAGTTTACAACATAGGTGCGCAGGTTGAGAGAAATTTGACTAATCAAGGTGACAGACATTGACACATTCAATACAGCCTTGCACTCTCTTGCCTGCATCTAGCTGATCTAGGGTGTAATCATCAGTCCAACAGTTGCAAACAAGAGTTTCTATTGGACAAATTCAGGTATGTTTGTCCCCGTTTCGTTCCGTTTGCTTCCGTTTAAGAAATGTTTTTCAACAGAATCGGCGGAATGATTACACTGCTGATCAAATGCAAACACAGTTCACCTTCATAGCAGCCACATACAAACAGCATGATCCCTTTGATTGTGGTATAATTCCTTCTCGCATCTATGCACTCTCCTCCTCTCATCTTTTCCCTTTGCCTGTGGACTTCAGTGCACAAGCACATCAGCTGTCTGTGACGAGGTGAAAAAAACCTTTCCAAGCCAAACCTTCATATCATAACTGCTAACTGCTACACACAGCCTAGATCATTGTCACTATATTAATGTCATAGTCAACATAGCTACTATAAGTAACATGTTAGTAAACCCGCTACAATCATGCAGTACAGTGTACAATCAGCAGCAAGCAGTCTAGCAGTTACACCGGCGGGCCCCGATGGCAATAAATTAATATAACCAAAAGCTTACCTTGACTTAGAAGAGTTCCAGTGTTGGATAGCCATAGTCAGCTACAGTAGGAAACATAGCATCCCTGTCTGTTTTAGCCGGGTGTTTGAGTAGGTTAAACTAGCTAGCTGCATTCGGCAGCTAAGTTAGTAAAAAATATATATAAAAATAGAGCTAGCTCTCTCTCTTGCTTCTCATTAATTTTCTCAAAACTGTTCAATTATTGTATTTTTCTCTCTTTGAGTCAACTACTCTCCACATTTTATGAACTGCAGTGCTAGCTAGCTGTAGCTTATGCTTTCAGTACAAGTGTCATTCTCTGAACCTTTGATTGATTGGGTGGACAACATGTCAGTTCATACTGCAAGAGCTCTGATAGGTTGACGAACGTCCTCCGGAAGTTGTCATAATTACTATGGAAGGGGGTGATAACCTCGAGCCACCTAGGTTTTGTATTGAAATCAATGTACCTAGAGGAGGACGGAAACTAGCCGTCCTCCGGCTACACCATAGTGCTACCCTACAGAGTGCTGTTGAGGCTACTGTAGAGCTTCATTGTAAAACAGTATTTTAATCAATTATTTGGTGACGTGAATATATTTGGTATTGTTTAATCAAAAAATGTATAACCTTTTTTTGTTTCACAATTTTTATATTTCTGAAATTCACTGAGGATGGTCCTCCTCTTCCTCCTCTGAGGAGCCTCCACTGTTGTAAACATACTGTACTTCAATAATAGGCTATTTTGTTGTATGGGTGAAATGAAAAGTATTTTGTGTGTCATCTCTGCTTTGCCTTGCCCCAATGAATAACATGTATTTCTTGAAGCCTAACAATTATTTCTATATTTTACAATTTAAACACATTTAACATAGGCAGTTTAATTGTTGTGGTAGTCTTAGGCAAACCATCTTCATTATCACCGTGGCACCTCCATGTGCCACTCAGACCTTTTAGGGGAAAAGCCTATGACTGCATTGGCGTTGCATGCCATTATCATCAGCTGCAAAATGGGTTCACATGGCTGATATCCTGAAAAAAGAGTGACAATCAAATAAAACTAATTGGAGAGCTTACAACTGAACAAAAAGGTAGGCCATATTCATTTGAGAATACAACACAGAAACACAGACAGATTCCCTTCCCCTCTTTATTGCAGGATTGTGATCTGTGATTAATCAACATTGACACTAGTTCATCTTGAATAATAGTTAAGTTAACAATAATATGCCATTTAGCAGACGCTTTTATCCAAAGCGACTTACAGTCACGCGTGCATACATTTTTATTTATTTTTTGTGTATGGGTGGTCCCGGGGATCGAACCCACTATCTTGGCGTTACAAGCGCCGTGCTCTACCAGCTGAGCTACAGAGGACCACAATGAAAACAAGTTTAAACACTTCACTTCCAATAATTAACACTAATATAATTTCAAAGTGTAAAAGTAAGCTAACTCATATGTAAATGAATCAGGTGTGTTAGTGCTGGGCTGGAACCAAAGCCTGCACTCCCAGCAGGGTTGGCCTGCTCCAGTTGTAGTAGGTTTATACATTGTGTGTGACTTTTAAACTGTATTTTTGTTTACAAAATGTGCTAACATAGGTACACATATAACCCATGGTATACAAGGATGTACCCTTATTCTCTTGGGAAATTAATTGGAACCTCTTCATCTGCAGACAGGGTTTCACAGCTCTCTGTATCTGAGGACAGAAAATATCATAAAGAAACAGGCTGCATTATACTCTAATTAGACAGTAATGAATATTATGTTGCTATATCTCTCTGTCCTCAGTTTTTCCTCGCTAGGGACTGGAACTGGAGAATCTTTTCATTTTGTTCTCCCACAAAGGTACCTGCCCTATCCAGAGTAGCCTACTCTCTCCCTTCTCTGACAGCTGGAACTGCTAGCTAATCCTTTCAGCCTCTTTTATGGCTGTTAGCTAGCTAGCTACAAATGCATTTCAAGTTTGTGTTTTTAAGTTACAATGATAAATACACCAATATAGTGAATTGGCTAATATGAAGTTAGCTAACGTTAGCTGATGATGTTTAATCCACTTAGCTAGCTAAACAGTATATTAAGTTAGCAGCTCATTTGAGTTAGCCTGCACACTAAGTTCCTGTAACAACTTATAATACATTGTTTTTTAAAATAATTTTCAAAATATATTTACTTACTTGAATAGGTTCTACCACTGCCTCCATTTTCTGTGTCCTTAGAAAAACAAAATAATGTGCAATCTTCCAGAAGGTTCCGCTGGTGGCAAAACGCAGCCAGCCATGTGGATGATTGGAGGACTTCCACCAGATTGACTATGGTCTTCCAACATGGCGCCTGGTGTGGTTGCTAGGTGATTTGTGATGCAACTGCAAGCCCTCTATATGTGTAAGGTTAGTTTAGTGTAGAGATTGTACTGTACCTTTACATAGGACCTGAGGTGGTGCACCACTCCCTGCTCGTGACACTGAGCTACAATATGAACCATCACTCTGGAAACAGAGGAACAGCCAGTATTACTCCTAGCTAACAACCTTGTTGAAATATTGTTGTTGTTGTGTTATTATAATATTTTCCCTATGCCACCGTTTGCAGAATGCTTACTGGCATTTCAATATAGTGCCAGAAGAAGGACTCCGGACACAATGTGGACACGGTAGACACATTTAAATGTAGGTGTAGACACATTATGTGTTTGAAATTCCATGATCAGCACTCTATGATCAGTATACAAAAACTGCATTAACTGTCATGTCTAGACACGGCCTTGGTGATTTGGTGAGTAGTACAGACCTGTGTGTAGACGGTAGGGACCAGGTGAGTTGACAATTTGAACAACGGCTTCCTTCCATCCACCCATTTAATCTCTGGACCAGAATGTTGAAAATAAATTAGTATCTAAGGAGCTAGAAAACAGCTAATTCTTCATTGAGACTGAGTAGAGACCCATTACTGGCCGGAGGCAGTGGGTTACATGGATTACATTTAAATGTTAATCACTTCCCTCCCCTACCCTGACCTTGATGATGCCCTCCTGGATGCTGAGGTATCCGGCCGGCAAGGTTGAGATTATCGGGCATCAACTGTTCATTCACGATGACGCTTCCATCTCTGAGCAGAGGGAGCCAGGCGGAGCCCACTGCAGACTCAGAGCACAACACCATCACTCACTTAACTTCATCAAGTCTTCATGTTTAAGTGTATTGTGAAATAAGAGGGCAAATGTACACTATATATACAAAGGTATGTGGACGCCCCTTCAAATTAGTGGATTCGGCTATTTCAACCAAACCCGTTGCTGACATGTGTATAAAATCGAGCACACAACCATGCAATCTCCATAGACAATCATTGGCAGTAGAATGGCCCGTACTGAAGAGCTCAGTGACTTTCAACGTGGCACCGTCATTGGATGCCACCTTTCCAACAAGTCAGTTTGTCAGATTTCTGCCCTGGTCAACTGTAAGTGCTATTATTGTGAAGTGGAAACGTCTGGGAGCAACAATGGCTCAGCCGCAACAAGGTCACAAAACGGGACCGCCGAGTGCTGAAGTGCGTAGAAATCGTCTGTCCTCGGTTGAAACACTCACTACCGAGTTCCAAACTGCCTCTGAGAGCAATGTCAGCACAATAACTGTTTGCCGGGAGCTTCATGAAATGGGTTTCCATGGCCGAGTAGCCGCACATAAGCCTAAGATCACCATGCGCAATACCAAGCGTCGGCTGTAGTGGTGTAAAGCTCGCCGCCATTGGACTCTGGAGCGGTTGAAACGTGTTCTCTAGAGTGATGAATCACGCTTCACCATCTGGTAGTCCGACGGACGAATCTGGGTTTGGCGGATGCCAGGAGAATGCTACCTGCCCCAATGCATGGTGCAAACTGTAAAGTTTGGTGGAGGAGGTATAATGGTCTGGGGCTGTTTTTCATGGTTCGGGCTAGGCCCCTTAGTTCCAGTGAAGGGACATGTTGAAATGTTTGCTCTTGCTTTCACATGTTTAAATGCATAGGCCATATGTGGTAAATCTATATTCCATCTAATACTACTATAATTGCTAGCGTTTCATCATTCCATCCCTGTACTATTTATTGCAACTCATAGACATTCACAACTCATGAGGTAGAAGATCTTTATTTAATTCAATGTATGGTTTCCTTTGTTCATATTTCCCGGGTTATGTCGGAGTTCCGTGGGTCTGTGTCCTATGTCTCTGTCATCCTGGTTGTGAGTAATAGTGTAATGAATACTCGGACAGAGTGGTAAGATCCAATCGCAGAATAGCGATGCTTTATTAGAGTACAGACAAGGGAATAGCTTAATCGTAGTCGGGCGGGCTGTGGTCAAAACCGGGCCAGGCAGAGACAGGCAGAGGTACCAAGGGAGCGGGCGTAGTCGTAGTCGAAGGCACAGGCACAGGGTCAGAGTATGGTAATCACTGGGATAAACAAGCAGAGGATTAAGCAATTCGGGGAGTCAAACAACAAGGCACAGGTCGGATACACGGGTAATCAAAAACAACAATCTCTCTCTCTCTCGGAACAAAACGCTTAGCAAGTCACAATGGAACAATACCTCGCACCGACTGAGCTTCTGAGCACACCTTATATCCTACACTAATTACTGACAGGTGTGCTCAGAACTCAGGAGAACCAGATCGAGTCTGATGACTCCCCCTCTCTGTAGATCGGGGAAGTGTCAGACTCTGTCTAGACCCAGCCAACCCCCGATCCCTTACAGTATCCCCCTCCCCAGGGCCGGCTCCTGACGGCCTTCTACCTCTACCGGGTGGTCTTCCTCTGGGTCGGGGTCCTGGATGATCTGGGTGTTCAGCCTGGAAGGTGGCCTTGAGAGCGGGTTCCAGTATGTCCTTAGCAGGGATCCAGGACCGTTCCTCAGGTCCATATCCCTCCCAGTCCACGAGATATTCGATGCCCCCTCGTCTCCGTCTTGACTCCAGTATCTCGTGGACTGTATAGGTGGTGTCCTGTTCATCCTCCAAAGGTGGTGTAGTAGGTTGTTGAGCAATTGGGGGTACATCGGGCTATAGTGGACAGCTTTCAACAGGGAGACGTGGAACGTAGGGGTTTATCCTGTAGTGTCGAGGGAGTAACAGACGGTAGGTGACAGGGTTAATACGTCTCAGTACCTTGAAAGGCCCGATGTACCTGGGTTGGAGCTTCTTGCAGCTCCGTCGGAACCGCAGGTCTCGGGTAGACAGCCACACTCGTTGCCCGGGTTGATAAGTGGGAGTAGGTCTCCGGCGTCGGTCGGCGTAGGTCTTTTGCTGTTGTGAGGCCTGACTGAGATGTTGATGGGCCGTCTCCCAGACCTGCGCACTCCGACGGAACCACTCGTCCACCGCCGGTACCATCCCGGGTGCGGTATCCCATGGGAACAGGGGTGGTTGATACCCTAGAACACACTGGAAGGGCGTTAGACGTAGGGAGGTGTGAATGAGTGAGTTCTGAGCATACTCTACCCAAGGAAGGAATCGGCTCCACTCTTGCGGCTGCCGCGAACATTGTTGCCGTAGATACTTCCCAATTTCCTGGTTGAGCCGTTCTGTCTGCCCATTGGCCTGGGGATGATATCCGAGGTGAGGCTCACCGAGATGCCCAAGCGTTCGCAGAAGGCCTTCCATACCCGGGATACGAACTGGGGTCCCCGGTCGGAAACAATATCCTCCGGAACACCAAACTGCCGGAACACCTGGTTAAACATAGTCTCAGCCATCTGAGTGGCATTAGGTAAACGGGTCATGGGTACTAACCGGCACATCTTGGAGAATCGATCGATGACCACGAGAATTACAGTATGGCCCTCTGATTCTGGTAGATCGGTAACAAAGTCCATAGCAATGTGCGACCAGGGTCGTTGAGGAGTTGGCAATGGCATCAGCTTACCCTCCGGTAGTGCTCGAGGCGCCTTGGACTGAGCACATACTGGGCAGGATAATACGTAGTCTCTGACGTCATCTGTGAGGGAATCCCACCAGTATTTTCGACTGATGAGTCGTGTAGTTCGAGTGATTCCGGGATGACCAGATCCTAGCGACGTGTGGCACCATTTCATCAGTTGAGGTCGAAGCGGAGCTGGTACAAACACCTTCGACACCGGGGTTTCTGGAGGGGCTGGTTCCGCTTGGAGGCTCTCCTGAATAGTGTCATCGATAGCCCACCTCACAGGACCAGCACGGCAACTCATGGGGAGGATAGGTTCTGGTTCCACGGGTCTTTCCGCGCGTCGAACCGTCGGGAAAGCGCGTCCGCCTTTACAATTCTTGGACCCGGGAATATAAGAGACAGTGAATTGGAAACGGTTGAAGAATAAAGACCACCTTGCCTGTCGGGAGTTCAGTCGTTTAGCACTGTGAAGATACTCCAGATTGCGGTCGTCCGTGAGCACTTGGAACGGCTGATCTGCTCCCTCCAGCCAATGTTTCCACTCCTCCAGTGCTAACTTCACCGACAGTAATTCACGATTTCCCACGTCGTAGTTCTGCTCGGCCGGATTCAGCTTCTTAGAAAAAAAAGCACAGGGTCGTGATTTGGGCGGCACACCTTGGCGCTGGGATAGCACGGCTCCAACTCCAACCTCCGAGGCGTCCACCTCCACGATAAACGGCAAGGTAGGATCCGGCTGACATAAAATGGGAGCGGTGGTAAAGCGTTGTTTCAATGTCTCAAAAGACCGCACTGCCCCCTCCGTCCATTTCAGACCACGACCCTTGTAGCTGGTCATCGCCGACAGGGGAGCTGCGGTTGTGCTGAAATTACGCACAAACCGTCTATAGTAATTGGCAAACCCTAAGAATCTCTGGAGCTCTTTCACCGTCTGGGGTTGAGGCCAGTCTCGTACAGCTTGCACCTTGGATTCATCCAGTTTTACCCCGTCGGGAGTGAGTATGGCCCCAAGGAAGGAAATCGTAGTGACATGGAATTCACTCTTTTCGGCCTTCACGAACAGAGAGTGTTGTCGGAGTCGGTCCAGAACCTGTCGTACATGGGACACATGTTCACTCAGAGAGTTAGAGTAGATTAGGATGTCATCAATGTACACTATAACAAAGCGATCAATCAAGTCCCTGAAAATGTCATTCATGAACGCCTGGAACACAGAGGGCGCGTTAGTAAGTCCATAGGGCATGACACAATATTCATAATGTCCTCGATGGGTGATGAAGGCGGTCTTCCATTCATCCCCTTCTCTAATGCGCACCAGATTGTACGCACTCCTGAGGTCCAGTTTACTGTAGATGGAGGCCTGCCCCACCTGCTCGAGGGCTGCTGGAATCAAAGGAAGCGGGTAACGATTTTTAATGGTAATATCGTTCAAACCTCAATAGTCTATACAAGGACGCAGTCCGCCATCCTTTTTCTTAACAAAGAAAAAACTGGATGCGGCGGGAGACGTAGATGGGCGAATGGCCCCTTGCTGTAGTGCCTCATCAATATACTTGCTCATAGATTCTCGTTCCGGCTGTGACAAAGGGTAGATTATTCCGCGAGGAGGTGTAGCCCCGGATAGCAGATCAATTGCACAGTCCCAGGCCCGATGCGGTGGTAACACGGTAGCCCTCTCCTTGGAGAACACCGGCGCGTAATCCTGGTACTCTGTAGGAACAACAGTAGACACCGCACCCTGTGCATCCTCCACAGTAGACGTTTTGCAAGGTAAATTGAGGCACTCTGCCCTACATACCTCACTCCAAGCCGTGATATCGCCAGATCTCCAGGAGATGACCGGATCATGGGTAACGAGCCAGGGGTGGCCGAGGACTAGCGGCTCCCGTGGAGCGGAGATGACGAACAGAATGATGTTCTCATGGTACAGGGAGCCCACTTGTAACTTTATTTTCCCATGGGCTCACCGTCTAGCGCGTTGACTCGCAGGGGAGGTTGAATTGGGATAAGTTGAACTCCCAATTCCTCAGCGAGACCCACATCCATAAAACTGGCAGCCGCCCCGGAATCAATAAGACCTTCCAATCTGCGCACTCTCTCTCCAACAGATAAGGTAACTGGCACATACATTTGTTTAGATGTGATGTTGAAAACATGAGTCTCACTCACCGGTTTGGCAGTTCCGAGGCGATATTCTGGGGTACGGTTTGGTCGCATCGGACATTGCCGAATGAAATGACCCGACTGACCACAATACAGGCATAGTCCGTCTTGCCGACGTTGTTGTCTCACCGAACCCTGTAGGGGTGACCGTCCCAGTTGCATAGGTTCCTCCTCAGATTCTCTCCTCCGCTCTGACGATTGCGTAGGACCAGTGACCGAGGGCTCCCGGACTGTGTATACCTTGTGTTGCACTATCAGATTATCAATAGAGATGGCGATGTTGATAAACTCATGTAGCGCAGTGATATCTCCCCAACAAGCCAACTCAGTCTGTACTTCTTTGCGCAGCCCTCTTCGGAAAATGGTGAGCAAAGCAGTCTCGCTCCATCCGCTACCGGCTGCTATAGTACGGAACTCTAAAGCGTAGTCGGCTACTGTGCGACGGCCCTGCTGAAGTTCGCATAGTTGGTCTCCCACGCTACGCCCAGATACTGGGTGGTCGAACACCTCTTGGAACAGTCTCTTAAACTGAACTTCCGCATTCAACTCGGGGTCCTCAGCTGCCCAAAGCGCAGTAGCCCAATCCAGTGCTCTACCCGTTAGCAGAGAAATCATGAAATCCACCCTGCTACGGTCATCGGAAAACATAGTACGATTATACGACATATACAGGGACGTCTGGAGTAGAAACCCCTGACATTTGCCAGGTTCCCCGTCGTACCTTGTCGGTAGAGAAATCGGAGGTGCATGACGAGGACTGACCGTGCTCGGGGTGGTGCCTTCAGCCGCACCAGCGTTGAGTAGCTGCAGGAGTTCATCCATCCGTTTCTCCTGTATCTCCCATCGCCTCTGTAATTCCGCTGGATCCATGGTAAAGGCGAGGTATTCTGTAATGAATACTCAGACAGAGTGGTAAGATCCAATCGCAGAATAGCGATGCTTTATTAGAGTACAGACAAGGGAATAGCTTAATCGTAGTCGGGCGGGGCAGAGACAGGCAGAGGTACCAAGGGAGCGGGCGTAGTCGTAGTCGAGGGCACAGGCACAGGGTCAGAGTACGGTAATCACTGGGATAAACAAGCAGAGGATTAAGCAATTCGGGGAGTCAAACAACAAGGCACAGGTCGGATACACGGGTAATCAACAACTCTCTCTCTCTCTCTCTCTCTCTCTCTCTCTCTCTCTCTCTCTCTCTCTCTCTCTCTCTCTCTCTCTCTCTCTCTCTCTCTCTCTCTCTCTCTCTCTCTCTCTCTCTCTCTCTCTCTCTCTCTCTCTCTCTCTCTCTCTCTCTCTCTCTCTCTCTCTCTCTCTCTCTCTCTCTCTCGGAACAAAACGCTTAGCAAGTCACAATGGAACAATACCTCGCACCGACTGAGCTTCTGAGCACACCTTATATCCTACACTAATTACTGACAGGTGTGCTCAGAACTCAGGTGAACCAGATAGAGTCTGATGACTCCCCCTCTCTGTAGATCGGGGAAGTGTCAGACTCTGTCTAGACCCAGCCAACCCCCGATCCCTTACAAATAGGAGCGCTCGCGCCTCAGTGCGCATAGAAATAGGCTACGTGGCCTGCGCTCCACACTTTGGAGTCAGAACGTTGAATAAGCAAAAATGTATGCATGGTGTTGAAATATCATTAATAATCATTCATATTTTATATTTTATATTTAAGTGTGATTAAGACTAACGTAACAATGAATGTGGAAATGGCCTTTTACATTGTAGAACCAGTTTATTGGTTGTAATTGCCAATTGGGTAAATGTATGGTCCTGGGGGCCAAGTGTTAGACAGAATCGATTTGGTTTCTCAAGGGTAACCAGGCTGTACAGTCTTGCCCTCTACCTGTGTCCGTTCAGATTGGACAGGTTAAGCCTGATACAGAGGCTATTTCTTTTGGGCTATTACCCATGTAGATTTGGTAAATCTACTTGTATATTTTGAATGATATGGCGCTTTCACCATTGGATTACCAAGACCTGTAAATAAATCTACACTGTGAGCACGTCAACCTGCCTTGCCTTCTGCTGATTTCATGCCCCTATGACTGCTACAAGATCCTTATTTTACAATTACATAAATGTGTTGTAGACAAAATAATGAAAGAGCTGTCTGGTAGCCTCAATAAATAGACAAAGATTTGTAGTTGGACAAGTCATTGATTGCATGTATAGATTTTGTTTTTACTTGACTTGAAAACTTGTGACTCGACTCAACTTGACTTGCTCTTAGAATGCACGACTTGGACTTGACTTGAGTATTGACCCGTTCTACTTGGGACTCTACTTGAGACTCTGACCTTGTGACTTGAGACTTGCTTGTGACTCAAATAATAGTGACTTGGTCCCACCTCTGAGAAACAAGCTGTAAAATACCCAGGAAAGACGTGACTCTGATGCATATGGGAATATCATTGTTTCATTTCTTTGACATTCAGAGGCCGAGCTACAACCTTTTTTAGCAGAGGAGGCAAAAAATTGACTTTGCTTGGGAAGTAATCTAATTCTGTCACTATCAATTGATTAAGCTATTCACTTTCTGTACAATAGAAGATGTTTAAACCCAGGCAGCTTTTAGGGAAACACTTGTGACCTTTTCTCGTTGGGTTAAGCCACGGAACAAGAGGAGCCAGCAGTTAAAGCTTAAATTTTTCTGCGTCGGTAAGCCTACTCTGTCTGAGGCGTAAAGGTAGGCCTAACTTTTGAAAGTACCATGCTCAGATTCCTAATGATGTCTCAGATTTAATTATTTGCAAACAGGGTGTCACACCCTGGCTCTGGGACTCTATATGTTGAGCCAGGGTGTGTTCATTCTATGTGTTCTGTTTCTTTGTTTGGGTGTTCTAGGTTGGTTATTTCTATGTTTGCCTGTGTGACTCCCAATCAGAGGCAACGAGTGTCAGCTGTCGGCTGGTTGTCTCTGATTGGGAGCCATATTTAACTGTCTGTGTTTCACTTTGTGTTTGTGGGTTTTTGTTCCGTGTCGGTATTGTTTACCGTGGACTTCACGAGTCGTGTTTTGTTTTGGTATACTTTAACTAATTAAAGTCATGTTTGTTTCACACGCTGCGCCTTGGTCTACTTCTCTCCCTGACGATCGTGACAGAAAAACCAACCATACCAAGACCAAGCAGCGTGTCCAGGAGCAGGCAGCCTGGTCATGGGAGGAAGCGCCAGGAAAGGAGATGGAGAGGCTGGCGATGGCCCAGGTGGGCAAATCGTGGTCCTGGGAGGACATGCTCGGGGGCAAGGGACCTTGGGGGAGAATTAAGGCCCTGGCGAGAGAGGAGCAGCGGCGTCAGCAGTGCCATCGTCGGAAGGACGAGAGACACCCCCAAGAATTTTTTAGGGGGGGGCACACGGCATGGGCGACTGGGCAGCAGGAGGCTGCCACAGGGCGAATTGGGAGATTAGGAGAGGAGGCCACCGGGTTTTGGGGGCCAGAAGGCAGGTTGGCGGAGCCTGGATGGAGAGCAGAGCCAACTCCCCGTACTCAGGCATGGCAGCATGAGACTGGGCAGGTTCCGCGGTATGCGGAGCTGCGCACTGTGCCACGAGTGGTCCGGCATAGTCCGGTACGTCCTGTGCGAGCACCCCGCACGTGTTGTGCGAAGGTGGGCATGCAGCCAGGACGGAGTGTGCCGGCTCAGCGCTCGTGGCCTCCAGTGCCTCTCCTCGGTCCCGGATATCCTGCGCCAGTGTCACGTGCTGTTATGCCAGTACGGGTACACAGCCCTGTACGTCCTGTGCTGATGCCTCACACAGAGTGTGTGAAGGTAGGCATTCAGCCAGGACGGGTTGTGGCAGCTCTTCACTCCAGGTCTCCTATCCGTCTCCATAGCCCAGTCCGGCCTGTTCCTGCTCCACGCACCAAGCCTAGGGTGTGCGTCGCCAGCCCAGCCCAGCCTGTCCCTGCTCCACGCACCAAGCCTACGGTGTGCGTCGACAGCCCAGCCCAGTCTGTCCCTGCTCCACGCACCAAGCCTAAAATGTGCGTCGACAGCCCAGCCCGGCCTGTCCCTGCTCCACGCACCAAGCCTACGGTGTGCGCCGCCAGCCCTGTCCGGCCTGTTCCTGCTCCACGCATCAAGCCTACGGTGTGCGTCGACAGCCCAGCCCGGCCTGTCCCTGCGCCACGCACCAAGCCTACGGTGTGCGTCGCCAGCCCTGTCCGGCCTGTCCCTGCTCCACGCACCAAGCCTACGGTGTGCGTCGACAGCCCAGCCCAGTCTGTCCCTGCTCCACGCACCAAGCCTACGGTGTGCGTCGACAGCCCAGCCCGGCCTGTCCCTGCTCCACGCACCAAGCCTACGGTGTGCGTCGCCAGCCCTGTCCGGCCTGTTCCTGCTCCACGCACCAAGCCTACGGTGTGCGTCGACAGCCCAGCCCGGCCTGTCCCTGCTCCACGCACCAAGCCTACGGTGTGCGTCGCCAGCCCTGTCCGGCCTGTCCCTGCTCCACGCACCAAGCCTACGGTGTGCGTCGCCAGCCCAGCCCGGCCTGTCCCTGCTCCACGCACCAAGCCTACGGTGTGCGTCGTCAGCCTGGTCCAGCCCGTTCCTGCCACTCGCACCAAGCCAGGGGTGCGAGTCGTCAGCCTGGTTCAGCCCGTTCCTGCTACTCGCACCAAGCCCGGGGTACGAGTCGTCAGCCTGGTAAGGCCCGTCGCTGCTCCACGCACCAAGCCTAGGGTGCGAGTCGTCAGTCCGGCACAACCCGTGCCTGGGTCATCGGTGCCAATTCAGGTACCGCTCAACTGCCCACTTAAGGAGCTGAAGCCTACCGCCCCTGCTACGTCCAGTCCAGCTCCAGCCAGCGGGGCCAGACCGGACCAGGGGCGCTATGGGGGGTTTGTTGGAGGGTGGTGGGCAAGGCCGGAGCCAGAACCGCCGCCGAGGAGGTATGCCCACCCAGCCCTCCCCTGTTTTGCTCGTATTTAGGCGCGGTCGCAGTCCTCCAGTGCCTCTCCTCGGTCCCGGATATCCTGCGCCAGTGTCACGTGCTGTTATGCCAGTACGGGTACACAGCCCTGTACGTCCTGTGCTGATGCCTCACACAGAGTGTGACTCCCAATCAGAGGCAACGAGTGTCAGCTGTCGGCTGGTTGTCTCTGATTGGGAGCCATATTTAACTGTCTGTGTTTCACTTTGTGTTTGTGGGTTTTTGTTCCGTGTCGGTATTGTTTACCGTGGACTTCACGAGTCGTGTTTTGTTTTGGTATACTTTAACTAATTAAAGTCATGTTTGTTTCACACGCTGCGCCTTGGTCTACTTCTCTCCCTGACGATCGTGACACAGGGACAGTTTTGTTGCAAACAAGACACACTAATTTGGCATTGGAGAAATATGATGAGATTAACACATAGGCCTATCTCTCTGTCCATTCTTAGCCTGTAATTTTGGTAATTTGTGTTGGATTAAAAAGATTCTGCTAATATGTAAAATGGCGTAGAATTGCATGAATGGTTTATAAATGGCAATTTTTTCTCAGACCTGCAAATACGATGATAGATTCATGCAATGCTTTTACTATAATGGAAATCTTTCCACCCATATTCTTGCCCACGGTGGTCTGCAAACCCACAACCTCCTGGTCCGCAGCCCTGTGCGCTATCAAAATTCCTGCGTTGCCATGTAACGCTTACAGGACAAAGAACAGTTTCTAATGCTGCATATCTAAGGCTCTGGTCTGTCCAAGAAGTGAGGGTAAATGGTAGATGTGTTCTCTGCTATCCACTTTGTTTTAATTATTATTTTGGCTATAGGGGAGGGTCACTTATTTTTCAAGCGTTGAGGGAGGGTTTAGGTAAAATATATTTTGCTGAAGGGAGGGCCATACATTTAAATTTCAGAGGTGTCCGATTTTCTCCATGTAACCCTTATTATAAATAACGTTCACTCCCTAAGCAACTTTGAGCGTGATATGATTGTCGGTGCCAGGCACGTCGGATTAAGTATCTCAGAAATGGCCACCCTCCTGGGCTTCTCACGCACGACAGTGTCTACGGTTTACTGAAAAAACATCCAGTCAGCAGCAGACCTGTGGGCGAAAATAGTTTGTGATGAGAGAGGTCGAAGGAGAATGGCAAGAATCATGTAAGGTAACAGGTGGGCCACAAACAGACAAATAATGGTGCATTACAACAGGGGTGTGCAGAATAGCATCTCGGAACGCACAACTCATTGATCCTTTTCACAAATGGGCTATTGCAGCAGACGACCACACCGGGTTCCACTCCTATCAGCTAAAAACAAGTCGAAGCGACTCCAGTGGGAACGCGATATCAGAACTCAGGATAAGACTCAGATGCAGACAGCTAGAATCACAGATGTTTATTGACCAAACAGGGGGCAGGCAAAAGACAGGTCAAGGGCAGGCAGAGGTCCATAATCCAGGGCAGAGTCAGTAAGGTACAGAACGGCAGGCAGGCTTGGGATCAGGGCAGGCAGAGGTTCGTAATCGAGTCAGAGTCAGGCAGGTACAGAACGGCAGGCAGGCTCGGGGTCAGGGCAGGCAGAATGGTCAGAACCGGGGAAACTAGGCAACAGAAACTTGAGAAAACAGGAAGATGGGAAAGCACGCTGGTAAGACCTGACAAGACAAGACGAACTGGCAACAGACAAACAGAGAACACAGGTATAAATGCACAGGGGATAATGGGGAAGATGGGCGACACCTGGAGGGGGGTGGAGACAAGCACAAAGACAGGTGAAACCGATAAGGGTGTGACACACGATCACCAACACTGGACAATTGAGGAGTGGAAAAACATTGCCTGGTCCGACGAATCCCAGTTCCTGTTGCATCATGCTGATAGCAGAGTCAAGATTTGGCGTAAGCAGCATGAGTCCATGGACACATCCTGCTTGGTGTTAACGGTACCGGCTGGTGCCGGTGGTGTACTGGTGTGGGGAATGTTTTCCTGTCACATGTTAGGTCCCTTGATACCAATTGAGCAATGATTGAACGCCATGCCCTGAAGAATTCAGGCTGTTCTGGAGGCAAAGGGTCTGACCCGGTACTAGATGGGTGTACCTAATAAGTATATATGTGACTCGTTTCAGGAAACTAGGTGTATGTCGCACGTCACTACTTCACAGGAGAGCCATTGGAACGTAAACCTTTTTAAAAAATCGAAATGTGTTTTTTGGCAGAAATGTGAACTTTCATGTGCCTTAATAACAAACGTGTATGCCATGTGTAAATACAAATAACATTTTTACGAGCCTAGTTGGTTTAGCCACAGAAAAATATATTACCGCTAGCCATGATTGGCTGAGATAATGAGAGGGCTGGACATGATGAGAGATGAGTTCGGATTGGTCTGCCATGTAGCCTGCTTCTGTCTATTTGAGCTGGTCAGTATGTGTAGGTAATCCTGTCTAATTCTGCTTTTTTTTTTTTTTTGCGTAGTAGAACTGCATAAGTGTTGCTCTCCACTTTCTGGAACACCGAGTTTTGAAATCAGTGGAATTAGAGTATGATAGCTAAGGAGATGGAGAAAACACCTGTCTCCAGATTACATCTTCAAACTAAAGGAACCGTGGCATACGTGACAGAGAGGGAGAAGCATCCATCCATGTATACGGGTAAGATAGTCTAGCTAGCTACATTTTCAGATATTACACGTTTCTAATTTTGTCAGAAAGTTGTTTTCATTTCAAGTTAAAGTGTACTGTTAGCTAGCTAACTAACGTTAGCTGGCGGCTTGCTAGCTAACATTACGTCTATGATCTGTGTAATAATATTATTTGTATCTCAGAGCCATTTGCTTTGCTAGTTATAGCCTAATGTTAGCTAGCTAACATTGAACCTGGTTGGTTAGCTACCTGCAGATTCATGCAGGGTAGTAACATCATGAATTGGGATTATGGTTAATTGTTTAGCTAGCTTCATGTCTTCACAAAAAGATCCACTGTGCAAGTATCCATTTCAATAGAATGTTCATGTCACTGTGACAGCTGTTGATAGACGTAGCTGGTAAATTCGATCTGGCTATCTACTCCGATTTCAGAGCACTCTCGTCTGAGTGTGCCAGAGCGCAGAACAGCCTAACCAGCTCTGCTAGGGCGAGTAAAATGGTCAGAGTGAGCTGCTCTCTCATTTGTGTCTGGAAGTAGCTAGCAAGCTAGCCAAGGTTAGCCAGTTAGCTTGGGTGCTTGACTGCTGTTGGTAGGACAGAACGCTTGGATCAACCCTTAAAGAGATGGGTGGGGCTAAAACTTAAGAGGGATGCTGAATGGGTGTAGAAAAATAAGATCTCTCTTGTAGGTGTACCAAAACATTCAAAGGCCATTTTCTCAAAAGTGAGGTTACAAGTTTATGAACTTTCAAAGCAGTATTACTTTCCCTTTGTTCCTCAACTGTAGTGTATGTTATACCATTTTGTAGCTCTGAGTCTCTACTTTTATCCAATGTAAAAAACACAATTTCAAATGTTGATACATAAGACCGAATCGAGACGGTCGGTCACATATTTCAAATTTGGTTAATATTAAGAAAAATATTTGTGAAAACAAAGTTGATTGTCCCTTCTTTCACGAATCCTTGATCATGTGTTATAATTTGGGCTATTCTTGAGAGTAATATCTATTGGCTGTAATGTGTTGTGCACTTTGTATTAATAAGTCCAACTTTTTTCCCATTCTGTCTGGTGTTCAATTACAAGTCATTTTACAGATAAGTCCTTTTAACACCTCACTTACAACAGTCATGCTTGGCTTCAGCATGCTATCTGGTATGAGAGAGAAATGAGTGTGCATGTATTGGCCAGGGCTGTAGGCGACATAGAGATGATGGGTGGAGACTAACATACAGCTACAGCACTATTTAGAGATGGAGCGTATTCCCTGAAGCAAAACCTGCTGCAGCACTGCTCCATTCCTCTCGGTCTTCCACCAGCAGACCTTAGTTGGTAGGCTTTCTGTTCCAGGCTGCAGCAGACAGGCAGGCAGAAGCTACATGTCTTTCCATGCTTTCAGAGGGGAGTGTGTGTGAGCTGGAGGGCACTGATCCTCTCCCCTCTGACACAGACTCTGTCACTCGCTGATAAAGCAACCAGTTTCACACACACACACACAAACACACACACACACACACACACACACACACACACACACACACACACACACAATACAATGGATTCGTTAAGTTTTCAGACCCCTTGACTAATTCCACATTTTGTTACGTTACAGCCTTATTCTAAAATGGATTGAATTGTTTTTTTTGCCCCTCATCAATCTACACACAATACCCCATAACAACAAAGCAAAAACAGTTTTTTTGAAATTTTTGCTAATTTATATTTTGTAAAACCACTGAAATATCACATTTACATAAGTATTCAGACCCTTTACTCAGTACTTCTTGAAGCACCTTTGGCAGCGATTTCAGCCTAGAGTATTCTTGGGTATGATGCTACAAGCTTGGCACACCTGTATTTGGGGAGTTTCTCCCATTCTTCTCTGCAGATCCTCTCAAGCGCTGTCAGGTTGGATGGGGAGCGTCAATGCACAGCTATTTTCAGGTCTCTCCAGAGATATTCGATCCGGTTCAAGTCTGGGCTCTGGCTGGGCCACTCAAGGACATTCAGAGACTTGTCCCGAAGCCATTCCTGCGTTGTCTTGGCTGTGTGCTTAGGGTCGTATACCTGTTGGAATGTGAACCTTCGCCCCAGTCTGAGGTCCTGAGCGCTCTGAGAAGGTTTTCATCAAGGATCTCTCTGTACTTTGCTCTGTTCATCTTTCCCTCGATCCTGACTAGTCTCCCAGTCCCTGCCGCTGAAAAACAAACCCCACAGCATGATGCTGCCACCACCATGCTTCACCGTAGGGATGGTGCCAGGTTTACTCCAGACATGACGCTTGGCATTCAGGCCAAAGAGTTCAATCTTGGTTTCATCAGACCAGAGAATCTTGTTTCTCATGGTCTGAGAGTCCTTTAGTTGCCTTTTGGCAAACTCCAAGCGGGCTGTCATGTGCCTTTTACTGAGGAATGGCTTCTGTCTGGTCACTCTACCATAAAGCCCTAATTGGTGGAGTGCTGCAAAGATGGTTGTCCTTCTGGAAGGTTATCCCATCTCCAAAGAGGAACTCTGTAGCTCTGTCAAAGTGACCATCGGGTTCATGGTCACCTCCCTGACCAAGGCCCTTCTCCCCCAATTGCTCTAGGAAGAGTCTTGGTGGTTCCACATTTCTTCCATTTAAGAATGACGGAGGCCACTGTGTTCTTGGGGACCTTCAAGGCTGCATATATGTTTTGGTACCCTTCCCCAGACCTGTGCCTCGACACAATCCTGTCTCGGCGCTCTACGGACAATTCCTTCGACCTCATGGCTTGGTTTTTGCTCTGACATGCACTGTCAACTGTGGGACCTTGTATAGAAAGGTGTGTTTTTTTCCAAATCATGTCCAATCAATTGAATTTACCACAGGTGGACTCCAGTCAAGTTGTAGAAACAGCTCAAGGATGATCAATGGAAACAGGATGCACCTGAGCTCAATTTCGAGTCTCATAACAAATCAAATCAAATATGCCACATGCGCCGAATACAACAGTGAAATGCTTACTTGCAAGCCCTAAACCAACAATGCAGTTTTAAGGGGGAAAAATAAAGAAAATAAATTAATAAGTAAAAAAATAAATAATAATAATAATACTAATTAAAGAGCAGCAGTAAAATAAAATAACAGTAGGGAGGCTATATACAGGGGGTACCGGTACAGAGTCAATATGCGGTGGCACCGGTTAGTCGAGGTAATTGAGGTAATATGTACATGTGGGTAGAGTTAAAGTGACTATGTATAGATAATAAATAGAGTAGCAGCAGCGTAAAAGAGGGGGTGGGGTGGGGGGGACAATGCAAATAGTCCAGGTAGCCATGATTAGCTGTTCAGGAGTCTCATGGCTTGGGGGTAGAAAGTGTTAAGAAGCGTTTTGGACCTAGACATGGCGCTCCGGTACCGCTTGCCGTGCGGTAGCAGAGAGAACAGTCTTTGACTAAGGTGGCTGGAGTCTTTGGCAATTTTTAGGGCCTTCCTATGACACCGCCTGGTATAGAGGTCCTGGATGGCAGGAAACTTGGCCCCAGTGATGTACTGGGCCGTACACACTACCCTCTGTAGTGCCTTGCGGTCGGAGGCCGAGCAGTTGCCATACCAGACGGTGATACAACCAGTCAGGATGCTGTCAATGGTGCAGCTGTATAACTTTTTGAGGATCTGAGGACCCATGCCAAATCTTTTCAGTCTCATGAGGGGGAATAGGCTTTCTCGTGGCTCTTCACGACTGTCTTGGTGTGTTTGGACCATGATAGTTTGTTGGTGATGTGGACACCAAGGAACTTGAAGCTCTCAACCTGTTCCACTTGTTACAGTTGTTACAGTTGTTGGTTAGCTAGCTAGCGAATTCTTTGCCATATTAGCATAGACATGATATCAGTCAAAACACCTCAAAACAAGACATTGTATCAAGAACCAGATAAAACAAGGCAACAGTAAACATGTCGTCCCCCACGAATGATACAGCGCCTTCCCTTTTTGGCAATTGACTAACACATTTCGTGTGACTAACAAATTTCAGTTAATTTCTATAGGTTGTTATCAATAAAATGTCACAATACGGTGCAAAGCGTTCAATTTGGCTGCTGGGGGGCAAGGAGACCCCGAGCTCCGCTAAAACCATTGACAACTATGTGCCGTTTCAAGGGATTGTTAAATAAATGTCATAACTATTTGGTTTTAATATCATCGCCTCTTGAAGAGCATAGTCAGAACTATACATTTCCGATTATTCCACATTTAGCTCTATCATCAGAGTTATACAGTAAGTAACTGCATGCTTTTCATGATCAGGAAACATCAATTGATCTTGTATTTTCAGAGATGTGAGAGTAGCCTATCCATTTGGCATGTAGCTAGCTAGCTAAGCAAACAACATATGTAATTTAGCTTGCTTCATCAGAGATTAGGCTTTTGGAAAAAGCTTTACATCGCAAGTCCTAGTCCTGGTAAAGTTGTCAGTCGGACTAACGTTACTGTAATCACCACTATAGATGGCAAGCAAATCAAACAATATTTGAATATAGCTAGCCATATAGTTAGCTTGTTAACTAGCCATATTGACATGATCTGTTATTAGCTTGCTAGCCAATTTGAAGTGTATCCTATCATGTCTGTCAGCAGCAATCAAGATTAAACACCCCTAAAAGCAAGATTTAAAAGGGGATAATGTTAGCTAATTTTGCTAGGCAGGCCTACATTGGTTGGAGAAAAAAGTACATTAGGTCTAATTACTGATATGTTTAGCCAACTGTACAAAGTTTCTACCAGTAGCTTGCAAAGTAAACATTATCAGTTAACAGTATATCGGCAAATGCACCTTCCTGCTGCTTTACAGGCAGAGCCCACAAAGGATGGGAAATTAACCTAACCCATTCATACTTGTCAGGTATAGTTCACTTTTATTGGGTGGTCCTCTGTAGCTCAATTGGTAGAGCATGGCGCTTGTAACGCCAGGGTAGTGGGTTCGATCCCCGGGACCACCCATACGTAAAAATGTATGCACACATGACTGTAAGTCGCTTTGGATAAAAGTGTCTGCTAAATGGCATATTATTTTTATTATTATTAAATATCCAATTAATGGTGGCCAATATTGAGAGATATCGTGAGGCTACCCTACATATCTGAAATTACGTTATCAATTGATGTCTACTTGCTGTATAACTCTGATGATAGAGCTAAATGTGCACAATTGTTTTGCATGGAATAATCAGGAAATGTAGGTCTGACTATGCTCTTCAAGAGGTGATGATATTACAGCCAAATAGTTAACATTTATTTAACAATCCCTTGAAAATGGCACGCAGTTGTCAATGGATTTAGCAGACCTGTGGGTCTCCTTGCCCCCCACCAGGCAAATCGAAACGCTCTACACTTATTGTGATGTTTTATTGAAAACAACCTACAGTATAATGAAACAACTTTTTTTTTTTTTTTACTATACAAATAAAGTTCCCCTACCGAACAAGGATTGTCCTGACATTCAAGAATCCCTGGCCCTGAAAAAAAACTTTTAGCAGTCTGAGCATCTGGTGTGTCAGAGCTGGCGTAGGGGTGGTGTGGAAATCAGATGCAGGATGCAGAAGTAGTCCAAAAATACTTTAATAAAGTCCACAGAATGAACGGCTACAAACAGAGCCGGAGGCACAAGAAAAATAACGCACTCAGCGTAATACACCAAACACGCACAATAGTGCGGACTCTCTACAGCAATAGAGCACAAACTAGACATGGAAACACCTGCTGACAAATGAACAACTACACACAACCACAAGACAGAAACAACGAGAACTTAAAGGACACATAATCAAGACAAAATGAGAAACAGGTGTACCAAAACAGACCAAACCAAACGAACACAGAAACAACGAACGGTGGCAGCTAGTACTCCGGGGACGACGACCACCGAAGCCTGCCCGAACAAGGAGAAGGAGCAGCCTCGGCAGAAACCGTGACATGGTGATTTTAAACACTTTGCTAGAATGACATTACACAGGCCACAGGCTCCGATCCCACTATCCAGCAATGGAAACATGTCACCCGCCGTAAGCCTAATGGAAGGCAGCAGTCAATGGTGAATGGACTTCTTTGGCTTTTGATGTAGAAAATTGTCTTTGTCCTCAGTCGAACACAAAGTACTTTCAGAGTTTTTGTAGTATTAAGATAGACGTTATTACACAGACAATAGAGCCGAGGTGGTAACTGTGGGGATTTGGTACTACTGTTAATTATTTTAAGGGAGACGAAGTGCATATTAGACCGTTTTCTTTCTTTCATTTTTAGTTTTTTGATTTGAAAACAGATCTGGCGAGTTTAATCAAACTGATTATATTTTCCCTTGCGACATAATGAAATTCCTTTACTACATCACATTAGCTCCGCAATGATAAGTAGTTTGATGGAAACCCTAAATTGGCTTTGTACTATGTTATAAGTTACGTCGATAATTTCCAGGTCTTATGGGCAGTTTTTTCCTTACATGTTGTACCCGGAAGGAGAAAATCCCATAAGCCTTTATAGTTACATCGTTAGGGTAAGTCAATTCCCCATGTTTTCCAAAAAGTGGACATACGCCAATCAGTTTCTGAGACTATTGCCCAGACTTTGTAGACAGTCATATAATGCTTAACCTTATCTCTATCAAATGATCCATAAACGGCATCAACTCAGAAAATGTTTATTTATTGTTTCCCACCCCTGACGTACGTCTACGTTTGGGTGTGCAAGTTAGTATATGAATATTATTCAAATTATTACTTTATCAAATCTCTAGTAATCGATTACACACACATAAAATTCATCATATTTTCATATATTCACAGAATCCATATAGGACGTTAGAAATCCTTAGGTACTCACATCAACCAATCCATTCGTGTTTTTAACGATTCTCCATCGCCAAAAATCAGCTTCTTCAAACATACTCCCAGCGGAACCAAAAACAACAACTTTAGTTTCCCGGACACTGCCCGGCCTGTCATGGGATCCTCAACGGTTCTCTAACCTCCTGAAAACCCCGGCAAAGTCTCCCAGAAAATATAGACTTGCCGCTACTTTCCAAAATAACATCTCGTGCTCAATACCACCCCATGATATTCTATGATGGGCAGTGATGTACGGAACTCCAAGATAACGTCATATCAAAGCTTATTATCCAAATCTCAAAAATCTTATTATACATATTTCTATATGTTATTATCCAAATTTCAGATTAAAATTCATTTCTACATTCACACAACTCTCATATCACATTTACACAATGCTATGAATATTTTCTTTTATAAAGGGGCCCAAATTTGGAATGTAAAATCTATCACATTAACATTTTACTTTCACCAATTTTACCATAATTCTAAATCACCTCTAAGGTTTCCAAATTTGGGAAACCTGCAGGGATCGGTCCCACCGAGATATAATGGCCGGACCACACCCTCAAAGACTGGCCGAAATACAATGTCTAGACGTCACACAAACACACCGGTACACGTCACCTGTTCCTCGAACAGGATTTCTCACAACCCTCCTGGTAACGTGAATTTTCCCACACTCAGTATGTCAATGAACATTCACGCACCATTTATTATTCTCCTCCTAATGCGAGATTGGGTGCGTCCTCGCTGCCAGGTTGCACTTAAGCAACGATCCAGGAGAGGTGCGTTCCCCCTCCCCACCGGAGACAGAAGCTTCAAGTGACCTGCAAATACAGCCCCCCTCCTGATTCACTTCCTCAACACAGAAAAGGCTACATTCACGGGATTTCTTTTTATTTTCTGATCATCCACACAGACTGAGCAGAACTACTTTACCTAGTGCTTTCTCTATGTACTGCTGCCCTTGAGGCTATTCCTAACTTTTCCCATTTTTTTGTTCAGACACCAAAGGGGTATCCATGGTTTCTTCTCTCTATAGTTCTATTCTATTCTGCCCATTCAGTCCCTTTAGTATATTATACACTAAAGGCGGTATCCGCAGAATTTAACCTGTCCGTGCAGTCCTCTGGAGCTCTATCCTTAGCTCTCCAAAGCGGTATCCACAGGCACCTGTCTGTGCAGTCCTCTAGTGCTATATGTTCTCAATATTTGTTTTCTCTGTAGCTCAATTGGTAGAGCATGGCGCTTGTAACGCCAGGCTAGTGGGTTTGATCCCCGGGACAACCCATACGTTTAAAAAAATGTATGCACACATGACTGTAAGTCGCTTTGGATAAAAGCATCTGCTAAATGGCATAAATAATAATAATACTTTTTAAAAATACACCCAGAGTGGTATCCATAGGATTTTAGACTTCTATACAACGCCTGCCCGTGCAGTCCTCTAGTGATACACTTCCTCAATACACTAGAGCGGTATCCAAAGGACTTTAGATTTATATACAACGCCTGCCCGTGCAGTCCTCTAACGATACACTTCCTCAACATGCTAGAGTGGTATCGACAGGACTTTAGACTTATATACAATGATATCATATATGCAGGCTTATTTCTAATTCCAACAAAAACTGTCTACTCTTTCTAAATTTAGCCCTTAATACTGGAGAGACCCCCCGGTACCTGACCTTTCAGAATGAGCTGATCAAATCACACAAATTTCTATGCTAAAGGAAAGAACTCTGCTTACCTCTGTTACAGTGGCCACTGTTTTATTGTGTGATTCGTTCAGCCTCCTCCAGATGGCGCAGTACCCCTTCTGATCCCTTTTTCCAGTCCCATCGTGGTCGCCAATTATGATGTAGAAAAAAAAATATTTGTCCTCATTCGAACACAAAGTACTTTCAGAGTTTTTGTAGAATTAAGATAGACTTTATTACACAGATAATAGAGCCGAGGTGGTCTGCAGAGCATCTCACTTTCCAACACTTGGCTCTCAGTTTATATACAGTTTCATCCTTACTCATTTTACATACATTTTAGCTTAATCCCTCCGTCTTTGGTTCCTCCATCACCGTCTCTAGTTTTCACCTCTTGACCGCTCCGCCCACTTCCTTATTTTATAACAATGGCGAAATCTGACTTCTCCTCCTTCTATATTCCGTTTCTGGAAACAATAGTGGCGGGACCAAGCCCTGTCATGTAAAAAATAACAAAGCCATTCCCTGGCTCTGCTCTGTTTATTCTTAAACATATCAATCGATACTTAAACATGGTTTAAATATGGCAGGTCCATTTTCTGAGCCATAATCAATTCTCAACCATATACAGTTCTCATACATAGTGTATATTTCCCACACATAGCAGGCCCATTCCCAGGCCCCTTCCCAGGTCCATCTCCTGGCTCTGTTCCAGGCCTCTTCCTTCTGTACCACTCTGTATCACTTAGTCTTACTGCTTGTCATTGTGATTAACTATGTTTAACTTTACAGTCTAAAAATATGTAACTATGTTTAACGTATAGTTTAACTTATAGTCTACTGAAAAATATGTTTAACTTATAGTCTGAACTATGTTTAACCCCTGGCTCCATTCCAGGAATGTGCCTAAGGAGGGTGGCAAAGGGCAACAGTCTGGTTTCAGTCACTGATAAGGTAGGACAGCCATGGATTAGGGAGGAGCGAGTAATTTGACCAGAAATCAGGTCAGATGAAGAGAGAAGAAACAGTCCTATTTCACACACACATACTTCCATGCTCACAAAGGTTCTAGCATCAAGCAGGGCCACGACTACACCAGTGAGAGGAACCAATTAAGTTCCTGCCTAGCAACAGAGATGTAACTACAGTTGAAGTCGGAACATTACATACACCTTAGCAAAATACATTTAAACTCTGTTTTTCGCAATTCCTGACATTTAATCCTAGTAGAAATTCCCTATCCTAGGTCAGTTAGGATAACCAATTTATTTTAAGAATGTGAAATGTCAGAATAATAGTAGAGAGAATGATTTATTTCAGCTTTTTTTTCTTTCATCACATTCCCAGTGGTTCAGAAGATTACATACACTCAATTAGTATTTGGTAGCATTGCCTTTAAATTGTTTAACTTTGGTCAAACGTTTCGGGTAGCCTTCCACAAGCTTCCCACAATAAGTTGGGTGAATTTTGGCCCATTTCTCCTGACAGAGCTGGAGTAACTGAGTCAGGTGTGTAGGCCTCCTTGCTCGCACACGCTTTTTCAGTTCTGCCCACAAATGTTCTATAGGATTGAGGTCAGGGCATTGTGATGGCCACTCCAATACTTTGACTTTGTTGTCCTTAAGCCATTTTGCCACAACTTTGGAGGTATGCTTGGGGTCATTGTCCATTTGGAAGACCCATTTGCGACCAAGCTTTAACTTCCTGACTGATGTCTTGAGATGTTGCTTCAATATATCCACATAATTTTCCTTCCTCATGATGCCATCTATTTTGTGAAGTGCACCAGTCCCTCCTGCAGCAAAGCACCCCCACAGCATGATGCTGCCACCCCCGTGCTTCACGGTTGGGATGGTGTTCTTCGGCTTGCAAGCATTTCCCATTTTCCTCCAAACATAACGATGGTCATTATGGCCAAGCAGTTCTATTTTTGTTTCATCAGACCAGAGGACATATCCCCAAAAAGTATGATCTTTGTCCGCATGTGCAGTTGCAAACCATAGTCTGGCTTTTTTATGGCGGTTTTGGAGCAGTGGCTTCTTCCTTGCTGAGCAGCCTTTCAGGTTATGTCGATATAGCACTAATTTTACTGTAGATACTTGTGTACCTGTTTCCTCCAGCATCTTCACAAGATCCTTTGCTGTTGTTCTGGGATTAATTTTCACTTTTCGCACTAAAGTACGTTAATCTCTAGGAGACAGAGCGGTATGATGGCTGCGTGGTCCCATGGTGTTTATACTTGCGTACTATTGCTTGTACAGATGAACGTGGTACCTTCAGGCGTTTGGAAATTGCTCCTAAGGATGAACCAGACTTGTGGAGGTCTACATTTTTCCCCCCGAGGTCTTGGCTGATTTATTTTTATTTTCCCATGATGTCAAGCAAAGAGGCACTGAGTTTGAATGTAGGCCTTGAAATAAATCCACTGGTACACCTCCAATTGACTCAAATGATGTCAATTAGCCTATCAGAAGCTTCTAAAGCCATGACATCATTTTCTGGAATTTCCCAAGCTGTTTAAAGGCACAGTCAACTTAGTGTATGTAAACTTCTGACCCACTGGAATTGTGATACAGTGAATTATAAGTGAAATAATCTGTCTGTAAACAATTGTTGGAAAAATTACTTGTGTCATGCACAAAGTAGATGTCCTAACCGACATGCCAAAACTATAGTTTGTTAATAAGAAATGTGTGGAGTGGTTGAAAAACAAGTTTTAATGACTCCAACCTAAGTGTATGTAAACTTCCGACTTCAACTGTATGTTTAACCCTGGCTCTGTGCTTGTCATGTTGTGATTAACTATGTTTAACTTATAGTCTACTGTGTCTGCAGAGATTTAACTATATTCTACAGAAAAATCGCCAATACATTGGGAAGCCCAATTTAGACATCAAACAGCTTTGCCCCCCTGGCCTCGTAGGTTGCCGCGCTATCGTCCTCTACTCTCCCCAACCCAGGGGATCCTACCTTCGGTTCAGATCTCCTGAGCTCCCCCCCTCATCAGACTGTAAGGGTGTCTGAGACTCTGGCCCCTTCATCAGCCACAATGGATTCTACAGATGGCTCCGGTCCATCGGGCCCCACCTCCCATCGATCCTCGATAGGTCTCCTAAAACAGGGTTTCCCAAAGTTGGTCATATTTACGTCATAGTCAACATAGGTACTAGAACTAATTCATCAGTAAACCCGCTACAATCATGAAGTACAGTGTACAATCAGCAGCAAGCAGTTTAGCAGTTACACCGATGGGCCCCGGTGGCAATACATTTTTTAAACCAAAAGTTTACCTTGACTTGGAAGAGTTCCAGTGTTGGATAGCCATAGCCAGCTAGGTAACATAGCATCCCTGTCTGAGCCGGGTGTTTGAGAAGGCTAAACTATCTAGCTTCATTCGCTAGCTAAGTAGGTGAAAGTAAAAAATAAATACATAATTATAGCTAGTTCTCTCTCTCTCTTGCTTCTCCTTCATTTTTGAATAAATTAATTTGTTCAAAACTGTTCAACTATTGTCTTTCTCTCTCTTTGAGTCAACTACTCACCACATTTTATGCACTGCAGTGCTAGCTAGATGTAGATTATGCTTTCAGTACTGGATTCATTCTCTGATTCTTTGATTGGGTGGACAACATGTCAGTTCAAGCTACAAGAGCACTGATAGGTTGGAGGACATCATCCAGAAGTTGACATAATTACTGTGTAAGTCTATGGAAGGGGGTGAGAACCACAAGCCTCCTAGGGTTTGTATTGAAGTCAATGTACCCAGACGAGGACGGAAGCTAGCCGTCCTCCAGCTACACCATGGTAATACCCTGCAGAGTGCTGTTGAGGCTACTGTAGACCTTCATTGCAAAACAGTGTTTTAATCAATTATTTGGTGAAGTTAATATATTTAGTAGTTTTATCTACAAAATGATAACTTTTTTAATGTTTCACTATTTAAACAAAAATTAAATTCACTGAGGAGGATGGTCCTCCCCTTCCTCCTCTGAGGAGCCTCCACTTCTTGATTACTCAAATTTCTCTCGACCAGTGCACCTACGTTGTAAACTTTCATTCACAGGCTAGGTTGTAGTAACCTCATGATGGGTATAGGGAAAATTTGAGTATCATGTTGTAGCCTGAACCTATCGATGTTACATTGAGCTATGTGAATGGAATATGAATGACAGTCATCCAATATGCTGTAATAGAAACAAGGCCATGCACATAAACAAATTAATCGTCCTCCCTCATCTTAAACGTCCTCCCTTACCTGTGTGTCTATGTATGCTGATGACTCAACATTATACACGTCAGCTATCACAGCAAGTGAAATTACTGCAACACTTAACAAAGAGCTGCAGTCAGTTTTAGAATAGGTGGCAATAAATAAGCTAGCATTGTATTTAGGATAAATCATACACTAAACCCTAAACCATAACTAAATATTGTAATGAATAATGTGGAAATGTAGCAAGTTGAGGAGACTAAACTGCTTAGTGTAACCCTGGATTGTAAACTGTCATGGTCAAAACATATTGATGCAATGGTAGCGAAGATTTGGAGAGGTCTGTCCGTAGTAAAGCGCTGCTCTGTTTTCTTGACATCACTATCAACAAAACAAGTCCTACAGGCCCTAGTTTTGTCGCACCTGGACTACTGTCCAGTCATATGGTCAAGTGCCACAAAGAGGACATAGGTAAATTACAGTTGGCCCAGAACAGAGCAGCACAGCTCGCCCTTAAATGTACACTGAGAGCTAACATCAATAACATGCAGGTCAATCTCTCCTGGCTGAAAGTGGAGGAGAGATTGACTGCATCACAACTTGTCTTTGTAAGAGGTATTGATATGTTGAAAGCGCTGAGCTGTCTGTTTAAATGACAAGCACAGAGACTCAACACCCATGCATACCCCACAAGTCATGCCACCAGAGGTCTCTTCACAGACCCCAAGTCCAAAGCAGACTATGGGAATCACACAGTACTATATAGAGCCATGACTTCATGGAACTCTATTCCACATCAAGTAACTCATGCAAGAAGTAAAATCAGATTGAAAAAAACATATAAAACAACACCTAATGGAACAGCGCGGACTGTGAAGAGACACACACACACACAGGCACACGCATGCTAACACACACACACTCCACAGACACATACATTGCAATATTGTTGTATTGCTGTATTATATATTTTGTATTGTAGATATGTTGTGGTAGAGTAGTGTGTAATAATGTGTTGTGTGATTTACTGTTTTATTTTGTATGTAATTGCCTTAATCTTGTTTGGAGGAAGGCAGCAGCTAATAGGGATCTGTAATCAAGTATAATTAAGTATACAAATACAAATGTAGTACTAAAAATAACTTACGGTAGAACAAAAACATACAAGAACACAAGAAAGTAAGTAAGCTATATACAGCGTCAGTTCCAATACAATATTTGTGGTCCTCTGTAGCTCAATTGGTAGAGCATGGCGCTTGTAATGCCAGGGTAGTGGGTTCGATCCCCGGGACCACCCATACGTAAAAATGTATGCACACATGACTGTAAGTCGCTTTGGATAAACGCGTCTGCTAAATGGCATATTATTAATATGTACAGGGATAGTGGAGTGATAGAGGTAGTTATGTATAGCGGTAAGGTGACTAGGCATGAGGATATGTGACAAAAAGAATAGCAGCTGATTTTATGTGTGAGTGTTTGTAGAGTCAGTATACACTGAGTATACAAATAATTAAGAACATCTGCTCTTTCCATGACATCAGTGGAGGCTGGTGGGAGGAGCTATAGGAGGACGGGCTCGTTGTAATGGCTGGAATGGAACAAATGGAATGGTATGAAACAAATGGAAACCACATGTTTGACTCTGTTCCATTTATTCCATTCCAGCCATTACAATGGGCCCATCCTCCCACCAGCCTCCACTGCATGACATAGACTGACCAGGTGAATCCAGGTGAAAGCTATGATCCGTTATTGACAGGTTAAAGAATGATCATTGAGACATGGATTGTATGTGTGCCATTCAGAGGGTGAATGGGCAAGACAAAAGATGTAAGTGCCTTTGAACGAGGTATGGTAGTAGGTGCCAGGTTTGTGTCAAGAACTGCAATGCTGCTGGGGTTTTCACGCTGAACAGTTTCCTGTGTGTATCAAGAATGGTCCACCATCCAAAGGACATCCGGCCAACTTGACACAACTATGGGAAGCATTGGAGTCAACATGGGCCTATCCCTATGGAACGCTTTCGACACCTTGTAGAGTCCAGGCCCCGACAAATTGAGGCTGTTCTGAGAGCAAAAGGGGGGGTGGGGTCATGACATTTTGTCAGCCGGTTATTGTCATGCAAAGGTCTGCTGGTCTCATGGTAATTTACCGTTAATTAACATAAACACGTTTAGCATCTCCAGGCCTCCACACATACAAGCTGCATTCACAAGCCACTGATGAACGCCTTTGGAACGTCTACATTTAAAAAGTCTGATAAACCAATTGAATATACACCATCACAATAAATCCATTATTTATGTTAGGCAGGTCTAATAAAAACATTATGATATGAAGAAATGTATTTCAGAAGAACAGAATATGAGTTTGCCTATTGTATGTTATCTGGCTATGCTCCATGCCATAGGCTGTAGGCTTGTTCATTTAGTAGACATAATATGCTTATAAGTCCCTTGCCATTATTTTATACTGTATGATTTTATAGTTATAAGAATATAATTGAACTTAGCTGAATAAAATAGAAAGGATATTTTTCCCATTCCGGAGCGAGTGTGCATATGAAGTGGCTATGTTGAGTGTAAAAGTGATCATTTGAAACAGGTCCTATATGCTAGATTTAGAGTTATTTGGTAGTTTAGTTGTGAATGATACAAACCTTAGAATGCCTTAGAAATGAAGATATATATGGGCTGCATGATGTGACTATTGGCTATTGATGATTTGAAAAAGTAATTAAAAAAAGCTTGCGCTCTGTTCCTTGCCTCAGGCTGCACACGCTGTTCTCTCATCAAGTTATCATATTTTCACCCATCAGACTATTCTCAATTTCATCTTTACTAGTATGTCAAATTAGTTTTGATTTAGAATGGCCCGTTATCAAATGGGCAGGAACAGGGGCATGACAAAAAAGACATGTCATCCATATGCACTGGAATACTTAATGGATGCCACTTTTCCGCTAGTATGTTTTTCACTCACGTCTGGTATAGGTTATTCTTGCTGCACAACAGGTGACATTCCGTCCAAACTCTGTATGCCATGGGCTCTCCAACCCTGTTCCTGCAGCAACCCAGTGCTTAATTTGGGAAACCAAGTGAAATCTGTTCGGGAACATCGATAGTAACATGTTTTCACAACTAAGCATATTTCATTAAACTGTTGACAGCCCCTCTGCGTGCTGGAGAAAGGAATGAAGAAGAGAGGGGAGGAGATGGAAACTCACGGTGGTGAGATATTTTGTAGCTAAAGGTAATGCGTCAGCCTATTAATTATGAAAAAAGCCATATTACTAGGCTATTCAAAATGAAATACAAATTCAGTATTATTGTAGGCTAACTCTGAATTTGTTTAATTTAGGCTAGACCAATTATGTACCAAAGACATCTTAAATCAGTATTTTTCTTCATGTTTTTCTGCCATTATAGGCTATTTATTCTATAATGGCACAATCATTATTTTAATTCAGGGTTATTTTCGGGCTTGGACTCAAATGTAGGCCTATGCATAAGCTCTAATTGTCACGCCCTCACTCAGGGGACTCTTGTATGTTGAGTCAGGGTGTGGATATTCTATGTTGTATTTTCTATGTTTGTGATCTAGGTTTTGTAGTTCTATGTTTGGCCGGGTGTGTTTCCCAATCAGAGGCAGCTGTCGCTCGTTGTCTCTGATTGGGGAGCATACTTAGGCAGCCTATTGGCAATTAGGGGTTGTTGGATCTTGTTCTGTGAGTAAGCTTGTTTTGTGTGTGTGGCCTTAGGACTTCACGTGTTGTTGGTTTGTCGTGTGTTTATCATTTAAATAAACATGTACGCATTTCACGCTGCGCCTTGGTCTGACCCGTCCTTCAACGTACGTGACACTAATATGCATATGGGTGTTTAGAATTATTAATTACCTTAGAAAGCTCTGTCCATTTAGTAGTGTTAGGCTTTGAAACAACCTCCACAACAACCATGTTTACACTCAGTTTCAACATGTTGTTGAACTTCTTTCTTCAAATTGATCATCACAGTGAGGTGAGTTTTAAAAGCAAATACAGTTTTGATGATGTGTTTGTGATTTTCAATTGCATTTGCATTGATGTCAGTGGTTAGAGGGACAATAGAGACCTCGTTTCATGGGGGACAACTAGCTGAAACGAGCCACCTACGATTCCCCACATGGCAGATTCTTGTCATTATTGCTAGCTATCTGGCCATCTAGAATCACAACACACGACCTTCTGCCCCATTGAAGCGTGTGCATCGTTTTCGTGACATTGTCATCTAACCTTTCTAAGGACTGCATACAATTAAACCTCATTAAATGGCCAATCCCTCCAAATGAAGATAGGTAATCCCATACAGCTCTTGGTAAACCCAGTCTAGGTTCCAAATGGCACCCTTTTCCCTATGTAGTGCACTACTTTTGACCAGGGCCCATAAGGTTCTGGTTAATAGTAATACACTATATAGGGAATAGGGTGCAATATAGGACACAGCCTCGGTTAACCCATTGATTTGAAGGTAGCCTTCACTATTATTGCTTTCAAATGACACTCGATGATGTCACCAAGGTCAGACCTAGCTAGGTCACAGTCTATTTTATCTCTTAGCCTTTGATTTCTACGGTCATAGACTTGGCCTGCGTCCCAAATGGTACCCTATTCCCTTTATAGTGCACTACTTTTGACCAGACCATAAGCTTTCCTAGGAGTTTGATGTAAATAATATAGTCTGCCTTCCTTCTCCATATTATAGGCCTTTTCCCTTCATCAGACTGCATCATGGGTAAGGGCAACGTTTTGAATGTGACAATGAGTAACAATCTGTCAGGTTGGGACTGTGCTGTTTGCCGGGAGCATTCAATTGACTTTCTTCTCTCTTCATGATAGAATCATTACAGTTGACTGTTGGCTGACCTAATGTAATAGAGACACCATACGGGGCTGGGCAATACAATTTCCTCTGCTTTTATTCTCTGAGTCTGTTGCTGAATATAGAGGGAGATCAGATCAGAACTAGAGGGGGAAGGTTGGTAGAGAAAGTAGAATGGGAGTGTATGCAAAAAAGAGAAAGAGAGATGATGATGTGATAGGGGAAAGTGGCAGAAGCAGGGTATTTGGTATTTTATTAGGATCCCCATTAGCAGTTGCGACTCTTCCTGGGGTCCACACAAAACATAAAACATGACATAATACAGACATTAATAGACAAGAACAGATCTAGGACTGAACTACATGAATTTAAAATGTCACACAGCCTACATATCAGTACATACACACAGAATATCTACGTCAAATAGGGGAGAGGCATTGTGTCGTGAGGTGTTGCTTTATCAGTTCTTTTAAACCAGGTTTGCTGTTCACTTGAGCAATCTGAGATGGAAGGGTTCCATGCAATCATGGCTCTATATAATACTGTATATTTTCTTGAATTTGTTCTGGATTTGGGGACTGTAAAAAGTTCCCTGGTGGAATGTCTGGTGGAGTAAGTGTGTGTGTCAGAGCTGTGTGAAATTTGACAATTAACATTTCTTATAAAAAGAAGAAGTGATGCAGTCAGTCTCTCTTCAACTCTTAGCCAAGAGAGACTGGCATGCATAGTATTTATATTAGCCCTCTGATCATAATAAAGAGTAAGACGTGCCGCTCTGTTCTGGGCCAGCTGCAGCTTAACTAGGTCTTTCTTTGCAGCACTTGACCACATGACTGGACAATAATCAAGGTAAGACAAAACTAGAGCCTGCAGGACTTGAGAGGAGAAGATAATGGATATGATAGGGGGAAGTGAGGGATGGGGATGGTTTGGGTTCACACAAGGTCAAGTGATTTAGATAAGGCTGCTATTTAGATGTGCCACTGAACTCTCCATACAGATGGAAGGCACTTCTTCACATATTGGAATAATGACTTTCGTTAACACCAGTCAGCTTAGGTCACTACCCTTGTCGCGGTCCGCTTGCCTGGCCAATATGCTTATTATTAAAAGGGATACTTTTTTATTTTATTAGGGTCCCCATTAGCCGACGCCAATGGAGTACATGTCAGTACAAACATGTCAGTACATACTAGGGCTGTTATGGTGACTGTATTACTGCTACACCAGTGGTCACGAGTCATGACCGCAGTCAAATTCCGTGTGACCTTTTAGTCACGGTAACTGGGCTTCTCCAAGCTCTGATGCTGCTGATGTCATTAGTAGCCTACCAAACTTGATAATTGTGGGGTACTCAGCACTCTATTGTCCCTCTAATTACTCTGACATTATTTTATTTTTTTTGTCATTTAGCAGACGCTCTTATCCAGAGCGACTTACAGTTAGTGAATACAGATCTTTTTATACTGGCCCCCCGTGGGAATCGAACCCACAACCCTGGCGTTGCAAACGCCATGCTCTATCAACTGAGCTACATCCCTAACGGCCATTCCCTCCCCTACCCTGGACGACGCTGGGCCAATTGTGCGCCGCCCATGAGTCTCCCGGTCGCGGCCGGCTGCAACAGAGCCTGGATTCGAACCAGGATCTCTAGTGGCACAGTTAGCACTGCGATGCAGTGCCTTAGACCACTGCGCCACTCAGGAGACGTCAATGCAAATGTTTCCCAAAATCAAATCAAACACTTCATGAGAGCCCATGAGATCATGTTGGGCAACATTTCAATAGGCTATGCAATAGCTTGAGAAAACAGTTTTGATGACCTCTATTAAAAAGAGGAGGATCCCATCAACTTTCTATCGGCTATGTCTACTATATTTATCAACTTTCCTATTATTAAGCACATTGCTTCGCTTTACAACAGGAGTATAGCCTACATGGCTGGCATGAAAATGAACCACGGGAAAAGCGTCCTCCATTTGCTATTTGAGTGCATAGATGACATGTACAGGTACTGATGAGGGGATATGAACCAGGTGTGTGTAATAAACAAGACAAAACAAATGGAATGATGAGTTGAGGAGCGGCAGTGGCTAGAAGACTGGTGACGACGAATGCCGAAGCCTGCCTGAACAAGGAAAGGAAGCAGCTTCGGAGGAAGTCGTGACAATTCTTGAAAATATGTAGAGTGGTACACAGTAATACAGTATGTTGCATTGGATTTGCCCCAAACATAACACTTTGTAGTCAGGACAAAAAGTGAATTGCTTTACCACATTTTTTGCAGTATTGCTTTAGTGCCTTGTTGCAAACAGGATGCATGTTTTAGAATATTTGTATTCTGTACAGGCTTCCTTCTTTTCACTCTGTCAATTAGGTTAGTATTGTGGAGTAACTACAATGTTGTTGATCCATCCTCAGTTTTCTCCTATCACAGCCATTAAACTCTGTAACTGTTTTAAAGTCACCATTCGCCTCATGGTGAAATCCCTGAGCGGTTTCCTTACTCTCTGCCAACTGAGTTAGGAAGGACGCATGTATTTAAGTAGTGACTTGATACACCATCCAAAGTGTAATTACACTGAACAAAAATATAAACACAACATAAAAAAATTAGTGTTACAGTTCATATAAGGACATTGTGTCAATTGAAAGGCCCTAATATATGGGTTTCACATGACTGGGAATACAGATATGCATCTGTTGGTCACAGATACACTACATGACCAAATGTATGTGGACACCTGCTTGTCGAACATCTCATTCCAAAATAATGGGCATTATTATGGAATTGGCCCCCTCTTTGCTGCTATAACAGCCTCCACTCTTCTGGAAAGGCTTTCCACTAGATGTTGGAAGATTGCTGTGGGGACTTGCTTCCATTCAGCCACAAGAGCATTAGTGAGGTCGGGCACTGATGTTGGGCGATTAGGCCTGGCTCGCAGTCGGCGTTCCAATTCATCACAAAGGTGTTCGATGGAGTTGAGGTCAGGGCACTGTGCAGGCCAGTCAAGTTCTTCCACACCGATCTCGACAAACCATTTCTGTATGGACCTCGCTTTGTGCACAGGGGCACTGTCATGCTGAAACAGGAAAGGGCCTTTCTCAAACCTTTGCCATATAGTTGGAAGCACAGAATCGTCAATAATGTAATTCTATGCTGTAGCGTTAAGATTTTCCTTCACTGGAACTAAGGGGCCAAGCCCGAACCATGAAAAAAACAGCCCCAGACCATTATTGCTCCTCCACCAAACTTTACAATTGGCACTAAGCATTTGGGCAGGTAGCGTTCTCCTGGCATCAGCCAAACCCAGATTCGTCTGTCGGACTGCCAGATGGTGAAGTGTGATTAATCACTCCAAAGAAGCGTTTCCACTGCTCCAGAGTCCAATGGCGGAGAGCTTTACACCACTCCAGCCGACGCTTGGCATTGTGCATGGTGATCTTAGGCTTGTGTGCGGCTGCTCAACCATGGAAACCCATTTCATATATCTCCCGATGAACAGTTATTGTGTTGACGTTGCTTCCAGAGGTAGTTTGGAACTTGGTAGTGAGTGTTGTAACCGAAGACAGACGATTTTTACGCGCTTCAGCACTCGGCGGTCCCGTTCTTTGAGCTTGTGTGTCCTACCACTTCACTGCTGATGCGTTGTTGCTCCTATACATTTCCACTTCACAATAACAGCACTTACAGTTGACCGGGGCAGCTCTAGCAGGGCAGAAATTTAAAGAACTGACTTGTTTGAAAGGTAGCATCCTATGACAGTGCCACGTTGAAAGGCCAATCGACTGCCAATGTTTATCTATGGAGATTGCATGGCGGTGTGCTCGATTTTATACACCTGTCAGCAACAGGTGTGGCTGAAATAGCCGAATCCACTAATTTGAAAGAATGTCCACATACTTTTCTATATACCTTATAGGGTACCTTTAAAAAAAAGTAGGGGAGTGGATCAGAAAACCTGTCAGTATCTGGTGTGACCACCATTTGCCTCATGAAGCGAGACATCTCCTTCGCATAGAGTTCATCAGGCTGTTGATTGTGGTCTGTGGAATGTTGTCCCACTCTTCAATGGATGTCGAAGTTGCTGGATATTGGCGGGAACTGAAACACGCTGTCGTACACATCGATCCAGAGCATCCCAAACATGCTCAATAGGTGACATGTCTGGTGAGTATGCAGGCCGTGGAAGAACTGGGACATTTTCAGCTTCCAGGAATTGTGTACAGATCCTTGCGAACATGGGGCTGTGCATTATCATGCTGAATCATGAGGTGATGGCGGTGGATGAATGTCACCACAATTGTTCTCACTGCGATATCTCTGTGCATTCAAATTGCCATCGATAAAATGCAATTGTGTTCATTGTCTGTAGCAAATGCCTGCCCATACCATAACCCCACTGCCACCATGGGGCACTTTGTTCACAACGTTGACATCAGCAAACCGCTCGCCCACATGACGCCATCTGCCCGGTACAGTTGAAACCAGGAATCATCCGTGAAGAGCACACTTCTCCAGCGTGCCAGTGGCCATCGAAGGTGAGCATTTGCCCACTGAAGTCAGTTACGACGCCGAACTGCAGTCAGGTCAACATCCTGGTGCAGATGAGCTTCCCTAAGATGGTTTCTGACAGATTGTGCAGAAATCATTTGGTTGTGCAACCCCAGAGTTTAATCTGCTGTCCTTGGTAGCTGGTCTCAGGCGATCCCGCTGGTGAAGAAGCCGAATGTGGAGGTCCTGCGCTGGCATGGTTACACATGTTCTGCGGTTGTGAGGCTGGTTGGACGTATTGCCAAATTCTCTAAAATGACGTTGGTGTGACGATCCCGGCTGTCTGAGTCGGGTCCTGTCTGGTGACTAGTGTTCCTGCTCGTATTCTCCAGTTTCCCGAGGGTTCGGGAACGCTCCGGGGAGCGCTCTGGTTTTCCGCACCTGCATCCCATCAGCAATCTGCACACCTGGTCCTGATCATCACCCTTCTTAGGCTCTGGCCCAACATCCAGTTCCTGCCGGATCGTTAGCCATGAACAGTATGTTTGTCAGCGTATCAGCCTTTGAGTTCTAGCGTTAGTTTTGTTGTTTTGCACCTTGTTGATTTGCTGTGTACTCACCTCCGTGTTGTTCTGTCTGCAGTCTCTCACCCGGAACCTTCACCCAACCTCTGCCTGATGGTCGGCGGCTGCCGAGCCAGTACCGGACCAACCACTGCACCCTCAACAACCCATCCACGCCACCCGCTCTGTTCCCTGGATTATTCAGCTTCACTCGGACTCTATAAATAAACACTCACCTTTGTCTCACGTACCGTGTCCTGGTCTGCTTCTGGGTTCTGGCTTAGTTAACCGTGACAGAACGATCCGGCCAGTAATGAACCCAGCGGACCTGGACTCTGTTCGCCATGCTATTACCCAGCAGGAGAAGATGTTGGGCTATCATAGCACGGTACTACAGGAGATCGCGTTGTCAGTTCGGAACCTTTCTACCGGTCTGACGGAGGTCCAGAACCAACGCAAGTGTCCGGTGGAGGATCCACTACCGGTTTCACCCATCTCGCCTGCCGCTTCTGAAGCTGTGTCCATCCGTGAGCCCAAGGTTCCGACGCCGGATAAGTATGAGGGAGAGCTGGGAAGATGCCGTTCCTTCCTTATGCAGTGTGGACTAGTGTTCGATCTACAGCCCTACTCTTATGCCACAGACAAGGCTAGGATAGCCTTTGTGATTGAGTTGCTGCGTGGTCGAGCGCTGGAGTGGGCTTCAGCCGTTTGGGAACGACAGGATCCCTGCATGGCTTCATACCAGGGGTTCACGGCCGAGATGAGGAAGCTCTTCGACCATTCCGTCCGAGGGAGGGACGCAGCTAGGCGCCTGTTTCGCTTTCGCCAAGGAACTTCCGCAGCGTGGCCGACTTCGTGATCGAGTTCAAGACGTTGGCTGTGAGAGTGGGTGGAACGAGGAGTCTCTGCAAGCGGCCTTTTACCAGGGTCTGTCGGAGCAGCTCAAGGATGAGTTGATCTCCTATCCGGAGCCTAGTGACCTGGACAGCTTGGTAGCTTTGTCTATTCGGGTGGATAATCGAGTCCGAGAGCGAAGGAGGGAGAAGCAATGGGTTCCGTCCAACCGATCAGCTTCTCAGGATCCAGTCGGGTCGGGTGGTGGACCAGAACACGTCGATCATTCTCCACCACAAAGGATTAGTGGAGAGGACCTCTCTCCCGATTCTGAACCCATGCAAGTGGGGCGGCACGGGTTAACCAAGGAGGAGCGTCAACATAGACGTAAGACCAACTGCTGCCTCTACTGTGGTCGCTCGGGACATTACATCTCCACTTGTTCCCGGCGGTCGTCAAACTGCCCGGCTCGCTAAAGTTGGGAGGACTGTTAGCGAGCCAGTTTCAACCTCTCAGTACCTCTGTCAGACCCCCGTTTCCCGGCTACCCTTGTGAACAGGAATCAGAGCTTAGCGCTTAACGCTTTATCGATTCAGGTGCCGATGGAAGCTTTCTTGATGCCGAGTTGGTGGAACAGCTGGGGCTTTCCAAGGAGCAATTGCCGGAAGCCATTGAAGCGACCACTCTGAACGGCAGTAGTCTGGCACGTATCACGATGAGGACTGAACCGGTTAAGATGCGGTTGTCGGGAATCATTCTGAGATGATTTCATTCTTCATTCTGCCGTCTTCCCATGTTCCTCTGGTCCTTGGATACCCCTGGCTGAAGGAACACAATCCCACGTTCGATTGGGTGACGGGCAAGGTAACGAGTTGGAGCCTTGATTGTCATGCTAACTGTCTCAAGACTGCCTGCCCCCATTCGGTTCCCAGTCAGGTGATTGAGGCTAAACCCCCAGATTTGTCCCTGGTTCCCGAGACATATCACGATTTGGGGGAAGTTTTCAGTAAGCAGAAGGCTCTGTCACTCCCTCCCCACCCCGACCATATGATTGTGCCATCAACCTGGTCCCTGGAGCTGTCTACCCCAAGGGAAGGTTATACAGTATCTCCCGACCTGAACGTGAGGCGTTGGAGACCTACATCAAGGAGTCCCTAGCTGCTGGTCTCGTTCGTCCCTCGTCATCACCCCTGGGGGCAGGATTCTTCTTTGTGGGTAAGAAGGATGGCTCTCTTCGACCGTGTATTGATTATCGGGGGTTGAATGACATCACGGTCAAGAACAAGTATCCCCTGCCCTTGATGAGTTCTGCCTTCGACTCCCTTACAGGGTGCTACGGTGTTCACCAAGCTAGACCTACGCAATGCGTATCACCTGGTCCGGATCAGAGAGGGGGACGAGTGGTTGACGGGTTTCAATACACCGATGGGTCACTTCGAGTATCAGGTGATGCCGTTTGGACTGACCAATGCTCCAGCGGTATTCCAGAGTATGGTGAACGACGTCCTGAGAGATATGATCGGTCTCTTTGTGTTTGTTTACCTGGATGACATTCTGATCTTCTCGAAGGAACCTTCCGACCACGTCCAGCATGTCCGGCAGGTTCTGCAGCGATTGTTGGAGAATCGCCTGTTTGTGAAGGCCGAGAAGTGCGAGTTTCACGCCCACACGACATCCTTTCTCGGGTACATCATCTCCAGGGAGAGATTAGGATGGACCAGGAGAAGGTTAGAGCGGTTCTGGAATGGGCCCAGCCCGGTACGAGATTGCAGCTCCAGAGATTTTTGGGGTTTGCGAATTTCTACCGCAGATTCATCCGGGGATTACAGCCGTGTGGCCGCTCCGTTAACTGCCTTGACTTCCAGCATCAGGACCTTCAAGTGGAATCCGGAGGCGGATCGAGCGTTTCTGGATTTGAAGAGGCGATTCACCAACGCACCGATTCTCTCTCAACCGGACACGGCCCGTCAGTTCGTCGTTGAAGTGGACGCGTCTGATGTGGGAGTTGGCGCCATCCTGTCGCAGCGATGCTCCACGGACAGTAAACTCCATCCCTGCGCCTACTACTCTCGTCGCCTTTCGCCTGCGGAGAGGAATTACGATGTGGGTAACCGGGAGCTTCTCGCGGTGAAACTTGCCTTGGAGGAGTGGCGCCACTGGTTGGAGGGGGCGGAGCAACCGTTTATGGTCTGGACGGACCACAAGAATCTTGCTTACGTGCAATCGCTAAACGCTCTCAACTCCCCGGGCCAGGCCAGGTGGGCGTTGTTTTTCGGACGATTCAAGTTTGCCCTGACGTTCCGACCTGGATCTAAGAACGGCAAGGCGGACGCCTTGTCCCGGATGTTCTCCAAGACGGAGGAGAGTGGGTCCAAGACCGAGACAATCCTTCCCCGGAACTGCGTCGTGGGAGCAGTTATGTGGAAGATTGAGGAGGAGGTGCTGGCGGCCCTTCGGACTCAGCCCGGTCCCGGTAACGGTCCACCCGGTCGGTTGTTTGTGCCTGAGTCGGTTCGTCCTGCTGTCCTCAAATGGTCCCACGCCAGCAAGATGGCTTGTCACCCTGGCGTGGCTCGGACTATGGCGTTTCTTCGCAGACGTTTTTGGTGGCCTGCCATGGCCGAGGATACTCGGGGTTTTGTTGCTGCCTGTCCAGTGTGTGCGCAGAATAAGAGTACCAATCGGCCCAGCTCTGGACTACTTCACCCCCTTCCTATTCCCCCGGCGACCATGGTCGCATCTGGCCCTGGACTTCGTCACGGGGTTGCCCGCTTCTGAGGGGAACACGGTCGTTCTGACTATCGTGGACAGATTCAGCAAGTTCGCCCACTTTGTGCCAATTGCCAAGCTTCCCTCTGCCTCGGAGACGTCCGAGATCCTGGTTAGGAGGTTTTCAGGGTCCACGGTTTGCCCAGTGATATCGTTTCCGACCGTGGCCCTCAGTTTACCTCTGCTGTCTGGAAGTCCTTCTGTTTGGCCATTGGAGCTACGGTCAGTCTCACATCTGGTTTTCACCCCCAATCCAATGGTCAGGCGGAGAGAGCCAACCAGAAGATGGAATCAACGCTACGCTGTCTGGTCTCTTCCAACCCCACCTCCTGGGTCTCTCAGTTGCCTTGGGTTGAGTATGCCCACAATACTCTTCCTACATCTGCCACTGGGATGTCTCCCTTCCAGTGCCTGTATGGCTACCAACCTCCCCTGTTTCCTTCTCAGGAGAAGGAGCTCTCAGTGCCTTCTGTTCAGGCCCATATTCGGCGTTGCCACCGGACCTGGCATCGGGCCAGAAAGGCACTCCTTAGAGTTTCGGACCGGTATCAGCTCCAGGCGAATCGTCGCCGGATTCCCGCTCCCACCTATACCATCGGAGATAGGGTTTGGTTGGCCACACGGGATCTTCCGTTACGGACTGAGTCTAGGAAGTTGTTGCCGAAGTTCATTGGTCCGTTTGTGGTGGAGAAGGTGATCAATCCAGTGGCAGTTCGACTCAAACTACCGAGACGCTCAGAGTCCATCCCACCTTTCATGTCTCCTGCCTCAAGCCTGTCTTCCTCAGTCCTCTGTTGCCTCCTCCGCCTCCTCCTCCTCCTCCTCGGATGATCGGAGGTGGTCCTGCCTACACGGTGCGTCGCATCATGGATTCCAGACGGCGGGGCCGGGGTTTCCAGTATCTCGTGGACTGGGAGGGGTATGGCCCTGAAGAGAGGAGTTGGATTCACGCGGCGACAGGTCCCTAGACGCAGACCTCATCAGTGACTTCTACCGCCTCCATCCTGGCGCTCGGGAAGTCCGCCCGGTGGCGTCTCGTCGGAGGGGGGGGTACTTGTGACGATCCCGGCTGTCTGAGTCGGGTCCTGTCTGGTGACTAGTGTTCCTGCTCGTATTCTCCAGTTTCCCGAGGGTTCGGGAACGCTCCGGGGAGCGCTCTGGTTTTCCGCACCTGCATCCCATCAGCAATCTGCACACCTGGTCCTGATCATCACCTTCTTAGGCTCTGGCCCAACATCCAGTTCCTGCCGGATCGTTAGCCATGAACAGTATGTTTGTCAGCGTATCAGCCTTTGAGTTCTAGCGTTAGTTTTGTTGTTTTGCACCTTGTTGATTTGCTGTGTACTCACCTCCGTGTTGTTCTGTCTGCAGTCTCTCACCCGGAACCTTCACCCAACCTCTGCCTGATGGTCGGCGGCTGCCGAGCCAGTACCGGACCAACCACTGCACCCTCAACAACCCATCCACGCCACCCGCTCTGTTCCCTGGATTATTCAGCTTCACTCGGACTCTATAAATAAACACTCACCTTTGTCTCACGTACCGTGTCCTGGTCTGCTTCTGGGTTCTGGCTTAGTTAACCGTGACAGTTGGAGGTTGCTTATGGTAGAGAAATGAACATTACATTCTCTAGCAACAGCTCTGTTTGACCTTCCTGCAGCCATCATGCCAATTGCATGCTCCCTCAAATCTTGAGACATCTGTGGCATTGTGTTGTGTGACAAAACTGTACATTTTAGGTTGGCCTTTTATTTTCCAAGGTGCACCTGTGTAATGATCATGCTGTTTAATCAGCTTCTTGATATGCCACACCAGTCAGGTGGATGGATTATCTTGGCAAAGGAGAAATGCTCACTAACAGGAATGTAAACAAATTTGTGCACAACATTTTAGAGAAATACGCTTTTTGTGTATGGAAGATTCCTGGGAGCTTTTATTTCACCTCACGAAACATGGGACCAACACTTTACATGTTGTGTTTATATTTTTGCTCAGTGTTTTTTCAACAACAGGTTATGGTTACTGATATCTAACAGTATAGCTCCCACAATCTTCTTGTTATCCATTTCTTTCAACCAACCATCAGTCATCGTGCAGTACATGTTGAGTGCCCTTCTTCATAAGCATGCTGGAAGTCTTAATTTATTTACAGAGAAATAGCATTGCAATTGGTCAATTGGTGTTTTCCAACAGTTTGCTAAGAGCAGGCAGCAAGCAGATAGGTTAATTTGACTCATATCGTGAAGCATTGTGTTGGCTGCATCATGTTATGGGTATGCTTGTTATTGGCAAGAACTAGGGATATTTCTTTAGAATAGAGCTAAGCACAGGCAACATTTTAGAGGAAAACCTGGTTCAGTCTGCTTTTCAACAGACACTGGGAGACGAATTCACCTTTCAGCAGGACAATAACCTAAAACACAAGCCCAAATATACATTGGAGTTGCTTACCAAGACGACATTGAATGTTCACAAGTGGCCTAGTTACAGTTTTGACTTAAATCGGCTTGAAAATCTATGTCAAGACTTGAAAATGGCTGTCTATCAATGATCAAGAGCCAACTTGACAGCGCTTGAAGAATTTGTAAAATAATAATGTGCAAATATTTTAACTTCCAGGTGTGCAAAGCTCTTAGAGACTTATCGAGATAGACTCACAGCTGTAATCGCTGCCATAAAAGTATTGCCAACCATGACCCGAAAATGTTTGACTGTCCATGGGTAGGCTATGCCTAAAAGATATGAAACGTGCCCGCAGCGAGTGAGGAATGATTATGCATCGAGAGAAGGCAGCATTGTGACACTCGTCCCCAGTCAGCACGCACACCTTTGGCCGACATATCAAAATGAGTAGGCAATATGTATTTTGGAGAGCGTTTGCACATTGGGAAGATGATGCTGAGACATTTAAATAGAATGTCTTTGACTGGAACTGTATGTATGTGCGTGTGTGTACAGTGAGGGAAAAAAGTACTTGATCCCCTGCTGATTTTGTATGTTTGCCCACTGACAAAGACATGATCAGTCTATAATTTTAATGGTAGGTTTATTTGAACAGTGAGAGACAGAATAACAAAAAAAAAATCCAGAAAAACACATGTCAAAAATGTTATAAATTGATTTGCATTTTAATGAGGGAAATAAGTATTTGACCCCTCTGCAAAACATGACTTAGTACTTGGTGGCAAAACCCTTGTTGGCAATCACAGAGGTCAGACGTTTCTTGTAGTTGGCCACCAGGTTTGCACACATCTCAGGAGGGATTTTGTCCCACTCCTCTTTGCAGATCTTCTCCAAGTCATTAAGGTTTCGAGGCTGACATTTGGCAACTCGAACCTTCAGCTCCCTCCACAGATTTTCTATGGGATTAAGGTCTGGAGACTGGCTAGGCCACTCCAGGACCTTAATGTGCTTCTTCTTTAGCCACTCCTTTGTTGTCTTGGCCGTGGGTTTTGGGTCATTGTCATGCTGGAATACCCATCCACGACCCATTTTCAATGCCCTGGCTGAGGGAAGGAGGTTCTCACCCAAGATTTGACGGTACATGGCCCCGTCCATCATCCCGTTGATGCGGTGAAGTTGTCCTGTCCCCTTAGCGGAAAAACACAAAGCATAATGTTTCCACCTCCATGTTTGACGGTGGGGATGGTGTTCTTGGGGTCATAGGCAGCATTCCTCCTCCACCAAACACGACGAGTTGAGTTGATGCCAAAGAGCTCGATTTTGGTCTCATCTGACCACAACACTTACACCCAGTTCTCCTCTGAATCATTTAGATGTTCATTGGCAAACTTCAGACGGGCCTGTATATGTGCTTTCTTGAGCAGGGGGACCTTGCGGGCGCTGCAGGATTTCAGTCCTTCACGGCGTAGTGTGTTACCAATTGTGTTCTTGGTGACTATGGTCCCAGCTGCCTTGAGATCATTGACAAGATCCTCCTTTGTAGTTCTGGGCTGATTCTTTACCGTTCTCATGATCATTGCAAGTCCACGAGATGAGATCTTGCATGGAGCCCCAGGCAGAGGGAGATTGACAGTTATTTTGTGTTTCTTCCATTTGCACCAGTCCCTCCTGCAGCAAAGCACCCCCACAGCATGATGCTGCCACCCCCGTGCTTCACGGTTGGGATGGTGTTCTTCGGCTTGCAAGCGACCCCCTTTTTCCTCCAAACGTAACGATGGTCATTATGGCCAAACAGTTCTATTTTTGTTTCATCAGACCAGAGGATATTTCTCCAAAAAGTACAGTCTTTGTCCCCATTTGCAGTTGAAAACCGTAGTCTGGCTTTTTTATGGCGGTTTTGGAGCAGTGGCTTCTTCTTTGCTGAATAGTCTTTCAGGTTATGTCGATATAGGACTCATTTTACTGTAGATATAGATACTTTTGTACCTGTTTCCTCCAGCATCTTCACAAGGTCCTTTGCTGTTGTTCTGGGATTGATTTGCACTTTTCGCACCAAAGTACGTTCATCTCTAGGAGATAGAACGCATCTCCTTCCTGAGCAGTATGAAGGCTGTGTGGTCCCATGGTGTTTATACTTACGTACTATTGTTTGTACAGATGAACGTGGTACCTTCAGGCATTTGGAAATAGCTCCCAAGGATGAACCAGACTTGTGGAGGTCTACAATTCTTTTTCTGAGGTCTTGGCTGATTTATTTTGATTTTCCCATGATGTCAAGCAAAGAGGCACTGAGTTTGAAGGTAGGCCTTGGAATACATCCACAGGTACACCTCCAATTGACTCAAATGATGTCAATTGGCCTATCAGAAGCTTCTAAAGCCATGACATCATTTTCTGGAATTTTCCAAGCTGTTTAAAGGCACAGTCAACTTAGTGTATGTAAACTTCTGACCCACTGGAATTGTGATACAGTGAATTTTAAGTGAAATAATCTGTCTGTAAACAATTGTTGGAAAAATTACTTGTGTCATGCACAAAGTAGATGTCCTAACCGACTTGCCAAAACTATAGTTTGTTAACAAGACATTTGTGGAGTGGTTGAAAAACAAGTTTTAAATACTCCAACCTAAGTGTATGTAAACCTCCGACTTCAACTGTATGTGTGCTATGTGGGTCCCAATTTCGATGTCTACACGATCTACAACCAACTCTGATGCTGACCCATGTGACGGTGCAGCGCAAATGCATTTCGACCTCCCACACTCGCAGCTGCCCTCCCACCGACCTTCTAAATGGAACGCAATCTACTAACGATATTCTGCTGTCAGGCTGACATCGATGAGATGTATGTGTGCTGTCTGGTTAGTAGTATTCACTCATCTGGCATTCTGGGGTTGGCCTGAGGCAGGGTGGCTATGTCTCTTAGTGGTTTATGGAAACAGAACACTTTACACTTTAAAACCTCTTCTGGATAGGACCCTTCATCTCAATTTCCGCCTCAAATGACATACCCAAATCTAGCTGCTTGTAGCTCAGGACCTAACGCGAGGATATGCATATTCTTGATACTATTTAAAGGGAAGCACGTTGAAGGTTGTGGAGATGTGATATTAATGTAGGAGAATATAACATAATAGATCTGGTAAAAGATAAAACAAACAAAAAAACATGCGTTTTCTATTTATTTTTATTTTTGTTGCATTATCTTTGAAATGCAAAAGAAAGGCCATACATTGAGATAAGTAACTGGGGATAATGTGGATGTTGCCCACAACAGGGCAACAGTGTGTGTGCAAAGTTTCAGACTGATACATTCAAGAATGAGAGAGCTACATAATATTTATTATGAAGTCTCTCAGGTGTCCCTCATGAGTTTGCCGAAATGTAACCAAGTGGCCTGCAAGTGGCCGAATTGGTCAATTGATACATTTTCAAGTACATAACTATAGAGAACATACAAAAATGCTATGGTAATAAAAAAAAAATGTTTACACAATCCCAGGAATGTCACACAGGATGGATCATTAGCTTCCCTACATAAAAGGTACTAACAGGAGACGCGACGAGAACGCTGATCCAATGCCCAACACAGAAGTGAACTATTTAAGATAAGGGCCAAGTTAGCAGCCAACACTGATCTAATGTCATAAGTGCACACACAACAAACCACACACAAAGTAAAAAAAAATAAACGATTTACAATTGTAACTATTTACAATTAGAGTATTTAGAACACCCACAGTCCTCTACACAAGATTGTGCTGCTGATGCCAAGTCCCATAGCAGTCTCTTTCTTCTGTGAATTAGAGAGTAACAGCACAAGAACTGCCGGTGATAGGAGATTTCTTGTGGCACATAGTGCAACGACGCCTCCCTGCTGTGCTCTTTTGGCCCTGAGGCACATTCAGGTCTGCAGTTATGTATTTTGGCAGGTGAACACCACAGGTGGCAGGAATAGAGGAGACAAAGGTAGAGGGGACAGAAGGTGCTGCAGTGGACTTTGTGTCGGAGTCAGCAAGTTCCTGGATGAGCAGCTCTTTGAAGGCTAGCTGTCATGGGGGTCTGTCCACAGCTCTTAGCCATTTCCTTCTGGAGGATGAATGCATTCACCACAATGTCGATGAAGTGATAGAACAATATCTTGTACTATTTCATTGTCTTGTGAAGAACATTGTAGTAGCCTATCAGTGCGTCTGACAGGTCCACACATCCCATGCTCTTGTTGTAATCCTTTATAGCAGCTGGAATGGGGACATTTTTCTTGGTCCATGCCCCATTAGCGTCCTTCACATGCCTGCTGACATGATCACCACTGTACGAATTGTGGATACTGGAGCACATGACCACCTCTCTGGTATCCATCCACTTTACAAAGAGCAGGTCATATTTACGAATCCATCGCATGGCCCCCCTATCAGCCCTCTTAGGCATGTCGTTTACTTTTGTTTTGGGAAAACCCACTCTGTCGGGACGAATGGTGCCACAAGACCATACATTCAGCTTCCTCAGGTCTGTAAACAGGGTAGGGCTTGTGTAAAAGCTGTCCACAAACAGTTTGTAGCCCGTCCCCAGCAGTGGAAAATCCAATAATTCCATAACGGAATCATAACTAAGTCCCTTACCGGTGGCTGAGATGGATTTCCCTCCATAAACAAAAAAATTCCAAGTGTAGGCACACACAGAATCGGCCAAAACGAACAGTTTGTAACCCCATTTTGTTGGCTTGTTACGCATATATTGTTTGAGGCCAATTCTAGCCTTTGAGGCTACCATCCTCACATCTATGGACAGGTTCTGGGCAGGCTGAAAATGGGTCTTGCAGGCCTCAACAATGCTGGAGTAGAGAGGTTTGATTTTTCCATGAGTCCATCAAAGCGTGCTGTGACTCTCTTCTTCTCATTGTCGTTGTCAGCTTGTGGGTCACTGATATGAAGCGCCCACGAGATAGTCAGAAACCTGTTAGAAGACATGACAGTGGTGTGGAAAGGCAGTTGGTAGAGTCTTGAGCTTCTCCAGTAGTTCGTCAGGTCTTTCAACTTCACAAGCCCCATGTAAATGACCAGTGAGATGTAACAGTATAGGTCTTGGATGGAAATGGGCTTCCATGCCTCTTTCTTGCCTGCTTGCTTCTTAGCCCCATACTTGTTGGTGTTAGACACCAGCGAACTAAGAACTGACAAGGAGAAAAACATCTGGAAAAGATGAAGGGGGCTGTACTTTCCAGTCATGTCCAGCTGAGGTCCTGGCTGCCTTTTTAGGTCAAAATGTTGGTGGAAGTGGCTCCACATCATCCTCTAGCACAATGTGCCAACGGTCCTTTCCCTCGGTGGTAGTTGCCGCTGGTGCACTGGCCCTCCTCCGCTTCTGGGCTGGCCTCTTCACACCTCTTGACTGGAGGAACCAGTTCCTCCGTTTGAATGAGTGGGGGATGGAGGACTTGAATGTGGTCTCTTTAGAGTTGACTCCCAGAGGTCATCTGAGTCCGAGTCTCTACCACTATTGAGGATTTTAAAAAAAAATCAGTTAGAACTCAAGTTTACTATTACTTATTTCATTTAACCTTTATTTTAGCAGGGAGCATCTGGTCCTCGTGTCCATTCTCATTAAGATATGCAGGACACAGGTAACCTTCACTCGCCTGAATTCCCCCAGGAGGCAATCCCAGATGGCCATTGTCACCCAATCTTGTAACTGTAGGCAATCGTTTTGAAGGAATCTCCAATTGTAAGGTATCTGTAGGAATATGGAAGATAATGTCATTATTAGACTTTTACATCACCAGGTCATTGTGGATTACTAAAGTATAATATATCTTATAACAAATCATGATAACATTGGATAGATGCATGTGCACACACATGTGCATGTGTAGCATATGACAACAGCAGGATCATATCAAGGATAGCATCACAAATGAATACATAAATACCACTTGAAGCTTGATGATGTGTGGATCATTTGAACCAGCTGTGTAGTGCTAAGGCAAAAACAAAAATGTGCACCCCTTTGAGTCCCCAGGACAAGGACTGAGAACCACTGCACTTCATTGGGACCTCTTCATCTGCAGACAAGCTTTCACAGCTCTCTGTATCTGAGGACAGAAAACATCAGAAGAAACAGACTTCATTATGCTCAAATTATACAGCACTGAACATTATGTTACTATTGTTACTATTATCCCTGTCCTCACTTCTAGGGACTGGAACTACACAAAAGAACCTGCCCTATCCAGAATATAATACTCTCTCCCTTTGACAGTTGGGCTGCTATCCTTTCACCCTCCTCCATGGCTGTTAGCTAGCTACCTACAAATGCATTTGGAGTTTGTTTTCTACAATGATAAATACATCAAGATAGCTTGCTAAAATGAAGTTGGGTAGCTGGTGACATTTAATTCACTTATCTAGCTAGCTATACCGTATGTAAGGTTGGCCTGCACTGTAGCTAGTTAGCTAATAATACATCAGGGCAGCTAAGTTTGTCACCAAAGTTTGTCACTAAACCGCTCTGGTGATAAACTTTGCTGCCCTGTTTCCAATCGTCCACATGGCTGGGAGTACCTATTTAATGTAAGTAAATACATTTCTAAAATGAAGGGGAAAAAACAATGTCGGGTGCAGAGAAGAGTCTGTCGTCCAGTCAGAGTCCACTTCCCGTCTCGAATCCTGTAACCACTGACAAGAGCAGAGAGACATCCTCCTCCATTTGTTTACAACCATAGGTCCTAAAGAACCCTGCCTTGCATCAATAATCCCAAATCAACTCCCTCCGCAGTGCTGCAAAATACTATGCAACAGCAACAGCAGCCCTTCTCTTTCTCTCTCTCTCTCTCTCTCTCTCTCCCTCTCTCTCTCTCTTTATCTGTCTCCGCATCAAATCAAATGTTATTCGTCATATGCTTCGTAAATAACAGATGTGGACTAACAGTGAAAGTCTTACTTACTGGCCCTTCCCAACAATGCAGAGAGAAAGAATATAGAGAAATAATAGAAAAGTAAAACACATAATACTAAAAGTAATAATGCATACACGATGAGTAACAATAATGTGGTTTATATACACAGGGTACCAATACCGAGTCGATGTGCAGGGGTATGAGGTAATTGAGGGCAACTACATCACCAAAGGTATGTGGACACCTGCTTGTCGAACATCTCATTCCAAAATCATGGGCATTAACATGGAGTTGGTCTCCCCTTTGCTGGAACATTGCTGTGGGGACGGACAATTTTTACGCGCTTCAGCACTTGGCGGCCTTCCACTTCGCGGCTGAGCCGTTGTTAATCCTAGACGTTTCCACTTCACAATAACAGCTGACCGGGGCAGCTCTAGCAGGACAGAAATTTTACGAACTAACTTGTTGCAAAGGTGGCATCCCATGACAGTGTCACGTTGAAAGTCACTGAGATCTTCAGTAAGGCCATTCTACTGCCAATGTTTGTCGATGGAGATTGCATGGATTTTATACACATGTCAGCAATGGGTCTGGCTGAAATAGCCGAATCCACTTATTTGAAGGGGTGTCCACATACTTTTGTATATGTAGTGTAGGTATGTACATACACTGCTCAAAAAAATAAAGGGAACACTTAAACAACACATCCTAGATCTGAATGAATGAAATAATATTATTAAATACTTTTTTCTTTACATAGTTGAATGTGCTGACAACAAAATCACACAAAAATTATCAATTGAAATCACATGTATCAACCCATGGAGGTCTGGATTTGGAGACACCCTCAAAATCCAAGTGGAAAACCACACTACAGGCTGATCCAACTTTGATGTAATGTCCTTAAAACAAGTCAAAATGAGGCTCAGTAGTGTGTGTGGCCTCCACGTGCCTGTATGACCTCCCTACAGCGCCTGGGCATGCTCCTGATGAGGTGGCGGATGGTCTCCTGAGGGATCTCCTCCCAGACCTGGACTAAAGCATCCGCCAATTCCTGGACAGTCTGTGGTGCAACGTGGCGTTGGTGGATGGAGCGAGACATGATGTCCCAGATGTGCTCAATTGGATTCAGGTCTGGGGAACGGGCGGGCCAGTCCATAGCATCAATGCCTTCCTCTTGCAGGAACTGCTGACACACTCCAGCCACATGAGGTCTAGCATTGTCTTGCATTAGGAGGAACCCAGGGCCAATCGCACCAGCATATGGTCTCACAAGGGGTCTGAGGATCTCATCTCGGTACCTAATGGCAGTCAGGCTACCTCTGGCAAGCACATGGAGGGCTGTGCGGCCCCCCAAAGAAATGCCACCCCACACCATGACTGACCCACCGCCAAACCGGTCATGCTGGAGGATGTTGCAGGCAGCAGAACATTCTCCACGGCGTCTCCAGACTCTGTCACGTCTGTCACGTGCTCAGTGTGAACCTGCTTTCATCTGTGAAGAGCACAGGGCGCCAGTGGTGAATTTGCCAATCTTGGTGTTCTCTGGCAAATGCCAAACGTCCTGCATGGTGTTGGGCTGTAAGCACAACCCCCACCTGTGGACGTCGGGCCCTCATACCACCCTCATGGAGTCTGTTTCTGACCGTTTGAGCAGACACATAAACATTTGTGGCCTGCTGGAGGTCATTTTGCAGGGCTCTGGCAGTGCTCCTCCTGCTCCTCCTTGCACAAAGGCGGAGGTAGCGGTCCTGCTGCTGGGTTATTGCCCTCCTATGGCCTCCTCCATGTCTCCTGATGTACTGGCCTGTCTCCTGGTAGCGCCTCCATGCTCTGGACACTACGCTGACAGACACAGCAAACCTTCTTGCCACAGCTCGCATTGATGTGCCATCCTGGATGAGCTGCACTACCTGAGCCACTTGTGTGGGTTGTAGACTCCGTCTCATGCTACCACTAGAGTGAAAGCACCGCCAGCATTCAAAAGTGACCAAAACATCAGCCAGGAAGCATAGGAACTGAGAAGTGGTCTGTGGTCACCACCTGCAGAACCACTTCTTTATTGGGGGTGTCTTGCTAATTGCCTATAATTTCCACCTGTTGTCTATTCCATTTGCACAACAGCATGTGAAATGTATTGTCAATCAGTGTTGCTTCCTAAGTGGACAGTTTGATTTCACAGAAGTGTGATTGACTTGGAGTTACATTGTGTTGTTTAAGTGTTCCCTTAATTTTTTTGAGCAGTGTATAACTAGGAATAAAATGACAGATAGTAAACAGTAGCAGCTGCGTATGTGATGAGTTAAAAATATGTTTGTCTGGGTAGCTTTTTGGTTAACTATTTAACTAACAATTTAGCAGTCTAATGGCTTGGGGGTAGAAGCTGTTCAGGGTCCTGTTGGTTCCAGACTTGGTGCATCGGTACAGCTTACCGTGCGGTAGCAGAGAGAACAGTCTATGACTTGGGTGGCTGAAGTCTTTGACAATTCTTAGGGTCTTCCTCTGACACCGCCTGGTATAGAGGTCATGGATGGCATGGAACTCGGCCCCATTGATGTACTGGGCCGTACGCACTACCCTCTGTAGCGCCTTGCGGTTGGATGCCAAGCAGTTGCCATACCAGGTGGTGACGCAGCCAGTCAAGATGCTCTTAATGGTGCAGCTGTATAACCTTTTGAGGATCTGAGGGCCCATGCCAAATCTTTTCATCCTCCTGAGCAGGAAGAGGCGTTGTCGTGCCCTCTTCACAACTGTGTTGGTGTGTTTGGACCATGATAGATCCTTAGTGATGTGGACACCAAGGAACTTGAAGCTCTCAAGCCGCTCCACTACCCTCTGTTTCCTGTAGTCCACGATCAGCTCCTTTGTCTTGATGACGTTGTGGGAGAGATTGTTGACCTGGCACCACACCTGTATAAAAGACACCTGGGAGCCAGAAATCTTTGTGATTGAGAGGGGGTCAAATACTTATTTCCCTCATTAAAATGCAAATCAATTTAGAATAATTTTTACATGCGTTTTTCTGGATTTCTTTGTTGTTATTCTGTCTCTCACAGTTCAAATAAAAATACCATTAAAATTATAGACTGATCATTTCGTTGTCAGTGGGCAAACGTACAAAATCAGCAGAGGATCAAATACTTTTTTCCCTCACTGTATTACAGATTGGGTCAGGGAGAGTTTGAACATTTCAGTAAAGACACACTGGTCAGTACATGCTCTGAGAACGCGTCCTGGTAATCCGTCTGGCCCTGCGGCCTTGTAAATATTAACCTGTTTAAAGGTCTTACTCACATATTCCAGTCTGTGCTAGAGAAACAGTACTGTAGCTTATCATCCGCTTCATCGGACCACTTCCGTATTGAGCGCATCGCTGGTACTTCCTGTTTGAGTTTTTGCTTGTAAGCAGGAATCAGGAGGATAGAGTTATGGTCGGATTTGCCAAATAGAGGACGAGGGAGAGCTTTGTAGGCGTCTCTGTATGTGGAGTAAAGGTGATCTAGAGTTTCTTCACCTCTAGTTGCACAGGTGACATCCTGATAGAAATGGGATAAGACAGATTTCAGTTTTCCTGCATTAAAATGACCCGCCACTAGGAGTGCCACCTCTGGATGGGCATTTTCTTGTTCGCTTATGGCCCTATACAGCTCATTGACTGTGCCAGCATCGGTTTGTGGTGGTAAATAGACAGCTACGAAAATAAATGAAAACTCTCTTGGTAAATAGTATGTTCTACAGCCTATCATGAGGTATTATAACTCAGGCGAGCAGAACCTCTACAGTTAATATTAGAGATCGCACACCAGCTGGTGTTAACAAAAAGACACACACCACCCCCCTTGAGCTTACCCGACGCTGCCGTTGTGTCCTGCCGATGCATAGAAAAACCAGGTAGAATATTATCCATGTCCTTGTTCAGCCAATATTATAGTTCTTCAGGTCCCGTTGATAGGATAGTCTCAAACGGAGCTCGTCCAGTTTATTCTCCAGTGATTGTACATTCACCAATAGAACAGACGGTAGAGGCAGATTATTTACTTGTTGCCGTAGTTTCATCAGTGTACCAACTTGTCAGCCTTTATACAACGGGTGGATCTAATCTTGAATGCTGATTGGATAAAACTGCATTCCAGTCGGTGTCTATTCCACAAGTTACCACCTGCAATCCACTGTCTCATCAGCACAGCCAGGCAATTTATAAACTTGATCTCCACTATAAAAAGCATCTAGACTTGATCTCACATTTCTTTTGGACTAACATTTAGTTTTCAACAGCAGAGATTTGTATAAACCTTGCTGTCTGTCTCTCCGACATTTGCTAAATTGTTTCATTATTCAAATTCGATCTACAGGTGTCCCATAATAATGAACGTGTCGGGAGTCAGGACAAGACAGACAGTCAACGTTTTTCAGCCAGTTGAAAGCCAGTTGAAAGCATGAATCAGCTGGAATCCTTTTTACAAAGAAATGTTGATTGAAAAAAGGTCAAACGAAATGAAGTGCAGCTAGTTTGCAGTCTTTACAGCTTCAGTTTGAAGTGATTGTGTTAGGTGTGTTGTTGGCTAGCTCCTCTCTGAACAACAGTGTCCTGACAAGAGAGCACATTTTCTATGCCAGGCAAAATCTCGCCTCATTAGCTCATTGTTATGAATATGTCCAAATAATTGTAAAAAAAAAAACAGATTATACAAATGCAAATGCAGCTACTGTTGTTATTCTGGCTGCAATGTTTGACGTGACTGTAAGTTAGCCGTAGTTGGCTTGCTAGCAAGCAAGGGATAAGAACGTTGCCAGCCAGTATTACATTTACATTTACGTCATTTAGCAGACGCTCTTATCCAGAGCGACTTACAAATTGGTGCATTCACCTTATAGCCAGTGGGATAACCACTTTACAATATGTTTATTTTTTTTATTTTTTTTTGGGGGGGGTGGGGTAAGGGGGGGTAGAAGGATTACTTTATCCTATCCCAGGTATTCCTTAAAGAGGTTGGGTTTCAAGTGTCTCCGGAAGGTGGTGAGTGACTCCGCTGTCCTGGCGTCTTGAGGGAGCTTGTTTCACCATTGGGGTGCCAGAGCAGCGAACAGTTTTGACTGGGCTGAGCGGGAACTGTGCTTCCGCAGAGGTAGGGGGGCAGTAGGCCAGAGGTGGATGAACGCAATGCCCTCGTTTGGGTGTAGGGACTGATCAGACCCTGAAGGTACGGAGGTGCCGTTCCCCTCACAGCTCTGTAGGCAAGCACCATGGTCTTGTAGCAGATGCGAGCTTCAACTGGAAGCCAGTGGAGTGTGCGGAGGAGCGGGGTGACGTGAGAGAACTTGGGAAGGTTGAACACCAGACGGGCTGCGGCATTCTGGATGAGTTGTAGGGGTTTAATGGCACAGGCATGGAGCCCAGCCAACAGCGAGTTGCAATAATCCAGACGGGAGATGACAAGTGCCTGGATTAGGACCTGTGCCACTTCCTGTGTAAGGCAGGGTCGTACTCTCCGAATGTTGTAGAGCATGAACCTACAGGATCGGGTCACCGCCTTGATGTTAGAGTTGTCCAGGGTCACGCCAAGGCTCTTCGCACTCTGGGAGGAGGACACAACAGAGTTGTCAACCGTGATGGCGAGAATATGGAACGGGCAGTCCTTCCCCGGGAGGAAGAGCAGCTCCGTCTTGCCGAGGTTCAGCTTGAGGTGGTGATCCGTCATCCACACTGATATGTCTGCCAGACATGCAGAGATGCAATTCGCCACCTGGTTATCAGAAGTGGGAAAGGAGAAGATTAGTTGTGTGTCGTCTGCGTAGCAATGATAGGAGAGGCCATGTGAGGATATGACAGAGCCAAGTGACTTGGTGTATAGCGAGAATAGGAGAGGGCCTAGAACTGAGCCCTGGGGGACACCAGTGGTGAGAGCACGTGGTGCGGAGACAGATTCTCGCCACGCCACTTGGTAGGAGCGACCGGTCAGGTAGGACGCAATCCAAGAGTGAGCCGCGCCGGAGATGCCCAGCTTGGAGAGGGTGGAGAGGAGGATCTGATGGTTCACAGTATCAAAGGCAGCAGACAGGTCTAGAAGGACAAGAGCAGAGGAGAGAGAGTTAGCTTTAGCAGTGCGGAGAGCCTCCGTGACACAGAGAAGAGTAGTCTCAGTTGAATGACCAGTCTTGAAACCTGACTGGTTTGGATCAAGAAGGTCATTCTGAGAGAGATAGCAAGAGAGTTGGCTAAAGACGGCACGCTCAAGAGTTTTGGAGAGAAAAGAAAGAAGGGATACTGGTCTGTAATTGTTGACATCAGAGGGATCGAGTGTTGGTTTTTTGAGAAGGGGTGCATCTCTCGCTCTCTTGAAGACGGAAGGGACATAGCCAGCGGTCAAGGATGAGTTGATGAGCGAGGTGAGGTAAGGGAGGTCACCGGAGATGGTCTGGAGAAGAGAGGAGGGAATAGGGTCAAGCGGGCAGGTTGTTGGGCGGCCGGCCGTCACAAGTCGCAAGATTTTATTTGGAGAGAGAGGGGAGAAAGAAGTCAAAGCATAGGGTAGGGCAGTGTGAGCAGGACCAGCAGTGTCATTTGACTTAACAAACGAGGGTCGGATGTCGTCAACCTTCTTTTCAAAATGGTTGACGAAGTCATCCACAGAGAGGGAGGAGGGGGGGAGGGGGAGGATAATTCAGCAGGGAGGAGAAGGTGGCAAAGAGCTTCCTAGGGTTAGAGGCAGATGCTTGGAATTTAGAGTGATAGAAAGTGGCTTTAGCAGCAGAGACAGATGAAGAAAATGTAGAGAGGAGGGAGTGAAAAGATGCCAGGTCCGCAGGGAGTCTAGTTTTCCTCCATTTCCGCTCGGGTGCCCGGAGCCCTGTTCTGTGAGCTCGCAATGAGTCCTCAAGCCACGGAGCAGGAGGGGAGGACCGAGCCGGCCGGGAGGATAGGGGACATAGAGAGTCAAAGAATGCAGAAAGGGAGGAGAGGAGGGTTGAGGAGGCAGAATCAGGAGATTGGAGGGTGAAGGATTGAGCAGAGGGAAAATATGATAGGATGGAAGAGGAGAGAGTAGCGGGAGAGAGAGAGCGAAGGTTGCGACGGCGCATTACCATCTGAATAGGGGCAGAGTGAGTAGTGTTGGAAGAGAGCGAGAGAGAAAAGGATACAAAGTAGTGGTCGGAGACATGGATGGGAGTTGCAGTGAGATTAGTAGAAGAACAGCATCTAGTAAACATGAGATCAAGCATATTGCCTGCCTTGTGAGTAGGGGGGGACGGTGAGAGGGTGAGGTCAAAAGAGGGGAGGAGTGGAAAGAAGGAGGCAGAGAGAAATGAGTCAAAGGTAGACGTAGGGAGGTTGAAGTCACCCAGAACTGTGAGGGGTGAGCCATCCTCAGGCAAGGAACTTATCAAGGCGTCAAGCTCATTGATGAACTCTCCAAGGGAACCTGGAGGGCGATAAATGACAAGGATGTTAAGCTTGAATGGGCTAGTGACTGTGACAGCATGGAATTCAAATGAGGAGATAGACAGATGGGTCAGGGGAAAAAGAGAGAATGTCCACTTGGGAGAGATGAGGATTCCTGTGCCACCACCCCGCTGACCAGATGCTCTCGGGGTATGCGAGAACACATGGTCAGACGAGGAGAGAGCAGTAGGAGTAGCAATGTTTTCAGTGGTAATCCATGTTTCTCTCAGCGCCAAGAAGTCGAGGGACTGGAGGGTAGCATAGGCTGAGATTAACTCTGCCTTGTTGGCAGCAGAACGGCAGTTCCAGAGGCTGCCTGATACCTGGAACTCCACATGGGTGGTGTGTGCAGGGACCACCAGGTTAGAGAGGCAGCAGCCACGCGGTGTGAGGCGTTTGTATAGCCTGTGTGGAGAGGAGAGAACAGGGATAGACAGAGGCATAGTTGACAGGCTACAGAAAATGGCTCCAATAATGCAAAGGAGATCGGAATGAAATGAACTAAACATCTGGGAAAGGAGAGAGCGGGGCCTCCCTCACTTACGTTTCACTGAAACACCCAAATATAACTCTCCCAACTTACACCTCAGAAACTATAATTGTTGTAAACTACAGCGGTTCAATGTTTTCTAGGAATAGACTAACTTAGTTTATTCAGCTAGCTAATATGGCAATGGAACATTTAGAACGAACGACTGGGTTGCATCCATAGATACAGAACAAGAAGACTGAACGACTGCGTCCCGTCTTTGGCAACTGAACCGATAGAACGAACGACCAGCCGGCTTGGGTAGCAACCCTAAATTTGTGTCGGGACTATATCTTATGTAAGGATGAAATAGTATGAATAAATTCATAAAAATAAAGTTTTTAATGAAAATATGTCAATCTTTATTTGAATATGTTGGTAACCCGTTGTATAAAAGCGATAATGCCTTCGAAGCCGGTGTTTGGAGGTTATATTGGCACGGTATCCTCCGAACACCAGCTTCTCGAGCTTTATCACGTAACTTTTCGCGTCTCTTTCTCTTCCGACTACTTTTTCGCACGCAATTGCATAGCCTATATAAATGTTACGTTAAGTGTTTGATTTTCGATGGCATTTGCATTGATGTCAGAGTGATTAGAGGGACAATAGAGTGCTGAGTACCAGGCAGTTATCAAGTTTGGTAGGCTACTAATGACCATCAGCAGCATCAGAGCACAGTTTTGGAGAAGCCTAGTTACCGTGACTAAACGGTCATACGGAATTTGACTGCAGTCATGAGGACAACCATGTTTTTTAAATATGCTAATGCATATTGCACCCCTTCATCAGAATTTGTTATTAGATGTCCTTAATTTATTATCACCTCTTATAGGAAGCTGAACATTATACGGTGACAGGGTTTTATTTTATAGAACAAGAGGATTGAGAAATGAATTCTTAAATTAAAGTTAAGTACATTTCAGAATTTGAACATTAGCATAAAACTCAAATGTGAAATTACTTTTGACAATCATGTCTGGACAAGGAAAGAAGGAAAGGGACACATTGTGGATAAGGACATTGCCAGCATCACATACAAGCTTGATCTTCTACTTCTACTATCAGCAGGGTTCTGTACTTTGGTATTGGGTGTGTTTTCTATAACTTGGTATTGAGTGTGTTATGATTCTCAATATTTACCTCCTCCCAGTCAGTATCATCCTCTCTCTCTCTCTCTCTCTCTCTCTCTCTCTCTCTCTCTCTCTCTCTCTCTCTCTCTCTCTCTCTCTCTCTCTCTCTCTCTCTCTCTCTCTCCCAGTATCATCCTCCCTCTCCCTCCACCCTCTCCATTTGGCTCAGTCAGCTTTTTAAAATGAAACATACATTGTTTTCATTGTGTCTTATTCGAGATGTCCAATAGTTTGATAAGAGCCATGGAGTGGGGTGGTGCATTCTGGTTTACCTCTGAGAATCACTGTTATAAACAACTCCCACATCACATCAGAATGGACACAACAAAGAACACCACATATCCCCCTTCTCTCCATCTTACTACCTTCCTACCCAGCCCATCCTCCATTTTAACCCCAGTTTGATTCTCTATCTTTCTCTCTCTCCCTCTTTTCCTCCCCCTCTATCTCTCCTGCATCCTCATACATTAGCCTCTTCCCAATCTGAACTCTTGGCCTCAGAGGGCCCCAGCACAGTAAGTAGCTGGTCACAGGAGATAGACAGGCACGGTGTAGGATGAGAAGTGTCATCATCCTGATAACTGGCTGTGCTTTTACCGCTGTTATAGATTCACAAACGTCTGCTGCTATACTGGGGGGTGGGGGAAGGATGGGGAAAGGATAGGGAGCCTTCTACAAGCTTCCACAAAGACCGATTTAGGGTCTAAGCACGTCAGCTTTTTAGTAAATAAGAGCACTGTCGTGACGTGACTTGCATTAATGTGATGACTGTTATTTATCGAATCAACTAACTATGTTTAATTGTCACTCGATTAAATTAATCAAATAACAATTAACTCATTAAGGAATTTGGGGCACCACGGGAGAAGTTGTTTATAGAGTTACCATCTCCCGAATTAAACTCTAAAAGGTCTTTACCTATCACTATGTATAAAACAGTCAACGTATCAATCATTACCTCTTATCAGTCTCATTCTGAACGTCGCATAATCCTTGAACCTGCAAGAACCCTAACCTTTTTGATGAATCAGCAATACACAAATTGGCTTAATTATTTATTTACTAACTAACTAATTAATAACACAGAATACAAACACACACCGCATAGGTTATTGATTACTAACGTAATACAATGAAAACAGGTCCCTAGTGGACTGGACTAACAATAGCATGACTGCTTGATTAGGAGAAGGAGGGGTCAGAGAGTGAAAGGGAGAGACAGAGATTCAAACTATCTTTGTTACATTTGGAAACTGCACTCACAGTAATCATAATACTTAGCACCCTAACCACCACTCATTAGGAAAATAAATGCAACGTTTATATTTATGCGTAGCTGTCCTTGATCGTCGTCTCTCTGTTGAACCACTTTCTCAAAAAGGGTTTGAGTGTCCTGGTTCCACTTCGGTGAGACTCGGCTTGTCTTCAAATGGAGTGTTCGTTAGAATAGGTACTTCAACGGGTTGTCTGAGAGGGATTGTCCTTCCTACCTCGTGTCTTTAGTCAAATGTTCTAGACACTTTACATGTACAGCTGCATACTGATATGATAAGTTCTAGTGCGTGGTCTTCTTCTCATGTAGAGATTGACAGTTTCAGAGTTTCTCCATTTCAAACGTATGGACTACCGTCTCACGTTTTCTGGTCTGTAGAGTGTCAACCATTTTAAGCCGTGTAGCCACAGCTTCACGCTTCCTGGTCTAACCATTTTAAGCCGTGTAGCTTCCTGGTCTGGTGTGAATTTCGTCACGAGGGGTTTTATACTTGAGTAGAAAAGGGGGCGTTTCATCATGTTTGTGCTCATCTGGGCGTGGCCACTGACTGAGAACAAGTCAATATGGAAAACAATCATCTCATCTAGAATGCTAAAATCACATTGTTATCTTCACAAAAGTATTATTACACTTAATCATTCAATCAATCAATCAAATTGTATTTATAAAGCCCTTTTTACATCAGCAGATGTCACAAAGTGCTATACAGAAACCAAGCCTAAAACCCCAAACAGCAAGCAATGTAGATGTAGAAGCACGGTGGCTAAAACAATTCCCTAGAAAGACAGAAACCTAGGAAGAAACCTAGAGAGGAACCAGGCTCTGAGGGGTGGCCAGTCCTCTTCTGGCTGTGCCGGGTGGAGTTTATAAGAGTACATGGCCATTAAGGCCAGATTTTTCTCCAAGATGTTCAAACGTTCATAGATGACCAGCAGGGTCAAATAATAATCACAATGGTTGTAGAGGTTGTAACAGGTCAGTACATCAGGAGTAAATGTCACTTGGCTTTTCATAGCCGGGCATTTAGAGGTTGAAATAGCAGGTGCGGTAGAGAGAGAGAGTTGAAAACAGCAGGTCTGGGACAAGGTAGCACGTCCGGTGAACAGGTCAGGGTTCTATAGCCGCAGGCAGAAGAGTGGAAACTGGAGCAGCAGCACGACCAGGTGGACTGGGGACAGCCAGGAGTCATCAGGCCAAGTAGTCCGGAGGCATGGTCCTAGAGCTCAGGTCCTCCGGGATGGGAGGGAGAGAGAGAGAATTAGAGGGAGCACACTTAAATTCACACAGGACTCCAGATAAGACAGGAGAATAACACCAGATATAACAAACTGACCTTAGCCCCCCGGCACATAGACATTAGTTTTATACAACAATTAGATGCAAACCTCATAACTGGATAGTGTACACCCCCAGAGATACAGTTATGTTGTTCTTCCGTCTTTAATGACATCACAACATAGTAACAAATTCGACAAGATTGTTCTTTAAGTCCCCACCGACCTTTTCCCACATTCTTTGTGTTAGAAATATTGTTTCATTATCCACTTTTGGATGTTGGAGTTTTGGCGGGAAGAATCTCTCTGTAACAAAGAGATGTCTTTCTTCCCATGCTAGAGACCAAAAGGAGTCCTTTTCTGCAAATTATTTATGACCGACTGTTAAGTCATAAAACCGGCCCAACTCCCCCCCTCTCCTCTGGCTATCTGTCAGCCATTTGCCAAGCTGATCTGGCACCTTTGATCCTCACCAAGGAGAGAGAGTCATGACAGCACCTATGCATTGAAAATAACTATTGCTGTTTCAGTCTTTTGGGGTGATGCCATCACATTTTCTTTTTTGTAGCCTTCTACACGTATTTGTACTTTGTATGTATGCTGTATTCCTATTGTGATGTCTTTTTCTGTTGTCTTGTTCTTTTTTCATTTAATTTGTACCCAGGTCTCACTTCTCAATCTACCTAATTAATTATTGGATCTATAAAGACCCATGGGTCTCCCGGTCGCCTCCCGAGTGGCGCAGTGGTCTAAGGCACTGCATTGCAGTGCTAGCTGTGCCACTAGAGATCCTGGTTCGAATCCAGGCTCTGTCGTAGCCGGCCGCGACCGGGAGACCCATGCGGCGGCGCACAATTAACCCAGCGTCGTCCAGGGTAGAGGAGGGAATGGCCGGCAGGGATGTAGCTCAGTTGGTAGAGCATGGCATTTGCAACGCCAGGGTTGTGGGTTTGTTTCCCACAGGGGGTATAAAAAAAGTATGTATGCACTCACTAACTGTAAGTCGCTCTGGGTAAGAGCGTCTACTAAATGACGTAAATGATAAAAAATACAACCAGTAAGTGAACACAACATTTATTATAAATATACCATGTATACAATGCCTATTTGCTCGATATATGTGTTCCTTATATACTGTGCATGTCTCTATACTGTATATGTAAATAATGTATATTGCTACTGTTACAAAAAGCCATGCAATATCTACAGCTTTTATCTATGAAACCTCTAACATGCGTTGTTTTCAATAAATAGTAATACATTTTCCACCTCTGGAATTTTTACATTTACAGTAAATACACATATACTGAACAAAAATATCAATGCAACATGTAAAGTGTTGGTCCCATGTTTCATGAGCTGAAATAAAAGATCCCAGAAATGTTCCAAATGCAGTAAAAGGTTATTTCGCTCAAATTTTGTGCACAAATTTGTTTACATCTCTGTTAGTGAGCATTTCTCATTTGCCAAGATAATCCATCCACCTGACAATGTGCAGTTTTGTCACACAACATAATGCCACAGATGTCTCAAGTTTTGAGGGAGCGTGCAATTGGCATGCTGACTGCAGGAATGTTCACCACAGCTGTTTTTCTCTACCAAAAGCTGCCTCCAATGTCGTTTTAGAGAATTTGGCAGTACCTCCAACTGGCCTCACAACCGCAGACCACGTGTAACCACGCCAGCCCAGGACCACCACACCCGGCTTCTTCACCTGCGGGATCATCTAAAACCAGCCACCCGGACACCTGATGAAACTGAGGAGTATTTTGGTCTGTAATAAAGCACTTTTGTGGGGTAAAACTCATTCTGATTGGCCAGTGGGTGGGCCTATGCCCTCCCAGGCCCACCCATGGCTGCACCCCTGCCCAGTCATGTGAAATCCATAGATTAGGGCCTAATTAATTTATTTCAATTGACTGATCTCCTTATATAAACTGTAATTCATGTTGCATTTATATTTTTGTTCAGTATCCCTTTTTTAAAATCTCAACCTGATGAACCTACAAATGTTTCCTTCTTTTAGTCAGTGGAGGCTGGTGTCATTATGTGAAATGTATGATACTGTTCCATTAATTCCATACCAGCCATTACTATGCGCCAGTCCTCTGATTTAGCCCTCCACCAGCCTCCACTGCTTTGAGTGTAGAAGAGTGCACTAAAGGAAAAACAGACGATGTCGAGGAACAGTTAAAAGCAGCGGGTGGGGGTCCTATCAACTTTGACCACAGACCATTTTCTGTTCATTTTCCGACCATCCTAGATGTTGAATCACCACCGTCCGTCGACACCCTGTAGGTGATATTTTGCTCTATGTCAACATTCCTTAGGGTGTGTCTTGTCCTTAAGTAGTTAATTCATTCCATAGAAATAGAATGACTAGATTTAATTCATTTATTCCACAGCATCCTCAGAAGACTGAAGACATTTCTGCCTGGCCTCTGTGTCCTCGTTAAAGGTGACCTTCTTGTTCCTCCTGGGGTCGATCCAGGATTTACGGATTACTGCGTTGTTGGGCAGTGGGCCGGCCTCGATGATGCTCACCACCCTCTTCTTCATCTTGCTCTTTAGAACCTTAACATAAGACAACATAAGATAAGATAAGCAGCACATCATCAAAAGGCTGTGATCTGGGCTGTTGTGTGCAGTGTGTGGGGGTGGTGTGTACGTGCGTGCATGTCTGTGGTGTAAAAGCAGAGAGCCAAACCGTCTGGAACTTCTGCCTGGTGAAGGCGTAGAGCAGCGGGTGGAAGATTGTCGTCCCGTACGCCATGACCAGGAAGCCCAACCGCAGCTTGACCGTGAATTCGCTGGGGCCTACTGTCAAGATGACTGTGTTGAGAGTGGTTATGGGAGTCCAGCAGAGCAGGAACGTCGACACGATAAGTAGCGACATCCTGAAGACGCGTTTCTGCCGTTCTCGACGTTCCCGGTGGCGTTTAATGGCTCTCCTCAACGCGATGATGAGGGAAACGGAGGTCCGCATGCCCATGGTCGGGAGCGTGCGGCCAATGGACAGGGATGCGTCTGTGGCCCCGACTGTCGCATGTGACGTCATAGCCGTCATAGAAGGACACTTTTTTCTCCTGGCCTTCTTCTGCGACGCCGTGTGGAAGCGCGTCCCGATGCGAATGTTGAGCGCCTGAAGGATCTTGGAGTAGGTGATGAGCATGATGACCGCCGTGAAGAAGAAGATCGGGATCTGAGCCAGTAGGTGGTAGTACAGCCCCAGCTCTGTATGGTACTGGTTGGTATGAGCCACCGTGGTTACAGCCGCTAGTGTCTGATTGCGCTCAGCCTGGCCTGGGGCAAAGAACCCCACCTCGATGAAAGGTACCAGGAAACTGAGGAAAGACAGCACCCAAATGGCGGCCAGCAGTGCCAGAGCTCGGCCCATGGTGAGCACTCGGTTCGACGGTTTCACAGAGATGTCATACCGGTCCAGGGTGATGGCGAGGACGTTGGCTGCCGTGCCGACACTAGCGAGTGACACACAGGCCTCGTGGAAGCAACAAACTAAGGCTGTATCCCCCGCCAGAGACAACAACAACACCACCATGGTCAGTGGGATACAACAGACACACACTAATACATCGAGGACGTGGAGGTTCATAGTGACGATGTTGGAGACTGAGGAGATCAGGTCAGACTTCATGCAGTAGAGAGCCAGCACGGTGAGGTTGGAGCTCAGGCCCAGCACAATCTCCAAAATCAGAAAGCCGGTCAGGGACACCTGCATGACAGAATAATTGAATGAATGAATAATGTACAATTGAATTACTCAATACTTTAATAAAACATAGGGAAATTTGTCTTGCAACAAAACAGGCATTCCTGGCATAGATGTAATACACAATTGGCCGGATTCCCAGAAAAAGATTTACCCTAGTCCTGGACTAAAAAGCACTTTCAATTAAGAATCTCCATTGACCCTTTAGTCCAGGACTGGTCTTCATTTGTGTCCGGGAAACCGCCCCAATATCACAAGACATACAGTACTACACTTCACTTCCAGTGAACAGAAATATAAACGCAACATGCAATAATTAAAAAGATTTTACTGAGTTACAGTTCATATAAGGATATCAGTCAATTGAAATAAATAAATTAGGCCCTAATCTATGGATTTCATATCTGGGAATACAGATATACATCTGTTGGTCACAGATAAAGTACCTTTAAAAAAAGGTAAGGACGTGGATCAGAAAACCAATCAGTATCTGGTGTGACCACGATTTGCCTCAGGCAGCGCAACTTATCTCCTTCGCATAAAGTTGATCAGGCTGTTGATTGTGGCCTGTGGAATGTTGTCCCACTCCTCTTCAAGTTGCCGTATATTGGTGGGAACTGGATCACGCTGCCGTACACGTCGATCCAGAGCATCCCAAACGTGCTCAATGGGTGACATGTCTGGTGAGTATGCATGCCACTGGGACATTTTCAGGTTCCAGGAATTTTATACAGATCCTTGCGACATGGGGCCGTGCATTATCATGCTGAAACATGAGGTGATGCCGGCGGATTAATGGCACGAAAATGGGCCTCAGGATCTTGTCATGGTATCTCTGTGCTTTTAAATTGACATTGATAAAATGCAATTACATTTGTTTTTCATACCTTATGCCCATACCATAACCCCACCGCCACCATGGGGCACTCTGTTCACAACATTGACATCAACAAACCGCTCGCCCACATGACACCAAACACACTGTCTGCCATCTGCCCGGTACAGTTGAAACCGGGATTCATCCGTGAAGAGCACACATCTCCAGCATGCCAGTGGCCATCAAACGTGAGCGTTTGCCCACTGAAGTCGGTTACGATGCCGAACTGCAGTCTGGACAAGACCCTGGTGAGGACGACGAGCACGCAAATGAGCTTCCCTGAGACGGTTTCTGACAGTTTGTGCAGAAATTCTTCGGTTGTGCAAACCCACAGTTTCATCAGCTGTCCGGGTGGCTGATCTCAGATGATCCCGCAGGTGAAGAAGCCGGATGTGGAGGTTCTGGGCTGGCGTGGTTAAACGTGGTCTGTGGTTGTAAGGCCGGTTAGACGTACTGCCAAATTCTCTAAAACTATGTTGGAGGTGGCTTAGAGAAATTAACATAAAATCCTCTGGCAACAGCTTTGGTGGAGATTCCTGCAGTCAGTATGCCAACTGCACGCTCCCTCAAAACTTGTGGCATTGTGTTGTGTGACAAAACTGCACATTTTAGATTGGCCTTTTATTTTCCAAGGTGCACCTGTGTAATGATCATGCTGTTTAATCAGCTTCTTGATATGCCACACCTGTCAGGTGGATGGATTATCTTGTCAAAAGAGAAATGCTCATTAACAGGAATGTATACAAATTTCTGGACAAAATTTGAAAGAAATAAGCTTTTTGTGCGTATGGAACATTTCAAGAATGTCATTGTATGCTGTAGCGTTAAGATTTCCCTTCACTGGAACTAAGGGGCCTAGCCGGAACTATGAAAAACAGCCCCAGACCATTATTCCTCCTCCACCAAACTTTCCAGTTGGCACTATGCATTGGGGCAGGTAGCGTTCTCCTGGCATCCGCCAAACCCAGATTCGTCCGTTGGACTTCCAGATGGTGAATCGTGATTCATAACTCCAGAACGCGTTTCCACTGCTCCAGAGTTCAATGTCGGCAAGCTTTACACCACTCCAGCCGACTCTTGGCATTGTGCATGGTAATCTTAGGTTTTGTGTGCGGCTGCTCAGCCATGGAAACTCATTTCATGAAGCTCCCGACGAACAGTTATTGTGCTGACGTTGCTTCAAGAGGCAGTTTGGAACTCGATAGTGAGTGTTCCAACCGAGGGCAGACAATTTGTACGTGCTACGCGCTTCAGCACTCGGCGGTCCCGTTCTGTTAGCTTGTGTGGCCTACCACTTCACGGCTGAGCTGTTGTTGCTTCTACACGTTTCCACTTCACAATAAGAGCACTTACAGTTGACTGGGGCAGCTCTAGCAGGGCAGAAATTTGATGAACTGACTTGTTAGAAAGGTGGCATCCTATGACGGTGCCTTGTTGAAAATCACTGAGCTCTTCAGTAAGGCTATTGTATGTCTATGGAGATTGCATGGCTGTGTGCTCGATTTTATACACTTGTCAGCAACGAGTGTGGCTGAAATAGCCAAATCCACACATTTGAAGGGACGTCCACATACTTTTGTATAAACTGTATAGTGTATATTGGTGTACCTGGAAGGAGATGGGGTAGGGGTATGGGTAGGGCGTGGCTGGAGACATGGTTCGGCTTATGGGCTCGGCTGCGTAGTCGGTGACGTTGCTCATGGTGCCTTCTCTCTCCAGAGGGGGAAGGATATGCATTATCCTGTAGGGAGGGGAGGGATAGTGGGAGAGGGAGAGAGAGCGAGAAGGAGAAATGTAGACAGAGAGATGGAGAGGTAGAGAGAGGGATCGAGAAAATAAATGTAGACAGAGAAAGGGAGAGAGAAGGATAGAAAGAGTGAGGGGGGAGAGTGAGATGGAGAAGGAAAGAGAGGAAAAAGGAATTTGCGAAGGAGAGGGAGTGTTTGCGAGGAGAAGAGGAGACAGACAGTAGGGGGTGTTATTAGAAGCTACACCTCTCAGGCATCACAACGCAGCTAGCTCATCTGAATCTCAAACACTTCTTCACTGCAACTTGGACATCAGATTGCTCCTACGGTGCAAAATCAAAGAATCCTTTTATGTGTGAAATCCCGACCGTAATAAAACTGCCACTGTTCTGGTTTTAAATTAGAAACTGACAACGCTGAGAGCATGCGAGAGCTTTTAGAAGCAGGATAACCTTTTTCTCCATGTCGTGTAGATAAGATTGTTCTAGTACGTGCAGAGTATTGACAACTACAGCACACATCAAGTCTTGATTGTGAGTCATAGGTTGTGTCCCAAATGGCACCCTATTCCCCATATTGTTCACTACTTTTGACCAGACCCCTATGGGCTCTGGTCAAAAGTAGTACACTACATAGGGAATAGGGTGCCACTAAGGATGCAAGCATGATAATGCTTCTCCTTTAAAACAGTGTTTTCTGCTGCTTCAGGTGGGTTATGAATCACCGGTTCACATTTTGCGGTTCTGAAAGATAGAGGCAGGATCATGCAGAAAAAGCTGCTTTATTTTCAGATGCAGCAGACGTCATATATTTTACAATAGCAGTATTTTACAACTGTATTGTGTAATTCTCCTAAACTCATGGGTGTTTGGGTTGGTTGTGGTGTCTGTGTGAATTCTAAACAGAAGGTACAATGGTAGAGCAGCATTTTGCTTGTTTTGGAAGAATATATTAAGTGCATGAATTGACATCATGCTGAGAGAATAAACAGCGTGGAGGAACTGTGTGCTTCCTTCTTGAGTGACAGGGGGCAGGGCTTGGTGTGTGTGGCCCGGGAACTGGAATAAAGCTGTCTTGTTTGAGCAGTGTAGAGAAGAGTGTTGCGGCAAAATACTGTTACGCATTGAATTTTTCATAGGATTTTATTTTAGTTGCACTGGTGCTCCCAAAAGAAAACTCCAGGTTGCACAGCAAAATATGTAGTTGCATGTGCAACTTTAGAGCCAGTAGGGGTGTAACTATTCACCGATACACATCGGTCCCCGGTTCAAATGTTTAAGATATGAGTGCATCAGCAGGACCGCAAACCGATCCATATGTAGCATGCATCCTTCAGAAAATCAATTCAAACGTTATGAATCACCGGTTCACATTTTGTGTTGTTGCTCAAAATTACTTTATTTCTATCTTCCGAAAATACCTCACATTTTTTGTGAAAACTGCGTTCTCTCCTTCATTTTGCATGCCAAACAACCCCAGGCAATATCAGTAGCCTAGTCAAACTGCACGCTGTGTGCAGCTTCGCCCACTGACCAAAGAGAGGCGGAATAAAAGTAGCCTAAGATACCAACGGAGACAACTCTCATCTGGTTCTAGGTAGGATTTTAGATATTTTTCTACCCACAATGCATGGTCGAAGCGGAAGATCAAAGAGAAGCTCACTCAAAACTTCCAAACGGTCTAAACCATTTGATTATGAGACGGGGGTGAAATCCAAAGTTGTGCTATATATTATATATATTGGCTATGTCATAGCAGATTTTTAAAAGGGGGGGGACAAAAAGCAATCATTGCCCTCCCTTAACTGATAGAGGGGTGGTAGATGCCCAGTTTCACTTATGGCTCAGCTCAGGTACCTACATACACCATAGACATATACACACATACACACAAACACAACCATACACACACACACACAACCACACACAGAGAGAAGAAGTCAGCTCAGACAGATCCAGCTCAGGAGCTCCATCAGCAGCAGATTTTTATTTTGAATGAAAAATGAATGTGTTTATGCAAAAAAAATTAACGCATCGAATCGTATCGCATCAAACCGAATCACATAGATTCGTTCTTCTAATCAAACCGAATCGCACCGAATAGTTTCAAACTAAAACGTATAGTTCCTGTATCGTATCAGAGCCCATGTATCTAGATACGTATCGAATCGTCTTGAAAGGGAAATATGAACATCCCTAAGTGCCTGGGTACTCTACTCACCCTTCCCTCCAGTTCTATCTGAGGCCCAGCAGGGCTTCGTAGTCAGGTACATCGCCAGCTAGATCCACACAGACAGGCATCCGAATCAGGTGTAATGTCACCATGAAGAGTTCCTCTCTAGCAGAGCCAGCAGATTGACTCAGATTCACTCCAACCTGGGCCAGACTGGACCGGACTTTTGATTGGCTAATGGACCGGACTGCTAGGCTGTGAGCTCCTTCCTGTAATTAATGACATGAGAATGTATGGGTGTCTGCCACGGTGAGCATCTCCAGTACGGCCGAGAGGAAGGGGAAAGAGAACGCAAGCCTGGATATATCCAACACGCCTCTATCTATTTATCTATCACTCTCGCTCTCTTTCTCTCGCTCTCTCTCTGGGGTTTGTTTTGGCCATGGTGGGAGTGTTGATGGATGACTGGATCACAGATAAACTGTCAGAGATGTATCCTGTTGATAAACTCACAGTAGTATTCCCAGGTGGTGCAGCTTCAGCCTCAGAGGCCACCGCACAAAACACAAAGACTCTTCCTCTGTGGAAGGCCTGAATGCTAATGACTGTACATCAAAATTATGTAGAATCCAACTGTAGTCTGTAGAATCCAAATCCTTGGTTGGGGAATAAGTGTCCCCTTTAGTTCAGTTGTCTCTAGATTGATCACAAAATAATCACCAAAATGATTTATATAAAACTCTGTTACTCCATCCCAGAGAGCATCTAGATGCATCAGTTTGTCCTCCAAACAGTGGGGGGTTTTCAGCCAAGCAAAAACATACATTCAAATATTTATTCCATTTATTTATGTATTTGTGCATTAGTGAGGGCCAGTGTGAGGGTGGGCCATGTGGATTCAGTAAGTGCAGGCCAGCCAGGCCAGGCAGAGAGGCAGGGGCCTGGGCCTGGTCCTCCCTGGTTGTCCCCTGGAGAGATACTAATGGAACAGGCCTTTAACTCAGCAGCAGCTTTCTAATCTCATCTGTCTCATCACTGGCGGGGCAGGCAGATTTCCTGCAATTGTAAATCAAGTCCAGAACAGCTCATATATGTCTGTCTGATGCTCCAAGCTCTTTGAACTCCTGATACCACGGTGCTGTATGCATGTGTGTGTGATTGTGATCATTTGGTGTTTGTGTTGTAGGTAAATGTTCGATGTGTGTGTGTGTGTGCTTGCTTATGAGCCAGTACACACAAGTGTGTGTATGTGTGTGCGTGTGTGAATTATCAAGCTACTATTGTGCATGTGTTAGTGCCTGTGTGTGTGATTCAGTAGAAGAAGGTCGTGGTCATGTAGAGGGGGATGCCCCGCCTGTCTGATTCATACCATTATAACAGTCCTCGGAGGGGATTGGACAAAACGACGAGGGGACTGGGACCACACAGACCAGACCATCATCACACTGCTGCCTCTCTGTTCTTCAGTCACATCCCCCTTTTATTCAGGGTTCTGGAAAAGAGAGAGAGAGGGGGGAGATAGGAATGGGAGAGACAGCAGAGAAGTGATGAAGAGAGAGAGCGAAAGCAAGAGAGTGAGAAGTGAGAGAATGTTAATCCAAATAAACACAAACTACAGAAGCATAGCATAGCAACGAGCCTGTGTTGAGATAATAAAAATAATAATATGCCATTTAGCAGACGCTTTTATCCAAAGCGACTTACAGTCATGTGCGCATACATTTTTACATATGGTATTATTATATTATATTATTACAGAGATCTTATTATGTCCCTCTGTTTTATTCACACTCATTAAATTACCATAATGCTGCAGTTAATCGACTACACAGGACAAGAGGAAGAAACACACAAGCAACATCGATCCTCTCGTTGCAATACATTTGACATACACACACACATGCAGGCACACACACACACCCTGACTCGTGCTATTTTGTTGTTTACCTCACTGCCTGTAGCTGTGAGATCCAGCATTGGGCGAATGTAAACGTATCCATGACTGCTTATAATTTGATTTCTGCTCTGATACATTAATAAAAGGAGAATTATGTAGGCGGGTAGGGTTCAAGAAAGTATTATGATATGACTGGCAGTAACTCTTGCAACATGAATAGTTGTGTAAAATATTACAAAATAATAGCCCTCAGTACTTGCACCAAACAGAAATCCCAAGACGGTAATGAGACTTGTTTTTATAGGATGGGAACACATATCATCTTCTGCATAACATCTCTATGTGAATTCACACACACACACACACATTTACCGTAAGCACCATGAGATGGTTGTTACTAGAAAAAAGTACTGTCATTCTTAGCAATCCGCTAGACTATTTACAGTACTCCGGGAGAGGAGTGTGCACTGTGCATGTCCCAACTGCTGGGGCTCACATACTACAATCTGCAGTACTGACTCCGCTACAAACACTCAGAAACAGAGGGAAATCTCAAACCTGCATGTAGACTACTGCATTTCTGTCATTTGGAATGCAGTAAAAGACAAGTAAAGCGTCACACTGAGATAACAGTGTAGCATATTGATCCTGCAGTGTTTTAATGCTGTCTGTCTATATGTCCGACATTTGATATACTGTCTTGTGTCAATATTGAAAGAGCAGTAAGACTGCCAACATGCACACACATATCATGCAGTACGCAAACATACCTACAAAAACACACAGACATTCATCCAAAACATGTAATCTTGGATCTTTTAGATAGAGTAGAGACTGGATGCAGGGAGTTTGAGACTGAATGACCAAATAACTGCCCACTACATACTAAAAACATTTTAGAAATGGGAGACTCTTACAGTGTGATTATGTTTTTTGTGTGTAATTCTCTAGATTTGTAGGCTATTCACTTTTCAAATACCTGCCAGTTGCCAATATTTTCTTAGTGTATCAGAGGTATTTGGCATTGAGTTACCCAAGCTGTCACAAGCACTTGCCTGCAACATGCTCTCTATATCGAATCATTAACTAGAGTGCCCCGTCCCATCTAAACAGGATCAGAAGGATGCTCACCAGGCAGAGTAAATACACAGACACTCCTGAGCTGGTCCAATGCCGATACAGTCCCATCTCGGTCCGGCACTATAGTCTTTGACCAGTACTGTAGCAATACTGCATGCTCCAAAGCATCTGAGCCCCTGGATTCCAACAGATGACTTCTCCCCACTTCCAGGCAGCAGTAAACCAAGGATCAGTACGGGGTGGGGTAGGTGTCCCGTGCAGTAAGGTTTTTCTTAATAGACAGCTTCTCCTCTACCAGTGTCTGTCAGTCTTGACAACCGAGAAAGATATAACTCCACAGAAAAAGGAAGATGATTCTGCTGCTGTATTTTCCTCTCTCGTCTTCCTTTACTTTACTTATTTTCCTTTACTCTCTCATCTTCCTCCTCTTCTTCTCTACACACGGTGGGGTGTGTGCAAGCAGCTATCCATCCACTGCCTCTGTTGCATGCGCTCTCTACAGCCTCACTGTGTGGAGTGGAGTAAAAATAGACATAGACACCTAGTTTCTCTCTCTCCACTGGCTCTGTGCTCTCTCTCTGCACAACACACTATCACAGCTTATTGTGAAATACACATCAATTACTTATTCAAAATTTGTGACAGGCACATGAAAAAGTCCACTTTTTTGTATGTATTACACGATTTTCTTCATAACGCATTTTGTGTATATTACACAATTTTCCTACTTCGTAAAGCAGTTGTGTACATTCCAACAACACCCAAAAAAATTTGAGCGTGCCAATAAGCAATTTCTGTCTATTTCATAATAATCTGTGATACCGTGTTGCTCTGCACTGGCTCTCCCTATCTCTCTCTCTCTCTCTCTCTCTCTCGCCTCAACCTCTTGGCTTCTTGAATGGAGACCAAGTTCTTATGGTCCGTCCAGATCACGAAAGAATGAGGTGCCCCCTCCAACCAGTGTCTCCATCCCTCATGAGCCCACTTGACTGCCAAGAGCTCCCGGGATCTTGCTCCCTCTCTCTCCACTGCAGAGCTTTGCAGAGCTCCCCCAGCCCTGCATGATTGGTCTTCTGTAGTAGGCTTAACCCTTTCCTGTCATGGTTCCACCTGTCACCAGAGGGCAGCAGATACCTTAGAGACATTCATGACATGCAGGTGGGTCCTATTACTTACTAGGATTTCCCTGTTAAGAGAGGTGTGTTTTCTGGTTTCCGTTGCAGAAGCTTGAATTGTTTGCAGTGTGCGTTTGTCTCCTGAATGAGTTTTTGAGACTTAGTGTTTGTTGTTTTCCCAGTGTTACTGTGATCTTTCGGTTACCGTTTCTCAGTAAAGTATTATGTCTATCCTTCACCACTGATTCCTCGTCTAGTCTCTTCTCTGCACCTGGGTCCAACCTCATCATGTCACAGCAAGCTTCTGCAACAGAAATCAGAAAACACACCTTTTAATGAGTAATAGGACACACCTGCATGTCATTAATGTCTCTAGGAAGGTCTCTGCCGCCCTCTGGTGACAGGTGGAACCATGACATTGTGGAGCTCAAGGGACGTTTCACCTCCGAACCCATCCTCGTTCATCCTGATCCTACTCGTCCCTTCGTGGTAGAGGTGGACGCCTCGGACACCGGATGAGGGGCAGTCCTTTCACAGCGGAATGAGGGGGACAAGAAACTGCACCCATGTGCCTTTCTTTCCAAGCGGTTCTCGCCAGCAGAAAGCAAATACGATATAGGCAACCGGGAGCTCTTGGCAGTCAAGTGGGCTCTTGAGGGATGGAGACACTGGTTGGAGGGGGCACCTCATCCTTTCGTGATCTGGACGGACCATAAGAACTTGGTCTCCATTCAAGAAGCCAAGAGGTTGAATGCTCGCCAGGCTATATGTGCGCTGTTTTTTAACAGGTTCAACGTCACTCTAGCCTATCGCCCGGGATCCAAGAATCAGAAAGCAGACGCCCTGTCACGTCAACACGATGTCTCTAACAATGAGAGGGATTCTGAGCCCATCATCCCCAGCTCCTGCATTGCAGCCCCCGTGGTATGGAGTATTGAGACCACGGTCCGACAAGCCCAGACCTGAGAACCTGAGCCCGGCGGGGGTTCCACTAACATACTTTATGTTCCACTCTCAGCCCGTTCTCGGGTACTACAATGGGGACACTCCTCTAAATTAACTGGGTATCCAGGGGTATCCTGGAGGCCCAACATGATTGAGGATGTGAGATCCTTCGCTGCGGCTTGTTCCATCTGTGCCCAGAGCAAGTCCTCACGACAGCGACCGGCTGGGTTGCTCCAACCTCTGCCCATTCCCAGCCGGCCCTGGTCCCACCTGTCAGTAGACTTTATCACAGGGTTACCTCCATCCCAAGGGCTTACCACTATCCTGGTGGTAGTCGATCGGTTCTCCAAGGCAGCCCATTTCATCGCTTTACCTGCATGTCATTAATGAATCTAGGACGGTCTCTGCCGCCCTCTGGTGACAGGTGGAACCATGACATTGTGGAGCTCAAGTATTGGCCATATACCACACCCCCTTGGGCCTTCTTACTTAAATGTATTATGGGTAACTTGTGACTGACTGACTGATCTACAAATAATAATGAGTAGTTATTTATGATGCAAGGTTCTTTGTAGATCAGTCAGTCGGATGTCGGCTGAAATGTCGAACAAGCCCACTGACTCATAAGGATAGTGCACAAAGAACCGGGATCTAGAAGGTCATGTGCAAAATCCAGACATAAGAGATTGCCGTGAAAGAAACAAAATGTAGAGGAGACAAAGCCCACACCGGAGACAGAAGGTAGGTTTTACATGCAATATGTATTGCCTTTTGGATACAGAAATTGTGCTGGACGATTTAGCATAGCGCTAGGTAGTTAGCAGATTTGAGTCACCACTAAAATAGTAAATTATGAATATGTTATTGAGTAGGCCTATATCTTTGTTTATTCTAATTAACCAATGTATTAATCCAACAATACAAATCTGTATTATTTTGTAAGAAATGTAAGGTCCTGCAATAAAGTTGCAATAAAGTTGACTAAAGTAGCTGATCTTTTGTTTGTTTTTACTTGGTAATGAGTAGTAAGTAAGTACAGTTGAAGTTGGAAGTTTACATACTATAGTTTTGGCAAGTCGGTTAGGACATCTACTTTGTGCATGACACCAGTAATTTTTCCAACAATTGTTTACAGACAGATTATTTCACTTATAATTCACTGTATCCAATTCCAGTGGGTCAGAAGTTTACATACACTAAGTTGACTGTGCCTTTAAACTGATTGGAAAATTCCATAAAATGATGTCATTTACATTTACGTCATTTAGCAGACGCTCTTATCTAGAGCGACTTACAGTTAGTGAGTGCAAACATTTTCATACTGGCCCCCCGTGGGAAACGAACCCACAACGCTGGCGTTGCAAGCGCCATGCTCTACCAACTGAGCTACAGGGGACTGTGATTGCTTTAGAAGTTTCTGATAGGCTAATTGACATCATTTGAGTCAATTGGAGGTGTACCTGTGGATGTATTTCAAGGCCTACCTTCAAACTCAGTGCCTCTTTGCTTGACATCATGGGAAAATCAAAAGAAATCATCCAAGACCTCAGAAAAAAAATTGTAGACCTCCACAAGACTGATTCATCCTTGGGGGCAATTTCCAAACGCCTGAAGGTACCACGTTCATCTGTACAAACAATAGTATGCAAGTATAAACACCATGGGACCACGCAGCCGTCATACCGCTCAGGAAGGAGCCGCGCTCTGTCTCCTAGAGATGAACGTACTTTGGTGCGACAAGTGCAAATCAATCCCAGAACAACAGCAAAGGACCTTGTGAAGATGTTGGAGGAAACAGGTACAAAAGTATCTACAGTGGGGAGAACAAGTATTTGATACACTGCCGATTTTGCAGGTTTTCCTACTTACAAAGCATGTAGAGGTCTGTAATTTTTATCATAGGTACACTTCAACTGTGAGAGACGGAATCTAAAACAAAAATCCAGAAAATCACATTGTATGATTTTTAAGTAATTCATTTGCATTTTATTGCATGACATAAGTATTTGATACATCAGAAAAGCAGAACTTAATATTTGGTACAGAAACCTTTGTTTGCAATTACAGAGATCATACGTTTCCTGTAGGTCTTGACCAGACACACTGCAGCAGGGATTTTGGTCCACTCCTCCATACAGACCTTCTCCAGATCCTTCAGGTTTCGGGGCTGTCGCTGGGCAATACGGACTTTCAGCTCCCTCCAAAGATGACCCCAAGCATACTTCCAAAGTTGTGGCAAAAGTCAAGGTATTGTAGTGGCCATCACAAAGCCCTGACCTCAATCCTATAGAACGTTTGTGGGCAGGACTGAAAAAGCGTGTGCGAGCAAGGAGGCCTACAAACCTGACTCAGTTACTCCAGCTTTGTCAGGAGGAATGGGCAAAATTCACCCAACTTATTGTGGGAAGCTTGTGGAAGGCTACCCGAAACGTTTGACCCAAGTTAAACAATTTAAAGGCAATGCTACCAAATACTAATTGAGTGTAACTACATTATATTTATTCATTGCACACAGACTGATGCATTCAAATGTTTATTTCATTTAATTTTGATGATTTGAAGTGGCAACAAATGAAAATCCAAAATTCCGTGTGTCACAAAATTAGAATATTGTGTAAGGGTTACATTTGAAGACACCTGGTGCCACAAACTAATCAGCTGATTAACTCAAAACACCTGCAAAGGGCTTTAAATGGTCTCTCAGTCCAGTTCTGAAGCCTACACAAACATGGGGAAGACTTCAGATTTGACAGCTGTCCAAAAGGCGACCATCGACACATTGCACAAGGAGGGAAAGACACAAAAGGTTATTGCAGAAGAGGCTGGCTGTTCTCAGAGCTCTGTGTCCAAACACATTAATAGAGAGGCAAAGGGAAGGAAAAACTGTGGTCAGAAAAGTGTACAAGCGATAGGGATCACCGCGCCCTAGTCAAGATTGTGAAAAAAAACCCATTCAAAAATGTGGGGGAGATTCACAAGGAGTGGACAGCTGCTGGAGTCAGGGCTTCAAGATCCACCACCAAGAGACGCTTGAAAGACATGGGTTTCAACTGCCGCATACCTCGTGTCAAGCCACTGTTGACCAAGAAACCGCGCGAAAGCGTCTCACCTGGGCTAAGGAAAAAAAGAGCTGGACTGCTGCTGAGTGGTCTAAAGTCATGTTTTCTGACGAAAGCAAATTTTGCATTTCCTTTGGAAATCGAGGTCCCAGAGTCTGGAGGAAGACAGGAGAGGCACAGGATCCACGTTGCCTGAAGTCTAGTGTAAAGTTTCCACCATCAGTGATGGTTTGGGGTGCCATGTCATCTGCTGGTGTCGGTCCACTCTGTTTCCTGAGATCCAGGGTCAACGCAGCCGTCTACCAGCAAGTTTTAGAGCACTTCATGCTTCCTGCTGCTGACCTGCTCTATGGAGATGGAGATTTCAGGTTCCAACAGGACTTGGCGCCTGCACACAGCGCAAAAATCTACCCGTGCCTGGTTTACGGACCATGGTATTTCTGTTCTAAATTGGCCAGCCAACTCCCTTTTTTTCTTTTCTGATGTAAACTTCTGACCCACTGTGAATGTGATGAAATAAATACAATCTGAAATAAATAATTCTCTCTACTATTATTCTGACATTTCACATTCTTAGTGACCTAAGACAGGGAATTTTTACTAGGATTAAATGTCAGGAATTGTGAAAAACAGAGTTTAAATGTGTTTGGCTAAGGTGTATGTAAACTTCCGACTTCAACTGTAATTGTAATGCAAGAACCCCCCAAAATTGTGCCCCATTGAAGATTTCAACTGCCCCCTTAGTCACTTTATCTTGGCGCTGGGTCTGCTATGAGCTTTAAGAATATAGGCAGACAAACGTTGTGGTCTCACAATGCAGACAAAGTGCCTGGAAAGTAAACTAAGAGGCAACGGAGCATCTGCACAGGGACACAGCCGACTCCTCCAGGAGACACACACAGAATGATAATGCTGCTAGGCTGAGTGAGGCCATACCTCCACCGCCTCTCCCCCACCACTACATCTGCTCCCCTACGTCTCCCTCTCTCCTCTCTTCCCCCTCTCCTGCACTACCCCCACCTCCACTCCTCTTCCTATCACCACTCTCTCCTCCGCCTCCCTCTCTCCCCTCTCTGAAATGTTGAATTGACCACGGCTACACCTCAGCTCTCTCTCTCAGACACACACACATGCACATACAACATTTGCTGTTTACTGCTGTGTGGTACTAGTCATGGTGATTCCCTCCAAAACAAGAACACACACACACAGACAGACATACACATGGTACTGTGTCGCCACTGCGTCACTGCTTTTCCCATGTTTTAAATCATTCCATCAGCAGTGTGTGTGTGTGTGTGTTTCTGTGTGTGTGTGTGTTCTTGTTTTGGAGGGAATCAGCATGACCAGTACCACACAGCAGTAAACAAGGAGTTCCAAATATCAGCCCAATATTCAAATGATCAGACTATTTCCTATTCATAATTAGGGAGTGTAAAACAGACAGACAGACTGTGTTAACCCTGATCTGTAAGGACACCATGTGGACATGACCCTGGGCATTAACATTATACCCCCTTATCCCCAACACTATCTGTCAGATCAATGATATAGCTGGCACTCCCCTTGGCTATGGGACACACTGCAGGGAGCCTGGCGGTTAATAGAGTTAGGCCAGTAATTGAAAAAGACGCTGCCGCGAATCCCCGAGCCGACTAGGTGAAAAGTCTGCCGATGTGCCCTTGAGCAAGGCACTTAACCCTAATTGCTCCAGGGTTGCCGTCAATAATGGTGGATCGCTTGCCGTGACCCCACTCTTCAAGGGTGTCTCCGGGGGAGTTGGGATATGCAAAAAACACATTTATATTTTACACCTCACACTCGTACAGGTTACACACTTGTACATGCAGTGAAACAGGACAAATATAAGCACCCCCTATTTTACCTTTTTGACCTTGGCTATGGGACACTCCAGGCTATTGGTGGTCCCACAGCACGCACGCAGGCACTCGCACACACACTAAACAAAAAGGAAAAGCTGCAGACTGTTGTAGCGCCGATGCAATCATTTATTCACCAACGTTTTGACAGCAAGCTGTCTTCATCAGGGTTTTCACACACACATATATAAACACACACACAAACACAGACAGGCATCTGTCAGTGTAGCAGCATAACCAATATTATTGTATTGCTTTACCAGTCCTTAGGCTAGAGCTCCTGTTTAGCCAGTAATGCACTCCTCTGTCTGATCGATACAGAGAGAGCTGATTTTGGATGAGAGGAAAGAAGAGAGCCATAATACTTTATTGCTGATTTCACTGAAATGTGTCTTTGTTTATTAGCAGACAGGAAATACAAGAGGACAGGACAGGTACGACATAAAACATTGCGTGTCAGAAATAATATATATTTTTGGATAAAATAATATAATATATTTTCAAATAATGGAGCTGGCTACAATATTCAAGATTTGAGGCCAGAGAATAGGCAGACGAAGGAGAGGGGCATTGTGGGTCCAGAATATAAAGGAGGGAGAAAGAGTGTGAGAGGAATAAAGGAATGACATTTGGGAATTAGACTTGAGAAGAGATTGGATTGGACTTGGTTGAAAAAGCAGGTGAGAATAAAAGGTTTGATTGAAGAGAGCTGGGCATGTAAAGGTGAGATGCAAAGCATGGGAACGAATGACAAGGGGTGGAGTAAAAGAACATGGAGGCCTGTGGAGGAATAATGGTGTGATGGCAGGGTTGTGAAAGAGTAGAAGTAGGGATGAAGAAGAGGGGAAGTGCTGTAGTTGAGAAGGAAAATATATAGAACTGCTGGCATAAAGGCCACAGTGGGGAAGGACAAGGTGTACAGTAGAAGAGAAGAGAAAATAAGAGAAGCAACCTTAATAACATATTCATTCTGCAAAACCTTTTTGTGAGGATGGAAACTCATTCACACTGCACACACCTTTTTTCTGAACAAGATTAGGTAAATGTTCCATATCCTACAGAGGTCCGTTTTTTGGGGAACAGTCTCCTGGAACACCTCAAGAACTGCAATAGCTTCAACTTAAAACTCAAACAAAAACAGATCCACTCAACATTCCACTTAATGCCTCACCCCTGTAACTGTTCTGTCTATCAGCCTTTCATTTGGATTATGCATATTACTAGAATATATATATATATATATATTATTTTTTTACCCTCTTATTCACCATGTTTTCCTTATTCTTTGTGCAAATTCTGAAATAAAATCAGATTATGTTAATTTGTCTGGTTTTCTTTTATAAACATTGAAAGTGGAAGGTGCTTACAAGCCTCTCTGAGGTTTCCTACCTCTCCTGCACATGTTCTTTTTATTTATCTCTTAAACCTTCATCATACTGTTTAGTATTTTCTTGTGTGCAAATAAAAAATACAAAGAAAGAGAAGAGAAAAGAGTGTACAGTATACAGCAGATTGAGGACATTCCTGTAGGCAGCACACTGTGCACTGTGAGTGATGTGGCAGTGAAAGGGAAGGAAAGTCTACACCTTGCCTATTCACACACACACACACACACACACACACACACACACACACACACACACACACACACAACGCACAAGTACACCACCATTTATAAGGTAATTAGCCTGTAATGCACCATGAACTCATTCTGCCTTGGATTTATCCAGGGCCGCCATAGGGCTCCAGTCAAAAGTACTCCACTATGTATGGAATAGACTGCCATTCGTGATGCAACCAAGGACAAGCCTTCTCCACCCGCTATCTACACTACATGGTCTGGTACAAGGACAGAGGCCATCTTTGCACTGACAACAGACTACAACCATTTATTGTCCGCCCAGACAAGACCCACAAGGAAAGGCTAAACACATAGTGTCAGAATGAATGTTTTTTACACACACACCTTCACACAGTCACAGTCAGACACAGAAGACACAGGCTGACATAACGTATGCATGCACCAGCTATTGAACAGAGATACACTGTATTTTGCTTTAGAAAAAGGAGGCGAGAAGAAAGAAAGGGAACCAGTTTCGACAGCATGAATGAATCAATCTCCAATACTTACTGCATCACATTAATATTACACAGGAAGGAACAGCAGAGCTAAGAGCCAAGGGATTAAACTAGGGTCCTTAACCTGAGTTGAAGCTAACCAAGGTGAAAGCGACATTTTACAAAAGCATTGTGCAAAATTTAAAATGTACCAAAAACCTCATTATAATCTGGCAGAGTTTAGCAAACTGAGCAATACATTAATAGTTGCCTAACACACATTTTGTTAAAGAAAATATAAAATTTGATCATGCTCCCAGATTATAATGAGGTTTATGGTACATTTAGCACTTTTGAGCTAATCAGATTGAGTCGAATAAGGAGTTCGCTACAGAACTGAAGTGTGCTACTGCACCAAATGGAGTGTACCAAGACATACAGCGTCATCCCATTCTCAGCAGGGCTGTTTGAAGCAGGATAATTCTAATAAGGGAGGTAATACTGAACTGTAATTGAATAAAACTCGCTGTAAAGACATCAAACAGCACCATCATCCCATCCCTAACAGGGCTGTTCAAACTTTTCAGCCATTGATGTGAAATATGTCAACCTCGATGCCGTAATTCTGACGTCAACACAACGCATGTAAGTCCTTTGGCAAATAGGGGAGTTCAGAAATAGGTCATATTCAAATCTTGCTGCAGAACAGTTGGACTGCATAACACATTCCCTCCTCCCTCAAATATGTCTCTATCTCTTTCTCTACCACTCCCCCTCTCCGCTTCTCTCGCTAACCCTGCGCTCTCTCTTTCCCCATCCCCCCCTCTCTCTTTCTCCCACTCTCATCCTACCATTACAGTTTCTGTATGTGTGTCACTAAATCTGAATCTCTACATACATTCACACTTCAAAGAGATTCCCGGTCTCTCTCAGGCAGCTACACACGGCAGCATTGGCAGCATATCTCACACACCGGACCTGCATGCTCTCTACAGTATATTATCTGTATGCAGTCATCTTTGCGCCCAGAACCAACTCTCACATGCATATGCCAGCTAGGCTACTCGTTATGTCTGTCACGAGAGATATGCAGCAATTGGGAGTGTGCAATACAGAAATATAGAGTGGAGAGTGGAGAGAAGACACACACTAATTTTGTTCTGCTAATAGCTTCTCTATGAGATATGAAAGGACAAATCAGGTCTGGGTAAAAAGCATGAATTACTGTAATGAAATAGCATCCGGTACCATAGCTGCGGCCACTTTGTGCAAGGGGTAATCATTCTTTGAAATATCTCTCTCTTTCTTTCGTTTCTCTCTCCTTCACCCTCTTTCTTTGTTAGGATTTGCATGCAAGAGGCAGGGATTTCAGTTGGAGCAGTTCTTTCATCATTTCTATAATTTCTTCCCTCCTTCCTCCCTCTCTTTTCTTTCTAAACACAGGTGTGAGCTTTTACATCTGAGTCAAGTAGGTGTAGACAGTTGTTTGTAAAGTGTTGAAGTTTTTTCCAAGACGTATTTAAGCAGACCCATTTTGCAACTTAATTGAGACATTTTGGAGCAATTCCATGTGATTATAGCCCAAGTGTTCTGAATGAAATTAGATACATGTTAATGAGCTTACAGGTGCATATATACCAGACAGCCAGATGTTGCCTGTATCCTGTCCCTAAAAGGCTCCATGTGACTCCAGCAGGATCACACCACTTCATCTCAGTCTTTATGGGATAATGATTTAACATGACTAAAAAAAAAACACCAGAACCCATTCAATAAGCTGGCCTCTGACCTGCAGCTGAGGATCAGGATGGGCTTCCAGCAAAGGTTAATAAATTAGATATTACTTTACTCTCTCTACCTCGTCTCTCTCTCTCTCTGCAATAGGTGTCTAGCGATGCCTTGTCTTTCCTGGCAGACGGTGTAGTGCTTAATGGCTTTGGCCTACTGTCTAAATTGAGAGTCACCGGCATTAATAAGTGCATCGACGACGTCGTTCCCACAGTGACCGTACATACCCCAACCAGAAGCCATGGATTACAGGCAACATCCACACTGAGCTAAAGGCTAGAGCTGCCGCTTTCAAGGAGCAGGACACTAATCTGTCTGAAATCCCACTACAACCTCCGACTAGCCATCAAACAGGCAAAGCATCAATTCAGGAATAAGATTGAATCCTACTACGCCGGCGCTGACGCTTGACAGATATGGCAGAGCTAGGGCTGTAGCGGTGTTGAAATTCCGTCAGCCAGTGATTGTCATGCAAATAACTGCCGGTCTCACGGTAATTGACCATTAACATAAACACGTTTAGCATCTCCGGCTTCCACGCATAGCCTACAAGCCACTGATGCAGACCTTTGGAACATCTACATTTTAAAAAGTCGAATAAATCCATCTAGTATAGCCTACACCATCACAATAAATCCATTATTTATTTTAGGCAGGTCTAAAGAAACATTATGATATGATGAAAATGTAGCCAATTTCAGAATTTCAGAAGAACATATTCTGAGTCGTCCTTATGTTAGGCCCTGATCTGGCTATGCCATATGGCTGTGGGCTACACTAGTTCATTTAGCAGGCAAGATTTGCTTATAATTCCCATGGCATTATTTATATTATTTTATAGTAATAACAATACAATTGAACATAGCTGAATAAAATAGAAAGGATATTTATCCCAAACGAGTGCGCACATGCAGTTATTCTGTGTTGAGCGGTTAACAAATAAACAGCTCCTTCTATATGCTTAATTTAGAGTTATATATGCAACTTTAGTTGTGATACAAACGTTAGGCTATATGTTTTGATTTCTAATACATTCTAAGGCTGCATGATGCAAGTAATGATGATTTGAAAAAAGTTGCATGAAGGGCAAGCGCTCTGCTCTGTTTCTTGCACAAGCTGCACATACTTCATCAGTCTCTCGTTCACAATTTGACAAGCACTTGATAATATTTTCACCCATCAGACTATTCTCAATTTTATCTGGTCTTTACATATAGCCTACTAATATACACTGAGTGTACAAAACATTAGGAACACCTGCTCTTTCCATGATAGACTGACCAGGTGAATCCAGGTGAAAGCTATGATCCCTTATTGATTTCACCTGTTAAATCCACTTCAATCAGTGTAGATGAAGGGGAGGAGACACGTTAAAGAACGTTTTTTAAGCATTGAGACAATTGAGACATGGATTGTGTTTGTGTGCCAAAAGATTTAAGTGCCTTTGAACGGGGTATGGTAGCAGGTGCCAGGCGCACCGGTTGTGTCAAAAACTGCAACGCTGCTGGGTTTTTCATGCTCAAAATGTTCTGTGTATGTCAAGAATGGTCCACCACCCAAAGGACATCCAGCTAACTTGACACAACTGTGGGAAGCATTGGAGTCAACATGGGCCAGCATCCCTGTGGAACGCTTTCGACAACTTGTAGAGTCCATGCCCTGATGAGTTCTTGTCTCATCGCTGCAACTCCTGAACGAGCTCGGGAGAGGCAGTCGAGTCATGCATCCTCCGAAACATGACCCGCCAAACCGCGCTTTTTAACACCCACCCGCTTAACCCGGAAGCCAGCCGCACCAATGTGTCAGAGGAAGCACTGTTCAACTGACGACTGAAGTCAGCCTGCAGGCGCCCGGCCCGCCACAAGGAGTTGCTAGAGCGTGATGAGCCTAGTAAAGCACCACCGGCCAAACCCTCCTCTAACCCAGACGACGCTGGGCCAATTGTGTGCCGCCCTATACGACTCCCGGTCACGGCCGGTTGTGACACAGCCTGAGATCGAATCCAGGTCTGTAGTGACGCCTCAAGCACTGCGATGCAGTGCCTTAGACCACTGCGCCACTTGGGAGGCCCATATGTCTCAAGTTTTGAGGAAGCATGCAATTGGCATGATGACTGCAGGAATGTCCACCAGAGCTGTTGCCAGAGAATTGAATGTTCATTTCTCTACCATAAGCCACCTCCAACGTTGTTTTAAGAGAATTTGGCAGTACGTCCAACCGGCCTCACAACCACAGACCACGTGTATGGTGTTGTGTGGGTGAGCGGTTTGCTAATGTCTGTCAGCTTCCTGCCTCCTGTTTGTCTCCGGGCCTCTAGAGGTCATCTGTGTTCCCCTCTGCCTTAGTTCTTCCTCGTGTGTCCTAATTAGCTTGATCCAGGTCACCTGTGCCTTGTTTCCCCTTGTGTATTTTAGCTGTGTGTTTTCCCCTTGTTTCTCACTTGGTTATTGAGTCCTGGCTATGTGTCTCCTGCTTTGTTCCACCGTGTCTTTCCAAGTAAGGTTTTCTAAGTTATCTTTAGTTTGTTTTTCTCCCCTCGTGGAGTTATTTTGTTTTGCCTCCTGTTTTGTTAACATACCTCTTTCTGAGAAGAACTTTTGTTGGACTATTTGTGAATGGCGAAGAACCTCTGTTTTTACATTAAATCTACTGGCCTGGAGTATTGCCTTGGGTGTTTCATTTGGGTCCTACTACACCTCCTCTGTGGCTAAGGGGTATTACCCCCAGCTCTCCACATCTGAGACCGGAGTTCTAGCACGGCTTGTGACAGAATAACCAAGTCAATCATGGACCCAGAAACACTCAGTTCCCAGGACCTGTTGGCGGTGATCACTCGACATGAGGCTTCTTTCCAGCGCCATGAAGCCGTTCTCAGCCGACAAGAGGAGCTGATGGCTAGACATTCTCAACTCCTGGCCGAAATGATGAGTTCCCTTCACCAGCTCTTTGAACGCCTCCTTGGTCCTCTCCCTTCCCCCAGGTCACCTCCCAGTGACGACAGGCCTTCTCGGTTGGCGGAGCCCCGACTACCACCTCCCAAGCCCTTTTCTGGGGATCCAAGCTCTTGCCAGGGTTTCCTCACCCAATGCTCCCTCACCTTCGAGCTCCAATCCTCAAGTTTTCCCACAGACCGTTCCAAGATTGCCTACATCATTACCCTTCTTTCAGACAAGGCGCTCGCCTGGGCCTCTGCGGTGTGGCAGTCCCAGGAGGCCTGTTGTGATTCCCACGCTGCATTTGTAGAAGAGTTCAAGCGGGTGTTCGATCATCCTGTCAGTGGGCGGGAGGCTTCCAAGCGCCTACTGTCTCTCCGTCAGGGCTCCCGAAGCACGGCAGATTTCGCCATTGATTTTCGGACCATAGCAGCAAGGAGCGGATGGAATGATGAAGCGCTGAGGGTCTGCTTTCAGGGAGGGTTATCTGAGCCCCTTCAAGATGAGTTAGCCACCCGAGAACCAGCTGGAGATCTCGAGTCCCTCATAGCCTTGGCCATCTGCCTGGACAATCGTCTAAGAGAGCGGAGAACGGCTCGCCGCCAGGTGTCTCAGTCCCAAGTTCCTCGGAGCAGCTCTGTTTCTCCTGTTTGGACTCCGTCATTCAGAGCTTCCCCGGCTCCTGAACTGCTCCAGGATTCCCCGGAGAGCATGCAGTTAGGCCGTTCCAGGCTTTCTCCCAATGAAAGGGAACGTCGCATGAGGGAGCGTCGGTGCCTCTACTGCGGGGTTGCCGGCCACTTCCGATCCACTTGCCCCGAGCTTTGGGAAACGCTAGTCCCCGCCCAGCTACAGGAGGGCTGTGATGGGGAGAATTAGAGCTCCTCCTACTAACGCTGTCCTGGCTATTCCAGCCACTCTGTCCTGGGAGGGCCACCAGCATCGGGTCCAGGCTATGATCGATTCCGGTGCCGCAGGTGATTTCCTGGATGTAACCTTGGCTAAGGAACTTAAGATCCCTACCCAACTACTTCCTCATCCCCAGGCAGTTACAGCCTTAGATGGCAGACCTCTGGAACCAGGAAAGGTTACAGAGGCGACTCAGTCCCTGCGACTTACCATCTCTCAACACCAGCAGGAGGAAACCTTCTATCTCATTGACTCTCCCGAGTATCCTATTATCCTGGGTCACCCTTGGCTATGCAGACATAATCCCCAGATCGACTGGCCTACTGGCACCATTCTAAGCTGGGGTCCCACTTGCCAACTCACCTGCATGCTTCAGAGTCCCTCAGCCCCTAGTACCCAGTTTCAAGAGTCTGTTGACGTCTCCCTAGTCCCCAGTGTTTACCATCGGTTCAAGGCTGTGTTCAGCAAGGCCCGGGCTACTTCCTTACCGCCTCATCGCACGTATGACTGTGCCATTGATCTACTCCCTGGGTGCTGCCCTCCTAGAGGTCGGATCTTTTCCTTGTCCTCCCCCGAGCACGCAGCTATGGACACCTACATTAAGGAGTCCTTGGCAGCCGGCCTCATCCATGCCTCTACTTCCCCGGCTGGGGCGGGCTTCTTTTGTTGAAAAGAAGGACGGGGGTCTTAGGCCTTGTATTGATTACCGGGGACTCAACAAGATCACGGTTCGAATCGATATCCTCTTCCTCTCATGGCCACTGCTTTTGAGCTGCTTCAAGGGGCTTCCATTTTTTCTAAACTGGATCTCCGCAATGCTTACCATCTCGTGCGGATCCGGCAAGGTGACGAATGGAAGACGGCGTTCAACACGCCCACGGGGCACTATGAATATCGGGTGATGCCGTTCGGGCTCACCAATGCCCCCGCAGTATTCCAAGCCCTGATTAATGATGTTCTCCGGGATATGCTTAATCTGTTCGTCTTCGTGTACCTGGACGATATCCTCATCTTCTCGAGGTCACTGAAGGAGCATGAGGGGCATGTTAGCCGGGTTCTCCAGAGGCTCCTTGACAATCACCTCTATGTTAAACCTGAGAAGTGTGAATTTCATGTTTCTCAGACTCAGTTTCTCGGGTTTATTGTCACTCCCGGGCACCTAGAGATGGATCCCAAGAAGGTCGAAGCGGTCCGCAGCTGGCCCACACCTGCCACGGTCAAGGAGGTTCAACGGTTCATTGGCTTTTCTAACTTCTATCGGAAGTTCATCAAGAATTTCAGCTCAGTGGTAGCCCCCTTGACGACGCTTACCAAGGGAGGAGGGACCAAGGTTCACTGGGGTCCGGAAGCAGCAGGGGCCTTCGAGGATCTCAAGCGCCGCTTCACGTCTGCTCCGATTCTGGTGACTCCTGACCCAGAAAGACCTTTCGTGGTGGAGGTGGACGCCTCAGAGGTGGGGGGTGGGAGCCGTCCTGTCACAGAGGGGTGAGGATGGGAGATTACACCCTTGTGCCTTCATGTCTCGCCGCCTGTCTGAGGCCGAGCGCAACTACCACGTGGGGGATCTAGAGTTGCTTGCAGTAAAACTGGCCTTGGAAGAGTGGCGCCATTGGCTTGAGGGGGCTCAGCACCCGTTCCAGGTTCTCACAGACCACAAGAACCTGGAATATCTCCAACAGGCTAAGCGGATGAACCCTCGGCAAGCACGATGGTCCCTTTTCTTTAATCGGTTCCAGTTCCTCCTGTCTTACCGACCTGGCACCAAGAACGTCAAGCCGGATGCCCTGTCTCGAGCCTATTCTCCCGAGGTACAAGAGAAGCCCTTGGCATCGATTATTCCGAGGTCTAGGATCGTCGCACCTCTTCAGTGGGAACTAGAAAGAGGGGTACGAGAAGCCCTTGTCCATGAGCCCGATCCAGGCGGTGGTCCTGCCGGTCGCCTGTACGCTTCTCTCTCTGTTCGGGCCCGCGTCTTGCAGTGGGGTCATGAGTCGCCCTTGACATGCCATCCAGGCAGTGCTCGCACACTGGAATTCCTCCGACGGCGGTTTTGGTGGCCGTCCATCAAGAAGGACGTGCAGGTCTATGTTGAGGCCTGCCCGGTGTGCAACCAGGGGAAAGTCGACGCGCCAGCGACCCCAGGGACTGCTCCATCCCTTACCTATTCCTCGAAGGCCATGGTCACACCTTTCTCTGGACTTTGTTACGGGACTTCCTCCATCCCAGGGCAACACCGTCATCCTAGTGATCGTTGACCGGTTCTCTAAGGCTGCCCGGTTTATTCCCCTGCCCAAGCTACCCTCGGCTAAGGAGACTGCTGAGCTCCTCATGAACCATGTCTTCCGGATATTTGGCATTCCCCTGGACGTGGTCTCTGACCGAGGTCCCCAATTCTCGTCCCGGTTTTGGGGGCCTTCTGCAGGCTTATTGGGGCCACAGCCAGCCTATCGTCAGGGTTCCATCCAGAGTCTAATGGCCAAACGGAACGGATTAATCAGGATCTGGAGACCACCCTGCGGTGTATGGCGGCCAGTAATCCCACGTCTTGGGCCACCTATATCATTTGGGCTGAATATGCCCACAACACCCTCCAGTCTTCAGCCACCGGATTGTCCCCCTTCGAATGCCAGTTCGGTTACAACCCTCCATTATTTCCAGAGGAAGAGGCGCAAGTTGGTGTTCCCTCGGCCCAGCGCTTTGTCCAACGCTGTAGGCGGACCTGGAAGAAGGCCAGGTGTATCCTCCTTCGGACCTCCCAGAGATACCAAAGTCAGGCTAATCGACACCGCCGGACGGCCCCTAGTTTCCGAGCTGGTCAGAGAGTTTGGTTGGCCACTAAGAACCTGCCCCTCCGGGTCGAATCCAAGAAGCTTTCCCAGAGATACATCGGCCCTTTCCGCATTGCTAGAAAGGTTAACCCTGTTTCGTATCGTTTGGTTCTGCCTCGCTCCCTTAGAGTTAACCCCACTTTCCATGTTTCACTCCTTAAACCTGTCTTGTCTTCTCCTTTTGCCCCCCACGCAGACCCCCGCCACCTCCCAGGATCATTGACGGCCAGCCAGCCTACACAGTCCGCCGGATACTGGACTCCCGGAGGGTCCAGAACTCTCTGCAGTATCTGGTGGACTGGGAGGGCTACGGGCCAGAGGAGCGCTCCTGGGTTCCAGCCAGGGACATCCTGGACCCAGGTTTGATCCAAGATTTTCGCACCCTGGGGCCGGGGTGTTCTGGAAGGAACGTCAGGAGTCGTTCCTAGAGGAGGGGGTCCTGTCAGCTTCCTGCCTCCTGTTTGTCTCCGGGCCTCTAGAGGTCATCTGTGTTCCCCTCTGCCTTAGTTCTTCCTCGTGTGTCCTAATTAGCTTGATCCAGGTCACCTGTGCCTTGTTTCCCCTTGTGTATTTTAGCTGTGTGTTTTCCCCTTGTTTCTCACTTGGTTATTGAGTCCTGGCTATGTGTCTCCTGCTTTGTTCCACCGTGTCTTTCCAAGTAAGGTTTTCTAAGTTATCTTTAGTTTGTTTTTCTCCCCTCGTGGAGTTATTTTGTTTTGCATCCTGTTTTGTTAACATACCTCTTTCTGAGAAGAACTTTTGTTGGACTATTTGTGAATGGCGAAGAACCTCTGTTTTTACATTAAATCTACTGGCCTGGAGTATTGCCTTGGGTGTTTCATTTGGGTCCTACTACACCTCCTCTGTGGCTAAGGGGTATTACCCCCAGCTCTCCACATCTGAGACCGGAGTTCTAGCACGGCTTGTGACAAATGTCAACGTTGTGAACAAGTGCCCCATGGTGGCGGTGGGGTTATGGTATGGCCAGGCATAAGCAATGGACAACAAACACAATTTAATTTTATCGATGGCAATTTCAATGCACAGATACTGTGACGAGATCCTGAGGCCCATTGTCGTGCCATTCATCCGCCGCCATCACCTCATGTTTCAGCATGATAGTGCACAAGGATCTGTACAAAATTCCTGGAAGCTGAAAATGTCCCAGTTCTTCCATGGCCTGCATACTCACCAGACATGTCACCCATTGAGCATGTTTGGGATGCTCTGGATCAATGTGTATGACAGTGTGTCCCAGCTCCCGTCAATATCAAGCAACTTAGCACAGCCATTGAAGAGGAGTGGGACAACCTCTCACAGGCCACAATCAACAGCCTGATCAACTCTATGCGAAATACATGTGTCGCGCTGTATGAGGCAAATGGTGGTCACACCAGATACTGATGTGTTTTCTGATCCACACCCCTACCTTTTTTTTTTAAGGTATCTGTGACCAACAGATGCATATCTGTATTCCCAGTCATGTGAAATCCATAGATCCATAATCAATGTATTTTAATTGACTGATTTCTTTATATGAACTGTAACTCAATAAAATATTTGAAATTGTTGCACGTTGCGTTTATATTTTTGTTCAGTACATATAACTCCTATCATAGAAAGTGCTTCCTGAAGGAAGTTGGGTCTGTGTGTAATGATATGTTGGGTAACTGAACCGTGGTGCATTATGGGTATTGGGCTGAGCGACAGGTTTAGCATGGCATTAGCATTACTCAGCATCAGTGTTCACTGGACCGGTAAAAAAAAATTATAAAAAATAAACGAGGGCTGGCAGTGCCATATCCCAACACTCCTCTATAGCCATCTAAACAACAACATTATCTAATAATGACTATATCTACAGAGACCTTGTCGACCCAAAGTTTTCGATATGTGAGTGGTAAGTGAAAAAGTTCAACTCAGCATTACAGTAAGCCTGCAGCTCAGATAACGTATTAAGTCAGCTCTATACAGTACTGCTGCATGTCTTTGGCTCAGTCCTGTGCACATAATATTACAGATTCTTTATAAGCAGAGATTTGCTGCATGGTGCTTAGTTATGCTGTCAAACTCACAGAGACATAATCCTTAGAGAGAGACAGAGAGAGAGCAAGAAAGAGAAAGATGGATGAGTCATTCCTAGGAATGAAGACAGGGGCTCACTCTCTTTTCTATGATTTCCATTGAGGCATGAGCTGGCTTTTCACGTAATACAGTCATCATAGCTCAGAGCTCTGACTGAGAATGATACTGTATAATTTACAGTTAGTAAATGACACCCTATTTCCTTTACAGTGCACTACTTTTGACCTGGGCCTATAGTGAATAGGGCATCATTTGGGATGCAGACCGACAGTCACCGGCAGCAACCAAGGCTTTACACATTTCTGCTGAAGAGCTTTGACTATGCCCACACTGTCACTATAATCTACCCAACCAGGGTCCCAGGTGATCACAACGCTGAGTCGGTGAATCCTCCAAGCCCACCCTAATCCTAGACAGAGAGATGGATGTTGTATTACCTCCATAATCATTTCCATAATATCTCAGAATCAGATTCTGCTGTGGCAGGATGTCTGCTGGAATCTGCATTTCCTCTATCTCTTTGTCCTTTATCTCCACCCTTCCCTCCTCCCTCTCCCTCCACCCTTCCCTTAATATTTTCCTCCCTCCCTCCATTTTTACCTCCTCTCTCCTCCCTTCATATTTCTCTCTACTCTTCACTCCATCTTCCCTCACTCTTTCTCTGTCATTCTGTCAAGTTTTTTGCTCCTCTCTCTTTTTCTCCACCCTTTTCTCCTTTTCCTCTCCCTAATTTTTCTCCATCCTCTCCTCTGAATGCTGAATGCTGTGAATCAGGTCAGTGCCCTCTCTGCCACTTTTCAAGGTCAAGATGATAACATTCCACACTTAGCCTGTCTGCCTTATCTGCACTTGAAGAGACTCAAATGACATTCAAGCTTTCATCAGACTCTTCAGGATGAAAAGTGCCCCATGTACAGGAGGCCCAGGTTGATGGTTGGTGCATCGCTGATTGCTAAGAGAAGGGCTGCATATGTAACAGCATAGCTAAAGTTGCTGTAGGCCTATGGTGGAGACAAAAGAACTTTAAATATACAGTGGGGTCCAACATAATTTGATCCCTTAATAAAGATGAGCAAAAAAGACTGTATAAAACAAATAATATAAAATACTGAGCTACAGTCTGACAGAACAGAAGCCACTGCTCAGTAAAAGGCACATGACAGCCTGCTTGGAGTTTGCTAAAAGGCACCTAAAGGACTCTCAGACCATGAGAAACAAGATTATCTGGTCTGATGAAACCAAGATTGAACTCTTTGGCCTGAATGCCAAGCGTCACATCTGGAGGAAACCTGGCACCATCCCTATGGTGAAGCATGGTAGTGGCAGCATCATGGGGATGTTTTTCAGCGGCAGGGACTGGGAGACTAGTCAGGATCGAGGGAAAGATTAACGGAGCAAAGTACAGAGAGATCCTTGATGAAAACCTGTTCAGAACGCTCAGGACCTCAGACTGGGGCAAAGGTTCACCTTCCAACAGGACCATGACCCTAAGCACACAGCCAAGACAATGCAGGAGTGGCTTCAGACAAGTCTCTGAATGTCCTTGAGTGGCCCAGCCAGAGCCCGGACTTGAACCCGATTGAACATCTCTGGAGAGACCTGAAAATATCTGTACAGCGACGCTCCCCATCCAACCTGACAGAGCTTGAGAGGATCTGCAGAGAAGAATGGGAGAAACTCTCCAAATACAGGTGTGCCAAGCTTGTAGCGTAATACCCAAAAAGACTCAAGGCTGTAATCACTGCCAAAGGTGCTTCAACAAAGTACTGAGTAAAGAGTCTGAATACTTATGTAAATGTGATATTTCCGTTTTTTTATTTTATTATAAATTTGCAAAAACCCGTTTTTGCCTGCGGCATTATGTGGTACTGTGTGTAGCTTGATGAGGGGAAAAAACAATTTCATCCATTTTAGAATAAGGCTGTAACGTAACAAAATGTGGAAAAAGTCAAGGGGTCTGGATACTTTCCGAATGCACTGTAAATGCCTTATTTTCTGTATATCGTGTTGTCATTTTTACTGTAGCACACCGTATGTATGTATGGAGCATAATGTATTTACTGTTTTATTCACATGTTTTCAAGTACTGGTTACAAATCATGCATTCTGATTCTTGTATAGATTGTAATGGACACATATGATGTGTCTAAAATACTTTTTTGAAGGTTGTATTGATTATGATGAGCTAATGCTAAGCTATTTTCCAGCTATGTCTGGCGCCATGTTTGTCTGGTTGTCACTTAAGCGTCTGTCAGACCCAAGATGTTATAACAAGGGATAGTTCACTCGACTGATTGGTGCTTTTTAGACAACTGGGAACTCTGAAAAATACAAGGTCAAATCATGACGTCATTGATCTTCAGGTCGGAGCTCTAGAAAGAGGCCCGAGTTCTCGAGTTGGAATTCCGAGTTGAATGACCGTTCAAAACGATTTTCCCCAGGTAAAGGTCTTTTTTTTCAGAGTTCCCAGTTGTCTTGAAAGCACTGAAGTGAAAGTCAGAGATTTCCCAGTTCCCAGTTCCCAGTTGTTTTGAATGCGGCATTGTAACTATGGGTTGCCAGCTCAGACCCCCATTTTTATTTAGCGTATAAACTTCTCCTGTGTTTGCCCCACATTTATTGATAAACCCCCATCATAGTAATATTTCTTGCATCATATCCCCCCCACGATACCTTCCCCGATTTCTACCCCCCATGGACTTAAAAAAAATTGGGGTGATGATCTGTGAGGTGATAACATTCTATTTGCTTTGTGATTTGTCAAAAATGGTAATCGACTTGTCAAGTCATGTGCTCCGGTTCTTGTATATCCCAGAATGCCATTCACTATAAGACACAATTAAACAAAGTCAAAGTCAAAGATGGCTGCACCCATTATCTGAAAAATAAGAATGTAGTTTGGCCACTTTTTTCAGCATATTACAAATCTTCGATGTACTTGTTACAGTTTACATCAAGTATTTAACAATTAGATTAACTTGAGAGAAATACATGTATATAAACCAATTCTTAATATTCACCAAAGACCGTAATTCTAAACTTATAAAAATAGTATTTTGGGATTATAAACATGTGACAGATTGTTTCTAGCTCAAACAGGTAAAAAGATATGACCCATATTACCGGCGCAATGTTTTTTCCTTCCTATCGTGAATTGGCTATACGTTCCTAATCCATTTCGCAGGCACAAAACCCCACGCAGGCACTTCTTTGTTACCTCATTACCTAACTAGCTAACAACCTGGTTACTTAATTACCAGTATATCCAAACATTTGGGGGCACAGAAAGAAAGGAAAAGGGATAGCTTCTTCATGAAATCAATGTTCATATCTTAGCAATGAATTTGACACTCTTAAAGAGACAGTGTACAATTTTCTATGTAATGCTTCTCAATAGGTAGTGCTTTTACACAATGTAGAAACTGAATATTCCACATATGACTGTAATTTCAATGACTGGTTTTTGCATCAACATTTTAGCATTTTATAATAAACAAATGTCTTTACAGGGTTAAAATATTAGTTTCTACGGCACAAAAGTAGCTAGAAATTCATGTAAGACCAATGTAGGCTATATCTCAATGAATTTAAAGGCGCACTCATTTACATTTACATTTTAAAGGCGCACTCATCGCACCGGATGTGGATCTAGCGTTTGTCTTCCGATCGTTCAGCATGCTGTGTTTTAGGGACAACCCACTTTAGATGTCCGACTGCCGTCAATTTCAATGCAATTCTACATGTATAATTTTATGTTGTTCTCCAAACCTTTTGAAGTTGGGAGCACCAGTGCTACCAGTTAACATTTTTAATTTAGAGCCCTGAACACACGCTACAAACAAAATTCCATATTTACACAACACCCTGAGACTAACCGATTATGAAAAACAGATTTGTTTGGATTTGACATAACGAACACATTACTTCATTCTAATGTTTTTTACAAAACTAACCCTAACACTACCTATGTTCAGATGTTGAAGCCATGTTATACATTTTTGTATTAAAGGTCCAATGCACCCGTTTTTTTGTAAAATCTCAATATCAAATAATTTCTGGGTAACAATTAAGTCCTTTACTGTGATTGTTTTCAATTATAATTATCAAAAAGAAACAAAAATAGCTTATTATCAAAGAGCAATTTCTCAAGCAAGAATTTTGCTAGGACTGCCTGGGAGTTGTCTGAGTGGGGAAGGGAAAAACTGAAAACTAGCGGTTATTGGCAGAGAGGTTCCAGAAGACTAGTGTCATACATTGCTTACCCATGTTTTGTTACAACTCCTTGATATAATGGTTATCAATGTCTGGACATGTTTACAGTCCATATAGTGTGAACAGTGGTTTCCAAAAAGTTATTACCAAATATAATTTCAAATTCCCCCACCTGTTCACAAATCTTTCACATTCATGAACCTTCACTCTTTACCATTACAGTGCCTTCAAAAACGAAATTGTTATTCTCAATGTCTATTGTTATTTTCAATGACTTAGCTGACTATAAATACTTTTTAGAAAAACACAATGTTTTGGGGTTTATTCCTAATCTACTTGTGATACGTGGTAGTACATTAACACGGTAATATACAACTTAAACACTAAAATTATAAAACGTATTTTCACAATGTACAAATAAAGTTAACCCTCATACTACCAACATATTTTACGTACATGGATTACCAACTGGGGTCATTTTGAAACTATTGGGAAAAGCAACAATCATAGCAAAATATCAACTTAATTATTATCAAAACATCATTAGCTATGACACAAGTTATTAGTTATCACAAATAAAAACATTACCAAAACAGTCAATATGCATATTCTGTATAATGTGCAGCTTTATTCTAAAGTACAATCCACATTATGCTAAAAAGCTGATTTACCATCATTTGATTGTAGTATTATTTAGTTTTTAGAATTTTGAAGTAAATATACATTTTGTTATGCCAAGAGTGTGCAAAGCTGTCATCAAGGCAAAGGGTGGCTATTTGAAGAATCTCAAATCTCAAATATATTTTGATTTGTTTAACACTTTTTTGGTTCCTACATGATTCCATATGTGTTATTTCATAGTTTTGATGTCTTCACTATTATTCTACAATGTAAAAAATAGTAAAAATATAGATGTTCTAAAACGTTTGACCGGTATTGTACGTAATTTGCAAACATTCTAAGAATGTATGAAAACTTGAAAATGACCATATCTATCTTTTTTTTAAAGTGTCATATTCTTCCTGGGGGTGTATATGAACAGATTTTAATACGATTTAATGTTGCTAAAATGCTGTCAGTTCCACTTTAAATGCAACAATGTTTCACACACACAATAAGTTATTTTCAAAGAGACGGCTAACAACAGCAAGCGCGCTGCAATAAAAAACACAGTTCCCCTCAACAGATGATGATCATTTGAAATTGAACTTCTTGTTGAAAGTTATTCTTGAAAAGGGAGAAGCTAACAAATTAGCAATGACATCCTCTTTGATAACACCTGCTGCAGCTGCTGTATACTAGCCAACAACAAAAGCTAGCTAGCTAGACCGTGGGAAAACTACTGCTCGCTATTGCGCAGTGTCCTGTTGGCCATCAAGAAGGCAGAAGTTTCCATATGTTTTTGTAAAAACGGTCCCACTCATTAAGTCAAAATGTGATTGGTTGATTCCACTGTCACTCCAAAATGTTGCTCTAATACAGTTTAATGGCAGATGCCTTTATCTAGCTTCTGATGGCCTAGCCAATGGCTGACTTAGCTAGCTAGATTTATCTCCCCAGAGTTCAGCAAAGAAAAATCCTGATTGGATATTATTTTCGCTTCAGTGTTAACCCTTTCCTTTCCAACAAAAACTGAAGAAATTAAATCAGAACATCATTGAAAATAAAAATTTTATTATTATTATTATAGCCCTTCTCTGAAGGCGTAGAAGTCCCATTGTTCCCCACTGTGTTTGGGTTAGTATTAATTTGTAGAGTGGCTCTATTTTCCCTCAAGATGCATTTCTTCACCATTCTGAATGTCTAAAGAATCCATACGTTGATCTGAAATATGAACACAGAAATACTGGACATTTTAAACTCTTATTATGGTGGTGATTTGACAAAATTACAATCATGGTCTTGAATTGGATTCGCATTTTTCTGGTCTCGGTCTTGACTCAGTCTCGGACCCCTTGTCCCCCTCCCGGTCTCGGTCTTGACTCGGTCTTGCCCCCGCTCCGGTCTTGGTCTTGACTCGGACTCGATTTGCTCCGGTCTTGGTCTTGAACCGGTCTCGCTTTAGGTGGTCTTGAAAACAACACTGCTTGTGGGCTATGCATGGAATCCAGGAGATGCTAAATGTGTTTATGTTAATAAACAGTCAATTACCTTGAGACCAGCAGTTATTTGGTTGACAATCACCGGCTGACAAAATGTCATGACCGCCACAGCCCTAACTGTGACCCACAAAACTTACTTGCTAGATTCATGCTAGTGTTGTTAGACAAAGCAAGGAAAGTGAAATTCAAAATATTTTGCAGTTTTATTGGAATTTGCAGCTGTTGTTGATAAATAATGATTCTGCTAGCTTCTGACATTACTTTCTGAATCTATAAAGAGAGTAGTTGATGGGTTACTAAAACAGCTGTATCGTAAAATCCATAGCAGATATTTTGTTCCGCAAACAGATTTGAATAGCAGAGAAGTAGACGAAGATGTCACACCCTCAAATGTTTTGTCTAACTTGTTCGACAAGTGGTCAAAACTACAAATAAATTGTTGATACGGTTACTAAAACAGCTGTATCAATAGATCTGTACAATATATTTATGTTCCGATGGTCAGTAGTTGTGTGGTTGCGGTCATTAGTTGTGTGATTCAGTAGTTGTGGTCAGTAGTTGTGTGGCTGTAGTCAATAGCTGTGTAGTTCAGTGGTTGTGGTCAGTAGTTTAGTGGTTGTGGTCTGCAGTTGTGATCAGTCGTTTTGGTCAGTAGTTGTGTGGTTGTGGTCAGTAGTTGTGTGGTTGTGTTCAGCAGTTGTGGTCAGGAGTTATGGTCTGTAGTTGTGTTGTTGTGGTCAATAGTTGATTGTTTGTGGTCAGTAATTGTGGTCAGTAGTTGTAAGATTGTGCTCAGTAGTTGTGGTCAGCAGTTGTGGTCAGTAGGTGTGTGGTCAGTAGATCTGTGGTTGTGGTCAGCAGTTGTGTGTTTTTGGTCAGTAGTTGTGGTCAATGATTGTGGTCAGATGTTTTGCTCAGTACTTTTGGTCAGTAGTTTGGTCAGTATTTTTGGTCAGAAGTTGTGGTTAGTAGTTGTGTGGATGTGGTCAGTAGTCGTGGTCAGTAATTGTGTGGTTTTGGTCAAGAGTTGTGTTCAGTAGTTGTGGTCAGTGGTTATGAACTGTAGTTGTATTGATCTGGTAAGTACAGTATCTCACAAAAGTGAGTACACCCCTCACATTTTTGTAAATATTTGAGTATATCTTTTCATGTGACAACACTGAAGAAATTACACTTTGCTACAATGTAAAGTAGTGAGTGTACAGCTTGTATAACAGTGTAAATTTGCTGTACCCTCAAAATAACTCAACACACAGCCATTCATGTCTAAACCGCTGGCAACAAAAGTGAGTACACCCCTAAGTGAAAATGTCCAAATTGGGCCCAAAGTGTCAATATTTTGAATGGCCACCATCATTTTCCAGCACTGCCTTAACCCACTTGGGCATGGAGTTCACCAGAGCTTCACAGGTTGCCACTGGAGTCCTCTTCCACTCCTCCATGATGACATCACGGAGCTGGTGGATGTTAGAGACATTGCACTCCTCCACCTTCCGTTTGAGGATGCCCCACAGATGCTCAATAGGGTTTAGGTCTGGAGACATGCTTGGCCAGTCCATCACCTTTACCCTCAGCTTCTTTAGCAAGGCAGTGGTCGTCTTGGAGGTGTGTTTGGGGTCGTTATCATGTTGGAATACTGCCCTGCGGCCCAGTCTCCGAAGGGAGGGGATCATGCTCTGCTTCAGTATGTCACAGTACATGTTGGCATTCATGGTTCCCTCAATGAACTGTAGCTCCCCAGTGCCGGCAGCACTCATGCAGCCCCAGACCATGACACTCCCACCACCATGCTTGACTGCAGGCAAGACACACTTGTCTTTGTACTCCTCACCTGGTTGCCGCCACCCACGCTTGACATCATCTGAACCAAATACGTTTATCTTGGTCTCATCAGACCACAGGACATGGTTCCAGTAATCCATGTCCTTAGTCTGCTTGTCTTCAGCAAACTGTTTAAAGGCTTTCTTGTGCATCATCTTTCGAAGAATCTTCCTTCTGGGACGACAACCATGCAGACCAATTTGATGCAGTGTGCGGCGTATGGTCTGAGCACTGACAGGCTGACCCCCACCCCTTCAACCTCTGCAGCAATGCTGGCAGCACTCATGCGTCTATTTCCCAAAGACAACCTCTGGATATGACGCTGAGCACGTGCACTCAACTTCTTTGGTTGACCAATGGTGAGGCCTGTTCTGAGTGGAACCTGTCCTGTTAAACTGCTGTATGGTCTTGGCCACCGTGCTGCAGCTCAGTTTCAGGGTCTTGGCAATCTTCTTACAGTGGGGAAAAAAAGTATTTAGTCAGCCACCAATTGTGCAAGTTCTCCCACTTAAAAAGATGAGAGAGGCCTGTCATTTTCATCATAGGTACACGTCAACTATGACAGACAAATTGAGAAAAAAAAATCCAGAAAATCACATTGTAGGATTTTTAATGAATTTATTTGCAAATTATGGTGGAAAATAAGTATTTGGTCACCTACAAACAAGCAAGATTTCTGTCTCTCACAGACCTGTAACTTCTTCTTTAAGAGGCTCCTCTGTCCTCCACTCGTTACCTGTATTAATGGCACCTGTTTGAACTTGTTATCAGTATAAAAGACACCTGTCCACAACCTCAAACAGTCACACTCCAAACTCCACTATGGCCAAGACCAAAGAGCTGTCAAAGGACACCAGAAACAAAATTGTAGACCTGCACCAGGCTGGGAAGACTGAATCTGCAACAGGTAAGCAGCTTGGTTTGAAGAAATCAACTGTGGGAGCAATTATTAGGAAATGGAAGACATACAAGACCACTGATAATCTCCCTCGATCTGGGGCTCCACGCAAGATCTCACCCCGTGGGGTCAAAATGATCACAAGAACGGTGAGCAAAAATCCCAGAACCACACGGGGGGACCTAGTGAATGACCTGCAGAGAGCTGGGACCAAAGTTACAAAGCCTACCATCAGTAACACACTACGCCGCCAGGGACTCAAATCCTGCAGTGCAAGACGAGTCCCCCTGCTTAAGCCAGTACATGTCCAGGCCCGTCTGAAGTTTGCTAGTGCATTTGGATGATCCAGAAGAGGATTGGGAGAATGTCATATGGTCAGATGAAACCAAAATAGAACTTTTTGGTAAAAACTCAACTCGTCGTGTTTGGAGGACAAAGAATGCTGAGTTGCATCCAAAGAACACCATACCTACTGTGAAGCATGGGGGTGGAAACATCATGCTTTGGGGCTGTTTTTCTGCAAAGGGACCAGGACAACTGATCCGTGTAAAGGAAAGAATGAATAGGGCCATGTATCGTGAGATTTTGAGTGAAAACCTCCTTCCATCAGCAAGGCCATTGAAGATGAAACGTGGCTGGGTCTTTCAGCATGACAATGATCCCAAACACACCGCCCGGGCAACGAAGGAGTGGCTTCGTAAGAAGCATTTCAAGGTCCTGGAGTGGCCTAGCCAGTCTCCAGATCTCAACCCCATAGAAAATCTTTGGAGGGAGTTGAAAGTCCGTGTTGCCCAGCAACAGCCCTAAAACATCACTGCTCTAGAGGAGATCTGCACAGAGGAATGGGCCAAAATACCAGCAACAGTGTGTGAAAACCTTGTGAAGACTTACAGAAAACGTTTGTCCTGTGTCATTGCCAACAAAGGGTATATAACAAAGTATTGAGAAACTTTTATTATTGACCAAATACTTATTTTCCACCATAATTTGCAAATAAATTCATTAAAAATCCTACAATGTGATTTTCTGGATTTTTTTTCCTCATTTTGTCTGTCATAGTTGACGTGTACCTATGATGAAAATTACAGGCCTCTCTCATCTTTTTAAGTGGGAGAACTTGCACAATTGGTGACTGACTAAATACTTTTTTTCCCCACTGTATAGCCCAGGCCATCTTTATGTAGAGCAACAATTCTTTTTTTCAGATCCTCAGAGAGTTCTTTGCCATGAGGTGCCATGTTGAACCACCAGTGACCAGTATGAGGGAGTGTGAGAGCGATGACACCAAATTTAACACACCTGCTCCCCATTCACACCTGAGACCTTGTAACACTAACGAGTCACATGACACCGGGGGAGGGAAAATAGCTAATTGGGCCCAATTTGGACATTTTCACTTAAGGGTGTACTCACTTTTGTTGCCAGCGGTTTAGACATTAATGGCTGTGTGTTGAGTTATTTTGAGGGGACAGCAAATTTACACTGTTATACAAGCTGAACACTCACTACTTTACATTGTAGCAAAATGTCATTTCTTCAGTGTTGTCACATGAAAAGATGTACTCAAATATTTACAAAAATGTGAGGGGTGTACTCACTTTTGTGAGATACTGTAGTTGTGGTCAGGTGGAATATAAAGGGAGTGAACAGTGGCAGTTGTTGTCTGAGGCAGTTGTTGACAAGCAACAGTTGCCTTGGCTGGCCTGCTCACTCCATCGCTAAAGACACTGTGAAAAACATGCAAACATACAGTACATTTGTTCTTTAATACTAAATAAATACTGCACTCACAAAATGTATTTGCTAGATTCATGATAGTGTTGTTCAACAAAGCAAGGAAACTTCAAAATGTGATGTAGTTTTATTGGAATTTGCAGCTGTTGTTGGTAAATAATTCAATCCGCTAGCTCCTGACTTTCTGAATCTACTGTATAAAGAGAGCAGTTGATGGGTTACTAAAACAGCTGTATCGTTAGATCCGTATGTGTTTTGGGTCATTTTCATGCTGGAATACCCATCCACGACCAATTTTCAAATCCCTGGCTGAGGGAAGGAGGTTCTCACCCAAGATTTGACGGTACATGGCCCCGTCCATCGTCCCTTTGATGCAGTGAAGTTGTCCTGTCCCCTTAGCAGAAAAACACCCCCAAAGCATAATGTTTCCACCTCCATGTTTGACGGTGAGGATGGTGTTCTTGGGGTCATAGGCAGCATTCCTCCTCCTCCAAACACGGCGAGTTGAGTTGATGCCAAAGAGCTCCATTTTGGTCTCATCTTACCACAACACTTTCACCCAGTTCTCCTCTGAATCATTCAGATGTTCATTGGCAAACTTCAGATGGGACTGTATATGTGCTTTCTTGAGCAGGGGGACCTTGTGGGCACTGCAGGATTTCAGTCCTTCACAGCGTAGTGTGTTACCAATTGTTTTCTTGGTGACTATGGTCCCAGATGCCTTGAGATCATTGACAAGATCCTCCCGTGTAGTTCTGGGCTGATTCTGTCACGAATTCCGCCGAGACTGCTCCTCCTCCTTGTTCGGGCAGGCTTCGGCGTTCGTCGTCCCCGGAGTACTAGCTGCTACCGTTTGATGTTCTCTATGTTTGTTTGGTTTTGTCTGTTTGGTGCACCTGTGTCTTATCACTTATTGATTATGTCACCTATAAGTTTCCTTTGGTTTTGTTTGTAGTTGTGTGTTGTTGTCCGCCTGTCCGTTGGGGTTTTGGATTTTGCTCTGGTGTATTTAAGTGTATTGACGCACTGTTTGCGCATCGCTTATATTTTGTGTTTTACGCACTGTTTGCGTATCGCTCGCCTCCGTTGCTTGAGGCCCGTTCTTTTGTATTGTCATATTTCTGACTAGTAAAGTCTGTTGGACTAAGCTTCTGTGTCCTGCGCCTGACTCCAACACCACATCCACTTCAAACACTGACAGAACAACACACCATCAATGGAGTCAGCAGGAGCAGCGGCGGCGACCGAGTCGCTGGAGGATCGGGTCAGCTGCCAGGACGCCAGGATCCAGTAACTCGGCTCCGCCATGCAGGAGGTCATGAACACCCTGCGCCGATGGGAAAGGGGAGGCGTGCCCACACCTCCTCCTACATTACCACCACCATCAGTAAAGTCTGTTGGACTAAGCTTCTGTGTCCTGCGCCTGACTCCAACACCACATCCACTTCAAACACTGACAGATTCCTCACCGTTCTCATGAACATTGCAACTCCACGAGGTGAGATCTTGCATGGAGCCCCCAGTCCGAGGAAGATTGACAGTTCTTTTGTGTTTCTTCCATTTGCGAACAATCGCACCAACTGTTGTGACCTTCTCACCAAGCTGCTTGGCGATGGTCTTGTAGCCCATTCCAGCCTTGTGTAGGTCTACAATCTTGTCCCTGACATCCCTGGAGAGCTCTTTGGTCTTGGCCATGGTGGAGAGTTCGGAATCTGATTGATTGATTGCTTCTGTGGACAGGTGTCTTTTATACAGGTAACAAACTGAGATTAGGAGCACTCCCTTTAAGAGTATGCTCCTAATCTCAGCTCGTTACCTGTATAAAAGACACCTGGGAGCCAGAAATCTTTCTGATTGAGAGGGGGTCAAATACTTATTTCCCTAATTAAAATGCAAATCAAATTATAACATCTTTGACATGCGTTTTTCTGTTTTGTTATTGTTGTTGTTGTTATTCTGTCTTTCACTGTTCAAATAAACCTACCATTAAAATTATAGACTGATCATTTCTTTGTCAGTGGGCAAACGTACAAAATCAGCAGGGGATCAAATACTTTTTTCCCTCACTGTACTCCTTCTGAGATTAGCACCAGCGCCCCCCCCAGATATCTTTGGCACACATACTTTCTGGCACCCACAAGTGACAGAAATAAATGGAATGTCTTCATCCTCAAAATCCTATGCAACCCGTAATATCAAACACATTACCAAATCCTGTGTAAAAAATGTCATATCAGCTATCAAAAGCAACTCAAAAATAGAACATGTGAGAATTAACTATAGCCATTGAATTCTACCATGCATTATAGGAAAATAATGCACGCTCTAGAATGTCCTTCAAGCCAATCAGAAAGACGTATTCAACAATGCCATGGTATGAAAATATATGCACTCACTAACTGTAAGTCGCTCTGGATAAGAGCGTCTGCTAAATGACTAAAATGTAAATGTAAATGTACTTTTAAAAATGATGGGACATGCGACGTCCATCCAGTATGCAAACGTCCCAGCCTAAATCTTTGTAATACTTCTTCTTAATATTATTTGGAAAGCTACTCCTCCTACACCATTTAAGCTAGAAATGTAATTCAAACCACTTTTTTTATTTTTCATTTTAGCAGACACTTTTATCCAGAGCGACTTACAGTAGTGAGTACATACATTTTCATAATTTTTTCGTACTGGTCCCCCGTGGGAATCGAACCCACAACCCTGGCGCTTGCGCCATGCTCTACCAACTGAGCTACACGGTCTGGAATAGTGTGCCTGTATACACATTTTTTAAAATATATGTTATACTTTTTTAACTATTAAACTTTTTGTCCATCTTCATTCACTTTCATGTCATTTCCTCAAGATTCTAAAAGACTCCATTGTGACATCTTCACTTCCAACATTCCATTCACTGTAAATGTAACAATGCAACTTTTGACACAAATCAGCTACTATGACCACTTTGCCAACAACTCAGACATGAAATCTTTGTCTACTTCTCTGCTATTCAAATCTGGCGTTTGAACAAAAATATCTTATTCCAATAAAGAGTTACAGCTGTTCTAGTAACCACATCAACAACATTTTCAGTAACCTTTTATAAACAAATGACATTTTGACCACTTCCCCAACAAGTTAGACAAAAACACATCTTCATATACTTCTCTGCTATTCAAATCAGTTATATATATATATATATATATATATATATATATATATATATATATATATATATATATATAACACATATATATTCTATGGATCTAACGATACAGTTTTAGTAACTGCATTAAGAATTTTCTTTCAAACAACTGCCGTTTTGACCACTCCCTCAACAAGTCAGACAAAAATGTCTCTGCTTTTCAAATACAAAATCAGAACAGAAATATCTTCTACCAATAAAAAGTTAGGGCTGTTTGTCTGAGTTTAGAGTGACAAAAAGTTAGCTAACACTATATTTTAGTCATTTAGCAGAAGCTCTTATCCAGAGCAATTAGGGTTAAGTGCCTTGCTTAAGGGCACATCGGCAGATTTTCCACCTAGTCGGCTCGGGAATTAGAACCAGTGACCTTTCGGTTACTGGCACAACGCTCTTACCCACTACGCTACCTGCCGCCATCAGCTAAGAGCTCTCTGTCACATCCCTGAGCAGCCCAAAAAGAGCCTTTGCTATGGATACTCACAGACACAGAGGAGCACATGTGGCAGCATAGGCAAAAATTATGATGAGGGTGAAGAGAGTGACCACAATTACTGACCGCAGTCACACAACTACTGAACACAACCACACAACCACTGACCACAACCACACAACTTCTGACCACAACAACACAACTACAGACCATAACTCCTGACCACAACCACACAACTACTCACCACAACTAATGACCACAACTACTGACCACAACCACACAGCTATTGACCACACAACTACTGAACCACACAACTAATGACCACAACCAAACTACTGACCACAACTACTGACCACAGCTACTGACCACAACTACTGACCACTACTGACCACAACTAATGACCACAACTACACAACGATTGACCACACAACTTCTGAACCACACAACTAATGACCACAACCAAACATATACTGAGCACACCTACTGACCACAATTACTGACCAGTACTGACCACAGCTACTGACCACAACCACACAACTACTGACCACAACTACTAAACAAAAACGACTGACCACAACCACAAAAATACTGACCATAATTACTGAACACTACTACTGACCACAACTACTGATCACAACCACACAACTACTGACCACAACTACTGAACCAAACACCTACTTACCAAAACTGCTGACCACTACTGACCACATCTACTCACCAATACTGACCACAACCACACAACTACTGACCACAACTACTGAACACACAACTAATGACCACAACCACACAACTACTGACCACAACCACAAAACTACTGACCACAACTACTAAACCACAACTACTGACCACAACCACAAAACTACTGACCACCACTACTGACCACAACTAGGGCTGTTGCGGTAACCGTATTACCGCCACACCGGCAGTCATGAGTCATTACCGCAGTAAAATTCCACGTCACCGTTGAGTCACGGTAATCTCCTCTTTTGCACTCTGGACATGCTTTGGTAGTAACCAACTCACTAACGACCATCAGGTCCTAATAACTTGGTACTCGGGGCTCTGTTGTCCCTCTTACCACTCTGACATCAATGCAAATGTAATTGAAAATCACATCAAACACGTATCGTCAAAACAGTATAGTGCATTTAAAACTCACCTCAATGTGATGATCAATTTGAAGAAAGACGTTCAACAGCAGGTTGAAACTGAGTGTAAAACATGGTCTTTTTGGATGTTGTTTCAAAGCCTAACACAATGAAATGGACAGTGCTTTCTAAGGTGATGATTAATTCAACATACCCATACGCATAGTCTTACGAGCCCATGCCCCCTAAAAAACCTGAATTAAAATTGTGATTGTGCCATTATACAACACATAGCCTACTGCATACATAGCCTAAAACATAAAACAAAACTGATTTAAGATGTCTTTGGTACATACAGTGCATTCGGAAAGTATTCAGACCCCTTGACTTTTTCCACATTTTGTTATTACAGCCTTATTCTAAAATGGATTAAATTGTTTTTTTCCCTCATCAATCTACAGACAATACCCCATAATGACAAAGGAAAAACAGGAAATATAACATTTACATAAGTATTCAGACCCTTTACTCTTTTTTGAAGCACCTTTGGCAGATATTACAGCCTCGAGTCTTCTTGGGTATGACGCTACAAACTTGGAACACCAGTATTTGGGGAGTTTCTCCCGTTCTTCTCTGCAGATCCTCTCAAGCTCTGTCAGGTTGGATGGGGAGCGTCGCTGCACAGTTATTTTCAGGTCTCTCCAGAGATGTTCGATCGTGTTCAAGTCTGGGCTCTGGCTGGGCCACTCAAGGACATTCAGAGACTTAGGGTCGTTGTCCTGTTGGAAGGTGAACCTTCGCCCCAGACTGAGGTCCTGAGCGCTCTGGAGCAGGTTTTCATCAATGATCTCTCTGTACTTTGCTCCCTTCATCTTTCCCTCGATCCTGACTAGTCTCCCAGTCCCTGCCGCTGAAAAACATCCCCACAGCATGATGCTGCCACCACCATGATTCATCGTAGTGATGGTGCCAAGTTTCGTCCAGACGTGACTCTTGGCATTCAGGCCAAAGAGTTCAATCTTGGTTTCATCAGACCAGAGAATCTTGTTTGTCATGGTCTGAGTCCTTTAGGTGCCTTTTGGCAAAATCCAAGCGGCCTGTCATGTGCCTTTTACTGAGGAGTGGCTTCCGTCTGGCCACTCTTCCATAAAGGCCTGATTGATGGAGTGCTGCAGAGATGGTTGTCCTTCTGGAAGGTTCTCCCATCTCCACAGAGAAACTCTGGTCCTCTGTCAGTGTGACCATCGGGTTCTTGGTCACCTCCCTAACCAAGGCTCTTCTACCCCGATTTCTCAGTTTGGCTGGGCGGCCAGCTCTAGGAAGAGTCTTGGTGGTTCAAAACTTCTTCCATTGAAGAATGATGGAGGCCACTGTTTTTGCTTTGTCATTATGGGGTATTGTGTATAGATTGATGAGGATTTTTATTTATTTAATCAATTTTAGAATAAGACTGTATCATAATAAAATGTGGAGAAAGTCAAGGGATCTGAATACTTTCCGAATGCACTGTATTTGGTCTATACTCCAAAATTAAACAAATTAGAGTAATCGCCTTTGAGTGTGTACTGTATTATTATGCATACTGGATGGACTGGTTACCTTATGCTACACTCCAAAATGTATATTCCTGACTCTGGGAGAGAGCCCTAAGCAATTCTTTTGGTTCATTGATTGAGCAGCGTGTCTTACAGGTAGCCTACAATTATAGTGACTTTGTAAATTATTAGATTTTGAATAGCCTAGTAATAGGGAATTCTTTATATTTTCATAATTAATTGGGTAACTCATTACCTTTAGCCATACAGAATATCTCACCACCATGGGTTTCCATCTCCTCCTCTCTCTCCTTTATTCTTTTCTCGAGTGTGCAGAGGGGCTGTCAACAGTTTAGTGAAATATGTTTTGTGGCGAAAACATGTTAATATCAATGTTCCCGTACAGATTTCACTTGTTTTCCCAAATTAATCACTGGTTAGCTGCAGGAACAGGGTTGGAGAGCCCATGGCATACAGAGTTTGGGCAGAATATCACCTGTCGCGCAACGAGAGCATGCTCCTCAAACAGTACTTGCTTGGACAGATGCTTGGAGTGAAATAAGTGTTCTTATATTTATTTATCAGCTGCTCATATTAAGCACAGCTCTGCTATAAAACCGAAGTAACCTAACAGGCATCATTGAAAAACGGACCGGCGGGACAGCGCGCGGCCTCCATTCGCTATTCGAGTGCATACAGATGACATGTCTTTTTCCCCCTGCCCATTTGATAATGGGCCATTCTAAATCAAAACTCATTTTACCACAACTACTGTAACTATAACTATATACATTTAAATACATTAGCATAATATAACACACCAACAGTAACTCTTGAACCGTTCAAGCTAGATACACACCAAACCAACTTTTATATGTTCAGGCTATCATAACTTTTAATCTACCTACTTTTTAAACTATAACCAGTCACAAACATTACTACTGCAGACACTACCACTACTATAAAAAAATTTAAAACCATACATTTGTACAATATTACTTTAGTGCCTTGTTGCAAACAGGATGCATGTTCTGGAATATTTTATTCTGTACAGGCTTCCTTCAGGTTAGTATTGTGGAGTAAATACAATATTGTTTCCATCTTCAGTTTTCTACTATCACAGCCATTAAACTCTGTAACTGTTTTAAGGGCAATAGCTACTTTATCACTAGGGTGAACACTGACTCACTGAGTGCTGCTCATCTGAAACTGCATTTGATTAGGAAAAGGGGAAGATCCAGATACTGTGCTAGTTTTGGTGCTAGCTTAGCTAGCTAGCTAACGTTAGCCTAGCTAAAATAGCCAACCTACAGTGCCTTCGGAAAATATTCAGACCCCTTCACTTTTTCCACATTTTGTTACGTTACAGCCTTATTCTAAAATGGATGAAATAAATAAATAAAAACTCAGCAATCTACACACAATACTCCATAATGACGAAGCGAAAAAAGGTTTTCAGAATTTTTGCAAATGTATTGGGAAAAAACCCCAGAAATACCTTATTTACATAAATATTCAGACCCTGAGACTCGAAATTGCTCTGAGACTCGTAATTGAGCTCAGGTGCATCCTGTTTCTACAACTTCATTGGAGTCCACCTGTGGTAAATTCAATTGATTGGACATGATTTGGAAAGGCACACAACTGTCTATATAAGGTCCCACAGTTAACAGTGCATGTCAGGGCAAAAACCAGGCCATGAGGTTGAAGGAATTTTCCGTAGAGCTCAGAGACAGGATTGTGTCGAGCCACAGATCTGGGGAAGGGTACCAAAACATTTCTGCAGCATTGAAGGTCCCCAAGAACACAGTGGCCTCCATCATTCTTAAATGGAAGAAGTTTGGAACCACCAAGACTCTTCCTAGAGCTGGCCGCCCAGCCAAACTGAGCAATCGGGGAGAAGGGCCTTGGTCAGGGAGGTGACCAACAACCCGATGGTCACTCTGACAGAGCTCTAGAGTTCCTCTGTGGAAATGGGAGAACCTTCCGGAAAGACAACCATCTCTAGAGCACTCCATCAATCAAGCATTTATGGTAGAGTTGCCATACGGAAGCCACTACTCAGTAAAAGGCACATGACAGCCCACTTGAAGTTTGCCAAAAGGCACCTAAAGACTCTCAGACCATGAGAAACAAGATTCTTTGGTCTGATGAAACCAAGATTGAACTCTTTGGCCTGACTGCCAAGATTCACGTCTGGAGGAAACCTTGCACGAGCCCTACAGTGAAGCATGGTTGTGGCAGCATCATGCTGTGGGGATGTTTTTCAGCGGCAGGGACTGGGAGACTACTCAGGATCGAGGCAAAGATGAAAGGAGCAAATTACAGAGAGATCCTTGATGAAAACCTTCTCCAGAGCGCTCAGGACCTCAGTCTGGGGCGAAGGTTCACCTTCCAACAGGACAATGACCCTAAGCATACAGCCAAGACAACGCAGGAGGGGCTTTGGGACAAGTCTCTGAATGTCCTTGAGTGGCCCAGCCAGAGCCCGGACTTGAACCTATCTCTGCAGAGACCTGAAAATAGCTGTGGATCAACGCTCCCCATCCAACCTGACAGAGCTTGAGAGGAAATGCAGAGAAAAATGGGAGAAACTCCCCAAATACAGGTGTGCGAAGCTGGTAGCGTCATATCCAAGAAGACTCAAGGCTGTAATTGCTGCCAAAGGTGCTTCAACAAAGTACTGCGTAAAGGGTCTGAATACTTATGTAAATGTGATATTTCAGGGGTTTTTAAAGATAAATTAGCAGAAATTTCTAAAAAACGGTTTTTGCTTTGTCATTATGGGGTATTGTGTGTTGATTGATGATGGAAAAAAACTATTTAACCAATATTTGAATAATGCTGTAATGTAACAAAATGTGGAAAATGTCAAGGGGTCTGAATAATTTTCGAAGGCACTGTAACATTGCATCACTCGGTATAAAACTATTTTTACACAATATTATCTCATCAACAGTAGTTCTCTAGTTACACAACTGAACTTTTACTTGTTTTAAACTTTCAAAACATTTATACATTGGAGCGCTCGTGAATAAAGCTACCTCTCCTTAGCAAACACCACAAAGAGAAAGAGAGAGCATAGTGCGTGCTGCGCTGCTGAACTGTTACTGCAGACCAAAGCAAGCAATACATCGCAGACCGATTAAAAGGGGAAGAGAGGAGAAATTGCGCATTGCTCTGTTCTCCTTACAAGCTGTAGGCCGGCTGCCTCTGGGGACCGGACGCAACCAAAATAGTATTTGGCGGCGGGGGGATCCAATCATAAAATGAGGAACTGAGTAGCTCTGTGGTGCAAAGCCACATAAAGCCAGTAGCTGCCTGGCTCTTTACAGTGGGGAGTAAAAAAAAAAAAATCTATCATGGTATATTATTGAGGGGGTCAAATTGACCCATTTCTAATATTGAGGGGGTCATGACCCCCCGTCCCCCCCGCAAGTTACGCACATGTCTTGATGTCTCTCAATCCTATCACTCAGAAATGTTTGAAAAAGTTGCCAGTTGCCAATCCCACAATGCTGTGTGGTTACAGTAATGTACTGTTAAACCACATTTTCTTTGGAATGTACAGTATAATTTACAGTTTATGCCTAAAATCATGCAGAGTGCATTGCCATTTACAGCAATTTATTGTAAATAATTAATATGGTACTTTGGTGTTAGTATTATTGTATAGTACTGTCAAAACAACAATAACGTTTTACAGTGAAAGAGCACAGTGATCATAATTTTTTGAATTAGGAACTAGATGAGCAAATATATATATTTTTTTGATGAGTTCCACGATTTGTCAGAAAGATGGCTCCTGGCAACGTCGGGTCGCGTTATAATGACACCATCTGATGGAAGTAGAGAGAAAGTGCTGTTGGATGTTTGTTTGAGGGAACGGTGGCAGTGCGGATGCAGTCTGACATTCCAGGGAGGTGTGATGTGTTACCTCCTCTCTTTTCCTCCTATCTCTTCTACTCCCTGTAAGAAATTATCTTCATGGTTCAGGTTCCATAGTTTACTGGTTAAAGTACTGTATGAATACAAACACACGCGCATGCAAACACACACTCAAGTAAGTAATCTAATCCCATCTCTGAGACATAGAGAAAATCGACCGGCACTCCCCTCTGTTTGTATTGGCAAATGTCTAGTCAGTCGAGAATAAGATGGATGAGCTTCGTTCGAGAGTCTCCTATTGGAGGGATTTGGCTGGCTCAATCTATGAACATAGAACTCAGGGGTTTCTCCATGCAGCGGCACGATCGGACAACGGCAGCCTCGGGCAAGTCCAAAGGGGGAGGGGTATGCATCTTCATAAAAAACAACAGGTGCGCTGCTTCCAGTGTGAAGGAATTCTCCAACTTTTGCTCCCCTGATATAGAATACCTAATGGTAAGCTGCAGACCTTTTTATCTACCAAAAGAGAGTTTTCATCCATAATTAACACGGCTGTCTACATCCCTCCACAAGCCAACACCACTTTGGCACTTAACAAACTGTATGGGGCCGTAAACAAACAAGACACCGCACACCCAGAGGCAGTGTTTCTAGTGGGCGGAGACTTTAGCGCGGGGAGACTTATAACCGTTCTACCTCGCCACTGGGAACGCTAAAATTCGAGACCACTTTTATTCTACCCACAGAAACGCATACAAGGCCCTCCATCGGCCTCCCTTCGGCAAATCAGACCATATATATCTTCCTGCTTTCTGTTTACAAACAAAAGCTCAAGTAGTACCAGTGACGCGCTCAATACAGAAGTGATTCGATGAGGCAGACGTGAGGCTACAAGACTGTTTTGCTAGTACAGACTGGGATATGTTCTGGGATTCATCCGATAGCATTGAGGAGTTTACCACATCAGTCACAGGCTTCATAAAAAAGTGCATAGACGACATCGTCCCCACAGTGTCTATAAGAACGTATCCAAACCAAAAACCATGGATTACAGACAATATCCGTGCTGGGCTAAAGGCTAGAGCTACCGCTTAAAAATAATGGGATACAGACATGGACACATACAAGAAAGTCCGCTACGACCTCCGACACATCAAACATGCAAAAGGACAATATAGGAGGGTGGAATCCTATTACACCGGCTCTGACGCTCATTGGATGGGGCAGGGCTTGCACACAATAACGGATTACAAAGGGAAATCCAGCCGTGAGATGCCCAGTGACACAGAAGTCCCAAACAAGCTAAATGTATTTTATGCTTGCTTCGAGGAAAACAACACCAAGTCCTGCATTTGGATGACTGTATGATTTCGCTCTCCGTGGCCGATGTGAGTAAATCTTTTAAACAGGTTAACACTCGCAAAGCCGCCAGGCCAGATATAATACCAGGGTGCATTCTCAGAGCATGAACAGACCAGTTGGCAAGTGTCTTCACTGACATTTTCAATCTCTCCTTGTCTCAGTCGGTAATCCCAATGTTTCAAGCTGACCACACTCTTAGAAAAAAAGGTGCTATCTAGAACCTAAAATAGTTATTTGTCTGTCCCCATAGGAGAACCCTTTGGATAACCCTTTTTGGTTCCAGGTAGAACCCTTTTCACAGAGGGTTCTACATGGAGCCCAAAAGGTCTCAACCTGGAACCATAAAGGGTTCTATCTGGAACCTAAAAGAGTTATCCTATGGGGACAGCCGAAGAACCTTTTTGGAACCTTTTTTTCTAAGAGTGCACCATTGTCCCTGTTCCCAAGAACTCTAAGGTAACCTGCCTAAATGATTAATGCCCTGTAGCACTCACATCTGTAATTATGAAGTTATACAGCTGCGCCATCGAGAGCATCTTGACTGGCTGCATCATCGCTTGGTATGGCAAGCGCACCGCCCTCGACTGCAAAGCGCTGCAGAGGGTGGTGCGGACGGCCCAGTACATCACTGAGGCCGAGCTCCCTGCCATTCAGGACCTCTATATCAGGCAGTGTCAAAGGAAGGTCCGAATAATTACCAAAGACTTCAGCCACTCAAGCCATAGACTGTACACTCTGCTAACATCCGGCAAACGGTACCGGAGCATCCGCTCTCGTACCAACAGGCTGCGAGACAGGTTCTATCCCCAAGCCATAAGACTACTAAATAGCCATAAGACTGCTAAATAGTTCATTCAATGGCTACATGGACTATATGCATTGACCCTATCTTGCACTGACGCACAAGACTATATACACAGAGTGTACAAAACATTAGGAACACTGGCTCTTTCCATGACATAGACTGACCAGGTGAATCCAGGTGAAAGGTATTATCCCTTATTGATGTCACCAGTTAAATCCACGTCAATCGGTGTAGATGAAGGGGAGGAGACTGGATAAATAAATAATTTTAAGCCTTGAGACAATTGAGACAAGGATTGTGTGTGTGTGCCATTCAGAGGGTGAATAGGCAAGACAAATTATTGAAGTGCCTTTGAACGGGGTATGGTAGTAGGTGCCAGAAGCACCACCCAAAGGACATCTAACCTACTTGGCACAACTGTGGGAAGCATTAGAGTCAACATGGGCCAGCATCCCTGTGGAACACTTTTGACACCTTGTAGTCCATGCCCTGATGAATTGAGGCTGTTCTGAGGGCAAAATATGCAACTAATATTGTTCCTAATGTTTTGTACACTCAGTGTATATCCACTATATCACAGGAGGCTGCTGAGAGGAGAACTGCTCATAGTAATGGCTGGAACAGATCAAATGGAATGGCATCACCTGGAAACCAGCTGTTTGATGTGTTTGTAACCCATCCACTAATTCCGCTTCAGTCATTGCCACGAGCCAGTTCTCCCCAATTAAGATGCCACCAACCTCCTGTGCACTATACACACACACACACACACACACACACACACACACACACACACACACACACACACACACATACACTGACACTCTCACACAAAACTCACACACATACACTACATACGCACACACATACACACACACACTTTCACACTCATCATATGATGCTGCTACTCTGTTCTTTATTCTTACTTTTATTATTATCTATTCTGATGCCTAGTCACTTAACCCTGCCTTTATGTACATATCTACCTCAAATACCTCGTACCCCTGCACATTGATCTGGTACTGGTACTCCCCTTTATATACCTTCATTGTTTAATCCTCTTGTGTTACTACTTATTTCTTCTTCTTTTTTTACTCTGCATCGTTGGGAAGGGCTCGTAAGCATGCATTTGACGGTAATGTCTACACCCGTTGTGATCGACGAAATTCATTTTATTTTGTCCCTATGTGCTTTATTACTGTGGTGTTATTATTCTCTGGAAACCCAACCACTGAAAAACATATCCATGTGAGATTGTTGCATTCAAAGACACATAATATGGGAGTCTGGATCCCCTATCTCATAATATCTTAAATTCCCACAGAACCAGTATAACCATTCCCCCTAGTGCATAATCCACTGGTTTAGTTGGCCATAGCCATACAGTCATTGTGCTCTGTTCTGTTTGTGCCATTATTCTCTCTCCTACAGTGCCTCATGGTCTGTGAATATGAATGATTTCCTCCTCTGTCAGGATCTGCAGTGTGAAATGATTGCATATTGCAAATTATTCATTCTTCTTGTGGCTTCAGGACAAAGCACATAAACATTATGTTGATGGTGCTCCATCAATCTTAAATTCAGACGCGTGTGTATGTGTGTCTGTTTGTGTGTGTCTGTTTGTGTGCTTGAACATATGCTTGATTCTCTTCAGTTAAACTGTGATTCCAAGTATAGGTATACAGTTGAAGTCGGAAGTTTACATACACCATAGCCAAATACATTTAAACTCAGTTTTTCACAATTCCTGACATTTAATCCTAGAAAAAATGTCCTGTATTTGGTCAGTTAGGATCACCACTTTATTTTAAGAATGTGAAATGTCAGAATAATAGAGAATGATTTATTTCAGCTTTTATTTCTTTCATCACATTCCCAGTGGGTCAGAAGTTTTTTTCAGTTCTGCCCACACATTTTCTATAGGATTGAGGTCAGGTTTTGTGATGGCCACTCCAATACCTTGACTTTGTTGTCCTTAAGCCATTTTGCCACAACTTTGGAAGTATGATTGGGGTCATTGTCCATTTGGATTATCCATTTGCGATCAAGCTTTAACTTCCTGACTTATGTCTTGAGATGTTGCTTCAATATATCCACATAATTTTCCTTCCTCATGATGCTAGCAATTTTGTGAAGTGCACCAGTCCCTCCTGCAGCAAAGCACCCCCACAGCATGATGCTGCCATCCCTGTGCTTCACGGTTGGGATGGTGTCTTCGGCTTGCAATCAACCCCCTTTTTCCTCCAAACATAACGATGGTCATCATGGCCTAACAGTTCTATTTTTGTTTCATCAGACCAGAGGACATTTCTCCAAAAAGTATGATCTTTGTCCCCATGTGCAGTTGCAAACCGTAGTCTGGCTTTTTTATGGCGGTTTTGGAGCAATGGCTTCTTCCTTGCTGAGCGGCCTTTCAGGTTATGTCGATATAGGACTCGTTTTACTGTGGATATAGATACTTTTGTATCTGTTTCCTCCAGCATCTTCACAAGGTCCTTTGCTGTTGTTCTGGGATTGATTTGCACTTTTCGCACCAAAGTACGTTCATCTCTAGGAGAGAGAACGTGTCTCCTTCCTCAGCGGTATTTGACGGCTGCGTGGTCCCATGGTGTTTATACTTGTGTACTATTGTTTATGCAGATGAACGTGGTACCTTCAGGCGTTTGGAAATTGCTCCCAAGGATGAATCAGACTTGTGGAGGTCTACCATTTTTTTTTCTGAGGTCTTGGCTGATTTCTTTTGATTTTCCCATGATATCAAGAAAAAGAGGCACTGAGTTTGAAGGTAGGCCTTGAAATACATCCATAGGTACACCTCCAATTGACTCAAATTATGTCAATTAGCCTATCAGAAGCTTCTAAAGCCATGACATAATTTTCTGGAATTTTCCAAGCTGTTTAAAGGCACAGTCAACTTAGTGTATGTAAACTTCTGACCAACTTGAATTGTGACACAGTGAATTCTAAGTGAAATAATCTGTCTGTAAACAATTGTTGGAAAAATGACTTGTGTCATGCACAAAGTAGATGTCCTAACCGACTTGCCAAAACTATAGTTTGTTAACAAGAAATTTGTGGAGTGGTTGAAAAACGAGTTTTAATGACTCCAACCTAAGTGTATGTAAACTTGCGACTTCAACTGTATATATGTATATATATACAGCTTTGGAAAAAAATTAAGAGACCACTGCATTGTTCTTAAATCAGCATCTCTACATGTATGACAGCCATTCCATTCCAGTGTCTGTTGAATTCCAACACAGGCACACCTCATTCTACTGAATTAGGTACTGATTAGGTGATCACCTGAACCAAATCTTATTTAACGAGGAAAAGTATTTTAACCACTGCTGTGGTCATCACTATCCGCTTGCAAAAGGACCAGCTGGATGGCAAAAACAGTGCTAATAGTACCTCAAAAGTAATATTAATCAAAAAATAACTTTTGACCATGCCAAAAGAGTTGAAAAGGAAAGTTTTGAGTGAGGAAAAGAAGGGTTCAATTCTGGCTTTACTGGCAGAGGGATACAGTGAGCGTATGGTTGCTTCCATCCTTAAAATTTCAAAGACGCCGGTTCATAAGAAAGAGGTCAAGCAGCAGACATTGGGGACAACAAAGCTACAGACCGGCAGAGGGTGAAAACGACTCTCTACTGACCGGGATGACCGCCAACTCATTCGAATGTCACTCAACAACCGTAGGATGACATCAAGTGACCTACAAAAAGAATGGCAAACGGCAGCTGGGGTGAAGTGCACGGCGAGGACAGTTCGAAACAGGCTCCTAGGGGCAGGGCTGAAGTCGTGCAAAGCTAGAAAAAAGCACTTCATCAATGAGAGGCAAAGAAGAGCCAGGCTGAGGTTTGCAAAATACCATAAGGATTGGACCATAGAGGACTGGAGTAAGGTCATCTTCTCTGATGAGCCCAATTTTCAGCTTTCCCCAACACCTGGTCGTCTAATGGTTACACCGAGACCTGGAGAGGCCTACAAGCCACAGTGTCTCGCACCCACTGTGAAATTTGGTGGAGGATCGGTGATGATCTGGGGGTGCTTCAGCAAGGCTGGAATCGGGCAGATTTGTCTTTGTGAAGGACGCATGAATCAAGCCACGTACAAGGTTGTCCTGGAAGAAAACTTGCTTCCTTTTGCTCTGACATTGTTTCCCAACTGATTTGATGAGGGAGTGGTTACAGAATTTCATTGGACAACACTTAGTGAACAATACTAAACATTGAAAAGTGAAATAGATATGTTATCAAAATGCAAATCAAGGCTAGAATCATTAGAACCACTAGAAATACAAAGTAGTTCTTACCTGAATAGTACTGGGCAAAGTGGTGAGTGTAGACGAGAGCCATGGTTGGGTATTGATTTTGGACTGATTGGATATTTCTAGTGGTTCTAATGATTCTAGCCTTGATTTGCATGTTGATAACATATCTATTTCACTTTTAATGTATAGTTGTTTACTAAGTGTTGTCCAATGAAATCTGTAACCACTCCTTCTTTCAATCAGAGTTGATTGGAAAATGCTGTTCAAAAGAAGATATTCTATTATTGTATCTTTGTACTCCCTGATGAAGGCCATGCAGCCGAAACGTGTCAGAGTTTTAAAATCTTTGTTTCCATTGAACAATCAATCAAATGTATTTATAAAGCCCTTTTTACATCAGAAGATGTCACAAAGTGCTATACAGAAACCCAGCCTAAGACCCCAAACAGCAAGCAATGCAGATGTAGAAGCACGGTGGCTAGGAAAAACTCCCTAGAAAGAAAGGAACCTAGGAAGAAACCTAGAGAGGAACCAGGCACTGAGGGGTGGCCAGTCCTCTTCTGGCTGTGCCAGGTGGAGGTTATAAGAGTACATGACCATTAAGGCCAGATTGTTCTTCAAGATGTTCAAACATTCATAGATGACCCGCAGGCTCAAATAATAATCACAGTGGTTGTAGAGGGTGCAACAGGTCAGTACCTCAGGAGTAAATGTCAGTTGGCTTTTCATAACCAAGCATTCAGAGGTCGAGACAGCAGGTGCGGTAGAGAGAATGCCATACAAATAAAGGCATTTTAATTCATTATATGAAGAGTGCCTTAGTCCTCATTTATTTTTGATGCCCAATGTACCCCTTTTACCAGAAAGCACCTTCTGTCTACAAAGACCTACTAAAGCAACTGGTTTTTAGACATTTTGGCAAATTTATTAGAAAGAAAATGAAATATCACATTTACATCAGTTTTCAGACCCTTTACTCAGTACTTTGTTGAAGCACCTTTGGCAGTGATTACAGCCTCGAGTCTTCTTGGGTATGACGCTACAAGCTTGACACACCTGTATTTGGGGAGTTTCTCCCATTCTTCTCTGCAGATCCTCTCAAGCTCTGTCAGGTTGGATGGGGAGCGTCGCTGCACAGCTATTGTCAGGTCTCTCCAGAGATGTTCAATCAGGTTCAAGTCCGGGCTCTGGCTGGGCCATTCAAGGACATTCAGAGACTTGTCCCGAAGCCACTCCTGCGTTGTCTTGGCTGTGGGTTTAGGGTCGTTGTCCTGTTGGAAGGTGAACCTTCGCCCCAGTCTGAGGTCCGGAGCGTTCTGGAGCAGGTTTTCATCAAAGATCTCGCTGTACTTTGCTCCATTCATCTTTCCCTCGATCCTAACTAGTCTCCCAGTCCCTGCCGCTGAAAAACATCCCCACAGCATGATGCTGCCACCACCATGCTTCACCGTAGGGATGGAGCCTGGTTTTCAGCATTCAGGCCAAAATGTTTAATCTTGGTTTCATCAGACCAGAGAATCTTGTTCCTTTAGGTGCCTTTTGGCAAACACCAAGTGGGCTGTCATGTGCCTTTTACTGAGGAGAGGCTTCCATCTGGCCACTCTACCATAAAGGCCTGATTGATGGAGTGCTGCAGAGATGGTTGTCCTTCTGGAAGGTTCTTCCATCTGCACAGAGGAACTCTGGAGCTCATTCAGAGTGACCATCGGGTTCTGGGTCACCTCCCTAACCAAGGCCCTTCTCCCCCGATTGATACGCTTGGCCAGGTGGCCAGCTCTAGGAAGAGTCTTGGTGGTTCCAAACTTCTTCCATTTAAGAATGATGGAGGCCACAGTGTTCTTGGGGACCTTCAATGCTGCAGAAATGTTTTGGTACCCTTCCCCAGATCTGTGCCTCGACACAATCCTGTCTCTGAGCTCTACGGACAATTCCTTCGACCTCATGGCTTGGTTTTTGCTCTGAAATGCACTGTCAACTGTGGGACCTTACAGTGGGGGAAAAAACTATTTAGTCAGCCACCAATTGTGCAAGTTCTCCCACTTAAAAAGATGAGAGAGGCCTGTAATTTTCATCATAGGTACACGTCAACTATGACAGACAAAATGAGAAAAAAAATCCAGAAAATCACATTGTAGGATTTTTAATGAATTTATTTGCAAATTATGGTGGAAAATAATTATCTGGTCAATAACAAAAGTTTCTCAATACTTTGTTATATACCCTTTGTTGGCAATGACACAGGTCAAACGTTTTCTGTAAGTCTTTACAAGGTTTTCACACACTGTTGCTGGAATTTTGGCCCATTCCTCCATGCAGATCTTCTCTAGAGCAGTGATGTTTTGGGGCTGTCGCTGGGCAACACGGACTTTCAACTCACTCCAAAGATTTTCAATGGGGTTGAGAACTGGAGACTGGCTAGGCCACTCCAGGACCTTGAAATGCTTCTTACGAAGCCACTCCTTCGTTGCCCGGATGGTGTGTTTGGGATCATTGTCATGCTGAAAGACCCAGCCACGTTTCATCTTCAATGCCCTTGCTGATGAGGTTTTCACTCAAAATCTCACGATACATGGCCCCATTCATTCTTTCCTTTACACGGATCAGTCGTCCTGGTCCCTTTGCAGAAAAACAGCCCCAAAGCATGATGTTTCCACCCCCATGCTTCACAGTAGGTATGGTGTTCTTTGGATGCAACTCAGCATTCTTTGTCCTCCAAACACGACGAGTTGAGTTTTTACCAAAAAGTTCTATTTTGGTTTCATCTGACCATATGACATTCTCCCAATCCTCTTCTGGATCATCCAAATGCACTCTAGCAAACTTCAGACGGGCCTAGACATGTACTGGCTTAAGCAGGGGGACACGTCTGGTACTGCAGGATTTGAGTCCCTGGCGGCGTAGTGTGTTACTGATGGTAGGCTTTGTTACTTTGGTCCCAGCTCTCTGCAGGTCATTCACTAGGTCCCCCCGTGTGGTTCTGGGATTTTTGCTCACCGTTCTTGTGATCATTTTGACCCCACGGGGTGAGATCTTACGTGGAGCCCCAGATCGAGGGAGATTATCAGTGGTCTTGTATGTCTTCCATTTCCTAATAATTGCTCCCACAGTTGATTTCTTCAAACCAAGCTGCTTACCTATTGCAGATTCAGTCTTCCCAGCCTGGTGCAGGTCTACAATTTTGTTTCTGGTGTCCTTTGACAGCTCTTTGGTCTTGGCCATAGTGGAGTTTGGAGTGTGACTGTTTGAGGTTGTGGACAGGTGTCTTTTATACTGATAACAAGTTCAAACAGGTGCCATTAATACAGGTAACGAGTGGAGGACAGAGGAGCCCCTTAAAGAAGAAGTTACAGGTCAGTGAGAGCCAGAAATCTTGCTTGTTTGTAGGTGACCAAATACTTATTTTCCACCATAATTTGCAAATAAATTCATTAAAAATCCTACAATGTGATTTTCTGGATTTTTTTCCCTCAATTTGTCTGTCATAGTTGACGTGTACCTATGATGAAAATTACAGGCCTCTCTCATCTTTTTAAGTGGGAGAACTTGCACAATTGGTGGCTGACTAAATACTTTTTTCTCCCACTGTATATAGACAGTTGTGTGCCTTTCCAAATCATGTTCAATCAATTGAATATACCACAGGTGGACTCCAATCAAGTTGTAGAAGCATCTCAAGGATGTTCAATGGAAACAGGATGCACCTGAACTCAATTTCGAGTCTCATAGCAAAGGGTGAGTACTCATGTAAATAAGGTATTTCTGTTTTTTATTTTTAATACATTTGCACAAATTTCTAAAAACCTGTTTTCGCTTTGTCATTATGGGGTATTGTGTGTAGATTGATGAGGAAAACAATTCATTTAATCAATTTTAGAATAAGGCTGTAACGTAACAAAATGTTTAAAAAGTCAAGGGGTCTGAATACTTTCCGAATGCACTGTATATATACAAATAGAAGGACCATAGAGAAATTGCAAGCTAATACTAATACATGCGACCAATGGCTAAGGAAGTAGTTTGCCGGAAGCAGATCTCTATGACCTTTATTACAGGAAAAATACGCCCATCCCCCCAACCCTGCCTCCACTTCAAATGAGTACCAAAAACTTGCGTGGTTGAAAATAAGTTGTTTGACCAAATAATCTTTAAGATTGGATGTAAACATCAACTGTATGCTTACAAAATCATTTCCAATACATTTGAATTCTACATTTCTTCAAACAATTCTATATTATTGTTTATATTTTAATCATTTTTTCAGTTACAATGAGCATTACTTTGCTTTCGCTTTTTTATTTTGGACCAATTATTTTGAACTCAAGTTGGCTGCATACATTAGTCTAAAGTGTAGGCTGCTGTTGAGAATAATTGTCGGCAAACATTTCATTTGAAGTCAAACCACATGGTTGGGTATTGATTTTGGACTAAATGTATAATTGAGTTAGCTGAACATGGTATGCACACGTGACAATTAATTCCCAAGTGGTGTGAGAAGGTGCTATATCGGCCTCTTGTGGTCAGATGATAGAAATGCAGGGTAGAAAAAAAACGACCAAAACGCCTGTCCCTAGTAATGACAAATGTACCATTCCAGTTTGTCTTTGCACAAGCAAAGTACTGGCCATCAGAGAACAGTATGATCAACCACATCAAGGGAGGGATGAGGATTGACAAATACACAAGTAGCCCCTTAAGGTTTCCTTTATCACACCTGGGTCTTTGTACCTTAAGCATCAACATGAATGCCATAATGGCAGGATGATAAAGAAATGCAGGCGTAAACCGACCATTCCATTCAGGATGGCAGGGACACCTAAAGTCCATCTCCACAATCTTCTCCAAGCGAAGAAGGATGAAGCTTCAAGCCACATTTGTCACAAGACGGCTCTTGCCAGGTTTCTTTCATTCTTTTTCTTTCAGTTTGATATTGACAAGTACCTTCAGTTGTTTGAATCATTGTTGTTCCGCACCCATACTAAATACAACATAAAAAGATAAATGTTTGGTTGAAAAATCTGATAGAAGGTGCACATTTGAGAGAATGTATTCAGAGATATTTTTGTGTAAAGGTTTGCTCTGCGGGAAGAGCCTAATTAGGCTACATCAAAATAATAATTCACTGGCCCGACTCACCTGTCTGGTCTCAGAATGAAGCAAAATTGGTAAAGAATGGCAATATCCCTTTAAAGCTGCAATATGTAACTTTTTGGGCGACCCAACCAAATTCACAGAAATGTGAGTTATAATGTGAGTCTTAAAAGCATGATTCTGTTTTGATGGTAAGTGTTAATGTGATTTATTGCATTTGCATTGATGTCAGAGTGGTTAGAGGTACAATAGAGCACTGAGTACCAGGCCATTAGCGACCTGACGGTTGTTGCATGTCCAGAGTGCATAAGAGGAGATTACTGTGGAATTTTACTGCAGTCATGACTCATGACTGCCAGTGTGGCGGTAATATGGTCACCGCAACAGCCCTACCCGGGGCTTTGTGTTTTTTTTGGAGCTCAGTCGGGCTCCAAACAAAATGGTAGGATACACAAGGTGCAATTTTGAAATGTGGTTGTGCATCAACAGTTTTTCTCTTGTTATGTCAGTCACTGACAATCACTCAATTAGCAATGTCAGCTAACAATTTTTAGATTGGTAAATTATTCTAGCCAGCTATCTAAACGTGTAGTAATCATGGCCGAATACTGACCTCCAGGGGGCCCCCATTGATTTTACTAGTCACTCTAATTCAGATATCATTAACATGGCATAAGTTATGGCAAAATGTTTAGAATTGCAGGTAATTAGCTTTAATACTGCAAAAATTACTCTCTGCCCCATGGCAAAATGTGTAGAATTGCAGAAAACTTGCTTTAAAACTGCAACAATTGATCTATGCCCCATGGCAAAATGTGTAGAATTGCAGGAAATTAACTTTCTCTCTGCCGTCAAGAGTGGGGCGACTAAAGTGTTTTGCTCACGAGATAGGGGTGCCCCCCAACCAAATCTTGCTTAGGGCTCAATAACACATCAAGACAGGGCCCCCCATTTACCCATGAGGGCTCCTTACCTCCTCTCCTCGCCCATCTGATGATTAGCATAGCGGCAGCAGGCTATCTGTGCAGGCGACTGTGGTTGGCGGTTGCAGTAAAAAAAAAATACAAATTTTTCTCTGCCTCAAGGGCCGTTTACAGGCTTGGGCCACAGGGCTTCAGCCCATGTAAACCCCTGCATTAATCAGGTCCTGCAGACACACTGTGGTATGTCATAAATAAACATGAATGGAGCTGGCCACTGCCCAGACTGTGGGTAAACAAGTCAGACTGGACGTGGACTGCAGATGTGACTTTGCTCTATATCCATGTTGGAGTTAGTTCACTATCACACTGACTCTTCCTGAGAAAAAATATGACAATATAATAATGCAATGCTGAGATACAGTATATTCGGAAAGTATTCAGACCACTTCCCTTTTTCCAAATTTTGTTACGTTACAGCCTTATTCTAAAATGTATTTAATTAAATGTTTTACTCATAAATCTACACACAACACCGCATAATGACAAAGCAAAAACAGGTTTTTAGGTTTATTTGCAAATGTATTTAAAATAAAAAACAGAAATACCTTATTTACATAAGTATTCAGACCCTTTGCTATGAGACTCATAATTGAGCTAAGGTGCATCCTGTTTCCATTAATTATCCTTGAGATGTTTCTACAACTTGATTAGAGTCCACCTGTGGTAAATTCAATTGATTGGACATGATTTGGAAAGGCACACAACTGTCTATATAAGGTCCCACAGTTGACAGTGCATGTCAGAGCAAAAACCAAGCCATGAGTTCGAAGGAATTGTCTGTAGAGCTCGGAGACAAGATTCTGTCGAGGCACAGATCTGGGGAAGGGTACCAAAACATTTCTGCAGCATTGAAGGTCCCCAAGAACCCAGTGGCCTCCATTATTCTTAAATGGAAGAACTTTGGAACCACCAAGACCCTTCCTGCTCCAGAGTGCTCAGGACCTCAGACTGGGGCGAAGGTTCACCTTCCAACAGGACAACGACCATAAACACACAGCCAAGACAACACAGGAGTGGATTATCCTTGAGTGGCCCAGCCAGAGCCCGGACTTGAACCCGATCGAACATCTCTGGAGAGACCTGAAAATAGCTATGCAGCGACGCTCCCTATCCAACCTGACAGAGCTTGAGAGGATCTGCAGAGAAGAATGGGAGAAACTCAGCAAATACAGGTGTGCCAAGCTTGTAGTGTCATACCCAAGTAGGCTCGAGGCTGTAATCGCTGCCAAAGGTGCTTCAACAAAGTACTGAGTAAAGGGTCTGAATACTTATGTAAATGTGATATTTCCGTTTTTTATTAGTAATACATTTGCCAACATTTCTAAAAGCCTGCTTTTGCTTTGTCATTATGGGGTATTGTGTGTAGATTGATGAGGGGGGGGGGGAAACAATTTAATCCATTTTAGAATAAGGCTGAAAAAGTCAAGGGGTCTGAATACTTTGCGAATGCACTGTATTTGGAGAGCTCACCTTCAAAGAATTCTACATTTAACACTGATTGCAAAAAGTTGCATTCATCATGATCAGCTTATCTGGTATTCCATAAGAATGATGTGAAGGTATTGTATGAATCTCAAACAACACAGACCAACAGCATTGTGTCCACTCCATTCACCTGTAATGTGTGGCACTGAAACCCAAAAGCTTCTGCCTCCCTCAAAGAGCTTATCTTGCTGAAGTGCCCTGTCTTACCCTGTCCTGGCCTGTTCTAAGTCACTGGATGATGCTGTGTCTGAATGGCATTCTGGATGCTGTTCAGCTCATTGTTATTTCATGAGATATTAAGGCCCGTTAATCTCTTCCATCCCCTCATGTTGCTCTCATTGCGGAAAACCAGGACTGTTAGATCTCTAATGGACAGTAAAAGGTACACTCTCACCAGCCTGCGAATCTAGCACGATTCTTAACAAGAAAAAAGAGTGATGTCTGGAAGACACAATGAACTGCAAATCAAGGTCAAGAAATTGTGGAATCTGCATCATTCTCATATCTGAGTTTCCCCTTTTCTATTTAAAAAACAACAACATTTTTAGTCATTTAGCAGACGCTCTTATCCAGAGCGACTTACAGTTAGTGAGTGCATACATTTTTCATTTTGTTCTGTACTGTTATTAAGTGCATTAATGTGTCTGTACTGTTATTAAGTGTATTAATGTGTAAAAAGTCAAGGGGTCTGAATACTTTTTTTTTTTTCTTTTTTTTTTACTGTTATCATGGTCAGTTCACCAGAGAACTTGGTCATCAGACTGGGTCATTAGTGTGTGTCATTATTGTGTTTGTCATCAGAGTTCCATCCATCCTCTCCTTATCAACCTATTATGATCATGTTATCTACTGCTAATTTGGAAATGACGGGATGTTGTCTGTCTGACTTGTATGTTGTTGTTGGTGGTGGTTATATTGAGAAAGGAGCCAGCTCAAATCAAATTTTATTTGTCACATACACGTGTATAGCAGATGTTATTGCGGATGTAGCGAAATGATTGTGCTTCTAGCTCCGACAGTGCAGTAATATTTAACAAGTAATATCTAACAATTTCACAAATACCCAATACACACCAATCTAGTAAGGAATGGAATTTATAAATATATACATATATGGACAAGCAATGGCAGAGCTGCATGGACTAAGATACAGTAGAATTTTATAGAATAGAATGCAGTATATACATATGAGATTAGTAGTGCAAGATATGTAAACATTATTAAAGTGACTAGTGTTCCATTTCTTAAAGTGGCCAGTGATTTCAATAGGCAGCAGCAGCCTCTAATGTGCTAGTGATGGCTATTTAACAGTCTGATGGACTTGAGATAGAAGCTGTTTTTCATTCTCTCGGTCCCAGCGTTGATGCACCTGAACTGACCTCGCCTTCTGAATGATAGCGGGGTGAACAGGCAGTGGCTCGGGTGGTTGATGTCCTTGATGATCTTTTTGGCCTTCCTGTGACATCGGGTGCTGTAGGTGTCTTGGAGGGCGGATAGTTTGCCCCCGGTAATGCGTTCGGCAGACCGTACCACCCTCTGGAGAGCCCTGCGGTTGCAGGCGGTGCAGTTGCCGTAGCAGGCGGTGATACAGCCTGACAGGATGCTCTCAATTATGCATCTGTAAAGGTTTGTGAGGGTTTTAAGTGCCAAGCCAAATTCCTTCAGCCTCCTGAGCACACTGTCTGCGTAGGTGGACCATTTCAGTTTGTCAGTGATGTGTACACCAAGGAACTTGAAGCTTTCCACTTTCTCCACTGCGGTCCCGGCGATGTGGATAGGGGGGTGCACCCTCTGCTGTTTCCTGAAGTCCACGATCATCTCCTTTGTTTTGTTGACGTTGAGTGAGAGATTATTTTCCTGGCACCTCACTCCCAGAGCCCTCACCTCCTCCCTGTAGGCGGTCTCATCATTGTTGGTAATCAAGCCTATTACAGTCGTGGTCAAAAGTTTTGAGAATGACACAAATACAAATTTTCACAAAGTCTGCTGCCTCAGTTTCAATGATGGCAATTTGCATATACTCCAGAATGTCATGAAGAGTGATCAGATGAATTGCAATTAATTGCAAAGTCCCTCTTTGCCATGAAAATTAACTTAATCCCCCAAAAAACATGTCCACTGCATTTCAGCCCTGCCACAAAAGGACCAGCTGCCATCATATATGGCAAAGGAGAAATGCTCACTAACAGGGATGTAAACAAATTTGTGTACCAAATTTGCCAGAAATAAGCTTTTTGTGCGTACAGAAAATGTCTGTGATTTTTTATTTCAGCTCATGAAACATGGGACCAACACTTTACATGTTGCGTTTATATTTTGGTTCAGTATTTAAAAGATCTGCCCCCCCCCCTCCCTAAAAGCTAATTTGTCAGAATTTTTAAATCACAAACAGAAAAGTATTTAGAGCCTTTTTACTCGTTTTTTTCACACCTATTCCCAACTTAACCCGCCAAGACAATGTGCTGTAGGACGTTGGTACCCATACAGGCGCTAATGCGTCTCGCTCTCCTCACTGAAGGAATGACAAATGGATGAATGAGCGATAATTGTGCACCTTAATTCACAATTGAATTTAAATTAGGCCTAACTGAATGATAAGGAGGGTGAAGAGGTTGATTTAATTTAGAAAGACAATAGTGTAATGATGAGCAGCAACTAATTTGACCGCACGCCTTGGGGGTTGATACCATTCTCTTTTACGTTTTATGGGACTGTTTTATTTGCTATAACTCTATTACTAATCGAATGTATTGTAAGGGAAATGAAAACATGCTACATGTTGAAGTAGGCCTTTCGAATAATGCAAAATATATCCTTGACTCTATCCAGCAAAGCAGACGATGCCAGCTCACGGTGGTGAGATATTCTGTAGCTAAAGGTAATGTGTCAGCCTATTAATTATGAAAATATAAAAATGCCCTATTACTAGGCTATTCAAAATCAAATAGGCTACAAATTCACTATAATTGTAGGCCAACTCTTAATTTGTTTAATTTAGGCTAGACCAATTACAGTGCATTTGGAAAGTATTCAGACCCCTTGATCATTTCCACATTTTGTTACGTTACTTATTTTTGTTATGCCTTATTCTAAAATGGATTTAAATATTTGTTTTACTCATTAATCTACACACAATACCTGATAATGACGAAGCGAAAACTGGTTTTTAGACATTTTTGCACGTTTATAAAAAATAAAAATAAAGGAAATATCTTATATATATACAGTGGGGGAAAAAAAGTATTTAGTCAGCCACCAATTGTGCAAGTTCTCCCACTTAAAAAGATGAGAGAGGCCTGTAATATTCATCATAGGTACACGTCAACTATGACAGACAAAATGAGAAAAAAAAATCCAGAAAATCACATTGTAGGATTTTTTATGAATTTATTTGCAAATTATGGTGGAAAATAAGTATTTGGTCAATAACAAAAGTTTCTCAATACTTTGTTATATACCCTTTGTTGGCAATGACACAGGTCAAACGTTTTCTGTAAGTCTACACAAGGTTTTCGCTGGTATTTTGGCCCATTCCTCCATGCAGATCTCCTCTAGAGCAGTGATGTTTTGGGGCTGTCGCTGGGCAACACGGACTTTCAACTCCCTCCAAAGATTTTCTATGGGGTTGAGAGCTAGAGACTGGCTAGGCCACTCCAGGACCTTGAAATGCTTCTTACGAAGCCACTCCTTCGTTGCCCGGGCGGTGTGTTTGGGATCATTGTCATGCTGAAAGACCCAGCCACGTTTCATCTTCAATGCCCTTGCTGATGGAAGGAGGTTTTCACTCAAAATCTCACGATACATGGCCCCATTCATTCTTTTCTTTACATGGATCAGTCGTCCTGGTCCCTTTGCAGAAAAACAGCCCCAAAGCATGATGTTTCCACCCCCATGCTTCACAGTAGGTATGGTGTTCTTTGGATGCAACTCAGCATTCTTTGTCCTCCAAACACGACGAGTTGAGTTTTTACCAAAAAGTTCTATTTTGGTTTCATCTGACCATATGACATTCTCCCAATCCTCTTCTGGATCATCCAAATGCACTCTAGCAAACTTCAGACGGGCCTAGACATGTACTGGCTTAAGCAGGGGGACACGTCTGGCACTGCAGGATTTGAGTCCCTGGCGGCGTAGTGTGTTACTGATGGTAGGCTTTGTTACTTTGGTCCCAGCTCTCTGCAGGTCATTCACTAGGTCCCCCCGTGTGGTTCTGAGATTTTTGCTCACCGTTCTTGTGATCATTTTGACCCCACGGGGTGAGATCTTACGTGGAGCCCCAGATCGAGGGAGATTATCAGTGGTCTTGTATGTCTTCCATTTCCTAATAATTGCTCCCACAGTTGATTTCTTCAAACCAAGCTGCTTACCTATTGCAGATTCAGTCTTCCCAGCCTGGTGCAGGTCTACAATTTTTTTTCTGGTGTCCTTTGACAGCTCTTTGGTCTTGGCCATAGTGGAGTTTGGAGTGACTGTTTGAGGTTGTGGACAGGTGTCTTTTATACTGATAACAAGTTCAAACAGGTGCCATTAATACAGGTAATGAGTGGAGGACAGAGGAGCCTCTTAAAGAAGAAGTTACAGGTCTGTGAGAGCCAGAAATCTTGCTTGTTTGTAGGTGACCAAATACTTATTTTCCACCATAATTTGCAAATAAATTCATTTTAAAAAATTGTTCCTCAATTTGTCTGTCGTAGTTGACGTGTACCTATGAAAATTACAGGCCTCTCTCATCTTTTTAAGTGGGAGAACTTGCACAATTGGTGGCTGACTAAATACTTTTTTTCCCCACTGTACATAAGTATTCAGACCCTTTGCTATGAGTCTCGAAATTGAGCTCACGTGCATCCTGTTTCCATTGATCATCCTTGAGATGTTTCTACAACTTGATTAGAGTCCACCTGTGGTAAATGGTAAATTGATTGGACATGATTTGGAAAGGCACACACCTGTCTATATAAGGTCCCACAGTTGCCAGTGCATGTCAGAGCAAAAACCAAGCCATGAGTTTGAAGGAATTGTACGTAGAGCGCCGAGACACGATTGTGTCGAGGCACAGATCTGGGGAAGGGTACCTTAAGGGTGGCCAACTTGTTTCTAAGGTAACAGGAAGATGGTTTTGCTCGTTGTGAAATTGTGTATTTTAAACACATAGAGATCACATGGCTATTGAGAGACATGAAAACCTGGGAGATCTGAGGGAAATCTTCAGCTGTGCTAAGAAGACTGAGTTGTCCCTCCTGTTAAAGGCTCAAGACACATGCAAAAACAAAAGATAGGACAGATGAATAAGATTGCAAGTTTAAACTTTTATTTATAATATAATACAAGGATATTTTGTGCAAGAGTTTGGTGTGGCGTGGACCTGTACATTATCAACAACAAAGCTGTATAAACTCAACGCCATGGCAACCTGCAAGCAGAACATCACATGACCTGTACTAGCCTGGGTGCCAGTTTCTTTCTCTACTGCCAACTCCTTGTCACTCATTGTCATGCCATAGAGTACAAAACAGACTGGCACTCAGGCTAGACCTACTGTATACAGTTTGGCCATTTTTGTGTCAATGTAAAAACGGATAGATCTCTTGAAGATATACCGTATGTCATTTTATACACAGGTAATTGCCAAATAAAGGAAACACCAACACAGATCGCAATATCTACTAAGCTAACATATGGAATTGTTTTAATATGGTCCTAAAATTGATCATTTAGCCATTTGATTTGGAATTTTAGAACCCTGTAGGTATAAACAAATATATTTAAAAAATATTTGATGAAACATTGAATTTGGCCTTTACTGCTATAGCCCATAGAAACGCATTGAGTAACACATTTGTACATGGCAAAACAGTCCAAAAATAAATCATATGGAATAAGGTTTTGAAGTGTCTGTCCTATATCTGAGAGAAGACAACTCAAATAAATAAATACATTTTAGATCCATGTTTCGTCATGTTATTCGTAACCAAACTTTTTACAACCTATGCATGTTGTGCCATTTTTACAGCCCGGTACTGGTTTACCTTCAGACGACTCCCCTGAAGCTTGTGTGGGTCATAGAGCAAAACAACCTACACCTTTGTGTTCGTGAGAGTCTCATCTTTCGAATGGTGGTGACTCATTAGTTTGTAGCTCAAACAATTTTCTTGTACGGATCCGCTCATGTGTAGAAAAAGACCGCTTTCAAGGCCCCATGTTATGGAATCGGTGGAAAGAAGCGATTGAGCTGCAGCCACTACAAGAAACGATAAGTCTCTAGCATAAACAGACAAGGAGCTATTCAATATTCAAAATGAGGGCAGGGTTTTGTCAATCGACTATATGGGGTTTTAATAGGGCGTTGGGCCACCACGAGCCAGAACAGCTTCAATGTGCCTTAGCATAGATTCTACAAGTGTCTGGATCTCTATTGGAGGGATGCGACACCATTCTTCCATGAGAAGTTCCATCATGTGGTGTTTTGTTGATCTCCCATAAGTGTTCAATTGGGTTGAGATCTGGTGACTGATACACACATACATACACACACACACACACACCCTTTAAACCCCCTATGCTCCTTTGAGACCCCTCTTTCAAAATAATGGTCAACTGGGCATTTTTATACATGACCTTAAGCATGATGTGATGTTTTAATTGCTTAATTAACTCAGGAACCACACACATGTGGAAGCACCTGCTTTCAATATACTTTGTATCCCTCATTTACTCAAATGTTTCCTTTATTTTGGCAGTTACCAGTAGCTTCCACTAGCATACATTTGATTGGTTGTACTGTACAAGATTATATAAAGTGCAAAAAGAAATTAAAACACTTACAGTGAAGGCTTCGGCCTGAAGTGCTGTTTGGATGAGTGCACAAATACACGTCATCATCAGCACACGGCCAGGTGGTTTAGCAACTAGATGGCTGATTCACACTATAGGGCCAAGCCAAGCCTAGCCGAGCTGTACTGAGACTATTATGGCCTGGTTATACATCTACCACAGTTGCTGGAACCATGCTAGAAAGGACAATGTGAAAATAAAATATCCAAGCCATAATAGTTCGGTTCGGTTCGACCCTACAGTGGGAATCAGGAAACAGGGTATCTAGGTCATGTTCATTAGAGATTGGAAGGAAACCTTTCAAAACGTTTTGCAACAGAACAATAACATAAGGGTTATCTTTCAAATACTCATTTCGATGTATCACATATGGGGATTCGCTAGGATCACCAATACTCTTGGAAGGACCAATAAAAAGTGCATGTTGGAGACGACAGGTAGAGTGGCGAATGAGGTGAGCCCATCATCTTCTTATAAGGAGTCACACTCCAACCCTATGGTCATTCTCGCTTCTCTTTCTCGTGAGGACTATTGCTCTCTAGTTCTCAGCATGACTGGATCCCTGTTTCCCTGCTTAATTGCTCACAAGCGAACCGTGTAGGATATTTGTAGGATACAGGTCTTCAGACCCTGTCGAGAGATTGAGTACTGAACTAAAGGTTTTTGCTTTGTTTCAAAATTGCTTTTCTAGTTCTCAGTCTCCGTTAGTAGCTAGCTGCACGGCTAGCTATTTAGACTTGGTTAGCCCACGCTGCAAGGCTAACTTGGCTAGCTCGCTGAGAGGCAAGCTAACCTCACTAGCATATCCTACCTGCAAACACGGTAGCATTGCTAACTCCCTACATGTACACGTTGTTCTTACAACAGGCATTGCTTTGTCCTCCTAGCAAGCCTTGTTCCTCACAATGGCCTCTGCTATCCCATCCTAGGACGAGCCCAGCACTCAAACTCCCACGTTATTGCGCTTTTGGTTCCATGATTGAGGGTAAGGATTTCCACCCTTGATGCATCAATTGCTTGGGAAAGGATCATGCCCAAGAAGCGCTAGACGACCCTGAGTCCTGTGAGCACTGCAAACTGCTGCCTAAGGCAGGTTTGAGGAGGAGGCTTAAACAAGCATCCAACAGCAAAAGCTGAGGCTCAGCTCCCCGCAACCGAGCCCAGCTGGGGTGAGGTCATGGATAGCCTCGACTTCCTCCCCTCACTGTCTGATGACGTATTGTCGGGGGAAGGAGAGCTAGGGGATGACGAGGATGACAATGGGATATTCATCTCATGAAAATCCTTGAGCTAGCACAGCACTGAGCTAGCTACGGCACACCTTCACCACGAGGTAACTGCTAGCTAGCTAACACCCCACTAGCCTCGTGGCTATAGCGTTCTACTGTGCTCATTATTGCTAGCTATTAGCCGCAAGCAGGATGACGACCCCGTTCTCCCGCCCTCTCAGGCCCGCAGGTCTGATGGCCCCAAGAGCAGTGAAGCCGCCCTTCCTCCATCAGAGTTTGGGCTCTTCCATGTCTGCAAGCGAGTCGCAGTGAGACTCGCGTGGCTGCCTCCTGTAGGGGCTCGGGGCCTGTTAAGGGACCTGTACAACTTGTAGAGACTCCCACGGTAGAGCCGTCCCTGGCTAGCCATCTCAGCCCCTCGCGCTGTGTTACTAACGACACCGGGACCCCACTCTCTAGAAAGACGGAGCGCTTTACTGCCTCTATTTTGCAGAAAACGTACAAAGCCTCGGCCCAGGCAATCAGAGCTCTCAATGTGACCTCTTTATAGTTGGCTTATCAGTCTGAACTACTGGAGGAGGTGGGGAAGCAACTGGACTCATATACCCTAGGTCCAGATGCTTGGGAGGAGATATGTATGATTACAGACCTAAACCTCTGTGCCTCCCGTAGTGCCAATCAAGGCTGTGGTCGTACCATGAACCTGGCAGTGGTGGAAGAAAGGGCACTTTGGCTGAGCATATCCAGCTTAACAGACAAAGAAAAGGTGGACCTCCTGGATGCCCTAGTAACACACAAGGAGTTGTTCGGGCACACAGTCGCCGCCATGTGGCAGAAGTGTGACATGCGCAAGAAAGAAGGCGACGCAACAGTCTGCCAAGACTCAGGCTAAGCTCTGAACCAGGCCAAACGTAGGTAAGCATAGATACGCTGCTGCCGCAGTAGGGTTCCGCCCTTCTAACCCTCCTAAGGGAGGTAAGAAGGGTCGGCTAACCTAGGGCGCAGCCCTGGCCCCTCCCTGCCCTACCCTTTCTCTTTGGGTTTAACATTGGCCACTCCTTCCCCTCTCTGCGTTTTTGCAGCAGTAGGAAGGCAGGGCTGTCTTAAGACAAAACCAGGCTCTCCCCCCGGCGCCTTCTCAGGTTTTCAGCCAGGGGCATGAGTCAGCATGTCAGCCCTCCCTCTGGACTCACCGACACATGGAACAGGACGGCAATCTGTCTTTTCCCCTTGCCTATGGCCTTTTTGCCTCTAACAGTTATTGAGCGAGCAATCTCAGTCAAACCAGCTCCGAGATGCACCGCCCCAGCTTTCCTGGCAGAGGGCACTACCACTATAGACAACAATGCAGGCGAACCCTAACTATATTCCCTTCCCCCGTTCTATGGGAGAACAGGTTTCCAGGGCTCTCTGTGAAACCCCCTCAGCCCTTTTAGGTTCTGAGGGGCGTTTTTTCCTCTACATGATAAAGGTGACTTGGCTCTGTTATGGAGAACACTCTCCATTGAGCTAGAGATCAGTCAGTATAGTAAATCCTTACTTTACTTTCTGGCGTCAGAGCCCCAGACAGCTTCGGCTTTTCTTCGTCCCGTTCTACTGCGATTGGTTCACGCAACTGGGCCACTGCCCGCTCTGCCTCCCCATCTTATGGGAGCGAGTGGCTGAGGATATATCTTCGCTCTTGACATGGAGCAGGGACAAGACATACCAGTCACATAGCTGTCCTACTGCCCAGGATTATGAATGCATAATTAAGAATACAGGATTTTGAATACATGCAGTCGTTTCCTACTTCCTTCATATACATTGCCTGCTCTGTCTAGAGGGAGCCCGTTTCCCGCATCTATCCGGACTGACTTGCTGCAGCCTGGTAGAAGCGAAGACCCTGTGAGGGCCATGGGAGAACCCATCCCAAAAACAGTGACCATGCCATTTGGGGTGGGAGAGCTGACCCATGAAATAGGGTGATGCCGTAGGCTTTTCCTCCTATGTTGCCTACCCTCCCTTTTCCGTCTACACAGAGCAAGGCAATAGGGCCTCCCCCTCATCTTCGAGCCCCTCGATGGCCAGTGACTTTCCGGTCAGCAGTTATACCCTACTCACGACCAGTCCTGGCAGCTATTGGCATGCAGGGTTTATACCCTAGCGAACAAAGCAATTCTCTACTCTCTCGAGGGCACAGCCGGTGATAAATAAATAAAATAAAAGGAAAGGAAGACAGGTCTGCGACTCTTGAAAAAGAGTGCCAGCCCCCTTATGCACACTCTCGTCCTGTAATCTCGTTCCCAGACACTTCCGCCCAAATGCGCAAAGGGTCTGGTGGACCAACGCAACAAACTTGTTGGCCTTCGTTAGCCTATACAGAAAGAACAGGAGAAACTCCCAGTGCATAGGCATTGGCTTAATCGGCTTAATCTACCAACCAATCGTCACCTACAACACCTTCCCCTTAACCCTCCCCACACCTCGCAGTCATGTGATTCTTCAAAATTAAATGATGACAAATACTTTACTCAGTAGGTCACTCCTATAGAATTCTATGGTCACTCCCACTAAGGCCAACTTTGAATCATTGATATCCCAGGCTTATATGCGTTGTGCGCAATAGCCTGGGGACGAGGTTCCTCAACCTGGGACATGTCTATCGTGCTTAAGATTCTTTCACAGCAGCTACTAGCCGCTGAGAAGCGTGGAAATGTAATATTCCTCCATCTTTCGCTTCACTACTGCCCTTGGCTTCCCTAAAGTGAGTGTGTGGACTGTGCTCTACCAGCCACTGTTCGCACCTGCATTCTGCCCTAGGGTTTTTCAGGCTAACCGTATACCTAACCCCATCCTTTGGCCCCGGTTTCTTATTGTCGCACTTTTTCGCCTGTCCCCTTCCCCAGAAGGGCGTCCCTGTCGTTGTCCAGTACACGCATTGCACATCTACTTGGATTGACCGAGAGCTTAGGCAAGGGTGTAATGCTCTTCACTCTTTGGATTATGGTGATTTATATTGGCGAGGGTGACAGCCTTCGGAGGGGCCTGAAAGGGCCCTCTCTTATGGAGGAGTTTACCTCTTGGACACTGTTTCTTGGGACATATTTCATTAAACTGAGATTTTGTGCGCCATGTTTTGGGCTTCCCCTCACTTTGTTATGAAGTTTTCCCAACAGCTTGTTTCTGCACCTTCTTGCTGCATACTTCCTCAGTTTCGGAGCCTCTGAGGGTTGCTGATGTTGGGACAACCCTGGCTTCGGTGAGCATGTTTGCGATTCGGGAGTTGGCCATATCACCATACAGTATGTGATACATTGAAATTAGTATTTGAAAGATAACTTAAGGTCAATTTTGTACCCCGGTTTTCTGATATCAGTGAGATGTATTACAGCATTTCCCTGCTCGCAAGAGCGTGAGGAAGAGAAGCATGCTTGAGAATGACCAGAGGGCGGGAGAGTGGTTCCTTATAAGGAGTTAAGGGGGCGCACCTCATTCGCCACTCTACCTGTCTGTCACCAACATACACTTTTGATTGGTCCTTCCGAGAGTAGACTAAAACGTAAATGTAAATGTAATAATAATACATGGGACTTATATAGCGCTTTTCAATGACCCAAAGTCGCTTTAAAATTGTAAAAACTAAACAAAAAAACTGATCAAAACAAGACAACAGCAGAAAGAAACACAAATATGAAACAAAGAGAAGAGGGCTTAAAGAAGGGAAAAGAGTGTCAGTGTATGCGTGAGCTAGCAGGTGTTGTGCGTGTGTGTGTGGGGGGGGAGAGAGTGTGTGGGGGGTGGGGGGAGCTTAGGGGTAGGCCAAGGTGAAGAGATGGGGCTTTAGGAGTGGACAGAAAGATGGTGATGGACTCAGAGTCACAGATGGCTGGAGGGAGGGAGTTCCAGAGCCTTGGATCAACCCTAAAGAAGGCCCTGTCGCCGAAGCTTTGGAGCTTGGACTTGGGAACGGCAAGGTGGCCTGCAGCCGGTTTTGCACTGTTTAGCTTTAGGAAGTTGTGTTGCATCCAGTTTTTTTTTTCAGAGAGGCAGGATTCAATGTGGGTCAGAGGTGGGTCGAGGAGAGAATTGGTGTCAGGTAGATTTGGGTGTCGTTGGAGTAGCAGTGGAAGTTGAGGTTGAAGTGGCAGAGGATCTGACCAAGCAGGAGGATGTAGATGATGAAGAGTAAGGGACCCAGTACAGAGCCCTGAGGGACACCCTGTGTGACAGCAGCAGAGTCAGAGGTATGGCTATTGAGGGAGATGTAGTGGGTCCGGTTGGTGAGGTATGATTGTAGCCAGGAGAGTGTGGTGCCCTCAACACCGAGACCCTCCAGACTGGTGAGCAGGACTTGATGGCTCACTGTGCCAAAGGCGGCACTCAGGTCGAGGAGAATCAGGATGTTGAGGGCATTAGTATAAGAAGAGGTTAGGAGGATGGTGATGACTTTGAGGAGGGCAGTTTCAGTACTGTGGAGGGGTCGGAAACAAGACTGGAGGGGCTCAAATACGTTATTGTTCAGGAGGTGGGTTTGTAGTTGGGAGGCAACAGTCTGTTTAAGGGGTTTTGGCGAGGAAGGTGATGTTGGAGATGGGGTGATAGTTGTTGAGGATGGAGGAATCTAGTCAGTCTTCTTTAGGATGAGTGCAGCTGTTTTGTAGTTGGAAGGGACAGTTCCATGGGCGAGGGAGAGGTTGATGATGTTGGTGATCCTAGCGAATCCCCATCTGATACATCTCACTCATATTACCAGACAACCAGGGTTACGGAAGTAACCTTAAGTTCCTTATTGGACAAGTCCAGGAGGTCCCTCCTTGTTTCAGACTGTTTTATTCTGTTTTGGTAGATCTGGCCTCAGATGGGCAGTATGTATAACAAACTTTATATAGCCCCTGAAGCTCACAGCTAATACACTATATATACAAAAGTATATGGACACCGCTTCAAATTAGTGGATTCGGCTATTTCAGCCACACCCGTTGCTGACAGTTGTATAAAGGCGAGCACACAGCCATGCAATCTCCATAGACAAACATTGGCAGTAGAATGGCCTTACTGAAGAGCTCAGTGACTTTCAACGTGGCACCGTCATAGGATGCCACCTTTCCAACAAGTCAGTTTGTCAAATGTATGCCCTGCTAGAGCTGCCCCGGTCAACTGTAAGTGCTGTTAATGTGAAGTGGAAACATCTAGGAGCAACAACAGCTCAGCCGCGAAGTGGTAGGCCACACACGCTCACAGAACGGGACCGCCAAGTGCTAAAGCGCGTAGCGCGTAAATATCATCTGTCCTCGGTTGCAACACTCACTACTGAGTTCTAAACTGCCTCTGGAAGCATTGTCAGCACAATAACTGTTCGTCGGGAGCTTCATGAAATGGTTTTCCATGGCCGAGCAGCTGCACACATGCCTAAGATCACTATGCGCAATGCCAATCGTCGGCTGGAGTGGTGTAAAGCTCACCGGAGTAATGAATCACGCTTGACCATCTGGCAGTCCAATGGACGAATCTGGGTTTGGCGAACGCCAGGAGAACGCTACCTACCTGAATGCATAGTGCCAACTGTAAAGTTTGGTGGAGGAGGAATAATGGTCTGGGGCTTTTTTTCATGGCTTGGGGTAGGCCCCTTAGTTCCAATGAAGGGAAATCTTAACGCTACAGCATACATTGACATTCTAAACGATTCTATACTTCCAACTTTGTGGCAACAATTTGGGGAAGGCCCTTTCCTGTTTTAGCATGACAATGCCCCCGTGCACAAAGCGAGGTCCATACAGAAATGGTTTGTCGAGATCGTTGTGGAAGAACTTGACTGGCCTGCACAGAGCCCTGACCTCAAGCCCATCAAACACCTTTGGGATGAATTGGAACGCTGACTGCGAGCCAGGCCTAATCGCCCAACATCAGTGCCCGGCCAAACTAAAGCTCTTGTGGCTGAATGGGAGCAAGTCCCTGCAGCAATATTCCAACATCTAGTGAAAAGCATTCCCAGAAGAGTGGAGGCTGTTATAGCAGCAAAGGGGGGACCAACTCCATATTAATGCCCATGATTTTGGAATGAGATGTTCGACGAGCAGGTGTCCACATACTTCTGGGCATGTAGTGTATGATACAATGCATGAAAGGCTTTATCAATCTGTGCAATATATTGAGTTGTACAAATATAATCAATATGAACAACAGCTGAGAAGAGAAAAAACACTATATTTTAAGGTTCCGTATTAAACCATTTAATAAGGCATTTATAAATTGTGTGTTCACCATTTATGAATCATTACGCCCACATTTATAAACCATTTACTAATAATTAGTAAAGTATTTTTGCAGTCCTTAATCTAAAGTGAGCGCTATTTATACTTTAAATATTTTATAAATGTTTTGAGTGACCAGTGTAATTTCTCACAAAAAGATGGACATGCCATTGGTGGACATTCCTGCATGATTAATAAATGATGAGCAAACGGTTTGTAAATGCCTTATAAATGTTTTATTATGGACCCTTCAAATAAAGTGTTACCAAAGCTTTTTACAATAAAAAATATACATTTTGTATCACTGCTCCTCCTTCCTTCACCGAACTTAGCACCACTGGGTCTCAAGTAGGGCAGTCAATTTCCGGTAACTAACAAAATTCTCAAGTTTTCCAGAATTCCTGGTTGGAGGATTCTGGATTTCTTGCTTATACCCTCCTGATTCCAGGAATCTTCCAACCTGAATTTATGGAAAACCAGGGAATCTTTGGAAAGTTACCGGAATTTTGCAACCCTGATCTCAAGGTTTCACGCCTCGAAATATGAAATTACCTGAAGAAATAAAAACTGAGCCTTTCCTTTCTTATAGAGGAATAACAAGGCATCTCTTGTCATTTTAAGATGTAAGAATATATAAGCACGGTTAGTTACATTAGATGACCTGCTTTTTGATATATAGTTCATAGTTGTCGTTTTGTCTTTAAAATGTTTGTAGGCCTATCTATAAGGTCTCTAAGTTATAAAAGCAAGTGTATTCAGCATCACAGTTAAGTCTCATCAATTTGACAGGTGAGCAGAGAGAGAGAGACAGAGTAGCCTGGTTCCAGGTCTGTTTGTGCTGTCTTATGGTCCAACGACCATAGGAGTTGGCTATACAGCACAAACAGATCTGGAACCAGGCTAGAGAGATAGTGGGGTCGCCTGGTCGGTCAGTTCACCTTTGACCTCTGACCTCTCCACGCCACACACACCAGTGTCTGAAGGTCAAAGGCCATCTATTGGTGCTGGGACCCCTGAGGAGAGAGGAAGAGAGAGGTGGAGGGTAAAGGTCATATGCAGCCGTTTTTATGTCAATATCAGTGTTTGTTTAATCAGCTGTTAAATATTATACAAAACACAGGAAAAACAGAATTTTGAGTGCACTGGGCCTTTAAAGCATGCTCAGAACTTACACACAGCTTTATAATACCTAGAGTGTGCACCTCCTATCTTTCCATTGATAGGCTGCAGTGACATTTGTAGCAGTGCGTCCTATAGGTTTTATAACTCTGTGACCTTACATTATCACTATTTGTTTTAGCTAAGCCCTGGATTTGGCGCAGTTGCCTGGTAAACTATATACCTGGATGATTTCAATTGGAACTTTATGATCATGCCTATAATAACAGTCTTTACAGAGTTGGGTTTAAACCAGAGAAACTGGGCCTTGGAAATAAGATCAGCATCATACCTATTACACCTTACTGAGTTCTTTATGATCAGTGACCCCATTTACATGATGCGCACAGTATTCCGGATAATAGCTCATAACTCCTACAGAATTATGCATTTCTTGCAGTAAAATTATACAACAAATGTTAATTTTGTCTCGGGAAGAGGAGTGGAGAAATATGATTTCTTTCTTTCCGCATCTCTTGAGAAAATGTGAATGCGCGTGTAATGTTATCTTTGACACTGTTATGCAAGCAGACAGTATTTCAACCGCATCAAATACGCACCTGAGACGAACTGAAATGTGTTTCATCATTTTCACAGATTTTAATTTCCTTAAAACCGGTCAAACTGATGATATTTGGACATTTTGCACAGGACCAATCTTTCCACTGTTTTGGAGTTTTTGTGTTTTCTCCCCGGTCCCTAAATGAAACAGACAACTTTACCGGTGTTAATTAGATTACCAATACATTCATTCTATCAACGTAGGACATTATTCTGCTGAGCACTACTTTATTTAGTCTTCTGGGGCAACAAGTTATGACAGAAGAGAAGCTGCATGTATCTAACTATACTGTAGTTGACAAACAAATGCCCTACCAAATGTCGGAAATTATAATATGGCCTACCAAATGTTGGAAATTATAAGCAGAAAGTTGTCTAAATTAGAGGTGAAAGTAGCCAGGCTATACGGTCCAGCACAGAATATCAGCAAAAGTAATTATTATGGAATTATGGTGGATCGAACTCCGCAGGTAGCCTACTTTTTGAAGTGATTTGTTTGACAATCAGATGAAAACATCATCACACAACACCCATGATATGCGAAATTGAGCCTGCGCAGACCGCGAAAAACAAAAGTAAACGGGATAAGATGTTTACATGCCACAGTATCCAGTCTAAGATCAGCATATCCCAGACATCTGATCTGGGTTTCCCATAGCCAGGATACAAGCTTTTCAGGTTATTGTAAATGGGATATGATGTTTGTGTGTCAATTCGAAAACAGAATACTTGAGTATCCCGAATAATAACGGGATATTGGTCTGCATGTAAACGTGGTCACTGTGATCAACTTACTGAGTTGGTTCTCTTGCGTTTCCAGCAGTCAGGGTTGAGTCTCTTCTGCTCGTCAGCCAGAGCTTTGGCCTCCACAGTGTACATCCTCCTCTCCTCGCTCTTCATCTTCTTCCACTTATCACCCAGGATCACACTGATGGCTCTGTATAGGGACACAAGGACATACTATCATTTATACCGTAATTCATTCATTCATTCAGTCACTCATTCATTCATTTGTTATTGTACAGTGGGGAAAAAAGTTTTTAGTCAGTCACCAATTGTGCAAGTTCTCCTACTTAAAAAGATGAGAGAGGCCTGTAATTTTCATCATAGGTACACGTCAACTATGACAGACAAATTGAGAATTTTCTTTCCAGAAAATCACATTGTAGGATTTTTAATGAATTTATTTGCAAATTATGGTGGAAAATAAGTATTTGGTCACCTACAAACAAGCAAGATTTCTGGCTCTCACAGACCTGTAACTTCTTCTTTAAGAGGCTCCTCTGTCCTCCACTCGTTACCTGTATTAATGGCACCTGTTTGAACTTGTTATCAGTATAAAAGACACCTGTCCACAACCTCAAACAGTCACACTCCAAACTCCACTATGGCCAAGACCAAAGAGCTGTCAAAGGACACCAGAAACAAAATTGTAGACCTGCACCAGGCTGGGAAGACTGAATCTGCAATAGGTAAGCAGCTTGGTTTGAAGAAATCAACTGTGGGAGCAATTATTAGGAAATGGAAAACATACAAGACCACTGATAATCTCCCTCGATCTGGGGCTCCACGCAAGATCTCACCCCCGTGGGGTCAAAATGATCACAAGAACGGTGAGCAAAAATCCCAGAACCACACGGGGGGACCTAGTGAATGACCTGCAGAGAGCTGGGACCAAAGTAACAAAGCCTACCATCAGTAACACACTACGCCGCCAGGGACTCAAATCCTGCAGTGCCAGACGTGTCCCCCTGCTTAAGCCAGTACATGTCCAGGCCCGTCTGAAGTTTGCTAGAGTGCATTTGGATGATCCAGAAGAGGATTGGGAGAATGTCATATGGTCAGATTAAACCAAAATAGAACTTTTTGGTAAAAACTCAACTCGTCGTGTTTGGAGGACAAAGAATGCTGAGTTGCATCCAAAGAACACCATACCTACTGTGAAGCATGGGGTGGAAACATCATGCTTTGGGGCTGTTTTTCTGCAAAGGGACCAGGACGACTGATCCGTGTAAAGGAAAGAATGAATGGGGCCATGTATCGTGATATTTTGAGTGAAAACCTCCTTCCATCAGCAAGGGCATTGAAGATGAAACGTGGCTGGGTCTTTCAGCACGACAATGATCCCAAACACACCGCCCGGGCAACGAAGGAGTGGCTTCGTAAGAAGCATTTCAAGGTCCTGGAGTAGCCTAGCCAGTCTCCAGATCTCAACCCTATAGAAAATCTTTGGAGGGAGTTGAAAGTCTGTGTTGCCCAGCGACAGCCCCAAAACATCACTGCTCTAGAGGAGATCTGCATGGAGGAATGGGCCAAAATAACAGCAACAGTGTGTGAAAACCTTGTGAAGACTTACAGAAAACGTTTGACCTGTGTCATTGCCAACAAAGGGTATATAACAAAGTTTTGAGAAACTTTTGTTATTGACCAAATCCTTATTTTCCACCATAATTTGCAAATAAATTCATTAAAAATCCTACAATGAGATTTTCAGGATTTTTTTTTCTCATTTTGTCTGTCATAGTTGACGTGTACATATGATGAAAATTACAGGCCTCTCTCATCTTTTTAAGTGGGAGAACTTGCACAATTGGTGGCTGACTAAATACTTTTTTTCCCCACTGTATACATTCACTCATGTGTGTGGAACTTTATCAATTACTGTGAGACAACAGTCTTTTCTCCACTACTGTAATCCTACCTGTGGCCCTGGTCTAAAGCAATAGCCTACTCAGAGACATTCCTAACATAGAGATCCTTTCATTTTGTAAACAGTTTGTCAGAACAGGACTGTCCCACTAATGCACACACCCACACGCAAGCACACACACAAACACGTTTTGGTCTTCCTACCCACCTGTTATCCTTCCCAGGGTACATCTGTGTGTACTCCAACCTGTACTTCTTAGCGAAGAGCATGAAGGCGTTCATTGGCCGCTTGCATTTGGTGGGCGTGGCCCCGCCAGGGGCTGTCCCTGAGGTATTGCTCCTGTTTGATTTGCTGGCGGAGGAGGGGTGGGAGGAACTAGAGAGTTTCTCTGGGTCGGGGGAGACAGCGCCACCGCTGGACTGGGAGGTCCTACGCTGCCTGGCCATGCTGCTCAGAACATACACAGCTGACGAGTCCAGAGGGGTGAAGTCATAACTGGAGAGGGATATATATAGAGAGAGGAGATTGTAGATACAATTTATATCATTTCACCATAAATCTTATCTACAGAGTCATACGGAGGCATTGATATTGTCTGAATAAACTAAGCCCCCGGGAGCATATATGAGTGTGCATACGTTTTTTTGTTGTTTAACATTGGTATTATTCTGTACCTCCTGAAGGTGTCGAAGACAACAGAGTCGTCACAGTTTATGGCATCTCTGTGGCCTGGAGGAAGACATAGGTCCCCCACCTGCATCTCATAGCAGGGGATACCGTGCTGCACCACCGTCAGGCTGGGATAGAACGAGGACCAGCCTGGGACAGGAAGAGATATGGAGATGTAAACATTTTAAAAGATACACATACAAAGATGTGAACCTGTCCAAGATGTGAATCTGGCCTGTACTACAAGGCATGCCCTATCACCATGCAGTCTCAAAGATTAGTCCACAAATAGGCCTATCCGCTTCCATGGAACATTAAGTGCTGAACATTTGCTTAATCAATCTGATGATAGCTACAACTTCTGGAGATCAGACCAATAGCGCCTGCCTTTATCATTTGCATGCAGTTCCAGTTCGTCATGTTCCCTTAACTGATTCAGTTATCTTGTTAACAATTCAAAGACATTTCGTTCTTTTACCTTTGTTTTTCACAAAAAAGGGGTGATGAAATCTGCACTCTGCCGTTAAGAGGCCATCTTCTGGCGAGCCGGGGTCAAAGGTGAGTTTGAGGACAGCCTGGCTGTACGACACGTTCTCCTCATGGGCCACTAGCTTCAGACCTTCCGAACCGTAGCTCTGTAAATCAATCAACATCCAGAGAGAAAAATGTGAGAGGGAGGATACCCAATCATATCAGCTCTGACGATTATCAAGGGCATGTTCATAAGGCATCAAACGGAAGAAAACAAACAAACAGGGAGGGACTAGGTGGACTTTTTGTCATTTTTCGCTGTAAAACATTTTGCTACCTTTCTGGAGGTGGATGGCATTATTCTGTCATCATCTGACTCGTCATCAGAGTCTTCCAGGTCCTCAGCCTCTTGCCACTCCTTGTTAGAACCCCCGTGGAACCGCAGCCGGGTGCCTGATTAACAGCAAAACATGTGAGTGAGTGAGTGAGTGAGTGAGTGAGTGAGTGAGTGAGTGAGTGAGTGAGTGAGTGAGTGAGTGAGTGAGTGAGTGAGTGAGTGAGTGAGTGAGTGATTGATTGCTGGGAGGCCCCCAAAGAGCACATTGCCGTAGTCGATCCGAGAGAAGATGAAGGCATGGATGAGATTCTCTGCATCTGGCTGGGATAGTGATGGTATGACCCAGACAATGTTTTTAAGATGGAAAAAGTATGTTTTACATACTCAAACTTGACTCCTAGGTTGGAGATGACAGTGGACAGGTGGACGACCTAGCCGTTGATTGGAGGGCAGATGACCTGCTTGGGTGTCCCAATAAGCATAGCCTCAATCTTGCTACTGATCAACTGGAGGAAGTTCTCTTTCATCCATGCCATGCCACAGGATCTGGGATCTGTTGCCTGATACAGTCCTGACTCCAGACTGCACAGCCACTTGTTATCAATGTGTTAACTAGGCTTTTTCCACATGTAAAAGGTAAAAGCACTCAAGGCCAAAATTCTAGGAAAAGCTTTTCCATTTCTCTCTCTCTTTCTCTGTGTGTGTGTGTGTCTGTGTGTGCGCGTGCGTGCGTGCGTCCATACCTTTCAGGAAGCAGTGCCAGGCTGTTGAGGGCCAGGAGTTAGACCAACCCATGTCTTCATCATCAGAGAAGGATGACATAGAGAACACACCAGACTCTGACTCACTGCTGGCCTGAATGGGGGACGTTCAAACAAAGAGAAACATATTACAAAACAGCACGTTATAAATTGCAGTGTTGTCGCAATGTTATAGAACAGTTACATTGCGCTGAATGAAGCATGCCCATCAGGGCTGGCCAATGCCACTTCAATTCAGTCCATTAAGGAAATTCCTCAATGAATTTCCAATCCATTGAGGGAAAATTTGAATTTTAGTGAAGGATTTCAGTTTACTTCCTGAATTGACTAAACTAAAATGTAATTGACCACAACAATGGTCATACATAATCTTGTAGTAGATAGTCTAGGTGAGGTGACGCGTACAAAAACATTTTATTCATTCAGTATAGGAGTGGAGAGGGTGATAGGGTCCACACACAGGAAACGGTTGAACTGAAAGGTAAAAGGTGAAAGGTCGTACTCTGACACGTCTGCTGCGCTCCCTAAGGTGACCCCTAGAGGGGCTGGGTGCACTGCTGGCTAGGGGCGGTCGGGCGTAGGAATGTAAACTACGACTGGTGGCAAAGATGTGCACAGGAGACGACCTGATGAGAGAAATACATATTAATGATCAACACATTAACAATCTAACACCATCACTTGGCCCGTCCAGGAGACAACCTGATAAGGATAAATACTAATATACATATCAATATCAACATATCAATCAAACATCAACCTAATGCTTTGTTGATGTGTGGCTCTGTCAGTCAGTCAGTCTGTGTGTGTGTGTGTGTGTGTGTGTGTGTGTGTGTGTGTGTGTGTGTGTGTGTGTGTGTGTGTGTGTGTGTGTGTGTGTGTGTGTGTGTGTGTGTGTGTGTGTGTGTGTGTGTGTGTGTGTGCTACAGTAAATAAGTGTGCATGTGCATTGTCAACCTCTAAACACAACAGGTACCTCTTGATGGGAGCAGGCTCCTGCAGTAGGGGGCTCTGAGGGCTGGTGGCAATGTTCGCCAGCTCAGTCAGCCAGTTGGTGTGAGGGGAACCAGCTATACACTCCTGATGTGACACCCCAGCTCCCACATGGAACAGCACTGGAGAGGACTGGTTCTCCTCTACCTCCTGCAGCTCTGGCAGGTCATCTGGAGCAGGAGGGGAGTGAGGTTGGTCAGGGCTGTGCTTATAAGCGTTCAGAATAGAATAGAATTACATAGAAAATATAGTTTCCTGTCCTTTATGGTAACACTTTACATTGCAGTCTTATACCTGTGTGTGTGTGTTATGTAGACCTATTACATAATAGCATATATTTACCATACTCCATAGGAGTAGGGGGGCAGCCAGGTGAGGAGAACAGAGCCTCATTGCATTTCAGAAGATCAAAGGAGTGTTCCATTCTATTAGCATCCATTTTGTTTTCCTCTACTCCTTCAGTCTTATTAACTTCCCACAACATATTACGCCATGTCAGCTGGCATGTCTGTAGACAGACACTGGAGACAATGATAAATTACATTTTCAGAATCTGACCACAACAGGTATGTATAAAATATACAAAATACAAAATGATAAATGAATATGCTTTAAATTATTTGGCTTTTTTATAGTTAAACGCTAGGCCTATGTAATTTATGTTTGCATTGAATATTAATAGGTGAATAATAAAAACAAAAAGCACTGGTTAAAAAAGCATAGATGACTGCATTATTCTACAATCATAATAAATGTAATCAAAATGTCAGGTAATTACATAGGGGATAAAAAGCCTCCCTATAACAAAGTCCTTTGTCTGTGTGGACTAGATAAAGAACAGCCATGTGACCATATGCGTGCAGCCCTTGTTTATACACTTTGGGAACTTCACGCATGCGCACCAGAGCTCATTCATTCATAACTGCGTAACAAGCATTGGTCAATAACTCTGTTATGATCATACAAAAATTCACAAAATATCGAGAGAAAGAAGCTATATTATTTCATTGATAAACGCGATCTAAACTGGAATTGAGAAATATCAACGTGTCATGCCACCTAGTCTGAGCAATGTAGGCTACATTATAAAAGATCAGCTGAAGACAATAACAAGCTTTCTGCTTCATAGCTGTGGCTAAATGAAATGTAGCCAATTTTTTACGTTATCTTTGAAACTTAAATTGTAGCCAATTTGTAACGTTACGACTATATCTAGTCTATGAATGGCTTTCTAGATAATCGACAACTAATCTTGCGCAATTTATTTCTTTACATTTTGATTCTTGGAAAACTAGCTAAAACATAGAATGACATTGAAAAGTTGACATAGCCTATAGCTAACTGTCCAACTACTTTTTTCTATAATTCAATCTGTTATTGTGTTGAGTGATGTCACAAGGGAATATGCTTCCTTGACTGACAGCTAGAAAATAACCAAGCTCACTTGTAAACAAAAGAATGTCAACAAGTTCAGACACGACAGCGCTCAGTGTTCGAGATTGTCAAGTGAATGAACCGAAAAGTTTACATTCAGTCTGTTTTTACCGAAACATTGTTTAACTACTTTGAAAGCAGGCTGTCTTTGTCACTTATCTTGATGAATAGCTAGCAAGCTGCTAGCCTAGCAAGCTAATTACAACCAAAACCACAAACATAACAATGAACAAAATCTGTTTACAATAAGTTGTCAATCGACATCGAACGGTCGAATGACAACTGTTCCACTCCACCAAACTATAAGAGCTGGATAAAGAAAATTACATTGCTTATTTCTCAAGATTAGTTAGAGTTTTGTTTCTTAGAAATCTGTTAACTTACCAAACCTGTCGCCATCAAGTAACTCTCTAGCGTTCACTGAAGGGGTGGGAAGGAATACTTACAAACACGGTCATGTATTGGTGAATAAAAACGGAAGTAAAGATAATCTATAATCGTGATTGGTGGGTTCTTGACGATACTAAAAGGGCCTGGTTTGGTTTGTTGATCAAACGCCCATTGGCTGAATGTGCACGCCCGTTATTTCCTAGAAACAGCTGATTGGTCATAACAAGAAGAGTACAATTATTCCTTTGTTATTGAAACTCACATGAATGTTCTTATACTATCTCTGTTGAATAACAATATAATATCAACATTGTCTGAATTCATTTTAACAACGGCTTGCATGTTGTGAAGAGATCCAAATACAGTATTGTCATTACATTTACATTTTAGTCATTTAGCAGACGCTCTTATCCAGAGCGACTTACAGGAGCAATTAGGGTTAAGCGCCTTGCTCAAGGGCACATCGACAGATTTTTCACCTAGTCGGCTCGGGGATTACAACCAGCGACCTTTCGGTTACTGGCACAACGCTCTTAACCACTAAGCTACCTGCCGCCCCTCATTACATAGTCAGGTACAGCGAATCACAGTGTTACATAATGTGACATACAGCTGTGACTGAGGTTTGGGTACAAATGTGTAATTACAATCTATAACAGTTTTACATTTATCACAATTAATAATCAACCACACTTGCGGCATATGTACATTAGGGTGCGGCACCGCGCGTTGAAACAACGCTTCCTATTAATTTTCAACGGGCAAAGATTATGGATATACTGACAAGATGCATGTCTCTCCGCCCTAACAATGGGAGTCGTTGTCCATAAAGCGTAACGGCGGGCTGTCTAGCTCCCGCCTATGCTTTCTTTGAATTGGTGCGTACATCTCATTATTGTCATATATTTTTGAATATGCGATGAATATGCGATGAGGGTTGTTGACGTCAACCGCCTGTATTCAAAGGAGAGAGATGCTATGCTACTAGCCACAGACATGAATATGCATAGCCATCTCGAGACAACTCCGATATAAAATGATTTTTCTCAAAGTTGCCAGTATGTCACGTGTCCTATTTATATCAATACACTCATAACAACTTAAGCATTACGGAACTTATATTCGATCAAATAAACCTCACGTAGAAAATAAGACATTCATTTTTTTGTTGACCAAATTCGAAACTCTCTCGTTGACCGCCATACAAAAACTCATTGCTTGGTGGGCGAAACAACGAAAAAAACACCACCTGCTGGAGGGAGACAGATTTTCCGCAGTTGGGCCTCTCTCTTCCTCTTGCTCTCTGATGGAAGGAAATCAGTGCGATACGGATGTGGCGGGACCGTTGCGCGCTGCGAACGTGGCGTGGGTAAGAAATCCCCAACTCACCAGCGGCGAATGCGGGACGATAACCAATCATATCGAGCGATTTCCTTGAAGGATTTGACGCTCTGCAACCCAATGCTGGGATGGAAGCAAATGTAAATAATTTTAATGTCATAATGAATCATGCAAAACATTTACAGTTGAGAGGAACATGTTAGTTAATGTAAAGTTAATTTATTAAAATCGCTATTTAGCAAGCTAGCTGACTAGCTAACATTAGCCAGCTATCTAGCTTTATGGGCGTTTTGACATGTGTATGAAATTGTAATAAAATAAAATACAGATATAGACTAACAGTGAAATGCTTACTTAAGGGCCTTTCCCAACAATGCAGAGAGAAACATATAGAAATAATAGAAAAATAATAACACAAGGAATAAATACGCAATGAGTAACGATAACGTGACTATATACACAGGGTACCGAGTCGATGTGCAGGGGTACGAGGTAATTTGAGGTAGATATGTATATATAGTTAGTGATTAAGTGACTAGGCAACAGGATAGATAATAAACAGTAACAGTTACATATGTGATGAGTCAAAAGAGTTAGTGCAAAAAGGGTCAATGCAGATAGTTAAATAGTTAACCAATAGCTACCTGGACTAACTATTTAGCAGTCTTATGGCTTGTGGGTAGAAGCTATTCAGGGTCTTGTTGGTTCCAGACTAGGTGCATCGGTACCGCTTGCTGTGCGGTAGCAGAGAGAAGGTCTATGACTTGGGTGGCTGGAGTCTTTGACAGTTTTTAGGGCCTTCCTCTGACCACCTGGTATAGAGGTCCTGGATGGCAGGGAGTTCGGCCCCAATGATGTACTGGGCCATACGCACTACCCTCTGTAGCGCCTTGCGGTCGGATGCCAAACAGTTGCCATACCAAGTGGTGATGCAGCCAATCAAGACGCTTTCAATGGTGCAGCTGTAGAACTTTTTGGGGATCTGAGGGCCCATGCCAAATCTTTTCAGCCTCCTGAGGGGGAAGAGGCATTGTCGTGTCATGTTGTCGTAATTTGTGTTGTTTAATGTTTTAGGGACTCCTAAGAACTAGCAAACCAGGCTGCCATCTTGTGAAACAGTGGATTAAAGAATCTAGCAAAGCATTTTAGGGCTGTCCCCGACAAAAAATAATCTTGGTCGACCAAGCGTCTTCTGTTCTTTCAACCAATCGATTGGTCACCGTTTTTAAATGTGGATTCTTCCATATACAGTGCACTGGGAAAGTATTCAGAACCCTTGACCTTTTCCATGTTTTGTTACGTTACAGCCTTATTCTAAAATGTATTAAATTATTTTTTTTCATCATCAATCAACACACAATACCCCTTGATGACAAATTGAAAACAGGTTTTTAGACATTTTTGCAAATTTATAAACAATACAAAACAGAAATATGCTTATTTACATAAGTATTCAGACCCTTTTTCTATGAAACTCGAAATTGAGCTCAGGTGCATCCTGTTTCCATTGATCATCCTTCAGATGTTTCTACAACTTGATTAGAATCCACCTGTAGTAAATTCAAATGATTTGACATGATTTGGAAAGGCACACACCTGTCTATATAAGGTCCCGCAGTTAACAGTGCATGTCAGGGCAAAAACCAGGCCATGAGGTTGAAGGGTTTGTCCGTAGAACTCAGAGACAGGATTGTGTCGAGGCACAGATCTGAGGAAGGGTACAAAATATTTTCTGCAGCATTGAAGGTCCCCAAGAACACAGTGGCCTCCAACATTCTTAAATGGAAGAAGTTTGGAACCACCAAGACTCTTCCTAGAGCTGGCCACCCTGCCAAACTGAGCAATCGGGGAGAAGGGCCTTGGTCAGGGAGTTGACCAAGAACCCGATGGTCACTCTGACAGAGCTCTAGAGTTCCTCTGTGGAGATGGGAGAACCTTTCAGAAGGACAACCATCTCTGCAGCACTACACCAATCAGGCCTTTATGGTAGAGTGGCCAGACGGAAGCCACTCTTCAGTAAAAGGCACATGACAGCCCACTTGGAGTTTGCCAAAAGGCACCTAAAGACTTTCAGACCATGAGAAACAAGATTCTCTGGTCTGATGAAACCAAGATTGAACTCTTTGGCCTGAATGCCAAACGTCACATCTATAGGAAATCTGGCACCATCTCTACGGTGAAGCATGGTGGTGGCAGCACCATGCATCATGCTGTGGGGATGTTTTTCAGCGGCAGGGACTGGGAGACTAATCAGGATCGAGGCAAAGATGAACAGAGCAAAGTACAGAGAGATCCTTGATGAAAACCTGCTCCAGAGTGCTACGGACCTCAGACTGGGGCAAAGGTTCACCATCGAACAGGACAATGACCCTAAGCACACAGCCAAGACAACGCAGGAGTGGCTTCGGGACAAGTCTCTGAATGTCCTTGAGTGGCCCAGCCAGAGCCCGGACTTGAACCCGATCTAACATTAATGGAGAGACGGGCAGACCCCTACCAGGACGTCCTCTGGCTGCTAGCAGATTGTCCAGCCAGATGGCCATGTCCACCAGTTGGGAGAAACACCTAGACACCTACCCGGACACTCACGGGACCACCCCGTAAGAACCCTCTGCGGCCATGAGAAATTGGGGTTGTGAAGGGCTAGCCACGGGATACCCAAGACTACAGGGTAAGCAGGAGACTCAATAATCATAAAGGTGATCTGCTCAACATGCGTCTCCTGCGTAATCATGGGGACTGTTACCGTAACTTCCTTAACCAACCCGGACCCTAATGGTCGACTGCCAAGTGCTCTGATGGGGAGTGGAATGGTTAGGGGAACCAATGAAATGCCTTGACGGCGTGCAAATGCCCTGTCCATGAAATTCCCAGCTGCGCCTGAATTGACTAGCACCTTACACTGGGAACCTACCATGTGATCGGGAAAGGAGATAGATAAAGTACAGTGCACCGCAAAGGGCTCTGAACACGTTTGGGTGTTCGTTACCTGGGGTGATGCGTGAGTACCCTGCCTACCGCCTCCAGACCCAAAAGAACGTTGACTGCGACGTGAGGTGGATTGTCCCTTCGTGCCACCAGAGTGGCACTGTCGCCATCCTCCTGCGCTCTCTCAACCGCGGCTCCCCCCAGCTCCATCTGCTCGGGGTCAGAGTCGTCCGGAGTGGGAACAGGCAGACCCCTACCAGGACGTCCTCTGGCTGCTAGCAGATTGTCCAGCCGGCTGGCTATGTCCACCAGTTGGGAGAACGATAGCATGGCATCCCGGCAGGCTAGCTCCCGTCGGATGTCCTCCCTTAGGTGGCACCGGAAATGGTCGAGTAGGGCCCGCTCGTTCTACCCGGACCCCGCTGCCAGCATCTGGAACTCCAGCGTGTAGTACTGAGCGGTCCTCGTTCCCTGCCTCAGATGAACCAGTCGTTCGCCCGCCTCTCGACCCTCAGGCGGGTGATCAAAAACGGCCCAAAAGAGGCGAGCAAACTCCCCGTAGTCCTCCAACGCGGTACCTCCCTCGTTCCACACCGCGTTGGCCCACTCCAGGGCTCTCCCACAAAGGCAGGAAATGAGGACAGATACCTTCTCCCGCTCCTGGGGCGCCGGCCTGATGCTGGAGAAATACAACTCCAGTTGGAGTAGGAATCCCTTACATCGCGCTGCCGTCCCATCAAACGCTGGTGGCCGGGATATCTGGATCCCTCCAGGGGCTGGGGTGTAGGTGGCTGGATCCGGTTGACCAGCTGGTCTCGATAGATCGGATCCTCTCCTCTCCAGGCGTTGTACCACCTGAAGAACCCGATCCATCGCTTCCCCCAACCTGGCCAACATCAAGGAATGCTCCTGGACCCTTGCCACAACTCCAGGCATGGGGTCTTCTCCTGCTGACTCCATATCAGATCAGATGAGTGATTCTGTGACGAGGTGTGAATGAAGGAGTCAGGCGCTGGAGGTAAAATACCGAAGTCCAGAGTTTATTCCGTTTACATAAATAAAACACCCAAAGCGTCAAACGAAACTATTACAAGGGAAAACATCCACCTTGGCATAAACACAGTGAATAGTAGCTCAACCGAGCTACACACTCTCACAACAAACAATCACTCACAAAGACAAGGGGAACAGAGGGAACACTTGTACACATACTAATTCGGGGAATGAGCACCAGGTGTGTGTGATTGACAAAACATGACAAGTGGAGTGATGAGAATGGGATCGGCAGTAGCTAGTACTCCGGTGATGACGAACGCCGAAGCCTGCCCGAACCAGGCAGGCTTCGGTCGTGACATTTACTTGAGTATGACAATTGGATACTTTTTCCACCACTGGTGGATTAAGTCACGATTTAAAAGCAAATAGCCTACTCTCCCTCCAAAAATATAAATATTAGTGGGGAAAATTCATTCGGTGTCAAGGTGTCAATAATGTTGTATTTTTTCATATTTGCCTATCATATGCAAATAAACAATTAAATACATTTTCTGATTTTAAACGTGATTTTTATTAATCTATTATTATTTACCTGTGAATAAATTCATGAAACGGAGATGGATGACAGTATTTACCCATTTAATAACCAGACCTTCATACAAACCTTCATACTATGCTGAATTTTTGACGCACAACTGAACTTGCTGCTATATGCTGCCAGCACGCCCACAAGCGAGCCACACTGGGCGGCCAAAGCGGCAAGTTACTGCTCTATAGTCTGCACGGGTAATAGACTTGTTATTGTACAGTGGGATATAGTTTTGCACCCTTTGATGCTCACCATACATTTTATACACTGCAATGTTAACATACATACACTGCTCAAAAAAATAAAGGGAACACTAAAATAACACATCCTAGATCTGAATGAATGAAATAATCTTATTAAAAACTTTTTTCTTTACATAGTTGAATGTGCTGACAACAACATCACACAAAAATTATCAATGGAAATCAAATTTATCAACCCATGGAGGTCTGGATTTGGAGTCACCCTCAAAATTAAAGTGGAAAACCACACTACAGGCTGATCCAACTTTGATGTAATGTCCTTAAAACAAGTCAAAATGAGGCTCAGTAGTGTGTGTGGCCTCCACGTGCCTGTATGAACTCCCTACAACGCCTGGGCATGCTCCTGATGAGGTGGCGGATGGTCTCCTGAGGGATCTCCTCCCAGACCTGGACTAAAGCATCCGCCAACTCCTGGACAGTCTGTGGTGCAACGTGACGTTGGTGGATGGAGCGAGACATGATGTCCCAGATGTGCTCAATTGGATTCAGGTCTGGGGAATGGGCGGGCCAGTCCATAGCATCAATGCCTTCCTCTTGCAGGAACTGCTGACACACTCCAGCCACATGAGGTCTAGCATTGTCTTGCATTAGGAGGAATCCAGGGCCAACCGCACCAGCATATGGTCTCACAAGGGGTCTGAGGATCTCATCTTGGTACCTATTGGCAGTCAGGCTACCTCTGGCGAGTACATGGAGGGCTGTGCGGCCCCCCAAAGAAATGCCACCCCACACCATGACTGACCCACCGCCAAACCGGTCATGCTGGAGGATGTTGCAGGCAGCAGAACGTTCTCCACGGCATCTCCAGACTCTGTCACGTCTGTGCTCAGTGTGAACCTGCTTTCATCTGTGAAGAGCACAGGGCGCCAGTGGCGAATTTGCCAATCTTGGTGTTCTCTGGCAAATGCCAAACGTCCTGCACGGTGTTGGGCTGTAAGCACAACCCCCACCTGTGGACGTTGGGCCCTCATATCACCCTCATGGAGTCTGTTTCTGACCGTTTGAGCAGACACATGCACATTTGTGGCCTGCTGGAGGTCATTTTGCAGGGCTCTGGCAATGCTCCTCCTGCTCCTCCTTGCACAAAGGTGGAGGTAGCAGTCCTGCTGCTGGATTGTTGCCCTCCTACGGCCTCCTCCACGTCTCCTGATGTACTGGGCTGTCTCCTGGTAGCGCCTCCATGCTCTGGACACTACGCTGACAGACACAGCAAACCTTCTTGCCACAGCTCGCATTGATGTGCCATCCTGGATGAGCTGCACTACCTGAGCCACTTGTGTGGGTTGTAGACTCCGTCTCATGCTACCACTAGAGTGAAAGCACCGCCAGCATTCAAAAGTGACCAAAACACCAGCCAGGAAGCATAGAAACTGAGAAGTGGTCTGTGGTCACCACCTGCAAAACCAGTCCTTTATTGGGGGTGTCTTGCTAATTGCCTATAATTTCTACCTGTTGTCTATTCCATTTGCACAACAGCATGTGGAATTTATTGTCAATCAGTGTTGCTTCCTAAGTGGACAGTTTGATTTCACAGAAGTGTGATTGACTTGGAGTTACATTGTGTTGTTTAAGTGTTCCCTTTAAATTTTTTGAGCAGTGTATTTTCTTTTTTTGTGTATTTTATTTCACCTTTATTTTAGCAGGAAGTCCCATTGAGACCAAGGTTTATTTTGCAAGGACACCCTGCATGACAAGTCCAGCAGCAATTAGACAATGTTAGAGACTCAAATACTTCAATTAGTTAATATTGGTCATTAACCAATATTGTCATCTTGAGATAAGTTAGTGCCTAAAAGAAATGAGCGTATCAGCTTCTTAATACAAAACTGTTCTTTATTGTAATAAAAAGTTAGATATAACCGACAACAGACAATAATAATTGATTTCCTCAGCTATATGCAAAGTTCCACAGTCTGTAGTGAGCCTTCTTCACAAAATCAAAAGCACTGCTAGCACAAAGTTAGAGGGGAATCATACCATTTTAAAAAACGAATAGTAAACTACCTCATGTATAAGCCAAGTTAGACCTAACCAAACCATGAGAAAACAAAAATATAATTACTTGAGACATTGGAAATAATTAACTTTTTTTTTTTTCTCAAACTGGAATGCTATTTGGCCCTAAACAGAGAGTACACAGTGGCAGAATACCTGACCACTGTGACTGGCCCAAAATTTAAGGAAAGCTTTGACTATGTACAGACTCAGTGGAACAGCCTTGCTATTGAGAGAGGCTGCCGTATTAAAACACATATTTCCCTCAGATTACACAAACCCACAAAGAATTCGAAAACAAATCCCATTTTTATTAGGTGAACTACCACAGTGATCCATCACAGCAGCAATATATGTGACCTGTTGCCACAAGAAAAGGACAACCAGTGAATCACAAACACCATTGTAAATACAACCCATATTTATCGGTTTAGTTATTTTCCATTTTGTACTTCAACTATTTGCACATTGTTACAACACTGTACATAGCCATAATAGAACATTTTAAATGTCTCTATTCTTTTGAAACATTTGTGAATGTAATGTTATTGTTAATTTCTGATTGTTTATTTCACTTTTGTTTATTATCTATTTCACTTGCTTTGGCAATGTAAACATACGTTTCTCATGCCAATAAAGCCCTTTGAATTGAGTTGAATTGAGAGAGACAGAGAGAAAGAGAGACAGAGAGAGAGAGAGACTGTTACTGAGAGAGCAGGGGACCATTGTGCACTTTTTCCAAAAGGTACAGGTTGTTTGTAATTTATGTAGAGGTAGACAGCAATAAATACAGTATAACTATGGCTATGTACCAAATGGCACCCTATTCCCTATATAGTGCACTACTTTGGACCAGGGCCCATAGGGTTCTGGTCAAAAGCATTATGTAGGGAATAGGGTGCGATTTGGGACATACTTTATCAATGTCGTTGAAGTCATGGCTAAAAGCCGCATATTATTATGTTTCACTGGCACACGAGAACAGTTGCATTTAATAACAAAAAATGTACATTTAAGATGAGAAACACAAGGAAATAAACTATCTCAATAAAGACAATAATGTGTTCAAAAACCATATTACTGGTATGGTGACTAGTGTCTAGTGCTGCAGCTTAGAGGATTCAAGAGCTCAAAGATTTAATATCAAATACTTACATGGTCAGCCAACTGTATTTATATTCTTACAAAACTATGATTATTTTGTTGTGCAAAAGTCTGGCATTATTAACTGTTTCTTAAAGCATACAGTGAATAATGTATTACAGTTTGTTCACAGACATGTTCAGGGGGTTGAATCACATGTTTGAGGAGACACATTTGCTATGAAAAAAAGACTACTGCTTCCATGGGTAAATGTACATTCTATGATGTAGAAAGAAGCTCTCTTTTTCCCGTATTTTCTGATGTAGAACAAACGATCAACACAAACCCAAGTCTGTTTTAAAAGAAAAGTGAATGTATAATGTCAGTGCGACATTAGGAAATCAACATACATTGTTCTATTCATCCCTTCGTTTTATGACACAATTGTTTGTTCATACCCCCATGTTGAAACAAAATGACCTAGTTCCCTTTTGTATCCTATTAAATGCATGGTACCCCTTGCTAAAAGATAAGTCAACACGAGAATATCAAATTATTAACAAAAAACTTAAATGTGAAATGCAATGATGACCGTGACATTATGGTGACACCATCATAATCTAACTAGGACTTGAATGGCCTTTGGCACATGATGAAATATGATATTATCATAATATTTGAAAGGCCAATTTATATATCATCCATAATTTTATAGTGATCATTATACAAACAAGTGACTTAAAATGTCAAAATGTGATAAATTCAATGAAATGCAAACTTGTAGAAAATCTAAGAGGAAAAAGTTGTAAGGACAGAACAAATGAACATTGACATTTTGGATTAACACTAATCTTTCTTTCAATAAAGATATTACTCCCAGACAAAATCCTTTAAAACACACCATTGTATGTCATCTGGAATCAAATGTACACATTTTGTCTTACCCTATCTAAATCACCAATGGTAACATACTGTGTTTCACATTTTCTGAAAGGAATACAATACTTTCTACCCACTGGTTTCGGTAACACTTTACTTGACACCCAGCGTCATTATGTCATAACAGCTGACATAACTTGTCATAACCTGTCATAATGTGGTCATAACACAGTCATGACACATATATTTAGACCTGTATATTGCAATATTTTTGTGGTTGGTTATGATACCTTCAAAAGAGTGTCAAAACCCACAAAACTTACCACGGTAGTTATTTTATGGCTGGTTTTGACACCTACATTAGAGTGTCAAAACCCACAAAACCTACCACACAAGGCAAAACATTCCATTTCACCATAGCCTACTTGTCAACAGTATGTTTATGTTATATAACATTTTCTGAAATTGACCATATTAAATTATTGTAATTGCGCAAAAATTGATGTCAGACATGCACATACCCCAGTGCTCTGTTGCTGATGACTGGGATGAATGCAGGAGCAGATTTCAGGAGCAGGACAAGACACCCTCTTTTTGACTGATGACTGACATAAGGGCATGTATGTGATAGGTATATCTGGCTTATATGATTATGATGGTCATAATGCTTCTTGACAGTGTCAGAAAGCGTATTTTCTTAGTCCAATTAAAGTGACACAGGATGGTCATAATGCTTCATGACAGTGTCATAAAGTGTATTTTCTGCCATTTATTTAAAATATGATAGAAACTTAAGACTTAAGAAACAAACTTTCAAAAGAAAGGAAACTTCTTGGCAGGGAAAAAACAGGTATCATAACCAGCCATAAAATAACGCAATATATGTCACAACAGGTGTAAATATATGGGTCAAGACAGTGTTATGACATGTTATGTCAGCTTTTATGACATATTATGACATGGTTATGACCGTGTCATAACGTGTTATGATGCTGGGTGTCAAGTAAAGTGTTACCCTGGTTTCTCACATCTTCATCATCATAGTGCATCTCACTTAGTCTTTTTTCCCTTTCTGGTTTTCATTGGGTTTTCTCCTCAATGTCAGTGGTGCTATTTCCAAACAACGTGACCAGCTGCTGTTCGTAATTTGCAATGTTTCTCTTCATGATGTCCATGCAGGGGCCCAGCAACCTCTCAAACGCCTGGACGTCCATAACTGGTAAACACAAGAGGAGAGGTGTAAGACACAGGAAGGGATGACTCTAAACAGTTTCCTTGTTTCTTCAATTCCTCTCAAACTGAATTGGAGGAGACTCCTCTAATGACCTTTGAGAAACAATTAGGACAAGGACGGAGGAGTATATAAGGATTTGAGACACAGCCCACATAATAAAGGCAGTATACCTAAACATTTAACACTTCCCACAGCATAAGCTGAAGCAGCTCTGGGTTTGTTCGTGACCAGAGCCAGTTCTCCAAAGTACTGCCCTCTAGAGCACGTGGCTATATCCACCTCCTCATCCTCTCTGTCTTTTTTCGTCTAGAGAGAAGACATAAGAGAGCAACATAAACACAAACATAAAATCCCACAAATCCGTCTTAACAAAATGTCTATGTACGATATGGCTAAGAGGCACAAACTTACCCTGCTTCTCTTCATTGTGATTCTAACTTGACCAGATTCAACTATATAAAAACAATCTGCTTGATCACCCTGCAACAAAACATACATTACAGTATTTAAAATAGCAAATAAACAATACAGTGCCGTCGGAAAGTATTCAGACCCCTTTACTTTTTCCACATTCTGTTACGTTACAGCCTTATTCTAAAATGGATTAAATAAAACAATTTCCTCAGCAATCTACACACAATACCCCATAATGACGAAGCGAAAACAGGTTTTTAGAAATTTTTGCAAATGTATTAAAAACAAAAAAACAGAAATACCTTATTCATATAAGTATTCAGCCCCTTTGCTATGAGACTCGAAATTGAGTTCAGGAGCATCCTGTTTCCGTTGATCATTCTTGAGATGTTTCTACAGGTTCCGGTAGGCGAGGTGAGTAGTCATGCTGTACTTCGCTCCGCAGGTAATATGACACATTACATTAGAATGGAACGATTTGATTAGTGTAATGTTGGCTAGCTACATAGTTGTATTTGTATCAAAGATAAAGGTGTAGTATAGAGTAACTATCGAGGTTAGCTAGCCAGCTACACTCGTTCGCAGCGACGCCGTTTCTCAAACAAAGTCAACACTGCAGCCATTGCTAGCTAGCAGTACTGTAGCTACTAAATACAATATCATTTTAGCCAGCTACATTCGTTCGCAGCGACGCCGTTTTTCAAACAAAGTCATCACCGCAGCCATTCCTAGCTAGCCAACGCTACCAGCTAGCAGTACTATAGCAACTAAATACAATACAATTTTAGCCAGCTACATTCGTTCGCAGCGACGCCGTTTTTCAAACAAAGTCAACACAGCAGCCATTGCTAGCTAGCAGTACTGTAGCAGCTAAATACAATATCTTTGTGCTAGCTAGCCAACGCTTAATTATTGCTGCGTTATGAAAGGAACTAGACACGGACACGAATTATCTGTTTAGTGTGTTAACACACTATTGGTAGATTGTGGTAACCAAGTATTGGTGCTAAACCGTGTGTTATTGGATGCTAGCATGCTAGTTAGCTATGGCGTCATAGTTAGCTAGCTGAATAAAGTAAGTTGAGTCTATTCCTTGAAACATTGAACCGCTGTAGTTTACAACAATTCTAATTTCTAAAGTGGAAGTTGGGAGAGTTATATTTGGGAGTTTGTGGTGAGGGAGGCCCGCTCTCTCCTTTCCCAGATGTTTAGTTCATTTCATTCCGATCTCCTCTGCATTATTGTAGCCATTTGCTACAGCCTGTCAACTATGCCTCTGCCTAACCCTGTTCTCTCCTCTCCGCACAGGCTACACAAACGCCTCACACCGCGTGGCTGCTGCCTCTCCAACCTGGTGGTCCCTGCACGCACCACACACCTGGAGTTCCAGGTCTCAGGCAGCCTCTGGAACTGCCGTTCTGCTGCCAACAAGGCTGACTTCATCCCAGCCTATGCTACCCTCCAGTCCCTCGACTTCCTGGCGCTGACGGAAACATGGATTACCACTGAAAACACTGCTACTCCTACTGCTCTCTCCTCGTCTGACCATGTGTTCTCGCATACCCCGAGAGCATCTGGTCAGAGGGGTGGTGGCACAGGAATCCTCATCTCTCCCAAGTGGTCATTCTCAATTTTTCCCCTAACCCATCTGTCTATCTCCTCATTTGAATTCCATGCTGTCACAGTCACTAGCCCATTTAAGCTTAATATCCTTGTCATCTATCGCCCTCCAGGTTCCCTTGGAGAGTTCATCAATGAGCTTGACGCCTTGATAAGTTCCTTTCCTGAGGATGGCTCACCCCTCACAGTTTTGGGGGATTTAAACCTCCCTACGTCTACATTTGACTAATTTCTCTCTGCCTCCTTCTTTCCACTCCTCTCCTCTTTTGACCTCACCCTCTCACCGTCCCCCCCTACTCACAAGGCAGGCAATACGCTTGACCTCATCTTTACTAGATGCTGCTCTTCCACTAATCTCACTGCAACTCCCCTACATGTCTCCGACCACTACTTTGTATCCTTTTCTCTCTCGCTCTCCTCCAACACTACTCACTCTGCCCCTACACCGATGGTAATGCGCTGCCGCAACCTTCGCTCTCTCTCTCCCACTACTCTCTCCTCTTCCATCCTATCATCTCTTCCCTCTGCTCAATCCTTCTCCCTCCAATCTCCTGATTCTGCCTCCTCAACCCTCCTCTCCTCCCTTTCTGCATCCTTTGACTCTCTGTGTCCCCTATCCTCCCGGCCGGCTCGGTCCTCCCCTCCAGCTCCGTGGCTTGATGACTCATTGCGAGCTCACAGAACAGAGCTCCGGGCAGCTGAGCGGAAATGGAAGAAAACTAAACTCCCTGCCGACCTGGCATCTTTTCACTCCCTCCTCTCTACATTTTCTTCATCTGTTTCTGCTGCTAAGGCCACTTTCTACCACTCTAAATTCCAAGCATCTGCCTCTAACCCTAGGAAGCTCTTTGCCAAATTCTCCTCCCTGCTGAATCCCCCCCCCAACTCATCCTTGACCGCTGGCTATGTCCCTTCCGTCTTCAAGAGAGCGAGAGTTGCACCCCTTCTCAAAAAACCAACACTCGATCCCACTGATGTCAACAACTACAGACCAGTATCCCTTCTTTCTTTTCTTTCCAAAACTATTGAGCGTGCCGTCTTTAGCCAACTCTCTTGCTATCTCTCTCAGAATGACCTTCTTGATCCAAACCAGTCAGGTTTCAGGACTGGTCATTCAACTGAGACTGCTCTTCTCTGTGTCACAGAGGCTCTCCGCACTGCTAAAGCTAACTCTCTCTCCTCTGCTCTTGTCCTTCTAGACCTGTCTGCTGCCTTTGATACTGTGAACCATCAGATCCTCCTCTCCACCCTCTCCGAGCTGGGCATCTCCGGCGCGGCTCACTCTTGGATTGCGTCCTACCTGACCGGTCGCTCCTACCAAGTGGCGTGGCGAGAAGCTGTCTCCGCACCACGTGCTCTCACCACTGGTGTCCCCCAGGGCTCAGTTCTAGGCCCTCTCCTATTCTCCCTATACACCAAGTCACTTGGCTCTGTCATATCCTCACATGGCCTCTCCTATCATTGCTTCGCTGACGATCCACAACTAATCTTCTCCTTTCCCCCTTCTGATAACCAGGTGGCGAATCGCATCTCTGCATGTCTGGCAGACATATCAGTATGGATGACGGATCACCACCTCAAGCTGAACCCTGGCAAGACGGAGCTGCTCTTCCTCCCGGGGAAGGACTGCCCGTTCCATGATCTCGCCATCACGGTTGACAACTCCGTTGTGTCCTCCTCCCAGAGTGCGAAGAGCCTTGGCGTGACCCTGGACAACACCCTGTCGTTCTCCGCTAACATCAAGGCGGTGACCCGATCCTGCAGGTTCATGCTCTACAACATTCGGAGAGTACGACCCTGCCTTACACAGGAAGCGGCACAGGTCCTAATCCAGGCACTTGTCATCTCCCGTCTGGATTACTGCAACTCGCTGTTGGCTGGGCTCCCTGCCTGTGCCATTAAACCCCTACAACTCATCCAGAATGCCGCAGCCCGTCTGGTGTTCAACCTTCCCAAGTTCTCTCACGTCACCCCGCTCCTCCGCACACTCCACTGGCTTCCAGTTGAAGCTCGCATCTGTTACAAGACCATGGTGCTTGCCAATGGAGCTGTGAGGGGAACGGCACCTCCGTACCTTCAGGCTCTGATCAGTCCCTACACCCAAACGAGGGCATTGCGTTCATCCACCTCTGGCCTGCTGGCTCCCTTCCTCTGCGGAAGCATAGTTCCCGCTCAGCCCAGTCAAAACTGTTCGCTGCTCTGGCACCCCAATGGTGGAACAAGCTCCCCTCACGACGCCAGGACAGCGGAGTCACTCACCACCTTCCGGAGACATTTGAAACCCCACCTCGAATACCTGGGATAGGATAAAGTAATCCTTCTACCCCCCCAAAAAAAACAAAAAATTATCCCACTGGCTATAGGGTGCACCAATTTGTAAGTCGCTCTGGATAAGAGCGTCTGCTAAATGACGTAAATGTAAATGTAAATGTACAACTTGGAGTCCACCTGTGGTAAATTCAATTGATTGGACATAATTTTGAAAGGCACACACCTGTCTATATAAGGTCCCACAATTGACAAGTGTATGTCAGAGCAAAAACCATGAGGTCGAAGGAATTGTCCGTAGAGTTCCGAGAGGATTGTATCGAGGCAAAGATCTGGGGAAGTCTACCAAAAAATGTCTGCAGCATTGAAGGACCTCAAGAACACAGTGGCCTCCATCATTCTTAAATGGAAAAAGTTTGGAACCACCAAGACTCTTCCTAGAGCTGGCTGCCCAGCCAAACTGAGCAATCGGGGGAGAAGGGCCTTGGTCAGGGAGGTCACCAAGAACCCAATGGTCACTCTGACAGAGCTCCAGAGTTCCTCTGTGGAGATGGGAGAACCTACCAGAAGGACAACCATCTCTGCAGCATACCACCAATCAGGCTTTAATGGTAGAGTGGCCAGACAGAAGCCATTCCTCAGTAAAAGGCACGACAACCTGCTTGGAGTTGGCCAAAAGACACATAAAGACTCTCAGACCATGAGAAACAAGATTCTCTGGTCTGATGAAACCAAGATTGAACTCTTTGGCCTGAATGCCAAGTGTCACGCCTGGAGGAAACCTGGCACCATCCCTACTGTGAAACATGGTTGTGGCAGCATCATGCTCTGGGGATGTCTTTCAGCGGCAGGGACTGGGAGTGTAGTCAGGATCGAGGCAAAGATGAATGGAGCAAAGTACAGAGAGATCCTTGATGAAAACCTGCTCCAGAGCACTCAGGACCTCAGACTGGGGCTAAGGTTCACCTTCCAACAGGACAAACAACCCTAAGCACACTGCCAAGACAACACAGGCGTGGCTTCGGGACAAGTCTCTGAATGTCCTTGAGTGGCCCAGCCAGAGCCCAGACTTGAACCTGATCGAACATCTCTGGAGAGACATGAAAATAGCTGTGCAGCAAAGCTCCCCATCCAACCTGACAGAGCTTGAGAGGATCTGCAGAGAAGAATGGGAGAAAGTCCCCAAATACAGGTGTGCCAAGCTTGTAGCGTCATACCCAAGAAAGACTCAAGGCGATGATCGCTGCCACAGGTGCTTCAACAAAGTACTGAGTAAAGGGTCTGAATACTTATGTAAATGTGATATTTCAGTTTAAAATGTGATATTTCCGTTTAAAAATTAGCAAAAATGTCTAAAAAACAATTTTTTGCTTTGTCATTATGGGTTATTGATGAGGGGAAAAAAACAATTTCATCCATTTTAGAATAAGGCTTTAACGTAACAAAATGTGGAAAAATACATGGGGTCTGAATACTTTCATAATGCACTGTACATTAGAATGAAATAAATACTCGGAAGAAGTGCAATTACTTGGCAAGATCATATTGAATACAATAGAATAGAAGATGGAGAAAACAATACCTGAGTGATGATCTGTTCTTCATCGCTGAAAGCTTTAGAAGACAGCACGTCCACTACTTTCATTCTCTCTGAAAGCTGGGGATAACAGGGAAGTCAAAGTTTGTTAAGAAACATATGTTTGGTTAATATGTTTGGTTTGCAGGGATGAGTTTGTTCTATACTTTAAAATACACATAATCTGAAAACTGGGAATAACACGGCACACACAGTTTGGATTGAAGGGATGTGTTCGTACTAATGTAGAAAAATACACTTTTGCGTTCACAAAAACATATTCTACTGGTAAAGACAGAAAGACAATAGACCTATACCTCTAATGATGTAAGGAATGGAAGTGATTCAATGAACTCCTCATAAAGTCTCCTCTTCAACGCGTTGTTCTTTACAATGATCCTCCTGAATGTCAGACGATCCTGAAAACAAACAGACACAGTTGGTAGTTACAGTCTTGTCCCATCACTGCAACTCCCGTACAGACTCGGGAGTGGCGAAGGTCGAGAGCCATGCGTCCTCCGAAACATGACCCTGCCAAGCCGCACTGCTTCTTGACACACTGCTCACTTAACCCGGAAGCCAGCCGCACCAATGTGTCAGAGGAAACACCGTACAACTGGCGACCGTGTCAGCGTGCATGCGCCCAGCTCGCCACAGGAGTCGCTAGAGCACGATGGGACAAGGACATCCCGGCCGGCCAAACCCTCCCCTAACCCGGACGACGCTGAGCCGATTGTGTGTCGCCTCATGGGTCTCTCGGTCGCGGCCGTCTGCGACACAGCCCGGGATCGAACCCGGATCTGTAGTGTCTCCTCAAGCACTGCAGTGCCTTAGACCGCTGCGCCACTCGCGAGGCCCTTTTTTCCTTTTAGTCCCTGTGTCTAACATAAAATTTTCCAGCAGAGGGAGCTGTAGCGCTAACCAATGTCAAGATTTTCCCCAAAAAGCTGCAGAAGTGTCCTATAATTATATCATGCTATTATCATTGGTTGGTTTATCCGGATCCCCATTAGCTTTTACACAAGCAGCAGCTATTCTTCCTGGGGTCCACACAAAAACATAAAACACGACAAATAACAAAACACTGATACATTCATAGACAAGAACAGTCACATAAATATATAATACAATATACAAACAATACAACTAAAGAATAATGTGTGTGTATATTGTGTGTTAGAGTGTTATAGTGTGTCTATGTGTGGGTGGCAGGTAGCCTAGCGGTGAAAAATCTAGGTGAAACTAGGTGAAAAATCTGTCGATGTGCCCTTGCGTAAGGCCCAAGTCGCTCTGGATAAGAGCGTCTGCTAACAGACTAAAATGTGAATGTTCGTGTGTGTGTCATTTCACAGTCCCTATTGTGCCATGAGATGTTGTTTTATACATTTTATAATTTTGCAGTTTGCTTGAGTAATTGGAGATGGAAGGGAATTCCATGCGAACATAGCTTTGTATAATACCATGGTGGGTGATTCTCATGAAACCAGTTTTAACCATGGCAGTAACAAATTGTGTTAGAAAACCATAATGCATCTGCAACAATCAGCTATCATTCTGAAGACTAAGATGCTTAGTTTATGGCACAGTGTCTTATTTTAAAATACATTTCACATTTTCGCCCGAATTTTGTACATTTTCACCCCAAATTCTCATTACCGAAATGCGTCCGGATTAAATTCTCTGGTCATTTTATACAATTTTACTTTAGAAAAACCTAACTTATTTTAATAAAACACAAAATATGTTGCTGTAGTTTGTCCATAAATCATAAACGTTTTATACTAGTTGAAGTTTACATTAAACTAGAATATTTATTACGTAAAAACACAGTGTCTGTGGACATGTTTCTCATTACCGTAACACTTTTTTGATTTGCTGTAAAAACACTAATAATTTTTATAATAACGTTTTTTAAATAAAGGAGTAGTCCTTAGATGAGCACAAGTTCATTTAATTTATTCACTTATATGCGGGAATGAGGATCTTATTCTCAAACACCCCCTTTACGACACTTGACCTTCTCATTACCGAAATGATTAAAAAGCTCAAATTGGTTAAAACTTAAGAGAACCATTACCTTACCAACATGGAGGCATGAATGGGCTCTAGTGACGTGTTCAATTGTTTACTAACTCATAATAGCTGTCTCCTATTACTTGCAGATTGAGCTAAGGGCCTCTCATTACCGAAACACACATTTCTCATTACCACGTATTTTTTAGGTCAGTTTCGGTACTGAGAACCTTAATTTCGGTAATGATAATAAGCTAATTCTAATGTAGAGTGGGGAAAAAAAGTATTTAGTCAGCCACCAATTGTGCAAGTTCTCCCACTTAAAAAGATGAAGAGGAAAAAAAATCCTGAAAATCACATTGTAGGATTTTTAATGAATTTATTTGCAAATTATGGTGGAAAATAAGTATTTGGTCACCTACAAACAAGCAAGATTTCTGGCTCTCACAGACCTGTAACTTCTTCTTTAAGAGGCTCCTCTGTCCTCCACTCGTTACCTGTATTAATGGCACCTGTTTGAACTTGTTATCAGTATAAAAGACACCTGTCCACAACCTCAAACAGTCACACTCCAAACTCCACTATGGCCAAGACCAAAGAGCTGTCAAAGAACACCAGAAACAAAATTGTAGACCTGCACCAGGCTGGGAAGACTGAATCTGCAATAGGTAAGCAGCTTGGTTTGAAGAAATCAACTGTGGGAGCAATTATTAGGAAATGGAAGACATACAAGACCACTGATAATCTCCCTCGATCTGGGGCTCCACGCAAGATCTCACCCGTGGGGTCAAAATGATCACAAGAACGGTGAGCAAAAATCCCAGAACCACACGGGGGGACCTAGTGAATGACCTGCAGAGAGCTGGGACCAAAGTAACAAAGCCTACCATCAGTAACACACTACGCTGCCAGGGACTCAAATCCTGCAGTACAGACGTGTCCCCCTGCTTAAGCCAGTACATGTCCAGGCCCGTCTGAAGTTTGCTAGAGTGCATTTGGATGATCCAGAAGAGGATTGGGAGAATGTCAGATGAAACCAAAATATAACTTTTTGGTAAAAACTCAACTCGTTGTGTTTGGAGGACAAAGAATGCTGAGTTGCATCCAAAGAACACCATACCTACTGTGAAGCATGGGGGTGGAAACATCATGCTTTGGGGCTGTTTTTCTGCAAAGGGATCAGGACGACTGATCTGTGTAAAGGAAAGAATGAATGGGGCCATGTATCATGAGATTTTGAGTGAAAACCTCCTTCCATCAGCAAGGGCATTGAAGATGAAACGTGGCTGGGTCTTTCAGCATGACAATGATCCCAAACACACCGCCCGGGCAACGAAGGAGTGGCTTCGTAAGAAGCATTTCAAGGTCCTGGAGTGGCCTAGCTAGTCTCCAGATCTCAACCCCATAGAAAATCTTTGGCGGGAGTTGAAAGTCCGTATTGCCCAGCGACAGCCCCAAAACATCACTGCTCTAGAGGAGATCTGCATGGAGGAATGGGCCAAAATACCAGCAACAGTGTGTGAAAACCTTGTGAAGACTTACAGAAAACGTTTGACCTGTGTCATTGCCAACAAAGGGTATATAACAAAGTATTAAGACACTTTTGTTATTGACCAAATACTTATTTTCCACCATAATTTGCAAATAAATTCATTAAAAATCCTACAATGTGATTTTCTGGATTTTTTTTCCTCATTTTCTCTGTCATAGTTGACGTGTACCTATGATGAAAATTACAGGCCTCTCTCATATTTTTAAGTGGGAGAACTTGCACAATTGGTGGCTGACTAAATACTTTTTTCCCCCACTGTATAGTCAATGGGTGTGCTGTGCTGGTAACTTTGATTTTTTACTAGGACCACTGCTTATGCCTATTGTATAGAGTTTTTGTAAAACCTCAGTTATTTGATTAAGTAGGAGTTGTCAAGAAATATGTGTGTATAAACCCCATTTAATTTACTTAAAGCCACAAGTTTGTGTTTCAGCAAAGAGCAACCCACCCACTTAAAAGAGGATATCCATCATTTTTACATGTGTACCTGTTTCGGCACTTACCTGTACTGTTGTTTGATATCCCAAGACAGTTTTTGGTCCATATCCCACTTATTTAGATTATTTACATCCATATCATGTTATGCCATTTGCCCATAGGATGCCATTACATTTAGAAATAGATCTAAAATACCTTAGAACCACACATATCCATGTTTTAATACACCAATATTACCTGTAAAGACCTTGGAGAAAAGATTATGTAAAAAATAAAATAACCTTTTAACTTTGAAAATACATGCACGTAATTACAGTACTTATACTTATGCTAAAATAAGGGGTATTTTAGTCAATTGTATTAAGATCAGTGATTCTAGTATTATACAAGTTATGTGGGCTTAACAAATGACGCAGTTTGATGTTGTATTGGGTTACTGAATCTCTAATAGAGCTCAGTACAGTTTTTCAATGGCAAACTATGCAACACTCATTACCAAAACATGCATTATCATAAACGAAACCTGCTTTTCATTACAGTAATGCACCGATATTTACGAAATATTCAGAAAAATAAAATGTATACTGTAGTAGTTTTGGCTTAATCTGATAGCATGCCATTTGTTCTTTATCCAAATATGTGTACATAAACATAACATGTACAATTGAAGTCGGAAGTTTACATACACATTAGCCAAATACATTTAAACTCAGTTTTTCACAATTCCTGACATTTATTCCTAGTAAAAATTCCCTGTCTTAGGTCAGTTAGGATCACCACTTTATTAAAAAAAATTGAAATGTCAGAATAATAGTAGGGAGAATGATTTATTTAAGCTTTTATTTCTTTCATCACATTCCCAGTGGGTCAGAAGTTTACATACACTCAATTAGTATTTGGTAGCATTGCCTTTAAATTGTTTAACTTGGGTCAAACGTTTTGGGTAGCCTTCCACAAGCTTCCCACAATAAGTTGGGTGAATTTTGGCCCATTCCTCCTGACAGAGCTGGTGTAACTGACTCAGGTTTGTAGGCCTCCTTGCTCGCACGCGCTTTTTCAGTTCTGCCCACAAATGTTCTATAGGATTGAGGTCAGGGCTTTGTGATGGCCACTCCAATACCTTGACATTGTCCATTTGGAAGACCCATTTGCGACCAAGCTTGAACTTCCTGACTGATGTCTTGAGATGTTGCTTCAATATATCCACATAACTTTCCTTCCTCATGATGCCATTTATTTTGTGAAGTGCACCAGTCCCTCCTGCAGCAAAGCACCCCCACAACATGATGCTGCCACCCCTGTGCTTCACGGTTGGGATGGTGTTCTTTGGCTTGCAAGCCGACCCCATTTTCCTCCAAACATAACGATGGTCATTATGGCCAATCAGTTCTATTTTTGTTTCATCAGACCAGAGGACATTTCTCCAAAAAGTACAATCTTTGTCCCCATGTGCAGTTGCAAACCGTAGTCTGGCTTTTTTATGGTGGTTTTGGAGCAGTGGCTTCTTCCTTGCTGAGCGGCCTTTCAGGTTATGTCGATATAGGACTTGTTTTACTTTGGATATAGATACTTTTGTACCTGTTTCCTCCAGCATCTTCACAAGGTCCTTTGCTGTTGTTCTGGGATTGATTTGCACTTTTCGCACCAAAGTACGTTCATTTCTAGGAGACAGAACGGGTCTCCTTCCTGAGCGGTATGACGGGTGCGTGGTCCCATAGTGTTTATACTTGCGTACTATTGTTTGTACAGATGAATGTGGTACCTTCAGGTGTTTGGAAATTGCTCCCAAGGATGAACCAGACTTGTGGAGGTCTACCATTTTTTTCTGAGGTCTTGGCTGATTTCTTTAGATTTTCCCATGATGTCAAGCAACGAGGCACAGAGTTTGAAGGTAGAGTGAGGGAAAAAAGTATTTGATCCCCTGCTGATTTTGTACGTTTGCCCACTGACAAATAAATGATCAGTCTATAATTTTAATGGTAGGTTTATTTGAACAGTGAGAGACAGAATAACAACAAAAAAATCCAGAAAAACACATGTCAAAAATGTTATAAATTGATTTGCATTTTAATGAGGGAAATAAATATTTGACCCCCTCTCAATCAGAAAGATTTCTGGCTCCCAGGTGTCTTTTATACAGGTAACAAACTGAGATTAGGAGCACACTCTTAAAGGGATTGCTCCTAATCTCAGCTTGTTACCTGTATAAAAGACACCTGTCTACAGAAGCAATCAATCAATCAGATTCCAAACTCTCCACCATGGCCAAGACCAAAGAGCTCTCCAAGGATGTTAGGTACAAGATTGTAGACCTACAGAAGGCTGGAATGGGCTACAAGACCATCGCCAAGCAGCTTGGTGAGAAGGTGACAACAGTTGGTGCGATTATTCGCAAATGGAAGAAACATAAAAGTACTGTCAATCTCCCTCGGCCTGGGGCTCCATGCAAGATCTCACCTCGTGGAGTTGCAATGATCATGAGAATGGTGAGGAATCAGCCCAGAACTACACGGGAGGATCTTGTCAATGATCTCAAGGTAGCTGGGACCATAGTCACCAAGAAAACAATTGGTAACACACTACGCCGTGAAGGACTAAAATCCTGCAGTGCCTGCAAGGTCCCCCTGCTCCAGAAAGCACATATACAGGGCCGTCTGAAGTTTGCCAATGAACATCTGAATGATTCAGAGGAGAACTGGGTGAAAGTGTTGTGGTCAGATGAGACCAAAATTGAGCTCTTTGGCATCAACTCAACTCGCCGTGTTTGGAGGAGGAGGAATGCTGCCTATGACCCCAAGAACACCATCCCCACCGTCAAACATGGAGGTGGAAACATTATGCCAGTTGGTCCGCGCATGCTCTGCATTCTATGGAGGGAGCTGAAGGTTCGAGTTGCCAAACGTCAGCCTTGAAACCTTAATGACTTGGAAAAGATCTGCAAAGAGGAGTGGGACAAAATCCCTCCAGAGATGTGTGCAAACCTGGTGGCCAACTACAAGACACGTCTGACCTCTGTGATTGCCAACAAGGGTTTTGCCACCAAGTACTAAGTCATGTTTTGCAGAGGGGTCAAATACTTATTTCCCTCATTAAAATGCAAATCAATTTATAACATTTTTGACATGCGTTTTTCTGGATTATTTTGTTGTTATTCTGTCTCTCACTGTTCAAATAAACCTACCATTAAAATGATAGACTGATAATGTCTTTGTCAGTGGGCAAACGTACAAAATCAGCAGGGGATCAAATCCTTTTTTCCCTCACTGTAGGCCTTGAAATACATCCACAGGTACACCTCCAATTGACTCAAATTATGTCAATTAGCCTATCAGAAGCTTCTAAAGCCATGACATAATTTTCTGGAATTTTCCAAGCTGTTTAAAGGCTCAGTCAACTTAGTGTATGTAAACTTCTGACCCACTGGAATTGTGATACAGTGAATTATAAGTGAAATAATCTGTCTGTAAACAATTGTTGGAAAAATTACTTGTGTCATGCACAAAGTACATGTCCTAACCTACTTGCCAAAACTATAGTTTGTTAACAAGAAATGTGTGGAGTGGTTGAAAAATGAGTTTTAATGACTCCAACCTAAGTGTATGTAAACTTCCGACTTCAACTGTATACACAACTATTTATGACAAAAAACAAGATTCAGAAAAGGTTATGTGTTGCTGTAATGAGATACATTACAAAATACATTTGTGTAATTTAATTTTAAATATATTTGTTTTCAGTGTTATGTTTAACTCAGGCCTTTCCATTTGGTGAGCAATGTTAAAAGATATTCTAAATTGATTTGTTTATAACTTTTTTGGACATTGAAAACTATTGCGGTAATGAGAATTTTTGCATTGGTTGTTTTGGAAATAGTGGAAAAAAGCATATCTGATCAATAAACATAACAATAATTATTAAATAGATACCTAAAGATCCTAATCTTAGTCATCCAAGAGGAATTATGGTGGAAAATGTATTATATATATATTTTTTTTACATGATCATTTTGTCAAGTGCCAGTTTCGTGAGAATCACACGTGCGTTCCCGTGAATTTGTTTTGAACTTGGGGACTGTGAAGAGGCCCCTGGTGGCATGTATTGTGGGGTGTGCATGGGTGTCTGAGCTGTATGTTATTTAATTATGCAGCCAATATGGAATTTTCATCACAGTAATACAGTGGGGGAAAAAAGTATTTAGTCAGCCACCAATTGTGCAAGTTCTCCCACTTAAAAAGATTAGAGAGGCCTGTAATTTTCATCATAGGTACACGTCAACTATGACAGACAAAATGAGAAAAAAAATTCCAGAAAATCACATTGTAGGATTTCTAATGAATTTATTTGCAAATTATGGTGGAAAATAAGTATTTGGTCAATAACAAAAGTTTCTCAATACTTTGTTATATACCCTTTGTTGGCAATGACACAGGTCAAACGATTTCTGTAAGTCTTCACAAGTTAAAAAAAAAAAAAAATATTTGCAAATTATGGTGGAAAATAAGTCTTTGGTCACCTACAAACAAGCAAGATTTCTGGCTCTCACATACCTGTAACTTCTTCTATAAGAGGCTCCTCTGTCCTCCACTCATTACCTGTATTAATGGCACCTGTTTGAACTTGTTATCAGTATAAAAGACACCTGTCCACAACCTCAAACAGTCACACTCCAAACTCCACTATGGCCAAGACCAAAGAGCTGTCAAAGGACACCAGAAACAAAATTGTAGACCTGCACCAGGCTGGGAAGACTGAATCTGCAATAGGTAAGCAGCTTGGTTTGAAGAAATCAACTGTGGGAGCAATTATTAGGAAATGGAAGACATACAAGACCACTGAAATCTCCCTCGATCTGGGGCTCCACGCAAGATCTCACCCCGTGGGGTCAAAATGATCACAAGCAAAAATCCCAGAACCACACGGGGGGACCTAGTGAATGACCTACAGAGAGCTGGGACCAAAGTAACAAAGCCTACCATCAGTAACACACTACGCCGCCAGGGACTCAAATCCTGCAGTGCCAGACGTGTCCCCCTGCTTAAGCCAGTACATGTCCAGGCCCGTCTGAAGTTTGCTAGAGTGCATTTGGATGATCCAGAAGAGGATTGGGAGAATGTCATATGGTCAGATGAAACCAAATATAACTTTTTGGTAAAAACTCAACTCGTCTTGTTTGGAGGACAAAGAATGCTGAGTTGCATTCAAAGAACACCATACCTAGTGTGAAGCATGGGGGTGGAAACATCATGCTTTGGGGCTGTTTTTCTGCAAAGGGACCAGGACGACTGATCCGTGTAAAGGAAAGAATGAATGGGGCCATGTATCGTGAGATTTTGAGTGAAAACCTCCTTCCATCAGCAAGGGCATTGAAGATGAAACGTGGCTGGGTCTTTCAGCATGACAATGATCCCAAACACACCGCCCGGGCAACGAAGGAGTGGCTTCGTAAGAAGCATTTCAAGGTCCTGGAGTGGCCTAGCCAGTCTCCAGATCTCAACCCCATAGAAAATCTTTGGAGGGAGTTGAAAGTCCGTGTTGCCCAGCGACAGCCCCAAAGCATCACTGCTCTAGAGGAGATCTGCATGGAGGAATGGGCCAAAATACCAGCAACAGTGTGTGAAAACCTTGTGAAGACTTACAGAAAACGTTTGACCTGTGTCATTGCCAACAAAGGGTATATAACAAAGTATTGAGAAACTTTTGTTATTGACCAAATACTTATTTTCCACCATAATTTGCAAATAAATTCATCAAAAATCCTACAATGTGATTTTCTGGAGAAAAAAAATCTCATTTTGTCTGTCATAGTTGACGTGTACCTATGATGAAAATTACAGGCCTCTCTCATCTTTTTAAGTGGGAGAACTTGCACAATTGGTGGCTGACTAAATACTTTTTTCCCCCACTGTATTTCTCATAAAAACTAAAAGATAAGAAGATTATCTCTTGTCAACCAGGAAAGACTGGGATGCATGTTGTTGATGTTAGTTCTGTATGTGCAGTTAAGGGCAAGGCGTGCTGCTCTGTTTAGAGCCAGCTGCAGCTTTGATAGGTATTGTTTTGCTGCACTTGACCATTTTATCAGATTGTAATCAATATCGGACAACACCAGAGCCTGAACAACTAGTACAGTTGATTTTTGTGTCAAAAACGCAGAACATCTTTTTATAGACATACCCCTCCCCATCTTCATAGTACATTTGTCAATATGACTGGACCATGATAATTGACCATCCAAAGTTATACCTAGGATTTTAGCTTCCTCAACTTGCTCAATGGTCACACCCTTTATGCACAACTCCAGTTGAGGTTAACATCTTAGAGAATGTTTTGAACCAAATACAATGCTATTATGAATTACCCATTCTAATTTTCCCAAGTACTCGACGCCATGGTCGGGTAGCATTTGGGTTTTATCACCTGTACAAGGACTCGTGCTGCTAATGTGCAGAGTGTAATGCTTACATCTCAGAGAGGAAGGATTCTTGGAAGCTCTTTGTACAAAATAGGGCTTTTACCTCACTGAGCTTTCTCAGATGTTTATCGATAGCTTAATACATACAGTGCATTCAGAAAGTATTCAGACCCCTTGACTTTTTCCACATTTTGTTACATTACAGCCTTTTTTTTCCCCTCATCAATCTACAAACATTACCCCATAATGACAAAGCGAAAACAGGTTTTTAGACATTTTTGCAAATTTATTAAAAATAACAAACAGAAATACCTTATTTACATAAGTATTCAGACCCTTTGCTATGAGACTCGAAATTGAGCTCAGGTGCATCCTGTTTCCATTGATCATCCTTGACATGTTTCTACAACTTGATTGGAGTCCACCTGTGGTAAATTCAATTGATTGGACATGATTTGGAAAGGCACACACCAGTCTATATAAGGTCCCACAGTTGACAGTGCATGTCAGAGCAAAAACCAAGCTGTGAGATCGAAGGAATTGTCCGTAGAGCTACAAGACAGGATTGTGTCAAGGCACAGATCTGGGGAAGGGTACCAACAAATGTCTGCAGCATTGAAGGTCCCCAAGAGCACAGTGGCCTCCATCATTCTTAAATGGAAGAAGTTTGGAATCACCAAGACTCTTCCTAGAGCTGGCCGCCCGGCCAAACTGAGCAATCGGGGGAGAAGGGACTTGGTCAGGGAGGTGACCAAGAACCCGATGGTCACTCTGACAGAGCTCCAGAGTTCCTCTGTGGAGATGGGAGAACCTTCCAGAAGGACAACCATCTCTGCAGCACTCCACCAATCAGGTCTTTCACTGAGTGGACAGACGCAAGACACTCCTCAGTGAAAGCCACATGACTGCCTGCTTGGAGTTTGCCAAAAGGCACCTAAAGGACTCAGACCATGAGAAACAAGATTCTCTAGTCTGATGAAATTAAGATTGAACTCTTTGCCTGAATGCCAAGCGTCACGTCTGGAGGAAAGCTGGCACCATCCCTACAGTGAAGCATGGTGGTGGCAGCATCATGCTGTGGGGATGTTTTTCAACGGCAGGGACTGGGAAAGTAGTCAGGATCGAGGGAAAGATGAATGGAGCAAAGTACAGAGAGATCCTTGATGAAAACCTGCTCCAGCGCACTCAGGACCTCAGACTGGGGCAAAGGTTCACCTTCCAACAGGACAACGACCCTAAGCACACCGCCAAGACAACACAGGAGTGGCTTCAGACAAGTCTCTGAATGTCCTTGAGTGGCCCAGCCAGAGCCTGGACATGAACCTGATCAAACATCTCTGGAGAGACCTGAAAATAGCTATGCAGCGACGCTCCCCATCCAACCTGACAGAGCTTGAGAGGATCTGCAGAGAAGAATGGGAGAAACTCCCCAAATACAAGAGTGCCAAGCTTGTAGCGTCATACTCAAGAAGACTCGAGGCTGTAATCGCTGCCAAAGGTGCTTCAACAAAGTACTGAGTAAAGGGTCTGAATACTTATGTATTATGTATGTCTTATTTCAGTTTTTTATTTCTAAAAACCTGTTTTTGTTTTGTCATTATGGGGTATTATGTGTAGATTGATGAGGGGATAAAACAATGTCATCTATTTTAGAATAAGGCTGTAACGTAACAAAATGTGGAAAAGTCAAGGGGTCTGAGTACTTTGCACCACTTTACAGGCATGTTGTCCATGTGATCGTTGCAAAATTGACAACTGAGCCATGCTGTCAATGATAGTTTCCCAGAACACTGCCAGACAACTGCTACCCCATCATAAAATATGCACCGTACAGTACTGTCGGTTACTGCATGTACTATGAGGAACAGTTCAGGGAACAGAAGAGAACTCACTCACCAGGCACCAGAGAGCGCCGGGCGATGTGGCGATGATGGTAGCAGCCCTGGGGGTGTTGTACATCAGGGCCAGCTCCCCAAAGCTCCCCCGGTTATCATAGGCTCCCACAGTCTTCTCTACGCCATCAACCCTCATGCAGATGTCAAATATCCCTCTGAGAGGGAGGACGCGATAGAGGAAGGACAGAGAACAAGAATTAGAGAGATAACTAATTGGATCATATAAAAGTCCTTTCAAGACAAATACGGTGATGAACTAAAATGAAACTATTGCCAAATATACTGTGATGTATTGTAGAACATTTGGGCAGTAACCCCGAAAGGCTGTCAGTCCAACACTTTAACCATTACGCCAAGAGGTCCAAATCTCTTGATGAGGTTGTTAAGTGTTAAGGTTACTACAGTATGTCAGGGTTTACCTTTCAATGACGTAGAAGTTATCCCCATCATCATCTTGATCTATGATGTGCTCTCCTACCTCAAAGAACTTCTCAAACATGGCATCAAGTACTTGGGAAAATTGTTCCTGTGGTATGAGAAAACAAACAATAAATACAAATAAAGACTGAAACAAAGACCTGAGGATTATATTAAATTAGAAGTCTATTCAAATAGAAAACATTGTATTGAGTATTTGTAAGAGTAAGGCCCTAGGCTACACATTACTCATTACACATTGCACAGCATCATACATACAGTACGTAGGATACATGAATACTTCAACTTGATTTCCTCTCTACATGCTGTTACAGTACTTAAAAATATTTGGCAAAAAAAATCCCACAGTGCATCGGGCCATGGCACAAAGCTCCTGGCCCCGGGCTACAGTCTGTTCTCCTTTCTGTGTATAGTGTGTGCGTGTGTACTGAACCATAGCAGACAGTGAATGGAGGGAAAGGGAGGGCCACTACAGTACGATGAGGGAATAATAATAGAACATTCTTCATTCTTACCGGGTCCAGGTTTTTAAACAGGAGGATATCTCTGCAGGCCTCCTGTAGTCTCTGCCTCTGCTCATCTGTTTTAGGGTGGGTGACCTGGGAAAGCACCCACATGCTATGTTATTGACAAAGATATGTTGAAAGGACACTTGTTATTGTCCTTCACATCCCATTATCTGTATACTCCAGGGACGAATGCCAATACTCCTCAAGTACAACATCATTTAGAAAAGATAGCTCTGTGGCCAAAGACATTTGGCTTGTCATCATTTTCTTATCTCCAGAGAGTTCATTTCTTCGACAGTTCCTCTGTAATAGTTTATTGTACAGCACCACTGTTTGAAAAGCAGGGCCATCTTACCTTCTGCTCTTTGTCCTCCTCGTCTTCATCAGGGTTGAATGCCTCGGCACACACTGTATGATAGAAGAGATTATTGAAAGTTACTGCAAGACATTCACATTCAGTGAAAAGACAATACACTGACCAGAAACAGACACATTCTGTTAAAGACATATGTTGCTTGTCAGAAAAGGTTTACAAGGAATCTAAGAAATGGTCTATATTAAAGTAGAAATCCAGGATTGTGCACATAAAGGTGTCACAGTATTTAATCCATTACTGATCCTAGTCTTATAAGCAACTGTCTTATTCAGGCGTGATTTAGAGCCTTAGTGTAAAATTATTTTTAGTATACACAACTTCCTTGTTTTAAAGTATTGGGCCTACAAAGAGCTTCATCGAGATGTACGTTGTCTGTGTCAGAGATTCATTAAAGTTAATACGAGGTCCATGTTCCAACAAAGGAATATATTGTACAAATATGTAGATATCCATGACATCTCTGAGAGATTTAGTAATCATAATAAAGAATCACTTTTTAAACCGATCAGAGAGATAAAGAGTGAGTTAACACAACCAGAACTGAGCCAGAATTCAGCCCCTACGTGTGAGGAAGTACATAAATGGGAAGTGTGAGGAAGAAATATAAAGCACATACTGTATCTATTATGGGGTGACAATACCTTCATTTTACACTATAAATTGACACAATAAATACTTTTTGATTGAAGATGCCATTTACCTTTTTCACAGTGTGACGACAGTTCAGCTTCTCTAATACCACACAAAAACAAAACACTGACCCCAAACCTCCCCTGAAGACTTTAAAGAAGGCTGTCCAGGGGGCCTCTCTTTTCACCTTTCTTCTGGCATGTGTGCCCAACAGCTAGCCTGGTCAACCAGACAGTGCTACGCTCATTGGTGAGCGCAGCGGTCAGTATCGTTGACCGGCCTAGCCAATCAGTTCCTAGATGCCTCCAGCCAACCATCCTCTTACCAACCATCCAGATAACAGTACAGTCACTCCTCTGTCTGTCCGTCTTCATCAATAACATCAACTTCCCACACAACAGACTAGGATGGATCCTCATATCAACACGGTCCTGCTGCCGCTAGTTTCATCTCATGTCACCCTACATCATTTAGTGATGTACTTCCTTCCTGGGCTTTGCTAATGGAATATTGAGATGATAGTGATAATTCATCTCTATTGTAAGCAGAGGCCGGGTAAAATGAAACACAGTGGAGGAACAGATCTGATTAACGGCCTCTGTGAGTGTTAATGCGTCAAAGGTTTTCAGAGAAAAGCTTGGTTTAAATGATTTCCCTACCAGTTAGTTACATTATCCAGGGGTTTTTCATAACCACAACGACCGAAGACTTTACCTGTCCTACATACTCATTCTTACTCTAATTTTAAACAAAATCAAAAGAATATGATAAAATAGAACCAAAAACATTCTGTGATCTTTCCTACAGAGTGGACCTAAAAAAGTGTGCAGCCTGACTACCTGTGTAACTTCGGAAAGTATCCTTGAGTAAGAGATCTCTGTTTTGTAAGTAGACTGCTGACTGAACAAACAGGCCAGACAGAGTACTGTAGAAAATGTAAGATTACTGGTAAAGCAAGTCAATTATTGAAATGGTGCTGTGTTATTCTAAGAACAAACACTACAGTGCTGCTGACTAAATGACTGCTGACGTCAGGCTCTCAGGGACTGGGTATCTCACGGTTGAAAAGCTAAACAGACTACAGCAGAAGCATATGCCTACTAATAATGTCCAGGCTTTTGTTCCACCCCAGCACTAACACACCAGAAACAAAAAAAAGAACACACTCACCTGAAGCTCTTCTAATGAATCGACTCATCACAGGAGCTGAAAAAAGTGGAAAAGCGAGGTGTTAGGTGATCATTTAGGATTACATTGGAATCCGTTGTGGTGAAACTGCCATGTCTGTTTGCGATATTACAACAACAAATACGTTACTTCAAACAACGAACACTGTTTTATTCCCTCGGACATCATTGCATATCATTGCACGCGTGATAGAACAGCAGAGTGTATACTATGATTTTTTTAAATTACTTTGCTGAAAGCTCATATCTTCCTTTTCAAAAACAAAAACAATAACAAATGCGCCTGGGGCGACCAGTGGCACCTTTCGCGGATCTCAGCTTTAAGGACAAATCAAGAAATTAGGCCAATATTGCAGTGATACCATACAGAGGACATGTTCTAGAAAAATTTATCAAAGCTGGCAACTGAATGACAGGTGCATTTTCCAGGTCTTTATTGTTTTCCTTACTAATAATAACTTTGGACATGTGTGCGTTCCTATCAAAGTAAGTGCCTTATTACCTTATCATAATAGTTTCTGTATATCCTGTTATCTCATTTCTACTGTAGCACACCATATGCTTTCGGAAAGTATTCAGACCCCTTGACCTTTTCCCACATTTTGTTACATTACAGCCTTATTCTAAAATGGATTTTAAAAATAATAATCCTCAGCAATCTACACAAGGTAATACCCCATAATGACTAAACGAAAACAGTATTTTTTTTATATTTTTGCAAATGTATTAAAAATAAAAAACTGAAATACCTTATTCGCATAACTATTAAGACCCTTTGCTATGAGACTCGAAATTGAGCTCAGGTGCATCCTGTTTCCATTGATCATCCTTGAGATTTTTCTACAACTTGATTGGAGTCCACCTGTGGTAAATTAAATTGATTGGATATGATTTGGAAAGCCACACACCTGTCTATATAAGGTCCCACAGTTGACAGTGCATGTCAGAGCAAAAACCAAGCCACGAGGTCGAAGGAATTGTCCGTAGAGCTCCGAGACAGGATTGTGTCGAGGCACAGATCTGGGGAAGGGAACCAAAAAATGTGGCACCATCAAGACTCTTCCTAGAGCTGGTCGCCCGGCCAAACTGAGCAATCGGGGGAGAAGGGCCATGGTCAGGTAGGTGACCAAGAACCCAATGGTCACTCTGACTGAGCTCTAGAGTTCCTCTGTGGAGATGGGAGAACCATCCAGAAGGACAACCATCTCTGCAGCACTCCACCAATCAGGCCTTTATGGTAGATTGGCCAGACGGAAGCCACTCCTCAGTAAAAGGCACATGACAGCCCGCTTGGTGTTTGCCAAAAGGCACCTTAAGACTCTCAGACCATGAGAAACAACATTCTCTGGTTTGATGAAACCAATATTGAACTCTGAATGCCAACCGTCACGTCTGGAGGAAACCTGGCACCATCCCTACGGTGAAGCATGGTGGTGGCAGCAGCGGCAGGGACTGGAAGACTAGTCAGGATCGAGGCAAAGATGAACGGAGCAAAGTACAGAGAGATCCTTGCTGAAAACCTGCTCCAGAGCACTCAGGATCTCAGACTGGGGCAAAGGTTCACCTTCCAACAGGACAACGACCCTAAGTACACAGCCAAGACAATGCAGGAGTGGCTTTGGGACAAATCTCTGAATGTCCTTGAGTGGCCCAGCAAGAGCCCGGACTTGAACCCGATCAAACATCTCTGGAGAGACCTGAAAATAGCTGTGCAGCAACGCTCCCCATCCAACCTGATAGAGCTTGAGAGGATATGCAGAGAAGAATGGGAGAAACTCCCCAAATACAGGTGTGCCAAGCTTGTAGCGTTATACCCAAGAAGACTCGATGCTGTAATCGCTGCCAAAGGTGCTTCAACAAAGTACTGAGTAAAGGGTCTGAATACTTATTTAAATGTGATGTTTCAGTTTTTTATTTGTAATACATTTGCAAAATGTATTACAACTTGTTTTTGCTTTGACATTACGGGGTACTGTGTGTAGATTGATGAGCGGAAAAAAACAATTAAATCAATTTTAGAATAATGCTGTAACGTAACAAAATGTGGACAAGGTCAAGTGGTCTGAATACACTGTATATATGAACCATTATGGTTTGTGTAGTAATCATTTCTTTATTTACTGTTTTATTCACATGTTTTCAAGTACTGGTGACAAATCAAGCAGTCTGATTCTTGCAAACACTGTAATGGACACATATGTGTGTAAAATACTTTTTTGAAGGTTGCACTAATGCTAAGCCATTTGCCGGCTATGTGTGGAGCCATGTTTGTTGACGTCATTCATTGCTTTCTGGGTGTCACGTAAACCGTCTGTCAGACCAAAGACGTTATAGCAAAATGAGGTGAAGGGATGGTTCACTCATCTTTCACGTAAACTTCCGGAAGTGAATGATGGTAGACGACACACCCCCTTCGCCTTCAACATGCATATTACATGCAAACAGACCCAACTCATCTTGTCATCTCTTCTTATGTTTGGTTGATGCAGAAAAACAAACATGGCGGCAAACACAAACTACCCACCGTCTGATTACTTTCGACTTTTAGAAAGTGTTTAACTCAATTATTTTGATCACTGGTAAGCTCACCCGTGATGTGATGAATTGTAAATAGCTCAGTCTTTACTCAGTTAGCGCTAGGACCAATGTAGCCTACATTTTCCAATTTGGATGAGAATTGTGTTATGCTGTTGCTATTAAACCCTAGCCTAGCTAACGTTAGCATTAGCCATCTAGCTAACGTTAGCCACAACAAATTGTAATTCGGAACATATCTAAGTATTTCAAATTCGTAACATATTATACTAATTCTCATTTGTAACATATCATATGAAATGGATGATGGACATCCACAAATTAATACATACCATACGAAACGTAACATTTCATACTAGGGAGACAAATGTCCTTTTACTATGTTACGTCTACACCTGAGTCCAGGTTGAAAATACATGAGGTAGAAGGTCTAATCTCATCCATGAATACCTAGCTAGCCAGCCTCTCTCTCTCGCTGTCTATGTCTGAATATATAATTATGAGCTGAGGGCCTGGGTTTGTTGTGTTGTGTAAGGGTGAATAATAGGACCACGTCATCATGGGCCACGAAAGGTGCAGTCAAGGCCTGCTAGTAACAGCAAGATTGAATGCACCTACTGCAACTGTCCTCAAACAACCATCTCACAGAGCTAGCCTAGTGTAGGGTAATGCGAAACCCTTAGGTTTTGTACTGTAGCTGCATCACTAATCGTTTATAAAAAAATAATCAGACAGAAATGTGATGGTTGGAGCGAGATGGAACTCAGACTGTGGTGAGCGCAGACTGTTAACCTCAGATTCACTGATTACGGAAGCCCAGGACACACAACTTTCCACAATTCCATATATGCATGTCACACTAGTATAACTCACTGGAACAGCACATTGTGGTGATGCTGTGTTAGGATCAAGGGGCCAGCCATGGGAGTAAAGTGACTATGGTATCTGCTGGATGTAGAAGGTCTGCATCGGCCATGGTATTCTATTCTATACTATCCGTGCTTAACTTGGACTGAAATATGTGCCGATACTCATTTTGGGTGCCGGTACTGTTTATATTTAGGTGCAGGAGCTCCACAATAGTTTTGAGCTAATATTCTATACTAAACAAAAATATCAACGCAACATGCAACAATTTAAAAGATTTTACTGAGTTGCAGTTCATATAAGCAAATCAGTCAATTGAAATACATTCATTAAACCCTAATCTATGGATTTCACATGACTAGGAATACAGATATGCATCTGTTGGTCACAGATACCTTGAATAAAAATGTAGGGGCGTGGATCAGAAAACCAGTTAGTATCTGGTGTGACCACCATTTGCCTCAAGCAGCGCGAGACATCGGCTTCGCATAGAGTTGATCAGGCTGTTGATTGTGGTCTGTGGAATGTTGTTCCACTCCTCTTCAATGGCTGCGCGAAGTTGCTGGATTTTGGTGGAAACTGGAACACGCTGTGGTACATGTTGATTCAGAGCATCCCAAAAATGCTCAATGGATGACATTTCTAGCTTCCAGGAATTGTGTACAGATCCTTGCAACATGGGGCCGTGCATTATCATGCGGAAACATGAGGTGATGGTGGCAGATGAATGGCACGACAATGGGCCTCAGGATCTCGTCAAGGTATCTCTGTGCATTCAAATTGCTATCGATAAAATGCAATTGTGTTCGTTGTCCATAGCTTATGCCTGCCCATACCATAACCCCACCGCCACCATGGGGCACTCTGTTCACAACGTTGACATCAGTAAACCGCTCGCCCACACGATGCCATACACGTGGTCTGCGGTTGTGAGGCCGGTTGGACGTACTGCCAAATGCTCTAAAAGGACATTGGAGGCGGCTTATGGTAGAGAAAGAAATGAACATTAAATTCTCTGGCAACAGCTCTGGTGGACATTCCTGCTGTCAGTATGCCAATTGCATGCTCCCTCAAAACTTGAGACATCTGTGGCTTGTGTTGTGCGACAAAACTGCACATTTTAGAGTGGCCTTTTATTGTCCCCAGCACAAGGTGCACCTGTGTAATGATCATGCTGTTTCATCAGTTTCTTGATATGTCACACCTCACTAACAGGGATGTAAACAAATTTGTGTGCAAAATATGAGAGAAATAAGCTTTTTGTGCGTATGGCAGATTTCTGGGATCTTTTATTTCAGCTCATGAAACATGGGACCAACACTTTACATGTTGCGTTTATATTTCTGTTTAGTGTGTAACGGCAATGTTACACGAAGCAATCTGGATGCAATTCATGTTGCTTGAAACGACACCGGATTCAAAAATTAGAATCTTTCTATTTAAATTATTATATAAAATTCTTGCTACCAATAGAATGTTATTTATATGGGGGATACAATCTTCCCAGCTCTGCAGATTTTGCTGTGAAGAGACAGAATCATTAGATCATTTGTTTTGGTTCTGTCCATTTGTAGCTTGTTTTTGGACACAGGTCCAGGAATGGCTAAAGGATTGCAATATTTACCTGGAGCTAACCTTGCAGATAGCATTACTGGGTGATCTGAAAAGTCATAGTCAATCGATCAATAATATAATAATACTTTTAGCAAAAAAATATATTTTTAATTCACAATCTGTAGAAGCAATGACAATAGAAAGGTTCAGAACTTTTGTAAAACATCACAGTACGGTTGAAATATATATGGCAAATAGAAATCCTATATGGATGGTGTTAAGAGATAGATGGGAGGTATTGAATAGAGTTGAAGGGTGGGACTAATAACAAATAACAACAAATAATAACAAAGATAGCTAATAATGTAAGCATACTGTGTCCATAATAAGTATATAGGTTGTATGTTGGGAGCTTTTGGGAAAGAGCACAGTTAGAAAGATATGGCATATAGAAGCAAACCGGATGGATATCATGAAAATGATCGGAGAGGTTGAGATAAGTATAGACCGGAAGTAGAGGCCTGGGCATTGTTGTTCACTAATTAACTCCAAGTAGGGAAAGGATGGCGGGGTTGAAAAGTAATAAAGGGGAGTATATATATAAAAAAACATGGGGGATTGGAAGTGATGCAGACAATTACATTGATAGAAGATACAATCTATCTGCAATATTAAGCTGATCCATCCCCCCAAAAAAGAAGTAAAAAAAAAATAATAACAATATTTAAAATAAAAAATAGGGATGTAAACAAATGTGTGTGCAAAATTTGAGAGAAATAAGCTTTTTGTGTGTATGGCAGATTTCTGGGATCTTTTATTTCAGCTCATGAAACATGGGACCAACACTTTACATGTTGCGTTTATATTTCTGTTCAGTGTGTAACGGCAATGTTACACGAAGCAATCTGGATGCAATTCATGTTGCTTGCAACAAAGTGTAATCTGGGTTGCTCCGTGTGTCACCCCCAAAAAATTGGCTGCAAATTAGTTGCATAGCATTGCAAGAGATAGAAATCCTTCCTATTTCACGCAATTGTCTGTATGAAATGTCGAATCAGGGAGCAGAAAAAAGTTTACATGACTCATCATATCCATTCCGAACTCCGACTCAGTTGTCATGTCAATACAGCTGTCAGTGCTGCTGCAAACCGCGACAAAAGAGACATGCCAAATGGGAAATGCATAGACACCCCGGCAACTCATGGTTTATGTGCATGGTAATATACAGTTCCTTCAGAAAGTATTCATACCCCTTGACTTATTCCACATTTTGTTGTGCTACAACCTGAATTCAAAATGGATTAAATATATGTTTTTTCTCTCACACATCTACACACAATCAGTAGCGGTGTGTGGGTAAAATCACTGGGGAAGCCAATCCAGAAAAAAATGCCATATTACAACCTATGTGTTGTGGTAATTGTGTTGTTTGCTCTATAACCTGTTAGTTCGTATGCCTTGACACTGGGGAAGGCCAAGACAATAAGAAGACACAGTGGAAGAATATATTCAACCACACATTTGTTTCATTACAAAACCGGAGAGCAACATCTGTCCGGTGAAGTCCACAAAACATATTGCATGTAACAAACAGTTACATTACCTACAGCATGGTCAAGCAAGTTAATGTTTCCGACATTTACGGACTACTAAACAACTATTGATTTAGAACCACGGAGAGTTACCGCAAGTAGCAAATAAAACAGGAGCTGCCTCCACTATTCAAGCACCATTTCAACATAATCTAATCACGTACAGTCGTACAGTGAGGGAAAAAAGTATTTGATCCCCTGCTGATTTTGTGCGTTTGCCCACTGACAAAGAAATGATCAGTCTATAATTTTAATGGTAGGTTTATTTGAACAGTGAGAGACAGAATAACAACAACAAAATCCAGAAAAACGCATGTCAAAAATGTTATAAATTGATTTGCATTTTAATGAGGGAAATAAGTATTTGACCCCCTCTCAATCAGAAAGATTTGTGGCTTCCAGGTGTCTTTTATACAGGTAACGAGCTGAGATTAGGAGCACACTCTTAAAGGGAGTACTCCTAATCTCAGTTTGTTACCTGTATAAAAGACACCTGTCCACAGAAGCAATCAATCAATCAGATTCCCAACTCTCCACCATGGCCAAGACCAAAGAGCTCTCCAAGGATGTCAGGGACAAGATTGTAGACCTACACAAGGCTGGAATGGGCTACAAGACCATCGCCAAGCAGCTTGGTGAGAAGGTGACAACAGTTGTTGCGATTATTCGCAAATGGAAGAAACACAAAAGAACTGTCAATCTCCCTCGGCCTGGGGCTCCATGCAAGATCTCACCTCGTGGAGTTGCAATGATCATGAGAACGGTGAGGAATCTGCCCATAACTACACGGGAGGATCTTGTCAATGATCTCAAGGCAGCTGGGACCATAGTCACCAAGAAAACAATTGGTAACACATTACGCCGTGAAGGACTGAAATCCTGCAGCGCCCGCAAGGTCCCCCTGCTCAAGAAAGCACATATATAGGCCCGTCTGAAGTTTGCCAATGAACATCTGAATGATTCAGAGGAGAACTGGGTGAAAGTGTTGTGGTCAGATGAGACCGAAATCGAGCTCTTTGGCATCAACTCAACTCACCATGTTTGGAGGAGGAGGAATGCTGCCTATGACCCCAAGAACACCATCCCCACCGTCAAACATGGAGGTGGAAACATTATGCTTTGGGGGTGTTTTTCTGTTAAGGGGACAGGACAACTTCACTGCATCAAAGGGACAATGGACGGGGCCATGTACCGTCAAATCTTGGGTGAGAACCCCCTTCCCTCAGCCAGGGCATTGAAAATGGGTCGTGAATGGGTATTCCAGCATGACAATGACCCAAAACACACGGCCAAGGCAACACAGGAGTGGCTCAAGAAGAAGCACATTAAGGTCCTGGAGTGGCCTAGCCAGTCTCCAGACTTTAATCCCATAGAAAATCTGTGGAGGGAGCTGAAGGTTCTGGTTGCCAAACGTCAGGCTCTAAACTTTAATGACTTGGAGAAGATCTGCAAAGAGTAGTGAGACAAAATCCCCCTGAGATGTGTGCAAACCTGGTGGCCAACTACAAGAAACGTCTGACCTCTGTGATTGCCAACAAGGGTTTTGCCACTAAGTACTAAGTCATGTTTTGCAGAGGGGTCAAATACTTATTTCCCTCATTAAAATGCAAATCAATTTATAACAATTTTGACATGCGTTTTTCTGGATTTTTTTGTTGTTATTCTGTCTCTCACTGTTCAAATAAACCTACCATTAAAATGATAGACTGATCATTTCTTTGTCACTGGGCAAACGTACAAAATCAGCAGGGGATCAAATACTTTTTTCCCTCACTGTATGCTTAGTCTAAAACAGCGACAACTAAAAAATACCAAAAACTGTTTAGTCCAATCAACGTAAGCTAATTACAGTATGATGTGGTCTCCATGGTACTGATTTCTGTGTGTTTGTGTGTGTGTGTGTGTGTGTGTGTGTGTGTGTGTGTGTGTGTGTGTGTGTGTGCGTGCAAGTAGAAAAAAACATGTTGACTCACCCTACTTGTAGAGAAACGCCAATACCATCCTCCTCTTTCATGTTGCCTAAATGGTCTGTGACTCTGTCATACAGTACACGCTTTTAGTTTTTGTTGTCCTAGACTACCTGGCTAAAATACTTGCTCGCTAGCCTAGCTTCCTTTCATGGACAATGATACGGCAGGCCAGCTAGTTAACATTAGCATTCTACATCTAGTGTGATAGAAAAATTACAAGATTATGTTTTAATACTGTTTATGCATTGAATGGTAGTTTTATGCAATGGAATAGGGTTCTCAGTACTCTCTCATCTGCGTCTGTGGGACTGAGTTGGGTCTCCACTCTATGACACTGCAGCTATTCTGGGCGTATGGTTTTACTAGAGATAGCTTGTGCTGACAATTGATTGATATCTTGGTGATAAAAACAGCCACATTCCATTCTGTGATTAGTGGCGCATGTTTGGGAGATGTCTCCGGTCGGACTGAGCCTGCATTCCATAGACAATATGTGGTGTTTAACCAGATGGAGATAGCCTGGAGGAGCAGAACAAAGGCCTCAGTATTCCTGATTATCCTGGCATCTGGGAAACTAAGTTGAGGTGGGGTTAAAAATAACACCAGAGGCAGATAACCAGGAGATGAACCTAAAGTGGTTTATGGTGCCCCCAATCTGCATGGAAGGGGTGGAACCAGCCATGACTAAGCATTTTTAGGTCTCCTATATAAGATCTCTGTTTTTTCATTATTAGTTAAGCTCTCGGCAACACACACTTCAGAGTGTGCGGTCGAAGGCTTCATTATTGCAATAATTAATCGATGTTAAATAAAGATGATTGCTTGAATAGTTGTCCAAGTCTCTCTCAGTACTGACATTTCCACGACCCTAGCTACATGTTGAACTTCCATCCTCTCAGGCGAGGGGCACAATGTATGAATTAATAGTTGAATCAGAATCGCCGTTATAATCATTGGCCAGAATGGAGAATTAAGTAAAACCACAGGTCCAAATCCCTATCTCCAACCATGGCTAATTTAGGAAAGGGATAAGTTTAGCTAACTAGCTAGCCAACGGAGGACAACAACACAACAAGATGCAACAATTCAATTTTTTTTCTGTCAATAATGACATTTGGCTTGTGATGTGATTGGTCTGAATCCAAATCCAAACAGACTTCCCTTGACACTTTATTTGGTGCGCCAGGACCATTCACAGCTGAGCTCACTCAGTTTAGCTCAATGCTGATTGGCTATTTATTTATTTAATTTTTATCAAGGGAGGCCAAATGCTTGCTGGCTTCCCTTGCATTCAATGCTACGGGCAACAATAATATCACACTCTTTCTGACCAGACAGCATAAGATAGATACGCTAAACATACTGAGACAGAGGGGCGCTGTTTTGTTTGCTCGGATGCTTTCTCCAGTGAGACATTCAGCCTCTTGCGAATTGAAGGACATTTGTGACTTGCTTCAGGAAACTAGGTGTATGTCGCGGGTCACTACTTCACAGGAGAGCCATTTGAACTTACATTTTTTTTTTTTTATCAAAATGCGTTTTTTTGCTGAAATGCCTTCTGGAACATGTGAACTTTCATGTGCCTTAATAACAAACTTGTATGCCATCTGTAAATACGAATAAAATTGTTAAATTACGAGCCTAGCTGGTTAAGCCATAGAAAAAGACAGCAACCTTCCCACTAGCCATGATTGGCTGAGATAATGAGTGGGCTGGACATGCCGAGAGAGGAGTTTGGATTGGTCTGCCATATAGCACGCTTCTGTCTATTTGAGCTGGTCAGCATGTGTAGATAATCCTGTCTAACGCAGCTTTTCTTTTAATGTATCGTGTAGTGGAGCTGCATAAGTGGTGCTCTCCACTTTCTGGAGGATCAAGTTTTGAAATCAGTGGAATTAGAGCACGATAGCTAAAGAGATGGAGAAAACACCTGTCTCCGGATTACATCTTCAAACTAAGGGCAACCATGGCATCCGTGACAGGGACACGCGTCCATCATGCATGATGTAAACGGGTAAGATAGTCTAGCTAGCTACATTTTCAGATATTACACGTATCTAATCTTGACAGAAAGTGGTTTCATTTCAAATTAAAACGTACTGTTAGCTAGCTGGCTCACTAGCTAACGTTACGTGTATGATCTTATTATTCGTATCTCAGAGCCATTTGCTTGCTAACATTGAACCTGGTAGGTTAGCTACCTGCAGATTCATGCAGGGTAGTAAAGTCATGAGTTGGGATTATGGTTCATTGTTTAACTAGCTAGCTAAGGTTAGCTGGCTGGCTTGCTAGCTAACATTACGTGTATGATCTTATTATTCGTATTTCAGAGCCATTTGCTTGGCTATTTAGAGCCTAATGTTAGCTAGCTAACATTGAACCTGGTTGGGTAGCTACCTGCAGATTCATGCAGGGTAGTAATGTCATGAGTTGGGATTATGGTTCATTGTTTACCTAGCTAGCTAGCTACATGTCTTAACAAAAGACTCCACTATGCAAGTAACCATTTCGGGTGCGTTCATAAATTCAGTCTGAGTACGCCAGAGCGCAGAATAACTGATGAATTTATGAACTCACAACACCTGTTGAATATGGCCGGAGTCAGTAAACATCGGCAAAAAAGCATAATTAAATTGTTGCCAGCAGCACAGTTACAGTCACCAACGCTCTGGATAACATTAAAACAGCCTAACCAGCTCTGACCATTTTACTCGCCCTAGCAGAGCTGGTTAGGCTGTTTTCATGTTATCCAGAGGTAAACAATTAACCATAATCCCAATTTTGTGTCTGGATGTAGCTAGCAAGCTAGCCCATGTTAGCCAGTTAGCTTGGGTGCTTGACTTCCTTTGTGAGATCAGAACGCTCGGATCAACCCTACTTATCGGCCAGAGAGTCAAGTGTGCACTCTGAACGCTCCGAGAGCGAAACGAGATGGGTGGGGCTAGAGCTTAAGCGGGTGTGAATGATGCTGAATGGGTGTAGACAAAGAAGAACTCTTTAGTAGGTACCAAAACGTTCAAAGGCCAAGATTATCAACTTTCAAAGCAGAATTACTTTCCCATTGTTCTCTTAAATGCAGTGTATGATATACCATTTTGTAGCTCTGTGTCTCTGCTTTTATCCAATGTAAAAAACACAATTTCAAATTTTGCTACATAAGACTGAATCAAGGAGGTCGGTCACATTTATGAAACACAGAGAGACTGTCACGTCTACTCCTGCTCCTCCCCTCCGGTGTACGACGTCGCCGGAATACTAACCACCGGTCCTGGGATTCCATCATTACGCGCACCTGCAGATCATTATGATTGACACCTGGACTCCATTACCTTCCCTCATTACCTCCCCTTTATATGTCCCTCCCTTACGTGCAGTCCTCAGTCAGTATTGTTCCTGTGTATATGCTATATCGCCACTGTTACGCTGTCTCGTTTCATGTTTGTTGTTTTATTAAACGTTTCACCTGCACCTGCTTCTCGACTTACAATGTCATTGTTACAGAGACGAAATATACATTATTTTGTATGTTTTTTTCTTGGTCAATTTTGTGGGGAAGCCTGGCTTCCCTTGGCATCCATGAATACATGCCACTGCACACAATAACCCATAATGACAAAGTGAAAACATTGGCCTCGTGGTGAAATCCCTGAGCGGTTTCCTTCCTCTCCGGCAACTGAGTTAGGAAGGACACCTGTATCTGTAGTGACTGGGTGTATTGATACACCATGCAAAGTGTAATTAATAACTTCACCACGCTCAAAGGGATATTCAATGTCTGCTTTTTTTTTTACCCATCTACCAATACGTGCCCTTCTTTGCGAGGCATTGGAAAACCTCCCTGCTCTTTGTGGTTGAGTCTGTGTTTGAAATTCACTGCTCGACTGAGGGACCTTACAGATAATTGTGTGTGGTACAGAGATTAAGTAGTCATTCAAAAATCATGTTAAACACTATTATTGCACACAATACTCCTGAACTTATTTAGTCTGGCCATTACAAAGTGGTTGAATACTTATTAACTAATTTCAGCTTTTCGTTTTTAATTAATTTGTATCAAATTCTAAAAACATAATTCCACTTTGACATTATGGAGTATTGTGTTTAGGCCAGTGACACAAAATCTCAATTCTTATCCATTTTAAATTCAGGCTGTTACACAACAAAATGTGGAAAAAGTCAAGGGGTGTGAATAATTTCTGAAGGCACTGCCAGACCATGCATAATTTTTAAAGTGAACCCAGACCTTTCTCTGTCCAGTTTCAACTGAAATTGTCCAACATGAACTGCACTAGCTAGCTAACTAGCTTAGCTCGTCACTAGCTTGGTTAGCTAGCTAACTTGGTAAAACATGGTTGGCAAATAGGCAACAGTTTGGCCAGCTAGCTAAATTGTACAGCCAGCATTTTGTCTATAGTGATGCTGTTACAATTACCAAACATTTGGATAAACAAATAATTTATGAAAATATGATAAGCTGTATGACAGGATCCGACGTTGCATGCAATTACAATTGCGTCCAAATTGCTAAGTGTGACACAGGATTAACATGCTGACCAGACCGGACACGTCCCGTGTGCAAGCGTTGCAAAATAAATGTACACATACATGTTATTCAATCTTTGCACCCACACTGCTCACGAGCATCTGTGTTGCCAGGCGCTAAAATAGAACTTGGTTCTATTTGTGACGCTCGACACGCTGCAAGTCCTGCCTCTCCCATTTCCTCATTGGTTTTTAGGAGCATATACCCATGTGGGTGATTGAAAGATGAACTAAGGTCCACACTCCAGTCCAGTTGGTGGTGGTAATGCATCTTAAAGTTGGTTACCAATCGACATATAAAGTCCAAAGAAGAAGAAGAAGCCTGAAGGAAGCCTGAACTTGGTTTACTGTTTTATCTGTGGATTAATTGTTGGAGTAGAGGACCTTGTGCATTTCTGGTAAAATAACAAACCAATGTTTATATCCCAGGCCAAGTTAGCTAAAAACAGCAAGCTAGCTAGCTAAATTGCCATAAATGTTTAATAATTTTCGACCTTTCCCCATGTTATTATAGTTGGTTTTGAGTTTGTTTTGATATTTCAACCTGCATGTCCTGATCGTGTCTGATGTGGGAGGAAAAAAATCAACATGCGCACAATGGCGCACGCATGTGTGTGGTCTGCTCAGCATGTAAGAGGTGCAGGAGCTCAAGCAGTAGAAAAATTAGATGCCGGTACTTAACAGACACTTTTATCCAAAGTTGGAATCTAACCCACTATCATGGCATTGCAAGAGCCATGCTCTACCAACTGAGCTACAAAGGACCACTGTATATGTACTGAATGAAGTAATGATCCATGGGGCTTGATCTATTCCATTCTATTCTAGTCTGTTCTGTTTTATCTGCATGTGTTTTATCATAGGCCTGTGGCAGCCTATCTTCCTATTAGCAGCCATCCAGACTTCCTCTTTCTCAAGCACCATAACCACTGAGGCATGGAATGCTAACCTGTCACAAACACTTGTGCTTTTTACCCCAACTGCTTTGCTTTCAGTCCTACAGAGGTGTGTGCCAATCCCATACTGCTGTGTACAGATGTAGGACTTTAATTGCATCACTTTTTTGTTGCTGAGAATTTTCCTGCACAGCATGAAATGCAAACGTATAGTGTATTAAAGGTTTAAAAAGTTTTTTAAAGTTTGTAATTTCTACTTTAAAATGTCAGACTTGATTTGCCCTTACGAAAAATGTGTCAACCTCTCCAAAAATATAATCCACATAAAGTTTCCCATTTCCTGTTGCTGCATGATTATTTTCCTGCTGTAGCAAAATGGCTCAAATTAAGATCCTACATCTGTATCGACTGCCTAAAAAGGCTGGTCATTTATATGAAGTTTTTTCACTCTATTTTGAATGTAAATTGGTATCATCATCGCAGAGCCCCAATTGTTTTGAGCCCCACCTGTTTAGCTAAAGAAAACAAATAATGGTTGCCTGTTTTGCATGTTATTTTGGCATTAATACGTGTCACATATATACAGTTGAAGTCGGAGGTTTACATACACTTAGGTTGGAGTCATTAAAACTCTTTTTTTCAACCACTCCACAAATGTCTTGTTAACAAACTATAGTTGTGGCAAGTCCGTTAGGACATCTACTTTGTGCATGACACAAGTAATTTTTTCCAACAATTGTTTACAGACAGATTATTTCACTTAAAATTCACTGTATCACAATTCCAGTGGGTCAGAAGTTTCCATACACTAAGTTGACTGTGCCTTTAAACAGCTTGGACAATTCCAGAAAATGATGCCATGGCTTTAGAAGCTTCTGATAGGCTAATTGACATAATTTGAGTCAATTGGAGGTGTACCTGTGGATGTATTTCAAGGCCTACCTTCAAACTCTGTGCCTCTTTGCTTGACACCATGTGAAAATCAAAAGAAATTAACCAAGACCTCAGGAAAAACATTGTAGACCTCCACAAGTCTGATTCATCCTTGGGACGCCTGAAGGTACCACGTTCATCTGTACAAACAATAGTATGCAAGTATAAACACCATGGGACCACGCAGCCGTCATACCACTCAGGAAGGAGATGCGTTCTGTCTCCTAGAGATGAACGTACTTTGGTGCGAAAAGTGCAAATCAATCCCAGAACAACAGCAAAGGACCCTGTGAAGATGCTGGAGGAAACAGGCACAAAAGTATCTATATCCACAGTAAGCCGAGTCCTATATCGACATAACCTGAAAGGCCGCTCAGCAAGAAAGAAGCCACTGCTCCAAAACCGCCATAAAAAAGCCAGACTACGGTTTGCAACTGCACATTGGAACAAAGATCGTACTTTTTGGAGAAATGTCCTCTGGTCTGATGAAACAAAAATAGAACTGTTTGGCCATAATGACCATCGTTATGTTTGGAGGAAAATGGGGTCGGCTTGCAAGCCAAAGAACACCATCCCAACCGTGAAGCACAGGGGTGGCAGCATCATGTTGTGGGGGTGCTTTGCTGCAGGAGGGACTGGTGCACTCCACAAAATAGATGGCATCATGAGGAAGGAAAATTATGTGGATATATTGAAGCAACATCTCAAGACATCAGTCAGGAAGTTCAAGCTTGGTCGCAAATGGGTCTTCCAAATGGACAATGTCAAGGTATTGGAGTGGCCATCACAAAGCCCTGACCTCAATCCTATAGAACATTTGTGGGCAGAACTGAAAAAGCATGTGCGAGCAAGGAGGCCTACAAACCTGACTCAGTTACACCAGCTCTGTCAGGAGGAACAGGCCAAAATTCACCCAATTTATTGTGGGAAGCTTGTGGAAGGCTACCCGAAACATTTGACCCAAGTTAAACAATTTAAAGGCAATGCTACCAAATACTAATTGAGTGTATGTAAACTTCTGACCCACCGGGAATGTGATGAAAGAAATAAAAGCTGAAATAAATAGTTCTGTCTACTATTATTCTGACAGTGACCTAAGACAGGGAATGTTTACTAGGATTAAATGTCAGGATTTGTGAAAAACTGAGTTTAAATGTATTTGGCTAAGGTGTATGTAAACTTCCGACTTCAACTGTATATATTGAGTTAATAAAGCCGTATACAAACATGGTCTCTTTTTTGCTTTCTTGAGTAAGGCAGCTCCAAAATGCAGCTGTTTCAGCCTAGCTCAGTGCTTTCTGTGGTGGAAGGGCAGCCAGCGGAAAATACAGAGCGTAGTGGTTGGTAATCTTCTCTAGTTGCGCCGTGATTGGCTCAGTGTGCTGTCACTCATGGGGACACTACGTCACTGCAAAATCTACAGGGAGAGCTAGAAAGTTCAAGCCCCCTTGGGTGCTGAACGGTCATCCAACTCGGAATTCCAAGTCGGGAACTCGGGCCTCTTTCTAGAGCTCCGACCTGAAGATCACTGACGTCATGATTCAAACTTGTCTTTTTCAGAGTTCCCAGTTGTCTTGAAAGCACCATAAATCCAGAGAATGCCAGACTTTGATGACAAAATGTTCCCACAAGAAGGACCGCCGTGCCACCTTCCTGTACAAGTGAGCACAGCACAACGATGAGTCCAAAAATGTATTGTATGCTGTTGCATAAATGATGTAATATACCAGGGAGATATGTATACTGTAGCTAAGAAAGTAATACTACGTGTATGTTGTGTAGTAAGCTGTTAGTAGTCCATGTGCCTCACCCTAATAATTTGGTCCCTTTCCCCCTCTTAACTTAGCTTACTGTTCTGACTTGGTGGTGAACATGTAGCCTATAGCCTGTTTTAGAGAAATTTCATCATCAAATATTGTAAGAGCTTGTCTGCTTATATGCCCCCTTTATTTATCCTACGGTTCTGACTTGGTGTACAGGGAGAACACTGTAAGAACGGCCCATGTTCTGAATTCTGTCGCTGTACATTTCAAAAGTGCTGAACAAATAGGTATATTGACTACGTCCATCTTAGCTCACTCATTAATGTCTTAATCGAAATTACGGATTGCCTCTTATCCGCTTGTCCTCCCCTTATGCCATAGTTTGTACATCTCAACTGTCAGTAGAAACCACATTTGTTTAAGCAAGTCAGCAATATCAGCTGTGTTTTTTTAAAAGGCAGTAAATGAGGCTGAATTAACAGTTTCGCTGCCAGACAAGGCTCCGCTGATAGCCAGGTGTAGCGGTGGTAAGGATTCACTCCATGGTGCTGAAAGGAAAGATCTGCTGTTGAGACAGCTTTATGTAGGCCCTTGCATTTTGTGGGCACTGTTTGGCACCGTTATAGTGCAATTAATGTATTGTTTAGTGTTGTGTTGTGGCTTTGCTGGCATGCATCCCCCCAAAAAAGGGAGTTTGCCCCACCAATATTGACATGCTAAAATCGCCACTGCAAAGGTGTATGTGATTTTCATGAAGACTGTGCAATCTATTGTTGCTCTAGCTCCCTCTGTAGTAACTTGGTCTATATGCATTGTGTAGGCCTAATGATGTCAAATGAAATTCTAAGGAATTAGGAATCAGGATAAACTTTCTGCTAGAGATCGAATGTCACACAGCTGTACAGTATGTTCATTACGTGTCAAACAGCCGCGATCACCATGTCCATATTTGGCGAAAGACAGCCCAGACAGAATCATCACGGCATGGTGTTGTTACAATGTGGCAAATGATTCGAACGCTCATCACACATTTTTGACTGGCTATAGTGGCTACATTTTCTAAGAGGCAAACATGTTGCAATTGTAGGATTCCATTCCATCCCATATACTATTTATTCTGTCATTCCATTCCAATATTCCAATGGTTGAAGAATATAATAGAAATAGAATACAATATAATAGAAAGCTCAACGTTGTTATTATTAATTTATTAGCCTACCTATGAATTCCTCGTCGTCACTCTCCTCCTCTCCATTTTCAGAATCAATCTGCATGGCTTCCTCGATGAAATTGACCGCTTTCCCACTGAGTCTCGTGGCCGAATTTTGGTCATTGCCAAACGCGGCTCCTCTGGTTTCACTGTCCTTCAGTTGGGTGAAATACTGCAAAGCGAACTCGAGCAAATCTCCCGGCTGATTCCTCAGCACTTCCACGGTAAAGCTCTGCAACAGCTCCGTCAATCCTTCAGGAATTTCTATACTCATTCCTGATGTCAAATCTATGAGAAATACGAATAAAATGTATATCTTTGTGCTTCCAAAAAACGAAAGAATTCTATTCAATTCAAATACTGTGATATGCGCTTAATTGCCCCGGGAATGTTTTATAATCCCCATGCAATGCAGAGAATCCTTTCAATGTGCTGAATGAAAATGGCTCTGAATTTTTGGACTCAGCATCTTCTGCTGCTGCTGGCTACACATGTGACCAAAGAAACCATGGCAACCACCATCCCAGGGATTGCGTATGAGAGCGAGCTGCAGCAATGCAATGGATGGCAAAAACTGCAGTGGTATAATGTTGTAGGCCTAATCAGCTCTGCAATTGAAGGCAAAAACTGCAGTGGCATAATGTTGTAGGCCTAATCAGATGACAGCCATTGCATCAATGCTGCTTAATAAATTATACAGTCAAACTTTTTTCATTATGTAATCAAAAATTTTTACTTCATATGTGTGCAACAAAAATTAAACATTCACCAACGCCTTGTGCACACCAGTTGCATTAGGTCCATTCATTTCAATGGGATATACAATCCGCACTGCTGCGACTCATCTGCCAGACTAGGCTGCAGTGCGTGCAGTGTATTTTTCCAATTTGTAGGTTGCTTTTCCGTGCAGCAGAGATCTGTTTATAATGACGAGATGCTCATGTCTCAGCGCTAACAATGTGAGTCGTCCCAAAGACGGGAAGGCAGGTGACAAGCTTAGGTCCAAAATAAGCCCAAAGGAACGCATCTTCCTCTGTGCGTTCGGTCTCAGAAACGGAAGTAGATAAACCGCCCAAGTAGGTACTTATGTGTAACTTTCAGCTATGTGTTTCTTGGATAGCAACAATATTTATTGAATATATGCGAGGGAACGGTTTTGGAAACATAAGGACGGTATCTTTCATATTTTACAAATAAAAGGTTAAATTGATACACACCTTGATCGGGTTAGAGTTCCCACATGGCCATAGCTACATGTTACAGCACTTGTTTATGGAAAACATATGGTAGACGAGACGACCACCTGTGCTAATTAGCAATCTAGCATCCCCGAACACCTGTGTGTAAGTGTAACTTGGGAAGTGTAGTTTCGTCGGATGTAGGCACCCATAGCTGTATGGATCTGTGCAAAACTGCTACAGTAAGTGTTTCTTTTTTATTTTAAATATTATTTCATGCTGATTATATTTAATGCCATAGGTTTCGAATGCTGTAGCGCAAGTGATACACAGCGTCAGGATTGTAGTTCATTCAGGAAGTCGTGGACGAAGCTAATGTCTGAGAACTGTAGGGAGAACGCAGAATGCCGCCTATAGTTTGAAAGCAAGGGGAGTACCATCTGCTGGTCAACTATGCCTGTTTAGAGAGGAGTTTTTACTATACTTCCGATATGACCAAGGCCAGTTTGACCTCCTATTTACCAAGATAGGAGCAAGCATCGCTAGCATGGAGACCAACTACCACAAACTCATCAGTCCATCTGAACGGCTCACAATTTGTCTCAGGTCAATTGTGTGCCCTCAGTGTGTATTTACTTAATTAATAGTTGGCTGCTGATTACAAACTTGCCCATGGTAAATGAAACTGTCGACATTGGAAGCTGAAATGTACTAGCCTACAATGAGTTTGGTATAGCCTACAATACATCATGGATGAAACAATAGTTTGCCAGATTATAATGAGGCAATGGTGAATAGACTAGGCCTACAGTTTAGATGTAATGAATTTATATAAGGCCTCCTGTAACTCAGTTGGTAGAGCATGGTGCTTGCAACGCCAGGGTTGTGGGTTCGATTCCCACGGGGGGCCAGTATGAAAAATGTATGCACTCACTAACTGTAAGTCGCTCTGGATAAGAGCATCTGCTAAATGACTCAAATGTAAAATATAACATGCATTTTCTTTTTTTGCAGATTCCTTGCAGCTGGGGACTAGTGTATGGTATAGTGCCCTCAAACTCAACTCTGGACCTCGAAGCCAGTTCCACTGCGTTTTTTCATTGTTCCCCTCTAATCTTGGACACCAGGTGGGGGCAATTAATTATCAGTTAGAACAGAAAACCAGCAGGCTCCGGACCTCATAGAGTTGAATACTCCTGGTATAGTTTATATACTGTATATAAATGTCACAGGTGTGACTCATTTGCACATTTAACCTAACAAGAACTTATATTGGTTAATTGCCTTGTCATGTGACTTGAGTTGCATGTATTTAAACCCAGCTTTGTTTCTTGGCGGCTGCCCACAGGAAGTGAATGCAGTCTGGAGGCATGATGGAGCCTAGGTTTTGCCAGAGCATGTGATGGCTTCTTTTGGTAAAAGCACATGGCTGATGGAGTTTGTTTGAGCTGAAGGGAGATCGCATCCTGTGCCCCTTGATTTATTTTTATTTTTACAAAGGTCCCCCATATGTTATATATTTTTTCTCGTAAATAAATATATATATATACATACATACATACATACATACATACATACATACATATATGCACATACATACACATAAACATATCCTTCAAAAAAAAAAATCCCTTTATTACTTTCCAACCCCACCACCCCTTCCTTAATTGGAGTAAACTAGTGAACAACAATGCTTAGGCCTCTACTTCCAGCTATACATACTATATACATTTTTATGGGCACAGTCAATTTTACAATAATTATATTTTGTTTGTTTTTTACACCTGAACTTCCTCTACCCTCAACCTCTACGATCATTTTCATGATGTCCATCCAGTTTGCTTCTATATGCCATATCTTTCTAACTGTGCTCTTTCACAAAAGCTCTCAACCTATAACCTATATACTTATTATGGACACAGTATGCTTTACGTTAGTTATCTTGTTGTTGTTAGTTGTTCTTAGTCCCATCCTTCAACTCCATTCAACACCACCCATCTATCTCTTACAGTTTTTCTCAGTCGCTTTGGTGCATTTTTCACATCATCCCTAACATGTGCAAAATAATAAGTGCATTTCTCAGAACAATTTGTACAAACTGCAATATACAATAGATATGTTTCTAAAGCTAGTCAGTCACTAAAAATCCTTAGTACATCTCTCAAAAGTAAATATTCATGCCAATGATCATGTCAGTGTCATCAGAATGATAAGTCATTGAGTCATTGTTCACGAACAAGGTTGTCAAAATGTTTAGGCATGTTGTCAATGGAACTGTGTACTTTGACAGTATTACCTGATGTAAACTTAGGCTACAGTTTGGATGACAGTTACTGTATTGAAAATGCACAAGGCTGCACTTCTATGGCATATATCAATTTCAACAGTACTATTTACATATTACTGTATGTGGGTTATTGATTGAAAGAGACTGGACAACCCAAGGGGCACAAAGGAAAAAAAAACTAAATTAGAAAGAAACACAGGAAACCACCCCTAAGGTACAACTTTGCCCACAGCACTGTTCTAGTGCTGTCTCTACACATCCAGACGTTCCTGTCTGTCAGCCCACATATTCTCATCCACATCACACCGGATATTTTCCCTTCCAATGCAACGTGGAAAGAATCTTTTGGAATGCCTTATCCATCCTCTGCAGGCGTCTACTGTGGTGTCCTCACATGCTGCATCCATTGCAGCCAGCAGGGTCATCTGTGTGTGTGGCTGACGATCGTACACCTTCCACCTCCATGCTGAAAAGAACTCCTCAATTGGGTTAAGGAATGGTGAATAAGGTGGGAGGAATTCTATGAGCATCCTCGGGTGGGTCACAAACCATTGCCTTATGATGTTTGATCGATGGAAACTCACATTATCACAAATGACCACATACTTTGGCAAATCCTCTCTAAACAGACCCCTCTCATCATCAGGGATGAGAGCCCTGTAGAGAGTCTCTAAAAAAGTTGAGTAGATGCTGGGTGTTGTATGGCCCTAAAAGGGGGATATGGGTTAGGACACCATGCTCCGAAATAGCAGCACACATGGTGATATTTCCTCCCCGTTGGCCTGGCAAATCCACAGTAGCTCTGTGACCGATGATATTCCGACCCCGCCTTCTGCATTTGGTCAGGTTGAAGCCAGCCTCATCCACGTATACAAAGTTGTGAGAGGGTTCACTTGATTCCAACTCCATTATACGCTATATCCCAGAACACACAGTTGAATTTGTTTTGGTAAGGAAGAGTGACATAAAATGTACATATATTGCATGTTCCTTCCACAGCAATGGAAATGTGTGCAGTTTATGCTTACTGTACTATGTAACACTATAAAATGTTGCTGTAAAGTAGTTACATAGATATATGTTTTACCTGTACATACTGGTACCGTAGCTCCTTAACTCTGTCCTCATTCCTTTGGAATGGTACACGGTACAGCTGTTTCATACTCATCTGGTTTCTATGCAGCACCCTGTCGATGGTTGAGATGCTAACCGTATGGATGTTTTCAAAGACATCGTTGTCTTCTATAATGGTCCTTTGTATTTCCCTGAGTCTCATGGCATTGTTTGCTCGGACCATGGTGCAAATAGCCTCCTCCTGTTGAGGTGTGAAAAGGCGTCCTCTGCCACCGGTTTGAGGTAATCTTGCAGTCCTATGTGTGGAAAAATGCAGTGATGCATCGCACACTTTCACATAGACAAAAACTATGCGAACACACATTTTACTGTAAAACATACAGGTGGGTGCATGTAAGGTGCAGTATGTATCTGTATAGAGTATATTTCTGTATGCTGTGAAATACAAGTGGACTACTGTAATATGAAGCATTGTAGGAAGTATACAGTATACTGCTTATATACAGTAACAGTGCACTGTACATTGGTGGACATACCTGTTCTCTCTTCGAAACGTTTGTACTATTGAGGACACGGTTGATCTCCCAATATTCGGCTGCACCCTTCGACCCGCCTCAGCCATTGTAAGGCCATGATTGACAACATGGTCTACAATAGTGGCCCTTATGTCATCAGATATGCGCCTATGTCCTCTTCTGCCTCTTCCTCTGTTTTGCCTTCCACCACGCATCCTTGCTCCTCTTCTTCCTCCTCTTGGCTGTTGACCCTGTTCGTTTCCTGGTCCATCCATTATTGGAAAATTGCAACTCTGTGTTGTGGTCTGTCTATATATGCTTGCCAATTGATTCTTCATGAGATGCACCTTTGAGCAATTTAGACAACTGGTTGATTGTTGGTTGAACTAACACTTTACATTCCTTCATGAGTGAGGGTTAATTTCACCTGCACGATTCAGCAATTTACGTTTTTGTACAAAAGGTCTAATAGAAATGTGTAAAACTATGCTTGACAGTTTATGACAAATAGTTCAACAATTTTGCATGTAATGGCTTATGCAAGGAACTAATGCCTAGATGTTTTGAGGGGTAAGACTATTCAACAGAGAACCATCTACTATATTTTGATCAACATGACATGAGCAATTGAAAATGTGGAAAAAAGCTGACACTTGTACATTATCAATTGCAATATGTACAAAAGCAATTGCAATTTGTTCAAAGGAATAAGAAATTGCTTTAATGATGTGCACAAGTGACTAGATGATTTGGAATTTGTACAAGTAGTATCAAGAATTGCACTTTTGATCTAAGAAATGCACCAAAGCGACTGAGAAAAACTGTAACACCATCCATATTGGATTTGTATTTGCCATATATTTTTCAACTGTACTGTGATGTTTTACAAAAGTTCTGAACCTTTCTATTCTCATTGTTTCTACGGATTGTAAATTGAAAATAAACATTTTTGCTAAAAGTATTATTATATTATTGATTGATTGACCATGACTTTTCAGATCACCCAGTAATGCTATCTGCAGGGTTAGTTCCAGGTAAATATTGCATTCCTGAACCTGTGTCCAAAAACAAGCAACAAATGGACAGTACCAAAACAAATGATCTAATGATTCTGTCTCTTCGGAGCAAAATCTGCAGAGCTGGGAAGATTGTATCCCCCATATAAATAACATTCTATTGGTAGCAAGAATTGTATATAATAATTTAAATTGAAAAATTATAAGTTTTGATTCGGACGTCGTTTTGCGTATCAGTTCATAAACACTATGCCATGGGATCGGTACGTCAAAAATCTCTTCCCAACTATTTTGCAATCTATATGGGATGGCTGTCAATCCTTTGGTCCTTAAATGAAACTGGTATACTTTTTCATCTATCACAGTTTTCTTTAATCAATTATGTTCTTTAATGCAAGGCCGACAGACAAGTTCCTTACTTTTTCCCGCTTCCCCTTTCCTCTTCCACTTTTGCGGTAATGCTGCAATTATTTGGTTGTAATTTTGGGTAGAGCAGACATTTCCATATGTTTTTGTTAGCTGCATGTGCGACAACCCCACCAATCCTACCGATGATATCATTTACAAAGATTATACCTTTTTTTTTTGTTTTGTCAAAAAAAAGGTTTTTTATCAATTAGTATATTTGAGTTTAACCACAATATTTGTTGCATTATTAGTTCTGTCGTTTCTGGAGGATTAAATTGAAATTGCAACCAACTTTCTATGGCTTGTTTTAGAAATAGTGATATTTGGGAGATGATTTCCTTTTCAAATAACTGAAAGTGAGAGGTTGTAATCTGAATAAAGGGGAAAAGGCCATTCTTGAACATTGGGTGAGACAATCGTACTAATTTGCTAGAGAACCAGTTCTGATTTAAGTATAACTTTTGTATGACTGAAGCTTTTAGTGATAGGTCTAATGCTTTAATATTTAATAATTTCTGTCCCCCGAATTCATATTCATGATATAAATAGGCCCATTTAATTTTGTCTGGCTTGCCGTTACAAATAAAACAGATTTTTTTTTAAACATAATTTAAAAAACTGTTCACTAGGTGTAGGCAAGACCATAAGCAAATAGGTAAACTGGGATAATACTAAAGAGTTAATAACAAATTGACAGGTATTTACCTTTCCATGGTAGAAAGATCGTATCTATTTTTGCTAACTTTCTATTAAAATGTATTGGAGTGAGATCATTTATTTCATTTGGGATATGTATTCTAAGTATATCCACATCACCATCAGACCATTTTATTGGTAAACTAAATGGTAATGTAAAAATTGTATTATTTTAGTGATCCAATACGTAACATAGTACATTTATCATAATTTGGTTGTAATCCAGAGAGGTTAGAAAATGTATCTAGATGCTCTGAGGCTGTGCCCCTTTTTGTTGGTTTGGTTTGGTTTGTATATCTGTATTTTTAACTAGCGTGGTTTTAAAGAGTACGATACGGTGCATTCGGAAAGTATTCAGACCCCTAGACTTTTACCACATTTTGTTACATTGCAGCCTTATTATAAAATTGATTAATACCCCATAATGACAAAGCAAAAACAGGTTTTTAGAAATGTTTGAAAATATATTAAAAATAGAAACGGATATCACATTTACATAAGTATTCAGACCCTTTACTCAGTACTTTGTTGAAGCACCTTTGGTAGTGATTACAGCCTTGAGTCTTCTTGGGTCTGATGCTACAAGCTTGGCACACCTGTATTTGAGGAGTTTCTCCCATTCTTCTCTGCAGATCCTTTCATCCTTTTGTCCTGTTGGAAGGTGAACCTTCGCCCCAGTCTGAAGTCCTGAGCGCTCTGTGGCGAAGGTTCACCTTCCAACAGGACAACGACCCTAAGCACACAGCCAAGACAACGCAGGAGTGGCTTCGGGATGAGTCTCTGAATGCCCTTGAGTGTCCCAGCCAGAGCCCAGACTTGAACCCGATCTAACATCTCTGGAGAGACCTGAAAATAGCTATGCAGCGAAGCTCCCCATCCAACCTGACCGAGCTTGAGAGGATCTGCAGAGAATAATGGGAGAAACTCCACAAATACAGGTGTGCCAAGCTTGTAGCGTCATACCAAACAAGACTCGAGGCTGTAATTGCTGCCAAAGGTGCTTCAACAAAGTACAGAGTAAAGGGTCTGAAAACGTATGTAAAAATAATTTCTGTTTAGTTTTTATAAATTAGCAAAAACGTCTAAACTAGTTTTTGCTTTGTCGTTATAGGGTATTGTGTGTAGATTTATGGAAAAAAACGATTTTATCAATTTTAGAATAAGGTTTTAATGTATCAGAATGTGGAAAAAGTCAACGGGTCTGAACACTTTCCAAATGCACTGTAAGTATGATGGAGGCCACTGTGTTCTTGGGGACCTTCAATGTTGCAGATTTTTTTTGGTACCTTTCCCCAGATCTGTACCTCGACACAATCCTGTCTGTATATACCACTTTACAGTCTGAAAAGTACTAACATCAGGCAACTTAATTTCCATCCCTACCTATACCCAATTAAATGAACATAATCTTGAGTCTCTTGAACACAGAAAAATAACAGGCCTGACATAAGCACATCAGAAACATGACCCCATCTCAGGCGTTGGGAGTCAAATACTTATTTCCCTCATTAAAATGCAAATCAATTTATAATTTTTTTGTTGTTATTCTGTCTCTCACTGTTTAAATAAACCTACCATTAAAATTATAGACTGATCGTTTCTTTGTCAGTGGGCAAACGTACAAAATCAGCAGGGGATCAAATACTTTTTTCCCTCACTGTAGCTCAGTTGATAGAGCATGGCGTTTGCAACGCCAGGGTTGTGGGTTCGATTCCCACGGGGGGCCAGTATAAAAAAAATATGTATTCACTAACTGTAAGTCGCTCTGGATAAGAGCGTCTGCTAAATGACTAAAATGTAAAATGTAAATGTACCTGAGAATAGTGATGCCCATTATCTACAATGACAGGTCCTACTGTCATTTTAAAACATACCTTATATGCCTCAATCCTTATTGTATGCCATTCTTTACCTGAAGAAGGTGCATTAGTAGCTATGTGGATGTGGTATGAATTCATATAAATATAAAGATATTGCCATCTGCTGTACAAGCTACATTGTTGCTACATGATGACAAAGTTGGATACATAGTTGGGCATATTTCAAGAAATGTAAAATATAATGAACAAAAATATAAACAGAACAATTTCAAAGATTTTACTGAGTTACAGTTCATATAAAGAAATCAGTCAATTGAAAAACATGAATTAGGCCCTAATCTATGGATTTCACATGACTGGGAAAACAGATATGCCTCTGTTGGTCACAAAGGTACGTGCGTGGATCAGAAAACCAGTCAGTATCTGGTGTGACCACCATTTGCCTCATGCAGCTTCGCATAGAGTTGGTCAGGCCTCTGGAATGTTGTCCCACACCGCTTCAATGGCTGTGTGAAGTTGCTGGATATTGGCGGGAACTGGAACACGCTGTTGTACGAGTTGATCCAGAGCATCCCAAACATGCTCAATGGGTGACATGTCTGGTGAATATGCAGGCCATGGAAAAACTGGCACATTTTCAGCTTCCAGGAATTGTGTACAGATCCTTGTGACATGGGGCCTTGCATTATCATACTGAAACATAAGGTGATGGCGGCGGATGAATGGCACGACAATGGGCCTCAGGATCTCGTCATGGTATCTCTGTGCATTCAAATTGCCATCGATAAAATAAAATTGTGTTCGTTCTCTGTAGCTTATGCCTGCCCATACCATAACCCCACCACCACCATGGGGCACTCTGTTCACAACGCTGACTTCAGCAAACCGCTTGCCCACACGATGCCGTCTGCCATCTGCCAGGTACAGCTGACACCGGGATTCATCCGTGAAGAGCAGACTTCTCCAGCGTGCCAGTGGCCATCGAAGGTGAGCACATCCCACTGAAGTCTGTTATGATGCCGAACTGAAGTCAGGTCAAGACCCTGGTGAGGACGACTAGCACGCAGATGAGCTTCCCTGAGATGGTTTCTGACAGTTTGTGCAGAAATTCATTGGTTGTGCAAACCCACAGTTTCATCAGCTGTCCGGGTGACTGGCCTCAGACGATCACGCAGGTGAAGAAGCCGGAATATTTTTATGTTTAGTGTTAGAGAAAATGTGCATATTTTCTAAAGGTCTCTCTTGATCAAAATGTCTGCCCCATCGCTGTGAATGTCTCACAGAGCGCTAGCTTGCTTCTTGGACTCATTAGGAACTCGCCTTTCATCTCATATTAATATTTTCCGTCTATGACAAACAGAAAGTTTTTTTTGTTTAAAATCTATTAATAATTTTTTATTAATGTCTCTAAATATCTGTCATACCGCGATTAAACCACTCTCTCCTGTTGCGCTACGATGTAACAATTGCAAGTATGTGCTTTGTCGGTGGCTGTGATGTACGGTTGAGCCAGGAGTTAGTTATTGTACAGTCGAAAGAGCGAATGAAATGGTAGGAGGGACATCCCAGCTTCATGTGTTTTCATATTTCATATCCTACGTCAAAAAGGCTAAGAAAAAAACTACTGTGTCCGTGAGAACCAGGGCAATCACTCATAAAGACAAGGGGAACAGAGGGAACACTTATACTAATTAGGGGAATGAGCACCAGGTGTGTGTGATTGACAAGACAAGACATGACAAGTGGAGTGATGAGAATGGGATCGGCAGTAGCTAGTAAGCCGGTGACGACGAACGCCAAAACCTGCCCGAACAAGGATGGGAGGCAGCCTCGGAGGAAGTCGTGACAATTTCACTTAGAATTCACTGTATCACAATTCCAGTCGGTCAGAAGTTTACATACACTAAGTTGACTGTGCCTTTAAACAGCTTGGAAAATTCCAGAAAATGATGTCATGGCTTTAGAAGCTTCTGATAGGCTAATTGACATCATTTGAGTGATCGTAGCCGGCCGCGACCGGAAGACCCATGGGGCGGCGCACAATTGGCCCAGCGTCGACCAGGGCAGGGGAGGGAATGGCCGGCAGGGATGTACAGTGAGGGAAAAAAGTATTTGATCCCCTGCTAATTTTGTACGTTTGCCCACTGACAAAGAAATGATCAATCTATACTTTTAATGGTAGGTTTATTTGAACAGTGAGAGACAGAATAACAACAACAAAATCCAGAAAAATGCATGTCAAAAATGTTATAAATTGATTTGCATTTTAATGAGGGAAATAAGTATTTGACCCCTCTGCAAAACATGACTTAGTACTTGGTGGCAAAACCCTTGTTGGCAATCACAGAGGTCAGACGTTTCTTGTAGTTGGCCAACAGGTTTGCACACATCTCAGGAGGGATTTTGTCCCACTCCTCTTTGCACATCTTCTCCAAGTCATTAAGGTTTTGAGCCTGACGTTTGGCAACTCGAACCTTCAGCTCCCTTCACAGATTTTCTATGGGATTAAGGTCTGGAGACTGGCTAGGCCACTTCAGGACCTTAATGTGCTTCTTCTTGAGCCACTCCTTTGTTGCCTTGGCCGTGTGTTTTGGGTCATTGTCATGCTGGAATACCCATCCACGACCCATTTTCAATGCCCTGGCTGAGGGAAGGAGGTTCTCACCCAAGATTTGACGGTACATGGCCCCGTCCATCGTCCCTTTGATGCGGTGAAGTTGTCCTGTCCCCTTAGCAGAAAAACACCCCCAAAGCATAATGTTTCCACCTCCATGTTTGATGGTGTTCTTGGGGTCATAGGCAGCATTCCTCCTCCTCCAAACACGGCGAGTTGAGTTGATGCCAAAGAGCTCGATTTTGGTCTCATCTGACCACAACACTTTCACCCAGTTCTCCTCTGAATCATTCAGATGTTCATTGGCAAACTTCAGACGGGCCTGTATATGTGCTTTCTTGAGCAGGGGGGACCTTGCGGGCGCTGCAGGATTTCAGTCCTTCACGGCGTAGTGTGTTACCAATTGTTTTCTTGGTGACTATGGTCCCAGCTGCCTTGAGATCATTGACAAGATCCTCCCGTGTAGTTCTGGGCTGATTCCTCACCGTTCTCATGATCATTGCAACTCCACGAGGTGAGATCTTGCATGGAGCCCCAGGCCGAGGAAGATTGACAGTTCTTTTGTGTTTCTTCCATTTGCGAATAATCGCACCAACTGTTGTCACCTTCTCACCAAGCTGCTTGCCGATGGTCTTGTAGCCCATTCCAGCCTTGTGTAGGTCTACAATCTTGTCCCTGACATCCTTGGAGAGCTCTTTGGTCTTGGCCATGGTGGAGAGTTTGGAATCTGATTGATTGATTGCTTCTGTGGACAGGTGTCTTTTATACAGGTAACAAGCTGAGATTAGGAGCACTCCCTTTAAGAGTGTGCTCCTAATCTCAGCTTGTTACCTGTATAAAAGACACCTGGGAGCCAGAAATCTTTCTGATTGAGAGGGGGTCAAATACTTATTTCCCTCATTAAAATGCAAATCAATTTATAATTTTTTTGTTGTTATTCTGTCTCTCACTGTTTAAATAAACCTACCATTAAAATTATAGACTGATCGTTTCTTTGTCAGTGGGCAAACGTACAAAATCAGCAGGGGATCAAATACTTTTTTCCTCACTGTAGCTCAGTTGGTAGAGTATGGCGTTTGCAATGCCAGGGTTGTGGGTTCGTTTCCCACGGGGGGCCAGTATGAAAAAATAAAAATAAAAATAAATAATGTCACTAACTGTAAGTCGCTCTGGATAAGAGCGTCTGCTAAATAACTAAAATATAAATGTAATTGGAGGTGTACCTGTGGATGTATTTCAAGGCCTACCTTCAAACTCAGTGCCTCTTTGCTTGACATCATGGGAAAATCAAAAGAAATCAGCCAAGACCTCCACAAGTCTGGTTCATCCTTGGGAGCAATTTCCAAACGCCTGAAGGTACCACGTTCATCTGTACAAACAATAATACGCAAGTATAAACACCATGGGACCACGCAGCCGTCATACCGCTCAGGAAGGAGACGCGTTCTGTCTCCTAGAGATGAACGTACTTTGGTACGAAAAGTGCAAATCAATTCCAGAACAACAGCAAAGGACCTTGTGAAGATGCTGGAGGCAACAGGTACAAAAGTATCTATATCCACAGTAAAACGAGTCCTATATCGACATAACCTGAAAGGCCACTCAGCAAGGAAGAAGCCACTGCTCCAAAAACGCCATAAAAAAGCCTTTTTGGAGAAATGTCCTCTGGTCTGATGAAACAAAAATAGAACTGTTTGGCCATAATGACCATTGGGGGAGGCTTGCAAGCCAAAGAACACCATCTCAATCGTGAAGCACGGGGGTGGCAGCATCATGCTGTGGGGGTGCTTTGCTGCAGGAGGGACTGGTGCACTTCACAAAGTAGATGGCATCATGAGGAAGGAAAATTATGTGGATATATTGAAGCAACATCTTAAGACATCAGTCAGGAAGTTAAAGCTTGGTCGCAAATGGTTCTTCCAAATGGACAATGACCCCAAGCATACTTCCAAAGTTGTGTCAAAATGGGTTAAGGACAACAAAGTCAAGGTATTTGAGTGGCCATCACAAAGCCCTGACCTCACTCCTATAGAAAAATTGTAGGCAGAACTGAAAATGCGTTTGCGAGCAATTCACCCAACTTATTGTGGGAAGCTTGTGGAAGGCTACACGAAAGGTTTGACCCAAGTTAAACAATTTAAAGGCAGTGATTCCAAATAGTAATTCAGTGTATGTAAACTTCTGACCCACTGGGAATGTGATCAAAGAAATAAAAGCTGAAATAAATAATTCTCTCTACTATTATTCTGACATTTCACATTCTTAAAATAAAGTGGTGATCCTAACTGACCTAAAACAGGGAATTCTTTACTAGGATTAAATGTCAGGAATTGTGAAAAACTGAGTTTAAATGTATTTGGCTAAGGTGTATGTAAACCTCCAACTTCAACTGTATGTGTTTTGGTACCTTATCATAATAATACAAGTCATATCAGCTTAAAAATTGTTCATTAACAATCTTTGGGGTGTAACATGTTGGGAAAAGTGGTATTTGGAGGGTCTTACATGAAATCTCAACCTTAACATTAAGGTTTTAGTAGACTGTTTGACCAGTGTACCTTCCTACCATCAAGGTGCAGGACACAGTCTTTGCCAATGAGAACCAAGAGGAGCTTTGTGCCTGGCTCTAGTAGGCTGAGTGAGAATGGCTGCCTTCTGTTGTACTAGGCCCATCTGCACCACCAACTCCCCTGATGTTCTTCAACATATGCTACCCCCAATTCAGTAGTGGTCTTCAGTGAGGTGCACTGCTGCAGGTTTCTGTCCTCCATGAAAGGGAAAGGCCCAGATTATCCTACATCCACCTCATTAGATCAGAACAGGATGGATCAACAGTGATTCATATTACTGGCTTGCATCCCAACATATAATGTGTTCAATGTTTTCACAGCCCTTTAAGTCATGAGAATAAAGACAATTGACCATACAATTAGGAGTCAAATAAATATGTGTGGGCTACTATGCCTACTGCTTCCAGAATTTTATCTTCCAGAAAAATATACCAAAATGTACAGTACATTTTATTCTATCTGGACTTTGGATGCAAGGACAGACAGTTTTAAACATACAGTATGGCTCAGTTGGTATGAGCAAAACAAATAAATGACAACAAAAATAAATAATGGGTTAATCGTTTTCATTTGGATTTATGATGAGGTAAGACAGTTGTACTAAGGACAGTCATCAATAAAAAAAATCATAAATAGGGGTAAAAACAGTATCAATACATTTGTCTCAATTCAAGCTGATCCAACAAGTTGTGTGATATCCACTACTGGACTTATCACCAGTATCGCTTGTGCCAGAGTGTCAGTTGGCTGGGATTACACCATGTATAGAGTTAACCATATATTGGAAGGGGTAATCTCCTGAGGACCTACCAGTTGACCAGGAGCACCATGTCAAGGGGACCAAACAAGTCAATACCAACTGCTACACATTTACAAAAAATGCAAATACCAATTGTTTTGTGTAACATATCTGTGGTGCGTAACGGCACAATCACCGTTCGGGAATTCGGTTTCACAATCATTCGGGGTAAACTGTGAAAATAAATGTGTACTGCACAACATAAACAACAACCTTAAAACGTTTAACTTTGATGCAAAATTGTTGGGAGATAACATTACCAGTGGGTGCATTATAATTAGCCTTGTCCCAGTCATATCGGCCCATGTGGTAGGTCTTTCTCCTGTTTCACAAGGCAAGTTGATGTACAAGAGAGTGTGGGTGTTTGAGGATAGTAGGGTGTGGTGGTGTGGTGGTGATGGACTCACAGAGTCACGGATGGCTGGAGACAAGGAGTTCCTGAGAGGGTGTCTCAGGGAGAGTGGTATATGCAAAAAACACATTTCCAATTCACACATGTGTATTAATAAACACTTGTAGATGTGTGAAATAGGACAAACATAAGCACCCACCAAATTATTATTATGTGCTGTCAGGACTTAAGTGTGGGTGCAGAGTTCTGAACCATTTGGAGCTTATGGAGAGAGCTTGAGTTGATGCCGGAGAGTAATGAGTTACAGTAGTGGAGTCCGGAGGAGACGAATGCATGGACAGTTTGCTTAAAGATTTTTCATTAAAATGTCCAGCACCATCCTCAGAGTTGCTTTCATTTTTGGTGTAATTCACATTTCTAGATAAGGCTTAAAATACAGGATAAAGTCTTGCTATGTCACATGATTGTGCAAAACACAGGGCCCTGTGGCAGATTGTCAGTGTGCTGCTGTAAAACTGAGGTTTTAGTTTTGTGATTCCTTCAGCCACATCTTGTCCGACTCGCGTGTCACCATCTGGTTGCCTTTGATACGCTCTATCCACAGCTGCTTGGCCAGGTCGTCCGACAGGCCCTGCACCTTGCCAAAGTAATTTAGAATGAGGTTTATGCTGTGTGTGTTCTTGCTGTCCATGCGGTACTGCTCGTACATGTGGTCATTCCATGAGACTCCAGGTTCCATCAGCTTGTGGTGGCTCTACAGCAGCTTGGCTTGCTCTATCATTACGGAGTGTCTGCCACCATCTGAGGTACTGCACAGGAAGGGAGGAGGAATATTAATACACAAATACATTGTTACAGTACAGCAGGGCTCTCCAACCCCGTTCCAGGAGAGCTACCCTTCTGTAGATTTTCACTCCAATCCCAGTGTTAATTTACCTGATTTAGCTTATCAACCAGCTAATCATTTGAAATCAGGTGAGATAGATTATGGTTGGAGCGAAAACCTACAGGTCGTTAGCTCTCCAGGAACAGGGTTGAAGAGCCCTGCCGTACAGTGCCACATCAAATGCAACGCAAGCCAACAATAATAGTTCCCAATCAAGTGTCATTTTATGTTGGAGCTGAGCATACCTGAAAATATATTCTGCAGGTTCTCCACAGCTGAGGCAAGCTGACTGTGTTGCATCCTAGCATATTTTACATCCTTCAGGATTCAGTGATGTCGATGCTTTGCCTCCAGTCCTTGCTGATGTCTGCCAGGGAGTTCTGGATGTCATTCAAGTCCCCCAAGGCATAGTGGAACTGACTGAGGTCTGTACGTGCCCCTGGAAAGTGGGGACAGACAATTGTAAATGGTTTAGATAGGGCTTTACAGCAAGCAGACTCCATCAGTATACACACACACACTTTCTCACCCCGAGGTGAGTGTCAGTTCTCTCCATCTCTCGACAGGCTTGATGATGCATCCGCTCCTGATGTCCACCAGAGTGGCCTTGGAGTTCTCAGTTCCCTGTCTGAACTCGTCCACAGAAGAAGGAGTGTACGGTTGAGCGAGGAGAGAATCAGGGAGAGAGAGAATGAGAGAAAGAGAGAGAATGAGTGAGAGAGAATGAGAGCGAGAGAGCGCAAGAGAGAGCGACTTCCAGCAGTGGACATAACTTTATTCAAAATGTCCGGAAAATATCCTTAACCTTTCTGTCACTCTCCCGTCCATCTCGCTGATGTGTTCCTTTAGCAGGCCGGTGTTCAGGTCCTTGAGTAAGTGTCTGGGCTCTGTTCCCTGTCTGCGCTCCTCCACTGGGACGCTCAGGACCTCAACCAGCATCACATCTACAGGGAGAAGGAGAGGGCCACTGAATAAGCAATTCAAATCAACAGGCGTTTGGATATGTATTAAGAATTAGACTTCTGTTGTACTTTGGAATCTTTCACTCTCGCTGTGTCTCTCACCTTGCTAATAAATCAATAGCTAGTCCGACATTACTAGCTGTTCCAGCTGTCAGATAGCAGGTGATACGTACAGTAGCTAGTGTTAATGGTAAGCAGTGAATTTTTCGACCAACCATTACTTGGCGGTACCTTTCTCAATTCCCGACTTAGAAACCTTGCGCTGTGTTCTAAACTTCCATGGCTAGTTGCAGTTGGAATTTTACAAATGTTCTGTTATTAAATAAAATAAATGTGTACGTCATCATCTTCTCTTTTTAAAATCTACAAATTAATGGAGACAGGTGAGTGTCATTCAAAGCAACGCTTGATTTCTGAGACACGCTCATGACATGCAGCACTTTGGGGTGGACACCTTCCTGTCTCGCTCAATGAGAGAAGATTTGAAATAGACAAGATGGCGGCATACTGTTGGTTACTTCATGGAGCAAAAAAGTATTTATTTAAAAACTGAGCATTTTCTAAACTACAACCTGCAACTAAACATGGAAGTTTAGAAGACAGAGGTGGTTTTCCCTGTCTGATAAATAACAAAAAAGCAGTAAATGATAAAATAGCCTCCACCAGTCTTGCATTACAATCAGTCTGTCAGTCTTGCTTTAGAATAATGAGGATAAACTTCCTCTGTCAAAACGCTCTGTCCTCTGGTCAAGCATTGTCAAAAATGCTTGATGTGACCTGCCTGGCGCAGCCATCTTCATCTCTTCATATGAAGAGAACACGTCTGTTGAGAAGATGGTGCAAAAGTTGATGGTGGTAGACCAGTAGCCACTCCTTTGCAGGTCTTTCATGCCTGCTGTCCCGGTCTCCTTGCAGGTTTCGCAATGGTGATTTTAACGACCTAAAGAAAGCAATCGGTCAGTAAAGTTGATCGGTTTAAAAGTGAAAGCCTCCCTGTTGCGCCCCTGGTCTGGTCTAGACCTCGGCGCGTTGCTTCCCCTCTCCTTCCTCCCACTATACTCCAAGCCCTGTCTGGACCCTGGTGTGGGAGACCCCGAACCTGGAGAGGGGCTGACGTCTGGGTCTGGACTGGAGCCGCTGACCGGAGCTGGACCGGGCACCGGTGGAGCGGATTGCTCAGGCTCCGGACTGGAGCCGCTGACCGGAGCTGGACTAGGCACCGGTGGAGCGGACTGCTCTGGCTCCGGAGTGGAGCCGCTGACCGGATCTGGACTAGACCCCGGTGGAGCGGACTGCTCTGGCTCCGGAGTGGAGCAGCTGACCGGAGCTGGATCAGGCACCGGTGGAGCGGACTTCTCTGGCTCCGGAGTGGAGCCGCTGACCGGAGCTGGACTGGACCCCGGTGAAGCGGATTGCTCTGGATCCGGAGTGGAGCAGCTGACCGGAGCTAAACTGGGCACCGGTGGAGCGGACTGCTCTGGCTCCGGAGTGGAGCCGCTGACCGGATCTGGAATGGACCCCGGTGGAGCGGACTGCTCTGGCTCCGGAGTGGAGCAGCTGACCGGAGCTGGATCAGGCACCGGTGGAGCGGACTGCTCTGGCTCCGGAGTGGAGCCGCTGACCGGAGCTGGACTGGACCCCGGTGAAGCGGATTGCTCTGGCTCCGGAGTGGAGCAGCTGACCGGAGCTGAACTGGGCACCGGTGGAGCGGACTGCTCTGGCTCCGGAGTGGAGCAGCTGAACAGGCACCGGTGGAACAGGCTCGGGCTTTACCGGACTGGCGACGCGCACCACTGGCCTGGTGCGGGGAGCAGGTACAGGCCGGGCCGGCTGGCGACGCGCACCACTGGCCTGGTGCGAGGGGCAGGAACAGTCCGGGCCGGGCTCGCGACGCGCACCACTGGCTTGGTGCGAGGGACAGGAACAGGCCGGACCGGGCTGGTGACGCGCACCACTGGCTTGATGCGAGGAGTAGGAACAGGCCGGGCCGGACTGGCGACGCGCACCACTGGCTTAGTGCGGGGAGCAGGAACGGGCCGGGCCGGGCTGGCGACGTGCACCACTGGCTTGGTGCGAGGAGCAGGAACAGGCCGGGCTGGCGACGCGCACCACTGGCTTGGTGCGGGGAGCAGGAACGGGCCGGACCGGACTGGCGACACGCACCAATTTCTTGGTGCGAGGAGCGGGACTGGGTTCCTTTATTAACCCCCGCTCCTTCTGATGCCTAACCAGCTCCTTTCGCCGTTCCTCTACACTTTCCTTCTCCCTTTTAGCCTCCTGTAGCGCCTCCCTCTGACCAAATAACTCCTGCTCCCTCTGAACCAATAGCCCCCGTAACATGGTGGCCTCCTCTCCTAACCTGCAGATTCGCCCTTCCACGGCCTCCTGCTGCCTCGTCATCCACCCCGTGTGCCCCCCCCCAAAAAAAATTATTGGGGTTGCCTCTCGGGTCTCCGTCATCGGCACGGTTGGCGCTGTTTCTCCTCTCCTACCTGGGCATCAACCTTCATCGCCTCCCGATAACAGACGGCCTCCTCCTCAGTAATTCTCCCCCAACCGAGGAGGACATCTACTAAAGTTACCTCCTGTTGAATCCCCGGCGTTTGCTCCTTCTGGGCACGCTGCTTGGTCCTTGTTTGGTGGGATCTTCTGTCGCGTTCGTTCATAAACGGGTCAGACCAAGGCGCAGCGTGATATGCATACATGTTTATTTGAACCGAATAAACCACGACAAAACAAGAAACGAAACGTGAAGTCCAAGGTACACAAACAACATACCTCACACGGAACAAGATCCCACAACCCACTAGTGCCAATAGGCTGCCTAAGTATGGTCCCCAATCAGAGACAACGATCGACAGCTGCCTCTGATTGGGAACCACACCGGCCAACATAGATCTAGACATGCTAGATCCTACAACATAGAACAAACACAACAAGGAATATACACACCCTGACTCAACATATAAGCGTCCCCTGAGTCAGGGCGTGACAGTCAATGACTGTGATGTCTGTAGTGGGAGGCAGTGGCTGTAGGACGCCTTTCACCATGGGATCCCGATTGTGGAGCAGGACTAGGGAATGTCTGGCTGTGTCACAATCGGCACTGAAGAAGGGATATGGTAGGCAGTCTCTACAACACACGACAGCTGGGTTGGTACTGCACTGTTGACATCACGGTGATGAGGTGACATCCTCCACTGCCAGCCAGTTGTCAATGAGATATGGTCTCGCCTCCCTCAGCCTTTCTGAAGAGATCTGCTGTCTGGTAGCCCAGTCTGATGAGGCTGTGAGCGGTGGTGGTGATGCCTCATCGTGAACATCGGAACTGTCCAAGAGCTCCTGGAGTTCTTGGAGTAGGGAATCTGTCCAAGAAATAGCTGAAATATTAGGAAAGTGTTTAAAAGTGACAGATGTAGGTATTATGCACTTGAGTCACCACACAACTAATTAAAAGCAAACACAAAATAAACATCCATCTCTGCATCCACCACACAGCTGATATTCAACAATTTAGAAAATGTGTTATGCACTACAAATTAAGTCTATTGTATCTACAAACTCATTTATCTTGAGTTTTTTCAAGAAGCAGCATCAGACAACCGTTGATATTGAAGAAACACGACAAAAAATTTTTATTTCAAAGTGCAATGTAGCATTATTACATCCTCAGTAAAGAAACAGTAGGCACATATGCATGGTACAGTATAGACTACACACAGCACCGGGAGAAAACTGCTCTTAAAGTGACTGGTAATAGTAAAGCACTCATCCAACTCATCCAATCATGAGTTGGTCCTGACTGCTGATGATCACACAAATCAGTGTGTATGAGCACCCTAACCAGCTATTATAATCTAAGTTTGTCAAGACAATTTGTAAAGACAGTCAAATGTATATACTGTAGTACATACCAACTGTCTTGGGAGCATTGGTCCAGTCGGTGGTGGTACTGCAAGGATCTGTAAATAAAACAAGACAAACAAGTGTAAATAGATGTGTCAGAATTGAACCATATACAGTGGGGAAAAAAAGTATTTAGTCAGCCACCATTTGTGCAAGTTCTCCCACTTAAAAAGATGAGAGAGGCCTGTAATTTTCATCATAGGTACACGTCAACTATGACAGACAAAATGAGAAAAGAAAATCCAGAAAATCACATTGTAGGATTTTTAATGAATTTATTTGCAAATTATGGTGGAAAATAAGTATTTGGTCAATAACAAAAGTTTCTCAATACGTTGTTATATACCCTTTGTTGGCAATGACACAGGTCAAACGTTTTCTGTAAGTCTTCACAAGGTTTTCACACACTGTTGCTGGTATTTTGGCCCATTCCTCCATGCAGATCTCCTCTAGAGCAGTGATGTTTTGGGGCTGTCGCTGGGCAACACGGACTTTCAACTCCCTCCAAAGATTTTCTATGGGGTTGAGATCTGGAGACTGGCTAGGCCACTCCAGGACCTTGAAATGCTTCTTACGAAGCCACTCCTTCGTTGCCCGGGAGGTGTGTTTGGGATCATTGTCATGCTGAAAGACCCAGCCACGTTTCATCTTCAATGCCCTTGCTGATGGAAGGAGGTTTTCACTCAAAATCTCACGATACATGGCCCCATTCATTCTTTCCTTTACACGGATCAGTCGTCCTGGTCCCTTTGCAGAAAAACAGCCCCAAAGCATGATGTTTCCACCCCCATGCTTCACAGTAGGTATGGTGTTCTTTGGATGCAACTCAGCATTCTTTGTCCTCCAAACACGACGAGTTGAGTTTTTACCAAAAAGTTATATTTTGGTTTCATCTGACCATATGACATTCTCCCAATCCTCTTCTGGATTATCCAAATGCACTCTAGCAAACTTCAGACGGGCCTGGACATGTACTGGCTTAAGCAGGGGGACACGTCTGGCACTGCAGGATTTGAATCCCTGGCGGCGTAGTGTGTTACTGATGGTAGGCTTTGTTACTTTGGTCCCAGCTCTCTGCAGGTCATTCACTAGGTCCCCCCGTGTGGTTCTGGGATTTTTGCTCACCGTTCTTGTGATCATTTTGACCCCACGGGGTGAGATCTTGCGTGGAGCCCCAGATCGAGGGAGATTATCAGTGGTCTTGTATGTCTTCCATTTCCTAATAATTGCTCCCACAGTTGATTTCTGCAAACCAAGCTGCTTACCTATTGCAGATTCAGTCTTCTCAGCCTGGTGCAGATCTACAATTTTGTTTCTGGTGTCCTTTGACAGCTCTTTGGTCTTGGCCATAGTGGAGTTTGGAGTGTGACTGTTTGAGGTTGTGGACAGGTGTCTTTTATACTGATAACAAGTTCAAACCAGTGCCATTAATACAGGTAACGAGTGGAGGACAGAGGAGCCTCTTAAAGAAGAAGTTACAGGTCTGTGAGAGCCAGAAATCTTGCTTGTTTGTAGGTGACCAAATACTTATTTTCCACCATAATTTGCAAATAAATTCATAAAAAATCCTACAATGTGATTTTCTGGAAAAAAAATTCCTCAATTTGTCTGTCATAGTTGACGTGTACCTATGATGAAAATTACAGGCCTCTCTCATCTTTTTAAGTGGGAGAACTTGCACATTTGGTGGCTGACTAAATACTTTTTTTCCCCACTGTATATATATTTTAAAAAGTCAAATGTACATTTTTTACTAGTGTGCATCCAGATTGCGTCGTAATTGGCTGAAAGTGAGTCTGTTCAAATGTCCTGCTGGCTCTCATTCTCTCCGTCTAATCAGGAAAAAGGGACACCAGGTGTGTGGACTCTGGCCAATCAGTGAGCTTTACATCCAGGCAGATGTAATAGCTGGACTAGGGGTTGTTGTCCCATCTCTAAAGCCTTGTTCACACTGCAGGCCTTAATGCTCAAATCAGTTTTGTTTTTCAAATCCGTTTTGGAATACTGACTGTCCAAACAGCAAGTTACAAGTGACCAAATTGGATTTGTGTGTGTTCAGACAGCAGTCATTTGCTGACATGGCTAGGCTAGTTGTCATAGTAACGATGGGTGTGTTGCTTCCTATCACTCAGAAGTTATGTAGCAAGCTAAGGTGACAACCAATGCCTGCCATGGACGTTTCCCAGTTGCTTTGAATGTTCAAAATCATAGTGTAAGAACACGTTTAAAGCCTCAAAGGATAAGATGATCCAACTTTCAAAACGAGTCCTTTTTGGCTAGCCACAGCAGTCAACTAGCTCATAACTAGCTAGCTAGGTAGCTGTTTAGCTTTCTAGCACATTCACTCATTTATTTGTAAACAATTAACAAGCTAGTTAGCTACCACATGTTCTTGTCAAACGGTCAACAGAGTAGCGAGCAAGCAACACGATAAGCCAAATAATAGTCTAAAAACCACTTCAGGGCAAATAAATCAGATTTGACTGTTCAGACACAAGTCGCATGGGCAGGAATCAGATTTGTATCTTCAAATCACCTACGAAGGTGATAATGCAGCGTCTCTGCAAAGTTGTCAGCCTGGAACGCAACCAAAGTCTGGGATTTTATAAGGGTGTCAAAAGAGATACAAATACATGTCATGGTTTCTGGCTCTGGCGGGGGTGAGTGCTGAAATACATTTACAATCACAATATACAGTGCATTCGGAAATTATTCAGACCCCTTCACTTTTTCTACATTTTGTTACATCACAGCCTTATTCTAAAATTGATTTAAAAAATTAAATAAATAAATCTACACAAATACCCCATAATGACAAAGCGAAAACAGGTTTTTAGAAATTCTTGCAAATGTACTAAAAATAAAAATGCAATACCTTATTTACATAAGTATTCAGACCCTTTGCTATGAGACTCGAAATTGAGCTCAGGTGCATCCTGTTTCCATTGATCATCCTTAAGATATTTCTACAACTGGATTGGAGTCCACCTGTGGTAAATTCAATTGATTGGACATGATTTGGAAAGGCACACATCTGTCTATATAAGGTCCCACATTTGACAGTGCATGTCAGAGCAAAAACCAAGCCATGAGGTAGAAGGAATTGTCCGTAGAGCTCCGAGACAGGATTGTGTCGAGGCACAGGTCTGGGGAAGGGTACCAAAACATTTCTGCAGCATTGAAGGTCCCCAAGAACACTGTGGCCTCCATCATTCTTAAATGGAAGAAGTTTGGAACCACCAAGACTCTTCCTAGAGCTGGCCGCCCAGCCAAACTGAGCAATCGGGGAGAAGGGCCTTGGTCAGGGAGGTGACCAACAACCCGATGGTCACTCTGACAGAGCTCTAGAGTTCCTCTGTGGAGATGGGAGAACCTTCTCTGCAGCACTCCACCAATCAGGCCTTTATGGTAGAGTGGCCAGATGGAACCCACTCCTCAGTAAAATATACATGACAGCCTGCTTGGAGTTTGCCAAAAGGCACCTAAAGGACTCTCAGACCATGAGAAACAAGATTCTCTGGTCTGATGAAACCAAGATTGAACTCTTTAGCCTGAATGCCAAGTGTCACGTCTGGAGGAAACCTGGCACCATCCCTACCGTGAACCATGGTGGTGGCAGCATCATGCTGTGGGGATGTCTTTCAGCGGCAGGGACTGGGAGACTAGTCAGGATCGAGGGAAAGATGAACAGAGTAAAGTACAGAGAGATCCTTGATGAAAACCTGCTCCAGAGCGCTCAGGACCCCAGACTGGGGTGAAGGTTCCCCTTCCAAATCAAATCACATTTTATCAAGACAATGCAGGAGTTGCTTCGGGACAAGTCTCTGAATGTCCTTGAGTGGCCCAGCCAGAGCCCGGACTTGAACCCAATCGAACATCTCTGAAGAGAGCTGAAAATAGCTGTGCAGCGACACTCCCCATCCAACCTGACAGAGCTTGTAGTCCACGATCATCTCCTTTGTCTAGGTCACATTGAGGGAGAGGTGGTTGCCCTGGGACCACACGGCCAGGTCTCTGACCTCCTCCATATAGGCTGTCTCGTCGTTGTTGGTGATCAGGCCTACCACTGTTGTGTCATCGTCAAACTTAATGATGGTGTTGGAGTCGTGAAACGCTCCCCATCCAACCTGACAAAGCTTGAAAGGATCTGCAGAGAAGAATGGGGAAAGCTCTCCAAATACAGGTGTGCCAAGCTTGTAGCGTCATACCCAAGAAGACTCTAGGCTGTAATCGCTGCCAAAGGTGCTTCAAGAAAGTACTGAGTAAAGGGTCTGAATACTTATGTAAATGAGATATTTCAGTTTTACATTTTGTATAAATTTGCAAACATTCCAAAAAACTGTTTTTAATTTGTCATTATGGGGTATTGTGTGTAGATTGATAAGGAAAAAAAAACATTATAATCAATTTTAGCATAAGGCTAACATAACAAAATGTAGAAAAAGACAAGTGGTCTGAATACTTTCCTTATGCACTGTATATGGATGATTTATAAAGCCAGGCACATTTAACAGTTAGGCTATGGATTGTAGACCTAATTAAGTTGGGATTTCCTCTTTCCTCAATTTTCTTGGACAATTAAGGCAAGGGCTGTTTCCTCGTCTCTGCTGCTGCTGCCTCCGCCGCATTGTTCTCAATCCCAAAATTCTGGTCAACTTTGCTATTATGCACATAGCAACGTAGGAAAATGTGCCAATTCTAGGGCGCACTGAAGTGCGTTATGTTTCAGAACCGCCGACAGCGACCATTGTGATGTCATTAAGGATGGTATTACTAAATAACTGTATCTCTGAAAGTGTACACATTTCAGTTATCAGGTTTGCATCTAAATGTTGTATAAAATATATGATTAAGTATGAGAATAAGTTTGTAAGATAGCAATGTGATTTTAGCCTTCTAAATGAGAATTGTTTTTCATATAAACTTTTGCCAGTCAGTAACCACGCCCAAGTGAGCACAGACATTGGGTCGGTGTGATGGAACGTCCATTTTTACCCGAGCATATAAACTGATGAGGTAATGATTTAATAAGTGACTGTTATCGATATATAACATATACAGTTGAAGTCGGAAGTTTATATACACTTAGGTTGGAGTCATTAAAACTCATTTTTCAACCACTCCACAAATGTCTTGTTAACAAACTATAGTTTTGGCAAGTCGGTTAGGACATCTACTTTGTGCATGATACAAGTAAGATTTCCAACAATTGTTTACAGACAGATTATTTCACTTATAATTCACTGTATCACAATTCCAGTGGGTCAGAAGTTTACATACACTAAGTTGACTGTGCCTTTAAACAGCTTCCAGAATTCCAGAAAATGATGTCATGGCTTTAGAAGCTTCTGATAGGCTAATTGACATCATTTGAGTCAATTGGAGGTGTACCTGTGGATGTATTTCAAGGCCTACCTTCAAACTCAGTGCCTCTTTGCTTGACATCATGGGAAAATCAAAAGAAATCAGCCAAGACCTCCACAAGTCTGGTTCATCCTTGGGAGCAATTTCCAAACGCCTGAAGGTACCACGTTCATCTGTACAAACAATAGTATGCAAGTATAAACACCATGGGACCACGCAGCCGTCATACCGCTCAGGAAGGAGACGCGTTCTGTCTCCTAGAGATTAACGTACTTTGGTGCGAAAAGTGCAAATCAATAACAGAACAACAGCAAAATACCTTGTGAATATGCTGGAGGATACAGGTACAAAAGTATCTATATCCACAGTAAAACAAGTCCTATATCGACATAACCTGAAAGGCCACTCAGCAAGGAAGAAGCCACTGCTCCAAAACCACCATAAAAAGCCAGACTACGGTTTGCAACTGCACATGGGGACAAGATTGTACTTTTTGGAGAACTGTCCTCTGGTCTGATGAAACAAAAATAGAACTGTTTGGCCATAATGACCATCGTTACGTTTGGAGGATAAAGGGGGCGGCTTGCAAGCCGAAGAACATGTCACGCTCGTCAAAGTGAGTAGACCAATGCGCAGCGTTGGTTGCGAACATACTTAACTTTATTATCTTAAGTGATAATATAACAACAAAACAATAAACGAAACGTGCAGTCCTACGGTTAACACAGAAACAAACCAAACGGAAACAAGATCCCACAAACACTAAGGGAAACAGACTGTTTAAATATGGCTCCCAATCAGAGACAACCAGCAACAGCTGACACTCGTTGCCTCTGATTGGGAGCCACTCTGGCCAACATAGAAATACCACAACTAGAACTCCCACACAGAACATAAACACATAGAATCTACACACCCTGGCTCAACATATAGAGTCCCCAGAGCCAGGGTGTGACAGAACACCATCCCAACCGTGAAGCACGGGGGTGGCAGCATCATGCTGTGGGGGTGCTTTGCTGCAGGAGGGACTGGTGCACTTCACAAAATAGATGGCATCATGAGGAAGGAAAATTATGTGGATATAGTAAAGCAACATCTCAAGACATCAGTCAGGAAGTTAAAGCTTGGTCGCAAATGGGTCTTCCAAATGGACAATGACCCCAAGCATACTTCGAAAGTTGTGGCAAAATGGCTTAAGGACAACAAAGTCAAGGTATTGGTGTGGCCATCACAAAGCCCTGACCTCAATCCTATAGAAAATGTGTGGGCAGAACTGAAAAAGTGTGTGCGAGCAAGGAGGCCTACAAACCTGACTCAGTTACACCAGCTCTGTCAGGAGGAATGGGCCAAAATTCACCCAACTTATTGTGTGAAGCTTGTGGAAGGCTACCCAGAAACGTTTGACCCAAGTTAAACAATTTAAAGGCAATGCTACCAAATACTAATTGAGTGTATGTAAACTTCTTACCCACTGGGAATGTGATGAAATAAATCAAAGCTGAAATAAATAATTCTCTCTACTATTATTCTGATATTTCACATTCTTAAAATAAAGTGGTGATCCTAACCGACCTAAGACAGGGAATTTTTACTAGGATTAAATGTCAGGAATTGTGAAAAACTGAGTTTAACTGTATTTGGCTAAGGTGTATGTAAACTTCCGACTTCAACTGTATCTTCTAAGAGTTTTATTCGGGAGATGGTAACTCGTGAAACAACTTCTTCTGTGGTGCCCCAAATTCCTAATTAGTTAATTGTTACATGATTAATTTAATCAAGTGACAATTAAACATAGTTAGTTGATTCGATAAATAACAGTCATCATATTAATTCAAGTCACGTCACGACACCTATGGCTGTAAATATTGAGGCGGCTTATTCTAATGCTTGCCCTATAATAATGTACTAAATCTAGTTTAGTCCGCTACACTAAATCAAGATTTGGCACATCATTGCGCTTATGTTAGGCTACACATCATGAAATATACTGAGGCAAAAATTAGACAGTAGCCAAATAGCTAAATAAAACCAAATTGAATGAACATGAAATTGATTTCAATATCTTGAAATACATAGGCCTATACTGTAGGTAGGCTATTTATCATTTAAGGCAGTCATCTTGGTTTTGATTTGAAGCATGAACAGCCTGAGACAAAATGATGCACACACCTGCAGCCAATAGGAGTACAGGTGTCCCTATAATATCAATCAACCTCCCATTATCTTCAGCGACTGGACTGGACTGAACGACGTTCAGAAGAAGAAGATTCAGGACGAAGAAAATGCAGTCGATTTTCCAGGTCATCGACGTCGTCCTAATGAGCACACCAGGATATTTTCCACCCCCAAAAGTTATTTTCAGAGCTCAATGTCGCTGTTCCGCCATGGCGACTGCTGACCCCCACGACTTATGTTTTGTGTGTTTAGGTTCACAGCACGCCAGGGACGGCCTCATTGATCCCCCACTATGCGCCAGCTACGCCCTCCTTTCTTTAAAGGAGAGGAAGCAGCGTTGGGCATTTTTTAGGGAGAATATCCCTCTTGAGGACGTGCTATCGGTGTTAACCTCAGCATCTGAGGCGTCATCCGAGGGCGCCGATTCAGGAGAAGACAGGGATATTGGGGACGAGATGGATATTCCATTGGAACAATCCGTCTCAATGACCCAAGTTTTCAAGACCCCCTTTCCTTTGGGAAGCGAGAGGTCATGTTCATCCCTGGTCGATGACGACATGGGCTCTGAGAATTCTGCAGCCCTGTCTTACGCCGCAGCCTCTCTGCGCTCTGACTTTCCAGGGCTCATCGAGAGGGCTGCCAAATGTTTAGAGATTAGGCTGCCTCCCATTCCCTCCAGATCGGAAGTGGATATGATGGAGGGTGGCTCTTATTCTCGACCGAGGAGGGCGGCGGAGCCTTTGGCACCAGCCATGCCCTCACTTGGGAAATACATTGAGGGCTCATGGGAGGCACCTTTGGCGGCGCGTTCGCCAGCCAAGGCGTACCTCCCATTCACCAGAGTGGAAGGGAGACAGCAGGGCTTCTCAAAGGGAATCCCCAGGCTCGAGAGTGCCATGGCTGTGTATCTAGTGCCGGGTTCGAGTCCCTGGCCCTCGTCCAAGAAAGCCACCTTGCCTACACAGAAGGACCGATTCACAGCGCAGCTGGTTGAGAAGTCCTTCGTGTTGGGAGCCCAGGCTGTAGCAGCAGCTAATAACATTGCCCTCCTCGCGGCCTCTCTGTCCAGTCTAACCACGGGTAAGACTGCGCTCACGAGGGAGGAGGTGGAAGAGGCATCCAGGATTTCTGGCGCTATTCTCCACCTAACACAAGCGTTGGCTGTCTGTGCGGGGAGGTCCATGGCCACTTCGGTGGTCACGGAGCGACACCTATGGCTGTCCATGACGGCCATGAAGGAGGCCGATAGAGCGTCGCTCTTGAACACCCCCATCTCTGACTACGGCCTTTTTGGGGTCGCTGTCAAGGATGCGATGGAGCATTTCATGAAGCTGGACGAGGAGAGGAAGCAGTTGGCCAGACACCTGCATCTAGCCATGCGCCGCAGAAACCGTCCACCTCCACCGCCCCTAGTAGACCTGGGTCTACTGCGAGGCATTGTGCCCGGCGTCAGACGGCGACTTCCAGCAGCAGGAGAGAGGGCTCCGCCCCGGCAGCACCTGAGATTCCGACCATTCCGCCGGCGAGGGAGGTCATTAGAACGCCAACCTGGCATCACCCGAAGGGCGGCCAGAAGCGACGGCGTCTATGACGGGACAAGGGGGAGAGAATGGAAGCTGGCACAGCGCCTGGTTCGACTGCGCCCACTTTCCCCCCCCACCCTTCTGTTGAGGGTACGGAGGAGACTGTATGTATCTGTGTGTAATAAAGAGTTGGCTCCAATTGACTTTGTCACAAGAGAGCCCCTTTTCCATAATACATCTGAGAACATTCAGGATTCTTCACTCTCTATGTCTCTCTCTCACCACTCTGAGTGTAGCTCAGCCCACCAAGGGTGCGTAGCTGAGCACACACGAGGCGGGTGTTATAAAGGTAACAAGCCGCCGCCTTGCTTTACCTCATAAAGACCTCACATTACAGACTTCTAGGAGTGCTGTAGTGAAGGTTTCACATAGCAGACTGCAGTCACAGCCAGGTAATGGAATGATGACGGAATTGTGGCTGTGGGCTCACGAGCACCTTCACTCAGTGAGAGCAGCACACATTCCAGGCTACTTGAACGTAGGGGCAGACATCATGTCTCGAGGGGGTCCTCAGGACGACGAGTGGCGTCTGCACCCGAACATCGTTCTCCAAATTTGGGAACCGTTCGGGAGAGCCGAAGTGGATCTATTCGCGTCACGCGTGAACGCGCATTGCCCTCTTTGGTTCTCCCTTCGAGCTCAGGACTGGGGAGAGACGCATTTGCGCACCGACCGTGGCCGAGAGTTCTCCTGTATGCTTTCCCACCGCTGTCCTGCATTCTCCCACTGTTAGCCAGGGTGAGATCAGGCGGGCTGTCAATCATATTGGTGGCTCCTGATCGCCCAGGGGCTCAATGGTTCGCGGAGATGATTCAGATGTTGATTGCGCCACCTTGGCCAATTCTGCATCAACGGGACACGTTGTCTCAGGCGGGAGGCACGATAGGGCAGTTGCCCATAATCGGCCAACCACTGAAGGCTTGGCTCCTGAGGGGGACAGGCTAGAGCGCCATGGGTTATCTGTTTCAGTAATCTGGACCATACAGGGTTCACGTGCCAGTTCCACTTCCAGGGTGTATGCCAGCAAATGGAACGTGTTTTCACAGTGGTGTGCCACAGAAGATGTGGACCCCGTGTGCTGTCAGGTTGAGAGTGTTCTCTTGTTCCTACAGTTCTTATTTGATAAGCAACGATCGCCTGCCACCATTAAGGTGTTTGCTGCTGCGATTTCGGCTTGTCATGAGGGGTTTGGCAGAGACACTGTCTTCAGCCACCCTCTGGTGAAACGTTTCCTTTTGGGAACACGGTGGCTTAAGCCAACGCCTAGAGCCACGGTTCCTCAGTGGGATTTGGCTCTGGTACTCGAAGCGCTCTGCAAGCCGCCGTTCGAACCATTGAACCAAATTCTCCTCAAGATGCTGTCTTTGAAGACGGCACTGTTGCTTGCTTTGACTACTGCTAAGCGTGTCAGTGATTTGTGCGCTCTTTCGACGAGACCCAACTGCCTGGCCATTAATGGCGATCTGAGCAGAGCGGTGTTACGTCCTAACCCGGCATTTATGCCAAAGGTTATTAAGAGCTCATATAGATCACAGACCGTGGAGCTGTGGACCTTTTCTCCCCCTCCCCATGGGGAGAGGAGAGAGGAAAGGCTCCATCGCCTGTGCCCAGTGCGCGCTTTGGTGCGTTACGTTGAGCGCACAGCAGCAATTAGGTCATCGCCTCAGCTGTTTGTGTGTAACGGTGCGGCTGCACTAGGTAGACCACTTTCGAAACAGCATCTGTCTTATTGGCTTTGCGAAGGCATTGAGACAGCTTATGAGGCGGCGGGGCGACAATTGCCTCAGGGTATAAGAGCCCACTCCACTCGTGGAGTAGCGCCTCCTACTGCCCTTTTCAGAGGAACAGGGGTAGAGGATATTTGTGCAGCGGCGTCGTGGTCGTCACCGTCTCCATCTCCTTTTAGAGGGAGACATATATGACATGACTCCTGATTGACATGTTCAGTACAGTAGAGGGAATGTTATTACTCAGCCCACCAGTGTTACTGGGTTGGGGTGGAATGATGAGGGAAATAGTTTTTGTAAATTTGTTACATTACTATTAGACCGGTCATAAACTATTGACGGAATTGTGACGTCATCTATCTGCTGGTTCAGATTAGTATGACTCATATTCTGGTTATCTGCCCACTAGACATTGGCAATGCCATTGGACTAGGTGGGGCGGATTTGTACCGAGGACACAGTATATTGTGACACAGTGTGTCACAGTACTGTGGGACTTGGTCGCAGCCATTGCTAGGACCGACCTTTTAATTTAAGTGGGAAGTGTTGTGCTCGGCAGGGAGTACATTTTGGAGCGTTGCGCTCCGTCTTGAACCAATAGGAGCAGAGCTCCCTTATGGGGCGGAGCTCCACGAAATAGAACGATAGTTACCGGAGTGTAACTCCAGTTCTATGAGTGGAGCGGAGCCCCATAGGACTTAAGGCCCTGCCGACCCTCTCTAGTCTCGCTGAAGATAAATATCTCGAGAGGCTGATTGAGGGGAAGCATCCACTCTTATAGGGACACCTGTACTCCTATTGGCTGCAGGTGGGTGCATAATTTTGTCTCAGACTGTTCGCTGCCTAGGCAGCGGGGTAAACCAATAGGAGCAGAGCTCCCCTATGGGGCTCCGCTCCACTCATAGAACTGGAGTTACAACTCCGGTAACTATTGTTATTGGCAGTCACAGACACGTATAAACACTGTGATTCTATGTTTAACAACTCACTTAGCTGTTTTACGAGTGGTCTGAGGCAGGAGATAGATTACGAGGGTTTTTTAAGTGCAATGTTAATAACGATGATTTTGGGAAACAGCTTGGAGATTTAACGATGCTCCTACGAGGGGTCAAATGATGAACTTAGCCTTAACATGCTTTTGGGAAACCGGGCCCACTTGTGGGGGTTGTAGAGCAAAACGGAAAAAAACATTGTGTTCGTGAGAATCTCATCTTTCCATAGAGTGGTCATAATTTGTAGGACAAACCGTTAGGACGCTACAGACGTTTTCGTGAGAAGACCGATTTTTGGGATGTCTCATTTTCTGACAAACACCGCTGTAGCTTGGCCAGCTTCCACAGCAGATGCGGAAGGCAAAACTTAAGCTGATGGATTTTGATAGGGATTTTTTTTTATTATGTTACTTAAATTGACGCACAGACTCTTAAGGTTTAAAGATGGATTTTTACGCCTTGAGACAATTGAGACATGGATGTGTGCCATTCAAAGGGTGAATGGGCAAGACAAAAGCGCACCGGTTTGAGTCTGTCAAGAATTACACTGCTGCTGGGTTTTTCACACTCAACAGTTTCCCATGTGTATCAAGAATGGTCTAAAACACAAAGGACATCCAGCCAATTTGACACAACTGTTGGAAGCATTGGAGTCAACATGGGCCAGCATCCCTGTGGAACGCTTTCGCCACATTGTAGTCCATGCCCTAACGAATTGAGGCTGTTCTGAGGGCAAAAGGGGGTGCAACTCAATATTAGGACGGTGTTCCTAATATTTTGTACACTCATTGTATTTGTGTAGCACACAAAGATGTGCCAAATCGATGATTTTGTGATATTTTTTTGGTAAGTATTAGAATAAGCCGCCTCAATATTTGCAGCGACGCACTTAGCGACAGTTCTCTCTGCGTGGTGTTTTGGGAAACGCATGTTACATCTTCCGCGGTTGTAGGAAAGATGCATCGTTAAAACACTCATAAGCCTAAGTTCCATCGCTACCCAGTTTCCCAAAAGCATATTAAGGCTAAGTTCATTGTTAGAACCTTCGTAAGAGCATCTTTACATTTACCTGAGCCGTTTCCCAAAACTGTCTTTATTAACATTGCACTTGAAATTACTTGTAATCTAACGCCTGCCTCAGACCACTCGTAAAACAGCTAAATGCGTAGATAGAATCCCGTTTGTACTCCCGCGTCACTTTACACAAAGAAAATGTTCGCTAAACATAGAATTAGGATGTTTATCTGTGTCTCTGTGACCACAGAAAACTTAATAGTTGAATACACAGTGCATTCGGAAAGTATTCAGACCCTTTGACTTTTTCCACATTTTGTTACATTACAGCCTTGACAGCCTCTAAAATAGATTAAATTATTTTTTCCCCTCAGCAATCTACAAACATTACCCCATAATGACAAAGAGAAAACAGGTTGTTAGAAATTTTTCCAAATGTATTAAAAATAAAAAGCAGAAATACCTTATTTACATAAGTACATAAGTATACAGACCCTTTGCTCTGTGACTCGAAATTGAGCTCAGTTGCATCCTGTTTCCATTGATCATCCTTGACATGTTTCTACAACTTGATTGGAGTCCATCTGTGGTAAATTAAATTGATTGGACATGATTTGGAAAGGCACACACCGGTCTATATAAGGTTCCACAGTTGACAGTGCATGTCAGAGCAAAAACCAAGCCATGAGGTCGAAGGAATTGTCCGTAGACCTCCGAGACAGGATTGTGTCGAGGCACAGATCTGGGGAAGGGTACCAAAATATTTACGCAGCATTGAAGGTCCTCAAGAGCACAGTGGCCTCCATCATTCTTAAATGGAAGAAGTTTGGAACCACCAAGACTTACTAGAGCTGGCCGCCTGGCCAAACTGAGCCATCGGGGGAGAAGGGCCTTGGTCAGGGAGGTGACCAACAACCCAATGGCCACTCTGACAGAGCTCCAGAGTTCCTCTGTGGAGATGGGAGAACCTTCCAGAAGGACAACCATCTCTGCAGCACTCCACCAATCAGGCCTTTATGCTAGACTGGTCAGACGGAAGCCACTCTCCAGTAAAATGCACATGACAGCCCGCTTGGAGTTTGCCAAAAGGCACCTAAAGGACTCTCAGACCATGAGAAACAAGATTCTCTGGTCTGATGAAACAAAGATTGAACTCTTTGGCCTGAATGTCAAGGGTCAAGTCTGGAGTAAACCTGGCACCATCCCTACGGTGAAGCATGGTGGTGGCAGCATCATGCTGTGGGGATGTTTTTCAGCGGCAGGGAATGGGAGACTAGTCAGGATCAAGGGAAAGATTAATGGAGCAAAGTACAGAGAGATCCTTGATGAAAACCTGCTCCAGAGCTCTCAGGACCTCAGACTGGGGCAAAGGTTCACCTTCCAACAGGACAATGACCCTAAGCACACAGCCAAGACAGCACAGGAGTGGCTTCGGGACAAGTCTCTGAAGGTCCTTGAGTGGCCCAGGCAGAGCCCGGACTTGAACCAAATGAAACATCTTTGGAGAGACCTGAAAATAGCTGTGCAGCGACGCTCCCGATCCAACCTGACAGAGCTTGAAAGGATCTGCAGAGAAGAATGGGAGAAAGTCCCCAAATACAGGTGTGCCAAGCTTGTAGCGTCATACCCAAGAAGACTGGAGGCTGTAATCACTGCCAAAGTTGTGTCAACAAAGTACTGAGTAAAGGGTCTGAATACTTATGAAAATGTAATATTTCCGTTTTACATTTTTCATAAATTAGTAGAAATTTCTAAAAACCTGTTTTTGCTTTGTCATTATGGGGTATTGTGTGTGGATTGATGAGGGAAAAAACCAATTTAATCAATTTTATAATAAGGCTGTAATGTAACAAAATGTGGAAAAGGTCAAGGGGTCTGAGTACTTTCTGAATGCACTGTAAATATCCTAAACAATGTTATAAACAAGTGAAGCAATGACCTACAGTGCCTTCAGAAAGTATTAATTATTTTAATTGTTTAATTATAGCATATCTGTAGGCTTACTTGAAGCTCAATTCCTGCCTGCCATTAGGTTACAATGATTTGTTGAGCAATTACGAAAACCATAGTCATCATATCCTATTTTTAGGTCACGTTGATATTTTCTATAGCGAACAAGTGATTTTGACTATTAATTCTTGCTCACAGTTTTCACAAAGAAATACTGAATTTACATAATCAAACATTGCATACAAAATAGCACGAGAAAACACTTAGAATACATAACACATGGCAAACATAATACAAACTAATACATCATAGGCTACAGAACATTTCCTCTCTTGATGGGAAAACTGTATTGTGTAAAATAAATAATTTTAAAAAAGATGACTTTGGTTAAGTGATAATGCCCGAGAAGCCAGTGTTTGGAGGATATATTGGCACAGGTGTTGATAGGCCCGAGATGAAGTCGAGGCCCGGCAAACTGTGCCAATATATCCAACGAACACCGGCTTCGAGGGCATTATCAATTTTATACAACGGGTTACCAACACATTCTAATAATGATTGATATATTTTCATGAAAAATGTTATTTTAATTCATTTATTCATACTATTTCATCCTTCCACAAGATATAGTCCCGACACAAATCTAGGGTTGCTACCTAAGCCGGCTGGTCGTTCATTCTATCGGTTCGGTTGCCAGAGACGCAATCCAGTCATTAAGTGTTTTTGTTCTAAATCTATGTGTGTATTAGGTATATGTTGTGAAATTGTTAGATATTACTTATTAGATATTACTGCACTGTCGGAGCTAGAAGCACAAGCATTTCGCTACACCCGCAATAACATCTGCTAAACACGTGTATGTGACATTTGATTTGATTTGAACGTGACCCATTATTTTGTTCTAAATGTTCTGTTGCCATGATGGCTGGCAACGTTCTTATCCCTTGCTTGCTCGCTAGTCAACTTTGGCTAACACAGTAACGTCAAACAATGTAGCCAGAATCACAGCAAAGTATCAGCATTTACATAAGCTGTTTTGCAGTGATTTATTTGGGGGGGGGAATACATTTATAACAATGAGCTAATGATGTGCGATTTTTCCTGGCATATAACATTTGCTCTCTCGCCAGGCCACTGTTCAGAGATAGCAAACTACACAGCTAACACAATCACTTCAAACTGAAGCGGAAATGACAGCTAACCAGCTGTATTTCGTGTTTTTCTATTGACATTTCTTCAAATTATATCCATAAAAATGATGCTAATTCATGATTTCGACTGGCTGAGAAAAGCTGCCAACCTATCTGTCTCGTCCCGACACATTCATTACCATACGACAGCTGGAGATCGAATTTCAATATTGAAACAATGTTGCAAATGTCGGACAGACAAGGTTATTATAAATCTCCGCTGTTGAAAACCAAATGCTAGACTAAACGAAATGAGAGATAATGTCTAGATGCTTTTTACAGTGTATATAAATTGCCTGGCTGGGCTGATGACACAGTGGATTGCACAGGCAGATGGAACAGAGTAAACAGGCATTTTAACATCATAGACACCGGCTGGAATGCGGTTTTAACCAATCAGCATTCAGGATTAGACCCACCCGTTGTATAAATAGCCATAAATCATTTAAGAGCTACAGCGAGCTCTTAAACCTATATTCTGGAATCATTTTCAGCACGGGACAGCTACTGTAACACAATTAAGTTTCACTTTTTGTAACGAGTTCACTGTATGGTGTTTTGGGAAACGGGTGTGACGTCTTCAGCCGTTATTTTTTTACGATGAATCATTAAAACACTTGTAAGCCTAAATTCAATCACTATCGGGAAACCAGGCCCTGGTCTGTTAAAAAAAAGTAGGATTCATTTGTTCCAATGATAACACTGAGGGTGAAATTATGTTGAAAAAAGTCTTGGCAATCAGGACTAAAAGAACCTCAACATCCACTTTGGGAAGGTAAATTGGTGGCCAATGATGGTTGCAATCGAGATCAGCTCTGTGGATGATTATAGCGCATATTGATGGTTTAATGAGAGATTGATTACCTTGTGTTAGTACGCTGGACAATGTTTGTTGCAATATGCCCAAATAGACTACCCTGTTTCCAACCATTTAAACAAAATAACTTTGTCAGAGATTTCCGATTTACAATAAAGCCATCCATTTAACCCATTTCATCATTGTGAGAAAGGTAGAAAGTCAGGCCATGAGCAAAGAAAAATACATTTCTACAAAGAGAAACACACATGGCTCCTTTTCACACAATCACTAGGGTCCAGTGTGTAACAGTCCATTGTCACAATGGCCAATAGTTTATCCACAAATCACTTCAGTAATCTATCATTTCAGGTCTTCTGTAATATTGAAATGAGACTACCTTGCAACAGTATGACATTCTTTAGACATTTTGGAAAGTATTCTGTCAAATGTGTTAATGTATTGCTTTATTCAATAGAGTATTTAGTTCATTTTTACATCTAGTGACCAAAGTAGGAACTCCACCTGTACAAAGTAGTGTTGCAGATACATTAACCAACTATATTCATCACACCATATAAAAAGACACAGTAACCTTTTTTCCCAGGAAATATTTATTTAATGGGATCAAGTGACAGTATCGATCACATATTTCATCTTTTCCAAAGACAGCTCAGTTAAATATTAACAAATTTACAATCATGAGGAATGTAAAAAAACAAAAAACAAACCCAAGCCTTAAAAAAGAAAACTAATCAGGATCGTCCCGAGTGAGTGAAAGGTGGCCATGGTTGTCTCGACTTAGCCTGGTCCCAGATCTGTTTGTGCGGTCTTACCCAACAGATCTGGGACCAGGCTAAGACCGCACAAACAGATCTGGGACCAGGCTAGTCTTCACTGACCGTTGGTGGTCTTGGCTAGCCTGGAAATCCAGACTGAATCACACTATGTTTCACTATAGTAATGACTAATTCATAGATAATGAGTGAAACATACAGAATGACACTAAATTCTGTCTGGATTTCAAGGCTAGGACTTGGTTGGCCATGGGTGGTCTTGGTTGTGGCTCAGCTCCAGGATAGGTACATCACACCCCCACTCATTGTGCTTTATAATTCATCTTTATCAGTTACCTATATGGAAAAGAGGAAGAAAGGTTAGTAACAGGACATAAGAATGACTTAATGTGTAGATACTGGCCTAAACATAGTTGTTGGACTTAGTAGAAACATACCATTTCATCATCCTCATCTTGAATTTCCTCTTCTTCCTCAGCCTCTGCTGCCTCTTCAGGCTCCTCCTCCGGCTCCTCAACCTGTTCATTGAGGTCTATGTTCATACTGAGCCGCAGCATGCGTTCTATCCTGTCTCCATAGGCCTTGGTGTCTTGGAGCTGGTAGCCTGAACGCAGTGTGGCCGTCTCAAACAACACCATGGCCAGGTCTGAGGCCGTCTGGTCCTTGGCATCCGTCTATGGGGAGAGGAATACAAAATTTGTTTTATTTACAGTTCCTTGTCATTTAGCAGCAGTGTTGGGGAAGCTATTCTGAAAAGATAGTGTGATGTAATTGGTAGCTTGGTAAACTAAGTTAAAGCAAACCTTAAGAAAAGTAAACTATTTAACTGAAATTTAATTTGAAAAAGCAGTTCAATACATCCAAACTACTTGGTGAACAATTATCATAGGTATATCTGAAATGTCAGACTACAAATTGCAAAAACAAATCACTTTGGGGTCATATTTTAACAGAATGGGTAAAAACCTATTAAAACACCAAAATGATGTTCTAAGTGAGAATTAGGCAGGGCCCGGTTTTCCTAGTGATGGAACTTAAGGTTACGAGTGTTTTAACGATGAATCCAACAACGGCCCAAGATGTAACATGCGTTTCCCAAAACACCACGCAGATAGAAAGGTCACTAAGAGCGTCGTTGGAGTATGTGTCTCTACTGATAGGATCGAAAGAAAGTGAGTGCTGCTCTCGGATCAGCTTTCTCCATTCAAATCTTAGCTTAACATTATTTCACAATACTGATGACGGATCAGCTCCTAGAGAGATTACCACCTACAGCTGCAAATAATGTTGGTGGCTTATTATAATACTTACCCAATAAAAATGCACTAAAATCACTGATTTGGCATTTCACTGCGCACATTAGGCTACACATGAAATATATTGGAGATATTACACAGAGAGTAGTCTACAAGTAGCAAAATAGAACTGATTGAACATGAAATGCATTTCAATATGACTGAAATAAGCCTATATACTACCATTTATATTTTAATTCAGTTCTCTCAGTTAATTTGAAGCATCTTTTTAATAGGTCGTTTGTTTGTATTAAGACATTGGCAACTTTGTATTTCTAGTCAATTTTGTTCTGAAGTTATAGGTCACAGAGACAGATAAACCATGTGACTATGTTCGATTACGAGCGTTTTCAAGCGCAACGTTAATAACGATGGTTTTGAGCCACAGCTCTGAGATTTAACAATGCTCCTACGATGGTTCTAATGATGAACCTAGCCTTAATATGCTTTTGGGAAACCGTGCCCAGTTCTAATGCCGAAAATGGAAATTGCCTACTTCACCCATATGTTTCTTTTTGCTAAAAAAGTAGTGTAGTTTGCTACACGGAACGTAATTAACTACTGAAAACACTACCTAGATTTGAATTCTGTTCAACTACCACCAAGCTACTGAAGAATGTAGTGCACTACTCAACACTATTTAGCAGACACTCGTCGACGGTGACATCCAGATAGAGTATTAAACTAAAACATTAATACCTACCCACAGAGCACCAGACTGACAGCAACATTTACCATTTCAGTTGTCGGTGTCTATACAGTGAGCTCCAAAAGTATTGGGACAGTGACACATTGTTTTGGAATGATACAATGAGGTTAAAGTGCAGACTATCAGCATTAATCGGAGGCCATTTTCATCCATATCAGTTGAACCATTTAGAAATTACAGCACTTTCTGTACATAGATTATTTTGTGGCCAATAGAAATTAATGGTAAATAATGTATTGTGTCATTTTGGAATCACTTTTATTGTAAATAAGAATATAATATGTTTCTAAACACTTCTACATTAATGTTGATGCTACTATGATTACAGATAATGCTGAATGAATCGTGAATAATGATGAGTGAGAAAGTTAGACGCAGAAATATCATACCCCAAGACATGCGAACCACTCCCCATTACAATAACAAGAAATGCTAACCTCCACTGTTGTTGTAATGGTGAGAAGTTAGCATTTCTTGTGGGTATGATGTGTGTTTAACGTTCACACTCATTCACGAATCAGTCAGGATTATCCGTAATCATGGCAGCATCCACATTAATGTAGAAGTGTTTAGAAACATTCTATTCTTATTTACAATAAAAGTGACTCCAGAATGATTACATTATTTACAATTTATTTCTATTGGGCACAAAATAAATCTGAAACAACCAAAACAAAAAGCACATTTGTAGAGTCACAAGCTTAATGTAGTCATTGCATGCTATGAATATGGGACCAAATGCTAAACTTTTTACTACTTTAATCCACACAAGTGAATTTGTCCCAATACTTTTGGTCCCCTAAAATGGGGGGGGGGGGGACTATGTACAAAAAGTGCTGTAATTTCTAAACGGTTCACCTGATATGGATGAAAATACCCTCAAATTAAAGCTGACAGTCTGCACTTTAACCTCAGTCATTACATCATTTCAACTCCAACGTGCTGGAGTACAGAGCCAAAACAAAAGAAATGGTCACTGTCCCAATACTTTTGGAGCTCTGTATAATGGATCAATAGATGTATTGTATCACAGACATCACTCAACTGATGAAGGATGAGGAACATTCTCTGGCTTGGATCTCATTGGCACCACTCAAGAATCAAGTTGATGGAGTATTATGAACACAGCTTCACAAGGTTATGTATTTGTGATAAATACTTACAGAAACGCGTTTCAGCATTTCCTTGATGAGAGGGTGCTTTGGGTTGATTTCTAATGTTTTCTTCTGGCTTGCATAATAACTGGAAATACAAAGCAGAACACAATATTATATAAGGAAGAGATCAAGAAGGGTAACAGCAAAAAATAGAAGGGTGGTATTCTGAAATGAGATCCCGGTTTAGCGCAAATATTCATGCAAGTCTCCCATTGACATAGATTATAGATTAATGATGTTACACAAAAGCTCAAAACTTCAGAATACCACCTGAAGTGCATACAGTGATCACTCACTTTGTGGAGATGTCTTTTCCTGTCTGGTATGCCTGTGCCTTCATGATCCTCTCCATGTTACCGGACCAGCCATACTGGCTGGCTACCAGGGCACAGGGAGACTTGGTCAGCCTCTGGGACAGGATAGCCTTCTCAATCTACACACAAATAATAAAACATTTATTTTTATTAATCATTTAATCCCAAAACATTTAGGGCCGGATTTGCCGTTGAGAATGGTTTTTAATCATGACTAGGGCTGTTGCGGTGACCTTATTACCGTCATAACTGCAGTAAAATTCCACGTGACCGTTGAGTCACAGTAATCTCCTTTTATGCACTCTGGACATGATTTGGTAGTACCCAACTTGCTAACGACCATCAGGTCCTAATGGCCTGGTACTCAGGGCTCTATTGTCCCTCTAACCACTGACGTCAATGCAAACGAAAAATCAGTATCGTGCTTTTAAAAAACTCACCTCACTGTGATGATCAATTTGAAGAAAGAAGTTCAACAGCATGTTGAAACTGAGTGCAAAACAGGCTTTGAAATTTTTTACACTCTTATCCCCTCAACATCCACAACAAACCCAACTAGCTCCGCCCCCCCGACGACCTCCACGCACCCCTCAACCAATCTCTTCGCGCATGCCTTAAACAAATGGACAGCGCTTTCTAAGGTGACGATTAATTCAAATCACCCATATGCATATTAGAGCTTATGCATAGGCTTATGAAAAAAAAAAAAAATATGATTTTGATGATGGCAGAAAAACTGTCTTTGGTACATAATTGGTCTAGCCTATACTAATTTGAGTAGTCGCCTTTGAGTGTGGACTACTATTATGATTCATACTGGATGGACTGGTTACCTTATGCTACGCTCCAAAATGTCTATCCACGAGTCAGAACGTATAGCCCTAGGGACTGCTGTTGGTTCATTGTGCAGAGTCAGCCAACAATTATAGTGAATTTGTATTTGATTTTGAATAACCTAGCAATAGGGCATTATTTTTATTTTTCATAATTAAGTGACATTACCTTTTACCTATACAGAATCTCACTACTGTGCGTTTCCATCTCCTCCTCGCTCTCCTTTATACAGAGCGCAGAGGGGGTCTCAGTTTAGTGAAATATGTTTTGTTGCGAAAACATGTTACTGTTGATGTTCAAAAGATCATTTGGTTTCCCAAATTAAGCACCGGGTAGATGCAGGAACAGGGTTGAGAGCCCACGGTATACAGTTTGGGCAGAATATCACCTGTCGCGCAGGGAGAACATGCTCCACAAACAGTGCACGAGTGAAAGTAGTTATTTTATTTCTCAGCTGCTGATATTAAGCACAGCTCTGCTATAAAACCGAAGTAACCTAACAGGCATCATTGAAAAACGGACCGGCGGGACAGCGCGCAGCCTCCATTCGCTATTCGAGTGCATACAGATGACATTTCTTTTTCCCCTGCCCATTTGATAATGGGCCATTCTAAATCAAAACTCATTTTATATAATAGTACAGACAGCCCGAGGCAAGGAACAGAGCGCAAGCTTTATTTGCGACTTTCTCTAATCATCAATAGCCAATAGTCGCATCATGCAGCCCATATATGTTTAGATTTGTAAGACATTCTAAGGTCTGTATCATTCACAACTAATGTTGCCAAATAACTCTAAATCTAGCATATAGGACCTGTTTCAAATTATCACTTTCACGCTCAACATAGCCACTTCATATGTGCACTCCACAGGAGGTTGAGGGAAGAACGGTTCATAACAATTGCTGGAATGAGTGAATGGAATGGTATAAAACATGCATGTGTTTGACACCATTCTATTTATTGCATTCCAGCCATTCCTATGAGTCTGTCCTCCCCAATTAGGATGCCACTGGCCACCTGTGGCACACTCGCTCTGGAATGGGAAACATATCCTGCAAGACGGAGCTGCTCTTCCTCCCGGGGAAAGGACTGCCCGTTCCATGATCTCGCCATCACGGTTGACAACTCCGTTGTGTCCTCCTCCCAGAGTGCAAAAAGCCTTGGCGTGACCCTGGACAACACCCTGTCGTTCTCCGCTAACATCAAGGCGGTGACCCGATCCTGTAGGTTCATGCTCTACAACATTCGGAGAGTACGACCCTGCCTTACACAGGAAGCGGCACAGGTCCTAATCCAGGCACTTGTCATCTCCCGTCTGGATTACTGCAACTCGCTGTTGGCTGGGCTCCCTGCCTGTGCCATTAAACCCCTACAACTCATCCAGAATGCCGCAGCCCGTCTGGTGTTCAACCTTCCCAAGTTCTCTCACGTCACCCCACTCCTCCGCACACTCCACTGGCTTCCAGTTGAAGCTCGCATCTGCTACAAGACCATGGTGCTTGCCTACGGAGCTGTGAGGGGAACGGCACCTCTGTACCTTCAGGCTCTGATCAGTCCCTACACCCAAACGAGGGCATTGCGTTCATCCACCTCTGGCCTGCTGGCTCCCCTACCTCTGCGGAAGCACAGTTCCCGCTCAGCCCAGTCAAAACTGTTCGCTGCTCTGGCACCCCAATGGTGGAACAAGCTCCCCCACGACGCTAAGGCGGCGGAGTCACTCACCACCTTCCGGAGACACTTGAAACCCTACCTCTTTAAGGAATACATGGAATAGGATAAAGTAATCCTTCTACCCCCCCCCTTACCCCACCCCAAAAAAATAAAAAACATATTGTAAAGTGGTTATCCCACTGGCTGTAAGGTGAATGCACCAATTTGTAAGTCGCTCTGGATAAGAGCGTCTGCTAAATGACGTAAATGTATTTTATTAGGCTAGGTTTAACTATATGTGGAGATGCTAAACGTGTTTGTTAATTAAGGGTAAATTACCGTGAGCACGGCAGTCTTTTGCGTGACAATAACGGGCTGACAAAATGTCATGATTGCCACAGCCCTAATTATGACTAAACCTAGTCTGGATAAATGAACATTGTTTTTTTAAAAGTGGTCTGAAGTCTGGTCTTTCACATTCATGTTCTGCATGTTACCTTGTCCTTGAGGGCGCTGTCCTTCATCCAGGTGGTGAGGGGTTCGTACTCCTTCTCCAGGACCTCCCTGGTCTCCTTGGCCTTGTCGCTCTCGTCAAACTTAATGCCCTCCTTGGCCACGTTCTGGAAGCGCTTACCGTCGAACTCTGGCAAAGCCTGTACACAGTACTCATCCACTGGCTCTGTCAGGTAGATCACCTCATAACCCTTCTTCAACAGACTCTCTACGAAGGGAGAAGACTCAGCCTGGGGGAAAGGACATTGCACAAGGGAAGACCAGGGTTAGGAACATTAACCTTCACTATATTACTTACTCCTTACAGATCTGCAAACGTCGAAGGGCCAAGGGGAAGGAGTAGTGAGCGAATTGGGACCAGCTGAGACCGTGGTTGCATTCAGATTCTTTCGGAGATGTGACTTTCTGCCTTACCTTGACCTCGGTTGAAAACGTCAGAGTTCAAGGTAAGAAAGGGAGGAAAAGTCACAAGGGAAGAGCGAGAAGAGGATAGCGTTTTAATTAATCCAATTTATGGTCCACCATGTAGCTGGTCCTGAAGTACAGCTTCTCCTTTATCTGCTATACATCCTCCTCCCATTACACCAGAGTCACCTATACCTACAGTACACTCCCCTCCTTATGCACTTGGACAGTGAAGCTAAAACCTTTAATTTGGCTCTATACTATACGGAGGGGAGTGTTCACAGTCAAAATCTACCCACCTCCCTGCGGCTAGTCCCGGCCATGAAGTAGATCTTGTCCTGCTTGTCCTTCATCCGCTCTACGTACTGCTCCAGGCTGGCCAGCACTGTGTCGCTGTTGGAGGTCTGAAAACGCAGCAGCTTGGCCAGACGGGTCCGGTTGGAGTGGTCCTCGATCACACCCAGTTTAATGTTGGTGCCAAACTCCTTCCAGAACTTCTCATTGTACTGCTCCTCTGCAATCTTCTTTATCATGTCCAGGGTCTTACGCACCAGCTTCTTACGGATGACCTGGATGGAGTGGAAAAGGTAAGGGAGGAAGGGACTTTTAGTTATGAAGATCATATTTGTTCACTACATTGGTTAATGATAAGTCATTTTATGTTCAAATCGTCATCTTCAGTAGGCACCAAAGAGAAGAAATCTGACCGAAATAGATAGGTTAACTGTCTGAACTTGTTCATTCTGAGATTGGAGAGGCTCACCTTGAGCAGCTTGTGTTGCTGCAGGGTTTCTCTGGACACGTTCAGTGGCAGATCATCAGAGTCCACCTAACAAAACAATCACATTATCATAAATCACAGAGAAACTCTTTACATTATTAAATGAACCATCATGCAACTGTACAGCAGGGTCCGGGGTCAAAAATCAATTTCTATTCAGTCAATTCAGAAAGTAAACAAACGTTTGCAATTTCCTATATTGATCCAAGCCCCCATAGTCCTAGAAGCTCCGTCATGTAAAGTACGCAACAAGGCTCACTCACCACTCCCCTGACGAAGTTCAGGTATTTGGGCATCATGTCATTGAAGTCATCAGTGATGAACACTCTACGGACAAACAGCTTGATGAAGTCGTTCTTCTTGGTTCCGTACTCGTCGAACATGCCCCTGGGGGCGGCAGCGGGGACAAACAGGATGGACTTGAAGGTGACCTCACCCTCGGCTGTGAAGTGGATGTGGGAGAGGGGCTCGTCTGTGTCCTGGAGGGAAGATCGGTGTTCTAATTGTATAGATTTTTCTATCAAATGTATTTATAAAAGCCCTTTTTATATCAGCAGTTGTCAATGTTTTACAGTAACACAGCCTAGACCCCAAAGACCAAAAAAAGAGGCACATTAGCTAGGAAAAACTCAGTGGGAGGAAGAAATGTCAAGAGGAGGTGCAGACTGCATACCTTGGAGAAGGTCTTGTAGAAGGCCTTGTATTCGTCCTCCTCTACTTCTTTGGCTGGTCTCGTCCAGATAGGCTTGATGTCGTTCATCAGCTCCCAGTCCCACACAGTCTTCTCAACCTGGACCAAAGGAATTAAGTTGTTTGGGTTTTTAAAAAGTCACTTAACAAAATGAAAATCGATGGCTTAGTTGTATTAGGTGTGCTAGTATTGGAATATATCAAATAAATGGAACTGAAGGAGAGGTTTGGGAAACACTGAACTAAAATAAAAACTTTTTTTACCTTCTTGGTCTTTGGCTTGTCCTCCTCCTCCTCTACCTCTACCTCTACCTCTACCTCATCCTCAGTGGCATCTTTGGCCGCCTCCGTGTCCTCATCGATGGGCTCCTCAACAGTCTCTGTCTGGGTAGGGAGAGAAGGGAACATGGCAAAATGTTATTTCTACAGCTCACTGCTATAAAAACACCATGGGTTGTTCCATTGACAACGAAATATGACGCCCTCTCAATTGTCTCAAATCCGTCCTCTACTTAATCTGCACTGATCTGAAAACAGACCAGATGAAAGCCAGTCTAATGATGAGCTATTACCACCATAATGTTTTCACTTGTCAATGATTTTCCAAAATCAGTGCAGATGGAGAGAACAGGAGATAAAGTACAGTATAGTTCCACTCCTATACCTTGCTGGCCCAGACGTAGATGGGGAAATTGATAAACTGCGAGTATTTCCGGACCAGGTTCTTGATGGTTTCCAGCTCCAGGTAGTCTGTAGCCTCCTCCTTCATCACCAACCTGGAAGAGTAAAAACTCTAAATGCAAGGCTTTGTACATTGGTTTCATTGTGGGCTTTCGTCCCGTGTCATCTTATCTTTCAATGCTACATAACAAGTTCATTAAAATCATGGCCACTGTATGAATACCATCACCTAGTATTCAAAACATTTAAAAATACTTGGAGCCCTGCCAGATGGGCGGGGTTTTCACTTTTGGGAGTACTCCATTGGAGACACTTACGTGATGGTGGTGCCCCTGCCGAGCGTATCCCCGCGGGGGTCCTCAATGACAGAAAACTCATTGGAGTCAGACTCCCAGATGTGCTGTGTGCCGTCGTTGTGCTTTGAAGACACGATCACCTTGTCGGCAACCAGGAAGGCAGAGTAAAAGCCCACACCGAACTGGCCAATAAGCTCAGAGGTGGACTGGCCCTCGGTTTCAATCTCGGTCATCTTGTTGAGGAACTCGCTGGTGCCCGACTTGGCGATGGTACCCAGGTTCTTGACCAGGTCCTCTTTGGTCATGCCGACGCCCGTGTCGGTGATGTGGAGCATGTTCTTCTCTTTGTCCATCTGGGGAGGAGAAGATTAAGAAGAAAGCTAAGCTCAAGCTGAACAGAAGTCCTAATGGTATTTCTCTTATGATTTCCATGTCTTATGAAGTGGAATGGATCAGTCAAATACATTTTTTTTTTTTTGTTAAGAGATTGGCTCTTCCTCAATTCAGCTTTCATTGATTCCTTGCATCCTCGCCTAACAGTCTCAAAACACACTGGAGAAGAAGGGCCGAAGTGAGGAACTTTGTACGGTTGATAAGGATGTGAGGAATTGAGATTGAACCTGTGAGGACTTGACCATGAAACACACCTTGATCTTGATGGTGAGCTCCTCGTTGGCTGCCAGCGCGTCCTCGTTGGTCAGAGACATCAGTCTGATCTTATCCAGAGCATCAGAGGCGTTGGAGATCAACTCCCTCAAGAAGATCTACAACACACAGGAGTAAAGGATGGTTATGGTTGACTTACACCTATTCGCTCCCTTGGTTTGGATAAATCCACTCAACCTTTACTGAATCTACAATCTGGAGTCATAATATTAACTTATTCAGGGTATCTGCAGGTTCCATCAAGTTGAATTTAAGACTTCACGCCTTTAATGCCAATTGGAATGCAATGGAATACCATTTGAGGTCTGCGCGCACCACAAACCTGCTAATATCCCCCTCCAGAAATGAGCCCATGTTGGCAAAAAGTAGTGTTTTTAGGGAGGGCTCTTTCAAAGGATATAGCCTACATGGTTAATATTGTCAGGCAGATGTGCTATTAGCAATGAGCATTCTTCTGTAGGCTTACTGATGTAGAATAGTGGTTAGGCCAGAGGTTCCCAAACTATGGGTCGCGACCCCATGTGGGGTCACCTGATTTAAAAATAGGGTCACGGGAGAATTTCCGAAATCCTGTTAAAAACAGAAATATAATAGTCTTTGTCTCAATCATTGTAATGTGGTTAACCTTCAATTAAAATGATTCAAATCTTAGTTAAAATTCAACCAGAAAGTAGCCTTAGATCATGGGAAAAGGCTACACTTGAATCATTCCCACAGTGAATGGCTAAGCCCACTACGCTATGAAACCACACACTATTGCAGAGACTGATATTACCGGACGCAATTGATTAGGGATGGTCATTTGACCTTTGACTGTTCAAGTACTCACATTATTTTATTTGCGTACTCCAAAATAAATAAATATATATATATATATATATATAATACACATACAATAAATAAAAGCTATTTTTAGGACGAAAAAAAAATGAACTATACGCAAACAGTGAACAATGCCTAATTTATCATAACCATTACAGATAATGAATCCTTAATTGCCTCACACATACAGTACCAGTCAAAAGTTCACACCTACTCATTCAAGGGGTTCTTTATTTTTACTATTTTCTACATTGCAGAATAATAATGAAGACATCAAAACTATGAAATAACACATATGGAATCATGTAGTAACCCCCCCAAAAAGTGTTAAATTATAATATATATTTGAGATCCTTCAAAGTGGCCACCCTTTGCCTTGATGACAGCTTTGCACACTCTTGGCATTCTCTCAACCAGCTTCATGAGGTAGTCACCTGGAATGACTTTCAATTAACAGGTGTGCCTTGTTAAAAGTTAATTTGTGGAATTTTCCTTCTTAATGCATTTGAGCCAAATCAGTTGTGTTGTGACAAGGTAGGAGGGGTATACAGAAGGTAGCTCTATTTGATAAAATACCAAGTCCATATTATGGCAAGAACAGCTCAAATAAGCAAAGAGAAACAACAGTCCATCATTACTTTAAGACATGAAGGTCAGTCAATACGGAACATTAAGAACTTTGAAAGTTTCTTCAAGTGCAGTCGCAAAAACCATGAAGTGCAATGATGAAACTGGCTCTCATGAGGACCGCCACAGGAAAGGAAGACCCAGAGTTACCTCCGCTGCAGAGGATAAGTTCATTAAAGTTAACTGCACCTCAAATTGCAGCCCAAATAAATGCGTCACAGAGTTCTAGTAACAGACATGTCAACATCAACTGTTCAGAGGAGACTGTGTGAATCAGGCCTTCATGGTCGAATTGCTGCAAAAAACCACTACTAAAGGACACCAATAATAAGAAGAGACTTGCTTGGGCCAATAAACACGAGCAATGGACATTAGACCAGGACTCTGATGAGTCCAAATTTGATATTTTTGGTTCCAACCGCCGCAGAGTAGGTGAATGGATGATCTCTGCATGTGTGGTTCTCACTGTCTGTGATTTATTTGGAATTCAAGGCACACTTAACCAGCATGGCTACCACAGAATTCTGCAGTGATACGCCATCCCATCTTGTTTGCACTTAGTGGGACTATCATTTGTTTTTCAACAGGACAATGACCCAACACACCACCAGGCTGTGTAAGGGCTATTTGACCAAGGAGGAGTGATGGAGTGCTGCATCAGATGACCTGGACTCCACAATCACCCGACCTCTACCCAATTGAGATGGTTTGGGATGAGTTGGACCGCAGAGTGAAGGAAAAGCAGCCAATAAATGCTCAGCATATGTGGGAACTCCAAGACTGTTGGAAAAGCATTCCAGGTGAAGCTGGTTGAGAGAATGCCAAGAGTGTGCAAAGCTGTCATTCATTATCGCTAGAAATCAAGATGAAACTGACTCAAACTCCCCACCTTATGCTCTCCAAATGGATGTTAGCTGTGAGGGCCGAGACGCCCATGCATTGACTTTTGTTTGCTACATCTCGGGGGATGCTATTCACAAGGACATATTCTGTCTCACGATTCCCGAGCATGAAACGGCACAGGGGATGTTCAGTGTGCTGTGTTGCTATATTGACGAAAAACAGATTCCACAGGATCGAATGGTGGGATTTTGCACAGATGGGTCTCCATCGATCACGGGATAGTGGGTAGGCCTCTGCACTCTAGTTATTAATGTGTCTCCCTCTGCCATATGGACGCACTGTATAATACACCCACTGAACTACTATAGTGGATACACCGAGAGCAACTGGTGGCAAAAGAGCTGAGCGCAGAACTCAGAATTGACGCAGTTAACTTAGATTGTAAACTATATCGCGCACGCCTGTCTTGCAACAAACTCTGGAGATATGGGATCAGAACATGACAATATTCTATTTCACACCGAGGCGTGGTGGTTATCGATAGGGAATGTTCGAAACATCTTTCCAATTGAGAGAGGAACTGTTGTCATTCATAATGGATGTAAAAAACACAGTAAACTGTAATGAAAATAAAATTGTCTCCTTGCCGACGTAACAGACATATTTGGGAAACTACACGAACTCAACACAAGCATGCAGGGCAAATACCAAAATAAATCTACAGACGAGTGACAGAATCTGCGAAATCCATTTGAATGTGATCCTTGCTCATTTGATGTGCAGGTTCGATTGCACTTGTAGCTGATTGAGCTGTCATGTGACCAAATGCTGCAGACAATGCATTCACGCATCACTATGGAGGACTTTTGGTTCCTGACTCAAAAGGGAATACGGTGGCGTCTCCCTCCGAGTGTTAAAACTCATGGTACGCCGATTCAGTGATCTTCTCTGCATGAAAAACAAATATCGATCCAGGTTGGATGTGACAGGAGAGATGAGCTGCGCACTGTCGACCACGCCCACTGACTTTGAGAAGCTCCGACGCAACATGCTTCAGGGCACAGCCATCTCATTAGTAGTTGTGAGATAATCTGTCTTATGTCAGACTAATTTGCAATTGACTGTCATAGCCACGCATTAAAAGTATATGATGGTGAGTTGAGAATACAAAATCAGAACTACTGTTAGAATGTTTGACTGCCAAAGCCCCAATTTAAAAAAAAAGTAAACAATGGCTGTTAAATCACCTATTTTCTTTCACATGGTTGGGGTCGTGATCATTTTCACATATCAAAATGGGGTCGTGGGCCAAAAAAAGTTTGGGAACCCCTGGGTTAGGATATAGATGGCTGAAACATGGGGTTGCCCATCGGCATTTGTTTAGGCTACCCCAATCGGCTAATCATTAGCTTGAAGTGTTGCCACAAAACCAGAATTTTAACTTCGATACCAATACCATCTTAGTATAATGATACTCAACACCATAGTGAAACTATGCCTTAGAGCAGGGGTGTCATACTCATTTTAGCTCAGGGGCCACATGGAGGAAAATCTATTCCCAAGTGGGCCGGACCGGTAAAATCATGGTTGGTATATATTTCTCATTACAGAGAAAACTTGCTCACAAAGATGTGGTTCCAAACATGCACAACAGTTTTGCAGCGAGGGCTGTCAAGTTGGGGTAACCTGGCAAGAGATTCTGATAAAATGTGTCCAAGCCAGCTGTGGCAAATTTGCCCTTCAAATCCGAGTCACACTGCAAGTCTATTTCAAGTTGGATGCTGACGGGCAGATCAGAGGGATTCACGGTGAATGGCGAGCAAAAAACGTTGAAGTATTTCTCCAAATCTGAAAGCGTTGCTCAAACTCCCGTAACAGTCCCGTTATTTTATCTTTGAACCGCTTCATGTCTGCCACATGTTGGGTCGCGCACACATTTTTCAGACAGGGGAAGTGAGCTGCATCACCACCGGCGAGTTGCATCTCCCACAATGACAGCTTCAACTTGAAAGAACTTATGCTGTCATAATACTGCGTGACAACTTTGTTGCGCCCTTACAGCTGTTTGTTCAAGTTATTCAGGTGCTCTGTAACATCCACCATAAATGCAAGGTCCTGCATCCATTCTGCAGAATGAAATTCTAACACTGGTTTGCCCTTTTCTTCCATGAACTGTTCAATTTCTTCTCGTAAATCAAAGAAACGCCTCAGCACAGCACCTCGGCTTAACCATCTTACCTCAGTGTGGTATGACAGGCCATAGATGTGGTCTTTCTCTCTGAGAAGGCTGTCAAACTGACGGTGATTCAGGCTTCTGGATCGGAGGAAATTAACAGTTTGGATGACCACCTTCATGACGTTATCCATCTTTAATGACTTGCAACACAAAGCCTCCTGGTGCAAAATACAGTGAAAAGTCCAAAAATCACATCCTCCATTTGCAGATTGCACTTTCTCACAACGCCTGCTTTTTCCCCCCGATCATTGAGGGCGCACCATCTGTAGCCAGGCTGACAGCGCGGGACCAGTCCACTCCGACCCTGTCCAGCGAGCCGATGAGTGCGGTGAAAATATCAGCTGCTGTCGTTGTATCTGTCATCGGCACCAACTCCTCGGTGACGGTCAATGTGTCATCAACTCCGCGGATGAAAATGGCCAGTTGTGCAACATCTGTAATGTCCGTGCTTTCATCAATTGCAACCGAAAACGCAATAAATGACTTTACTTTTTGCTTCAACTGGCTGTCCAAATGCACTGAAAGATCGGAAATCCTGTCTGCAACTGTTTCTTGTCAGGCTGATATTTGCAAAAGCCTGGCGCTTTTCAGGGCACACAATCTCCGCTGCCTTCATCATGCATGTTTTTACAAATTCACCCTCACTAAATGGTTTTGAAGCCACTGCGATTTCATTAGCAATGAGGTAGCTAGCTTTCACTGCAGCGTCACTGATGTCTCAGCTGTGAGTAAACACAGACTGCGGTTTCTTCAGACCCGCCAACAGTTCATTCACCTTCTCTTCTCCACTGTCCTTGAAAGTTGTCATATCTGTCGGCAGGAAGACTCACATAGTGGCGACGAAGGTTATATTCTTTCAGCACTGCAACATGCTGTGAACACACCAAACATACAGCTTTCCCATTCAATTCCGTGAGTAAATAGGAGGATGACCATTTTTCTTGGAACACTGCGTCCACTTCTCTTTTTTGACAGACATATTGGGGCAATGAGGGTGCCAAAGCACATAATGTTAAAAGTAGAAGCCGTAATAAATATCCCGGCCAAAACAAAGTAGCTCATCTGGACTGGCTGCACTTGCTTGACCTACTTGCTCTGCCCCGGTATAAACAGTTTGCTTGCTTAACACAATTGCCATTGCGCCATCCAGTGGACGCAAATGGAACAGCAGTTTCTTATTGAAAAATTGCAGCACATTTTTATACTTTACAAAATCTCGCGGGCCGGATTAAACCCGTTTGCGGGCCTGATCCGGCCCGTGGGCCGGACGTTTGACACCCCTGCCTTAGAGTCAAATATATAGCACCGTTACTGTAAGACACGTGGTCAACTCTCCATCTGGAGATCTAGGTTACTGGTGTGCAGGCTTTTGATCCAGCTTAACAAGATCCCGTTGAGCAGTTTGTAGAATCTGGTGTGTTAGAGCAGGGCTGGAACAAAAGGGTGCACACCCAGTGCCTCTCCTGGCAGGGCTCCGGACAAACTTTTTCCCCCACTGGTGCAACTAGCTTTTTCAGTTGGTGGCACCAGCCCATGATTTGGTCGCCCCCCCCCCTCAAAAAAAGCACGGCGTCACGCAATATAAAAAAAATATATTTCAATGTAATTCACAGTGCTCGGTGTAATAGACAACAGGGGTTATTCAATAAATAAGTGGTTTCATCTAGCAGGAATGCATGATTCAAGATGTTGATGTGCATTGCAACCTTCCGTCTAGACACTACCATAAAAGCCTGATTGGTGGAGAGCTGCAGAGATGGGAGAACCTTCCAGAAGGACAACCATCTCCACAGAGGAACTCTGTCAGAGAGACCATCGGGTTCTTGGTCACCTCCCTAAATGCTCAGTTTGGCCGGGCGGCCAGCTCTAAGAGTGGTTCCAAACTTCTTCCATTTAGGAATGATGGAGGCCACTGTGTTCTTGGGGACCTTCAATGCGGTAGAAATGTTTTGGTACCCTTCCCCAGATCTGTGCCTCGACAACCCTGTCTCGGAGCTCTACGCACAATTCCTTCGACCTCTTGGCTTGGTTTTTGCTCTGACATGCACGGTCAACTGTGGGACCTTATATAGACAGGTGTGTGCCTTTCCAAATCATGTCCAAGCAATTGAATTTACCACAGGTGGACTCCAATGAAGTTGTAGAAACATCTAAAGGATGATCAATGGAAAAAGGATGCACCTGAGCGCAATTTCGAGTCTCATAGCAAAGGGTCTGAATACTTATGTAAATGAGGTATTTTATTTTTAATACATTTGCAAAAGTCAAGTGGTCTGAATACTTTCCGAATGCACTGTAAATAACATGATAATGCAATGTAAATAACACTTCTGATAAGCTTCCCAGTAAAGCATTAAAAACAATCAAGCAAATCAGAAAAGTGCTAAAAATAGCCTATATTAACATATGTAGCCTAAGAAACAAGGTTCATGAAGTCAATACCTTGCTTGTAACAAATTACTTTTACATTCTGACTATCAGAACCACATTACTGTAAAGCTTAGAGAGGATCTCATGTTAAATACTGTTTAAGTAATACGGCTACAGGTCCAGCCACCTCACCTAAAGCCCATTCTTGTGGGAAGCTGCTATAGACCACCAAGTGCTAACAGTCAGTATCTGGATAATGTGTGAAATGCTTGATAATGTATGTGATATCAACAGAGAGGTATATTTTCTGGGTGATTTAAATATTGACTGGCTTTCATCAAGCTGCCCACTCAAGAACTATCTTCAAACTGTAACCAGTGCCTGCAAACTGGATCAGGTTATCAGTCAACCTATCAGGGTAGTTACAAACAGCACAGGATTGAAAATCATCAACATGTATTGATCACATCTTCACTAATACTGCAGAAATTAGCTTTAAAGCAGTATCCAAATTCATAGGATGTAGTGATCACAATATAGTAGCCATATCTAGGAAAACCAAAGTGCCAAAGGCTTAGTGTATAAGAGGTCATACAATACGTTTTGTAGTGATTCTTATGTTGATTGTTTATTTATTTATTCTACCTTTATTTAACTAGGCAAGTCAGTTAAGAACAAATTCTTATTTACAATGACGGCCTACACCGGCCAAACCCGGACGCCGCCGCCCTATGGGACTCCCAATCACGGCTGGTGATACAGCCTGGAATCGAACCAGGGGGTCTGTAGTGACGCCTCAAGCACTGAGATGCAGTGCCTTAGACCACTGCGCCACTCGGGAGCCCAATGTAAATAATATTTGCTGGTCTGTGGGGTGTAATGAGGAGCAACCAGACGCTGCTCTTAACACATTTATGAAATCGCTTATTCCAGTTACTAATAAGCATGCACCCATTAAGAAAATGACTGTAAAAACTGTTAAATCCCTTTGGATTGATGAGGAATTGAAAAATTGTATGGTTGAGAGGTATGGCAAATAAGTCTGGCAGCACAACCGATTGGCAAACGTACTGCAAATTGAGAAATCATGTGACTAAACTAAATAAAAAGAAGAAACTATACTATCAAACAAAAATAGGTTATATAAAGAATGATAGTAAAAAGCTATGGAGCACCTTTAATGACATTTTGGGCAAAAAGGCAAACTCAGCTCCATCATTCATTGAATCAGATGGCTCATTAATCACAAATCCCACTGACATTGTTAACTACTTTAATGATTTTTTAATTGGCAAGATTAGCTAACTTAGGCATGACATGCCAGCAACAAACGCTGACACTACACATCCAAGTATATGTGACCAAATTATGAAAGACAAGCATTGCACTTTTGAATTCCGTAAAGTTTGGAAGAGGTGAAAAAAATTGTTGTCGTCTATCAACAATGACAAGCCACCGGGGTCTGACAACCTGGATGGAATATTCCTGAGGATAATAGCGGACAATGTTGCCACTCCTATTTGCCATATCTTCCATTTTAGCCTAGTAGAAAGTGTGTGCCCTCAGGCCTGGATGGAAGCAGAAGTCATTCCGCTACCCAAGAATAGTAAAGCCACCTTTACTGGCTCAAATAGCCAACCAATCAGCCAGTTACCAACCCTTAAACTTTTGGAGAAAATTGTGTTTGGCCAGATACAATGCTATTTTACAGTAAACAAATTGATAACAGACTCTCAGCACGCTTATAGGGAAGGACATTCAACAAGCACAGCACTTACACAAATGACTGATTGGCTGAGAGAACTTCATGATAAAAAGATTGTGGGGGATGTTTTGTTAGACTTCAGTGCGGCTTTTGACATTATAGCTCAGTTGGTAGAGCATGGCGCTTGCAACGCCAGGGTTGTGGGTTCGATTCCCACGGGGTGCCAGTATGAAAAATGTATGCACTCACTAACTGTAAGTCGCACTGGATAAGAGCGTTTGCTAAATGACTAAAATGTAAAAATTGTAATTATCGATCATAGTCTGCTGCTGGAAAGACTTATGTTATGGCTTTACACCCCCTGCATAAAGAGTTACCCGTCTCACAGAACACAGAGGATGTTCTTTCATGGAAGCCTCTCCAACATAATCCAGGTAGAATCCCCCAGATCAGCTGTCTAGGACCCTTACTTTTTTCAATCTTTACTAACGACATGCCACTGACTGAGTAAAGCCAGTGTGTCCATGTATGCGGATGACGCAACACTACACACGTCAGCTACTATAGCAACTGAAATGACTGCAACACTTAAAGCGCTGCAGTTAGTTTCAGAATGGGTGGCAAGGAATAAGTTAGTCCTAAATATTTCAAAAATTAAAAGCATTGTATTTGAGACAAATCATTCACTAAACCTCAACTAAATCTTGTAATGAATAATGTGTAAATTGAGCAAGTTGAGTGACTAAACTGCTTGGAGTAACCGTGGATTGTAAACTGTCATGGTCAAAACATCTAGATACAATGGTAGCTAAGATGAGGAGAAGTCTGTCCATATAAAGCACTGCTCTGCCTTCTTAGCACTATCAACAAGGCAGAAATGTCAGTTGGGAGGATTCCCAGAATCAGGAGGGAATATTCAGGAAGGGAACCCTCCAGCTGGGATTCCTCCAATTTTGGGGACGTTTTCAGAATCTTGCAACTCCACTTCAGGATAAGGGCTGTTCCCAACCTGTGTGCGTGAGTGTTCGTTCCCAGCCACCACCACTCACCTCCTTGTTCTTGTAGAGTGAGTTGATGATGAGCTTCATCATGCGGTTGACCTCTGCCTGGAAGACGTGTTTCTCAGACTTCTCTCTGATCTCTTTTATCTGAGCTGCATTCAGCCCGTCCAGCTGTATAGACTCCTCCTCCCTGGAAATCAGTGATATTGAAATGGGACTAATCACTTTAATCAATGACCACTCATCACATTTCTGTTCCCTATACAATGCTTTTAACATTGCTGACAAGAACATGTTTGATCTAAAGAAGGTCTGATTCACAGTCAGCAATGTAGACCATGGGCATGAGTGTCCTTGAGAGGGTGCATCAAGCATCTACCAGGGGTAGGCCTAGTCCAAACGGTCATGGCATAGTGACATGTCAAAGTGTACGGTGTCATTTTCTGTCAGATCTGTTCAAATACTGTACACACAACAGGGTTCAGTTCATTAGGGCACAAGACAGAAAAAGTTGTAAAGCATCCCTGTTTGTCGGTTTACCTTCTTTTGGTGCCTAATGAACACAACCCAGCTATGAGATGCTGTGACCTCCCCTATGAATCTAATTCCTCTCAAGGTTTCTTCCTCTTTGACCTACCTCTGCACCACCTCGTCATCTGTCTTGGAGCCATCTCTGCTTTTTCCCAGATCATCTGCAACAGTCCCATCAATGTCAAGTCCATCTTCTGCTCTCACAGATGCTGAAATAAGAACAAAGTAGTTAGGAGATGACTTAGGTGAATGGACTTATTTGAAGGGCCACCTATTCAGAGGCTGAATATGGATCTAGCTACCTTAGCTGGATTGAAAGATCATTAATTGCATGCAATAGATGGAGGGGGGGGGGGTGTATTCCACCTGGTACATCATATTTAAAATATTCATTAATGGGCTATAGCTAAACAGCTTTATTTATTATTTAGATGCATTTGCTGTATTTTGGCTATAGCAAACTGAGATCACTAGGATGAGCAAGCCAAGGCTAGCAGCAAATCAATAATCAGAGTGGGTGTAGGGCTATCTGGGGTTACTAGCTAACTAGTTAACTAGTAAGCTAGGATAAGGACGGATGTTTGCTTATAGCCTGTAAGGAAACTTTCAGAAACACGTGTGAAGCAGTGAACAAATCTCCTAAAATCAATTCCAATAAATAAAACGTGAATTCTTACAAATAAAAGCCCAGTGATGTCCATAGCTAGCTAACTAGCTAGCTAACTGTTAGTTTGAATTGCAAGCTTGCCTTTTAGCTATCTGGCTAGCCATCTAATGTTAGTTTACCTGGCTAGAAATGAAGGAACTCAGGTTCAAGTGCAAGCTAGCTCATATGGACAAATGCCGTTAAAAAACACAACCTATCCTCAGATACTCACCGAATCCTAAAAGTGCACAGAGCAGCCCAATAACCCAAATCCGCTTCATTTTGTGAAATATGATTGAATGAAACCCAGCTCTTCAGACAAAAGCCGGGGGATCAACGCTGCCTTGGCAAGTTAGAATGACAAGCTCGTACTCCCACCCAAAGCGCTCCTTTTAATAACCCCCATAACGGACCAATCACAGGACACCACGCACAAACCTCAGCCAATAGCAGCAGGACATTTCACAATCTACAGGATATTTTCTCCCAATAGACGTCTTCCATTACAACTTCATACATGAAAATCGTGTCTTGTAACCATTGGCTAAATAATTATTTCAGTGTTACTAGTTGAGGCAGAAAAGATTATTGCTCAACAAACAATTACCGCGCATGTTGCTCAAACAGTGGTTGCAGATTATACATTGTATTTTAATTATGATTATTGATCAATATTCTATTTGTTCACTATAATTATGTTTTGTTCACTTACAGAAGCTCATAGCCTACCAGACATTCATAATGCATAACATAAGAAACATTAATTCATGCAATAAAGAGAGGCAGAGGGATAGGATATTTTAGGGACAGGAAAATCCCATATATGCACATAAATCTATGCATATGCAGGAGGCATGAGCAGACATGTTTACTTACCACAGTCAGCTCAGCAGCATCTAGGTTTCTGGGATAACCTGAAATATTTGATATGATTGATAGATAGATAATTATATCTGCAGTACACTGTCAGTGGTCTACAGCTTCAACAACTAGGAGTTGGAGTAATTTTGGTGAAGTGGTGATAATGCTGTGTGTGTGTGTTTGTGTTAGTGTGTGTGTGTGTGTGCATGCATGGATGCATGCATGCATGCGTGTATTTGTAGCCGACTTTGAAGAAAATGAGCTGTATATATCCCTTCCTTTTCAACCTCTGAATTTTCTGCATGTCATACCGTTCAATGTTTTAGAAAACTGAAAATCATATAGAGCAGCAATTTGCCTTCCATAAGAAAGGACAATCTCTATATGGTCTGAGTCCATGGGTCATTAATGGCAAAATGTCCTCCCCAAAAAATTAGTAGGATTAAATGTCAGGAATTGTGAAAAACTGAGTTTAAATGTATTTGGCTAAGGTGTATGTAAACTTCCGACTTCAACTGTATGAAGTATTATCCCAAATATTATTAGAATTGAGCGTACACAGAATGGTCGCGTACACAGATTTGAAGATGTTATCACAGGTGCAGCGAAATGCCTGTGTTGCTCCAACGGTGCAGTAAAATACCTAGAAAACAATACAAAACCATATGCACATGATCCAAAAGTCAAAAAAATTAAATTAAGCAATATCAGAACAAGCAATGTCAGAGTCCGGAATATACACTGCTCAAAAAAATAAAGGGAACACTTAAACAACACAATGTAACTCTGTCCAGGAGTTGGCGGATGCTTTAGTCCAGGTCTGGGAGGAGATCCCTCAGGAGACCACCCGCCACCTCATCAGGAGCATGCCCAGGCGTTGTAGGGAGGTCATACAGGCACGTGGAGGCCACACACACTACTGAGCCTCACTTTGACTTGTTTTGGACATTACATCAAAGTTGGATCAGCCTGTAGTGTAGTTTTCCACTTTAATTTTGAGGGTGACTCCAAATCCAGACCTCCATGGGTTGATAAATTTGATTTCCATTGATAATTTTTGTGTGATTTTGTTGTCAGCACATTCAACTATGTAAAGAAAAAAGTATTTAATAAGATTATTTCATTCATTCAGATCTAGGATGTGTTATTTTAGTGTTCCCTTTATTTTTTTGAGCGAACAACAATGCTTAGGCCTCTACTTCCAGCTTATACTTACTATCTACATTTTATGGACACAGTCAATTTTACAGTAATTATATTTTGTTTGTTTTTTCTCCTGAATTTCTTCTACTCTCAACCTCTCCGATCATTTTCATGATGTCCATCCGGTTTGCTTCTATATGCCATATTTTTCACAAAAACTCCCAACCTACAACCTATATACTTATTATGGACACAGTATGCTTACATTATTAGTTATCTTGTTATTATTTGTTGTTAGTTGTTATTAGTCCCATCCTTCAACTCCATTCAACACCACCCATCTATCTCTTAACACCATCCATATAGGATTTCTATTTGCCATATATTTTTCAACTGTACTGTGATGTTTTACAAAAGTTCTGAACCTTTCTATTCTCATTGTTTCTTTGCTAAAAGTATTATTATATTATTGATCGATTGACTATGACTTTTCAGATCACTCAGTAATGCTATCTGCAAGGTTAGCTCCAGGTAAATTTTGCAATCCTTTAGCCATTCCTGGACCTGTGTCCAAAAACAAGCTACAAATGGACAGTACCAAAACAAATTATCTAATGATTATGTCTCTTCGCAGCAAAATCTGCAGAGCTGGAAAGATTGTATCCCCCATATAAATAACATTCTATTGGTAGCAAGAATTTAAACGTTTCGGGTAGCCTTCCACAAGCTTCCCACATGAAGTTGGGTGAATTTTGGCCCATTCCTCCTGATAGAGCTGGTGTAACTGAGTCAGGTTTGTAGGCCTCCTTGCTCGCACACACTTTTTCAGTTATGCCCACACATTTTCTATAGGATTGAGGTCAGGGCTTTGTGATGGCCACTCCAATACCTTGACTTTGTTGTCCTTAAGCCATTTTGCCACAACTTTGGAAGTATGCTTGGGGTCCATTGTCCATTTGGAAGACCCATTTGCGACCAAGCTTTAACTTCCTGACTGATGTCTTGAGATGTTGCTTCAATATAGCCACATCATTTTCCTTCCTCATGATGCCATCTATTTTGTGAAGTGCACCAGTCCCTCCTGCAGCAAAGCACCGCCACAGCATGATGCTGCCACCCCCGTGCTTCACGGTTGGGATGGTGTTCTTCGGCTTGCAAGCGGCCCCCTTTTTCCTCCAAACATAACGATGGTCATTATGGCCAAACAGTTCTATTTTTGTTTCATCAGACCAGAGGACATTTCTCCAAAAAGTACGATCTTTGTCCCCATGTGCAGTTGCAAACCGTAGTCTGGCTTTTTTATGGCGGTTTTGGAGCAGTGGCTTCTTCCTTGCTGAGCGGCCTTTCAGGTTATGTCAATATAGGACTCGTTTTACTGTGGATATAGATACTTTTGTACCTGTTTTACTTCAGCATTTTCACAATGTCCTTTGCCGTTGTTCTGAGATTGATCATTCCCCCACCCGTTTAGCTAAACAAATATTATTATTAATAATAATAATAATAATAATAATAATAATATATACAGTACCAGTCAAAGGTTTGGACAAACCTACTCATTCAAGGGTTTTTCTTTATTTTGACTATTTTCTACAATGTCAAAAATAGTAAAAATATAGAAAAACCCTGGAATGAGTAGGTGTGTCCAAACTTTTGACTGGTACTCCCGCACCTCAGACTCCTGGGGCGGACCAGCCACCACCGGCCTGAGGAGAGACACATGGAACAAGGGTTTAATACAGTAATCTGGAGGGAGTAATAACCTATATGTAACCTTGTTTATCCTCCTCAGGACTTTGAACGGCCTCACAAACCGCGGGCTCAGCTTCCGGCATGGCAGGCAGAGGGGCAGATTCCTGGTCGAGAGCCAGACCCGATCACCCGGTACAAAGACCGGGGCCTCACTGCGGTGGCGGTCAGCATTGGCCTTTTGGCGATGCACGGTGCGCTGGAGGTGGATGTGATCAGCATTCCACATCTCCTCCACGCGTCGAAACCAGTCATCCACCGCAGGAGCTTCGGTCTGGCTCTGATGCCACAGTGCCAGAACCGGCTGATAACCTAAAACACATTGAAAGGGCAATAGGTTAGTGAAGGAGTGGCGGGGAGAGTTCTGGGCAAATTCTGCCCATGGCAAGAACACCGACCACTCCCCCGGCCGGTCCTGGCAGTAGGAACGCAGGAACCTACCCACATCCTGATTCACCTGTTCCACCTGCCCATTACTCTCGGGGTGAAACCCAGAGGTCAGGCTGACCGAGACCCCCAGACGTTCCATGAACGCCTTCCAGACCCTGGATGTAAACTGGGGATCCCGGTCAGACACTATGTCCTCTGGCACCCCGTAGTGCCTCCTCGCTGCCTGGATGTACTCCAGGTTACGGTGGTCCGTCCAGACGAGGAAAGGGTGTTTCGCCCCCTCGAGCCAGTGCCTCCACATGGTCAGGGCTCGGACTATAGCCAACAGCTCCCGATCACCAACGTTGTAGTTCTGCTCCGCCGGGCTGAGATTCTTAGAGAAGAAGGCACAGGGGTGGAGCTTGGGTGGCATGCCTGAGCGTTGAGATAGGACAGCGCCTATCCCTACCTCGGACGCATCCACCTCCACTACGAACAGTAGTGATGGATCAGGATGGGCCATTACCGGGGCTGAAGTGAACAGAACCCTGAGATTACTGAAGGCCCTGTCAGCCTCAGCAGACCAGCGGAGCCGGGACGGCCCACCCTTCAACAGAGAGGTGATGGGAGCTGCGACCTTGCCAAAGCCTCGGATAAACATACGATAGTAGTTGGCAAAGCCAATAAAGCGCTGCACCTCCTTAACCGTGGTTGGAGTCAGCCAATTACGCACAGCTGAAATGCTATCTCCCTCCATCTCCACACCTGAGCTATTGGAAAAACAGACACTTTTCTGCCTTGGCATAAAGGTCATGTTCCAACAGTCGGCCCAAAACTACAAAAACTACCGCTACACCACGACCAAGCATGTCCCGAAACACCTCGTTCACAAAGGAGTGGAAGACGGATGGAGCATTCATCAAACTGTACGGCATCACCAGGTATTCGTAATGCCCCGTGGTTGTGCTGAATGCTGTCTTCCACTCGTCCCCCTCTCGGACCCGCACCAGGTTGTACGCACTCTGGAGATTTTGTGAAGAAGCACGACCCATGCATTGACTCGATCACAAATGGAATGAGTGGTAGAGGATAACTATAACGTCCCCTTGTTAACTGCTCGGTAATCAATGCAAGGGCGCAGACCTCCGTCTTTCTTCTTCACAAAAAATAAACTTGAGGAGGCGGGCGAAGTGGAGGGACGTATGAACCCCTGGCACAGGGACTCGGAGACGTATGTCTCCATCGCCTCCATTTCAGCCTGCGACAGGGGATACACATGACTCCTGGGAGGCACAGTGTCTACCCAGGGGTTTATCGCGCAATCCCCAGCCCGATGAGGTGGTAAATTGGTTCCCTGCGTTTTGGAAAACGTGTCCTCCAAATCTAGGTATTTGGGGGTAATGCGCACGGTGGAGGTAATGTCTGGACTTTCCACCGTGGTTGCACCAACGGAAACACCTAGACACCTACCCTGACACTCTCGCGACCACCCCATGAGAACCCTCTGTGGCCATGAAAAGGTGGGTTTGTGTAGTGCTAACCAGGGAAGACCTAACACAACATGGAAATCAGAAGACTCATTAATAAAAAAAAGTTACTTGCTCTCTATGGGTCTCGTGCGTAACCATAGTGACTGGTGCTGTAACTTCCCTAACGAACCCGGACCTGTCAATTGCCCTGATGGGGAGTGGAATGGATAGGGGAACCAATGTAATGCCTAGACTATGTGCAAATGAACTGTCCATGAAGTTCCCAGCTGCGCCTTACACTGGGGAACTACCGTGTAATCAGGAAAGTGGATGTGTAGGGTACAGTGCGCAGCAGAGGGCTCTGAACGAGGGTGTTCGATACCTGGGGTGACGCGAGAGTAATTAGAGTTCATTAGAGTTACCAGCCTCAGAAATTGCAGCCAAATAAATGCTTCATGTCACAGACACATCTCAACATCAACTGTTCAGCGGGGACTGTGTGAATCAGGCCTTCATGGTCGAATTGCTGCAAAGAAACCCCTTCTAAAGGACACCAATAAGAAGAAGAGACCTGCTTGGGCCAAGAAACACAATCAATGAACATTACACCGGTGGAAATGTGTCCTTTGGTCTGGAGTCCAAATTTGAGATTTTTGAGACGTGGTGTATCTTTGTGAGACGCGGTGTGGGTGATACGATGATCTCCGCATGTGTAGTTCCCACCGTAAAGCATGGAGGAGGAGGTGTTATGGTGTGGGGGTGCTTTGCTGGTGACACTTTCTGTGATTTATTTAGAATTCAAGGCACACTTAACCAGCATGGATACCACAGCATTCCGCAGCGATACGCCATCACATCTAGTTTGGGCTTATTGGGACTATCATTTGTTTTTCAACATGACAATGACCCAACACACCTCCAGGCTTTGTAAGAGCTATTTTACCAAGAAGGAGAGTGATGGAGTGCTGCATCAGATGACCTGGCCTCCACAATCCCCCGACCTCAACCCAATTGAGATGGTTTGGGATGAGTCGGACGGCAGAGTGAAGGAAAAGCAGCCAACAAGTGCTCAGCATGTGGGAACTCCTTCAAGACTGTTGGAAAAGCATTCCAGGTGAAGCTGGTTGAGAGAATGCCAGGAGTGTGCAAAGCTGTCATCAAGGCAAAGGGTGGTTATTTGAAATATAAAATATATTTTGATTTGTTTAACACTTTTTTGGTTACTACATGATTCCATATGTGTTATTTCATAGTTTTGATGTCTTCACTATTATTCTACAATCTACAAACCCTTGATTGAGTAGGTATGTCCAAACTTTTGACTGGTACTGTATATATAAAAAATGGTGTGTATAGACAGTAGGGACAGTATATGAATAGAAAATATGTGTACAGCAGTATTTATATAGGATGATCTTCCTGGCCTTCCTGTGACACCGGGTGCTGTGTAGGCAACTACTGTAGCCTACTATCTTTGGCTTCAACAGAACAGATAATACACCTCATTACTGATAGAATGGACCTTAAAGGGCTAAAGTTGGAAATTAACAGCAGTTTATTGTGGGAGTGTGTTTCACGAGCAACAATTTGTTTTTGGGTGACCCGTTTGCGGTCACGAAGATGGTGAAAGAAGAATTGGGAAAAGTATAGTCTGTCAGAGTGACCAGGAGCGGTATGATGGTGATTTCATGTGTGTCAAAAGAGCAAAAGGAAAAAGCTCTATGGCTCTACAAACTGTCAATGTACGATGTGGAAAGTTATGCTTTTCGGAGTAGGGCACTGATTAAAGGTGTCATATTGGACATTGAGGCTTGTACAAAAGCCACTGAAGTGTTATAACTGTAAAAAGTGTGGACACGTGGCAAGTGTTAGCAGAAGAAACAAATATGTTGTTGTTGAAGTCTGACCACACCTCGATCAGACCGATCAATAATGCTGCATTATAAATTCTGCAGTCAAACTTTTTTCATTATGTAATCCAACTGGATATGTGTGTAACAAAAGTTCAACATTCACCTTTTGCAACTATTTCTGTCAAGTCTACGCATACAATTTGATGCATATGCTGGGGTCGGAAGCATGGTGCTGTAATTGGAATCACCCTCCCGAGTTCCCGGAGTGCCCTATAAGAGGCACTGCAAATAGCGGAAGGAGCAAGTGGAGATAAGATTTTACATTTTAGTCATTTAGCAGACGCTCTTATCCAGAGCGACTTACAGTTAGTGAGTGCATACATTTTTCATACTGGCCCCCCGTGGGAAACGAACCCACAACCCTGGCGTTACAAGCGCCATGCTCTACCAACTGAGCTACAGGGGACCTACAAAGTTGTCTTTTTTAGTGATTCAATTGACATTTTAGTCATTTAGCAGACACTCTTATCCAGAGAGACTTACTATTAGTGAGTGCATACATTTTCCATACATGCCCAACAGCCTGCAGTGAATGTCATTCATCAGAGGGATCCTGAGATACTAGCAGTGAAGAAGGTAGACTTTGTTGTGTTTATTGCGCAAGTGATAAATTGCACTGGAGAAATTAATTAAAACAAATAGAAATCATTGTGAAGGTGACAAAATATGTTTTGATCTTCAGGACTTCACGGACTAAATGTTACAGGGAATAATGAATGAAGAGGTTCCCCCTCTCAGGTTCCTGAGCCTGTGTTGGGATCTGAGTAGACATTTGAAACCGATTGAAGGAGGAACGTTTTTGTTTTTGTTCCCCCTTCCCCTTTCCTTATTATTCCTGCATTAAAGTTGATCTGTTTTCACCCCATCCAGTAGGTGGCGGCACGCATCTCTAACGTTTGTTTACAGAAGGCCATAATACTATAGAAGAAGAAGAAGAAGAAGAAGAAGAAGAAGAAGGCGGCTCTGTCGTTTTAAGTGTTGACCATAGAGAACGATAGAGGCCTCTAGTGGCCAAAAGGCTATTTATTAGCATGGGGCAGCGCCATCCAGGGCTTCCACCATTTTAATGTAGTCAATTGGGTGGGACTTCCAACTTCATTGGCTGATCCCTCCTGGTGACCGTGTTGGAATCATGTTCAATTGGGTCTCAGGAGGAATCAGCCAATCGTGAAGAAGAAAATGGACTACTTCAAAATGGAGACAGCCTCATGCTTTGAACACACTGACTTCTTTTTGCGCAAAATAGTTTGCAGCATCATCTAGATATGTGTGCAACAAAAGTTCAACATTCACGTTCTGCTACCATTTCTATCAACCCGTTTACACATACAGTTTGAGGCATATGTTCGATAAATCCAACTTATGCACCACACGGAACGCACTGCAACTGCCTCTGCAATGCAATACTGCAAGGCAAACGCAGCGTTCAATTGGAACTGAATGTACTTCTGGTGTTCCAAAAAGAAAACACAGTCGGTGTGTTCGAAGCGTCAATGGGGCTGCTGTCGCAGACGCTATCACAGACGCTAAAATGGCACAGATACAAACATGAGTCCTCTATCTATATCTACCGGGTTGACAGGCTGAATGAAACCAAGGAAGTGACGTAGCCACTGAAGAGCTGGAGGGCATGGACCGATTCTGTTTCTGTATTTACAGAAGTGTTGTAACCGCGTGCGCTTACCGAAAGCCCACGACCTACACGCTGGGTACCGACAACCCGAAGGGGACTAGCCATGACGCCCTTGTCATTGTACTTGTGTAGTCTGTTAAAGAATAAGAAGTTGTTCATTTGCTACAACTCCTTACATACGTACGGAACACCACTACACCTCGGCAACCGGGCGCCGCGGAAGACTCGAGCCGCTCAGTTATGGGAGAGGGATTTCCGTGCAGTGGTCCGTGGTAGGGTCTCCGGGCAGGTGTTGGCGCAACAACCCGGTGCCAAAAATTATGGCGAGGCTACTATGTGTACCAGTTCCGCAAGTGGCCAGGACATGACCAACTGGTTGTGGTCTATTTACAACGAAACCAAAAAACAGACCGAAGGTAGGACATGCATTTGTTGAATTCAGTGTAAACAAGTCTCCAATCCGTGTGGTTGAGGATGCAAAACAAAATTGTCCAATCACTCATTACTCTGTAGCATAGTCCTTTGAAAGAAGTTATGTGACTTTCACTTAGCTAGCTACTGTACCAGGGGTGTCATGTCAATAATAAGTACTTATTGTATATCAGTTATTCTACCAGTTAATAACTGGTACTTATTATTGTAGCTACCACTTACAAGTACTTATTGTACCAGAAACACTGGACATTTCACCTGGTGGTGACTACTGTCAATGTCACCATGTGAAAGGCATCCTGGGCTGTTGTTGACTGACTGAATGGACATAGACTGTGACACTGACATGTTGTTTTGCACAGTGATAGCCTGCTGTCCCTCCCGTAGTCTCTGGAATACGGGCTTTTGAGACACAGCAAATGGACAGTGGACTCATGTGTGTAACATAACATAACAGGGGCAAGGGGTCACCTAGCTCTCGAAAACCCTTATTTTCTGTATGAAGGGTTTTCAGCAGTTACATTCACCCACATTTGGCTCCATGTGAACTACAATTCCAACACTGTGTTTTAACGTTTAGAAAAGTAAATAATCATCACTTTCAAACCGGTTTTCGAAAAGTATGCTGAAATGCCTCTTATCTTTCAAATCAGTGAGAAATAATCTTTAAAATAAAAAATATACACTTACTGAAGTAGTTTTGCACAGATCCACAAGCTGTGTGCCTCCAGTTGACAAACAACACCTCCTCCCCAGTTACGCATACACACAGGTGTTCGGAGCCTATGTCTTCCGTCTGTCCTCCGTAAACAAGCGATGTAACATGAAGATATGGCTATGTGGGAACACAAACCCTAACCATATAAAGGTGTGTAGTAATTTAACCTTTTGTTTTTTGAAAATAATTTCTTGCTGATGTGGAAGATACGTTCCTTATGTTTCCAAAAACGTACCGCAAGTGATGCGTGTTAATGTTTCTAGCAAGCGTCGGGGCTCTTAACAAAACTCTTCCTGTTCAGAAGGTACTATCGTCAATAAAGGTCACAGATTCGTCATGATTCATGTCACTCATCAGTAAGGGCATGGGAAAGACCAAGGCCTGTATTCCTTTTGCAGAGTCAGTGGAAATAGATTTAGCTTACATTGACACAACACAACTATAAAGAAAGCTTGAGCAAGCAATGTAAAAATGGATGTATTCCTCTTCTTTCTCTTTTTCCTTTTTTAGCTCTGATCCCGGTGATATCCAAGAACAGTGTGAACCCCAACACTATCTTTGCCAATAACGAGATGAGTCTGCATGATATAGAGATCTATGGGTTTGACTATGACTACACCCTGGCTTTCTACTCCAGACACCTCCACACCCTCATCTTCAACATCGCACGGGACATCCTCATCCAGGAGCACAGGGTACATAGTCTGGTCCTCCAGTCTAGGCTGAACTCAGATCAGATCTGTAGCAGAGGGGTCTTTAATGTGACAGGGATGAAGAGGTAGAGCAGAGGAACAGTAGCCTGATCCCAGATCTGTTAGTAATGTCTTGACAAGCTTAAGTTAGTTTTCATACCAAGTTTGTGCTGTATTGCCAACTGCTCACCGGGGCCAAGTTTGGCTTGACAATGAATGAGCATAGGAGTTGGCAAGACGGCACAAACTGATCTGGGACCAGAGTCTGTTCCTCTAGCCTGGTGTCACATATATGTTTGTGCTGTCTTACCAATAGGAGTTGGCAAGACAGCAGATACAAAATAGCCAAATATTATGGTCGTTGTCATGCCAAATCTATTTGTGCTGTATAGCCATCTCCTACAGTCATTGTCATGCCAAACTGCCACTGGCGTGACAATAATCATATGATTTGGTAAGAAGGCAGAAACAGCTCCGCTAGTCCTTGGCATGCCAGTTCGGCAGGTTGTCATGCCAGACAATGAATGACCATAGGAGTTGGCAAGACAGCACTAACAAATCTGTGACCAGGCTTCTTTTTCTCTGCTTTTCCTCTTCATCATTGTCACATGAAAGAGCAATCTGCTACAGATACATAATCACCATAGTAACAGAAAGCTGTTTTATTAGGCTATGTAATTCTGTTGTACTTGACAGACCACAGTCAGGCCACGTCTTTGTTCGTAACCTTGACAATTCTCCCCCTCCATTTGATTCAACACTCACTATTTTTCTTCCATAGTGAGATATTCAATTTATGCTGTCAGTGTCACCCTATTAAAGTCGACAAATTATTTTCTCATAGTCGTGGGAAATTCTCTGGAGTCTCTTACATTCTGCCTTTTCAAGGTCTTCTGTGATAACAGTTTTTCCTCAATGATTGAACGACACTGACGTTGTCTTGTGCAGAGTCTTTTGAAAAAGTTATCTCCATTAGTTGATATGAGACATTTGTGTTCCTCTCAAAGCTCTGATAAGATATATTTTCCTTCCTCTTTAGTACCCTGAGGGCCTGCGAAAGTACGAGTACATCCCAAACTTTGTTGTCAGGGGACTGCACTATGACGTCCAAAAGGTGAGCATGGTTGATGTTATAACATGTATAATGGGCAACTGGGCATTTTTATACATGACCCCGGTGGGATGTTAATTACTTAATTAACTCACGAACCAGACCTGTGTGGAAGCACCTGTTTTCAATATGGCTTGCGAAAGTATTCACCCCCCCTTGGCATTTTTTCTATTTTGTTGCCTTACAACCTGGAATTAAAATTGATTTTTGGGGGGTTTGTATCATTTGATTTACACAACATGCCTACCACTTTGAAGATGCAAAATCTTTTTTCTTGTGAAACAAACAAGAAATAAGACAAAAAAACAGAACTTGAGTGTGCATAACTATTGACCCCCCCAAAGTCAATACTTTGTAGAGCCACCTTTTGCAGCAATTACAGCTGCAAGTCTCTTGGGGTATGTCTCTATAAACTTGGCACATCTAGCCACTAGGATCTTTGCCCATTCTTCAAGGCAAAACTGCTCCAGCTCCTTCAAGTTGGATGGGTTCCGCTGGTGTACAGCAATCTTTAAGTCATACCACAGATTCTCAATTGGATTGAGGTCTGGGCTTTGACTAGGCCATTCCAAGACATTTAAATGTTTCCCCTTAAACCACTTGAGTGTTGCTTTACCAGTATGCTTAGGGTCATTGTCCTGTTGAAAGGTGAACCTCAGTCCCAGTCTCAAATCTCTGGAAGACTGAAACAGGTTTCCCTCAAGAATTTCCCTGTATTTAGCGCCATCCATAATTCCTTCAATTCTGACCAGTTTCCCAGTCCCTGCCAATGAAAAACATCCCCGCAGCATGATGCTGCCACCACCATGCTTCACTGTGGGGATGGTGTTCTCGGGGTGATGAGAGGTGTTGGGTTTGCACCAGACATAGCGTTTTCCTTGATGGCCAAAAAGCTAAATTTTAGTCTCATCTGACCAGAGTACCTTCTTCCATATGTTTGGGGAGTCTCCCACAGTCTCTGTGGAGTGTACGGCTTAAAGTGGTCCTATGGACAGATACTCCAATCTCCGCTGTGGAGCTTTGCAGCTCCTTCAGGGTTATATTTGGTCTCTTTGTTGCCTCTCTGATTAACGCCCTCCTTGCCTGGTCCGTGAATTTTGGTGGGCGGCCCTCTCTTGGCAGGTTTGTTGTGGTGCCATATTCTTTCCATTTTGTTAATAATGGATTTAATGGTGCCCCGTGGGATGTTCAACGTTTCAGATATTTTCTTATAACCCAACCCTGATATGTACTTCTCCACAACTTTGTCCCTGACCTGTTTGGAGAGCTCCTTGGTCTTCATGGTGCCGCTTGCTTGGTGGTGCCCCTTGCTTAGTGGTGTTGCAGACTCTGGGGCCTTTCAGAACAGGTGTATATATACTGAGATCATGTGACACTTAGATTGCACACAGGTGGACTTTATTTAACTAATGAAGGTAATTGGTTGCACCAGATCTTATTTAGGGGGCTTCATAGCAAAGGGGGTGAATACATATGCATGCACCACTTTTACGTTATTTATTTTTTAGAATTTTTTGAAACAAGTTATGTCCATTACAGAAATCCAAATCCAAATATATTTAAATTACACGTTGTAATGCTACTAAATAGGAAAAACACCAAGGGGGATGAATACTTTGGCAAGGCACTTTTACAAAATTATGTGAACAACCCTTCAAATTAGTGGATTCAGCTATTTCAGCCACACCCGTTGCTGGCAGGTGTATATAATCGAGCACCCAGCCATGCAATCTCTGTAGACAAACATTGGCAGTAGAATGGCCTTACTGAAGAGCTCAGTGACTTTCAACGTGGCACCATCATAGGATGGCACCTTTCCAACAAGTCAGTTCTGAAATTTTCTGCCCTGCAAGAGCTGCCCCAGTCAATTGTAAGTGCTGTTATTGTGAAGTGGAAGCATCTAGGATCAACAACGGCTCAGCCAGCAAAGTGGTAGGCCACACAAGCTCACAGAGCGGGACCTCCAAGTGCTGAAGCGCGTAGCACATAGAAATTGTCTGTCCTCGGATGCAACACTCACTACCGAGTTCCAAACTGCCTCTGGAAGCAACGTCAGCACAATAACTGTTCGTCAGGAGCTTTATGAAATGGGTTTCCATGGTCGAGCAGCCTCACACAAGCCTAAGATCACCATGCGCAATGCCAAGCATCTGCTGGAGTGGTGTAAAGCTTGCCGCCATTGGACTCAGGAGCAGTGGAAACGCGTTCTCTGGAGTGATGAATCACGCTTCACCCTCTGGCATTCCGACGGCCAAATCTGGGTTTGGCGGATGCCAGGCGAACGCTACCTACCCGAATGCATAGTGCCAACAGTGTGGAAGGACTTGACTGGCCTTCACAGAGCCCTGACCTCAACCCCATCGAACACCTTTGGGATGATTTGGAACGCCGACTGCGAGCCAGGCCTAATCGCCCAACAGTCCCCGCAGCATTGTTCCAACATCTAGTGGAGGCTGTTATAGCAGCAAAGGGGGGACCAACTCCATATTAATGTCCATGATTCTGGAATGAAATGTTTGACGAGCAACTTTTGGTCATGTAGTGTACTTTGTATCCCTCATTTACTGAAGTGTTTCCTTTATTTTGGCAGTTACCTGTAGCTGTTATAAGGCTTTATATCACTGCTTGTGTGAATATTCAATTCTGACAGGTGCCATTTATTTTTCTAATTTGTGTTAATCAATTATTTATTCCAGGCTTTACTGATGAAGATAGATGCCTTTCACTATATCCAGTTGGGAACAGTATACAGGTATGTACTATCAATACTAGCACCGTTTACAATCAATACTTTAACAATCAACACAGTTTTGGATTAAACATGGATGGAGTGCCATATTAGAAGTGTATGGGGCTAGGTACTTCCTTGTTTGAGTGGTTTTTCAAACTTGTGTGTTCTCTTGTCACATGTAGGGGTCTTCACCCGGTGCCAGACAAGGAGGTGATTGCCATGTACGACGGCTGCCATGTTCCTCTGGAGAATATGAGTGACTTTTATGGCAAGGTAGGGCCCATCTCACCTCCTCTACCCTTCCACATTCACTATATACATATCTGCCTCATTTACCGTGATAAACTGACCCCATTACATTTAGCAGCAAGGCCACTCTGTTTATCCCAGTCACTCCGGTCATGAACTATTTTCACCCCTACAGTCAGGCACACGATACTGTAGTATTACGTTTCTACCCTGTGGAGCCCTATTATGGGTAATCATGGAACCCAGAACCAAATCTTACATGTGCTAGCTAACTATATACAAAATGTACTTCTGTGGGCGGACGTGGTAAAAAGACACAGCCTCACGTTAGGGATACACTTCTGTTTTGCATACCCTAGTAACACCTCGCTACACTAGTGTCTATTCCTATCTGATCTTTAATAATTTCCCCTCTCTCCTCCAGAGTTCCCATGGCCACACTATGAAACAGTTCATGGATATCTTCTCCCTTCCAGAGATGAACCTACTGTGCTGTGTTAATGACTACTTTATGAAGCACAACATCGACTACGAGCCTGTCCACCTCTACAAAGACGTCAAGGTAAAGATACCAGAACAGTGGTGTTCCAAAGACACCTTCTTTGGACTGGAACTGCAGCTTGTGGGTGAAACTCATAGGGTCAGTTTCCCAGACACAGGTTAAGCCTAGTTCTGGACTAGTTAGAATCATGTTGAATCTCCTTTCAAAATAGCTTTTAGACCAATTACTGTACCAAAAGGATTTAAAATGAAATGAAGACCAGAGAATGGTCAGATATTTTACCTAATTGTCAAATCAAATCAAATCTTATTTGTCAAATGCGCCGAATACAACAGGTGTAGACCTTACAGTGAAATGCTTACAAGCCCTTAACCAACAATGCAGTTTTAAGAAAGAATACCAATAAAAAAAATCACAAAATAATACAATATAAAATAATACGAAATAAAAGTAAAAATATCAATAGCGAGACTATATACAGGGGGTACCGGTACCGAGTCAATGTGCGGGGGCACCGGTTAGTCGAGATAATTGGGGTAATATGTACATGTAGGTAGAGTTATTAAAGTGACTATGCCTAGATAATAAACAAAGAGTTGCAGGAGTGTAAAAGAGGGGTGGGGGGCAATGCAAATATAGCCATTTGATTAGCCTCCCGAGTGGCGCAGTGGTCTAAGGCTCTGCATCGCAGTGCTAGCTGTGCCACTAGAGATCCTGGTTCGAATCCGTAGCCGTTCGTAGCCGGACGCGACCGGGAGACCCATGGGGCGGCGCACAATTGGCCCAGCGTCGTCCAGGGTAAGGTAGGGAATGGCCGGCAGGGATGTAGCTCAGTTAGAGCATGGCATTTGCAACGCCAGGGTTGTGGATTTGACTCCCACGGGGGGCCAGTATGAAAAAAATAATAAATGTATGCACTCACTAACTGTAAGTCGCTCTGGATAAGAGCATCTGCTAAATGACTAAAATGTAAATGTAAAAAATTAGATGTTCAGGAGTCTTATGGCTTGGGGTAGAAGCTGTTTATAAGCCTCTTGGACGTAGCAAGCTCCGGTACCGCTTGCCATGCGGTAGCAGAGAGAACAGTCTATGACTAGGGTGGCTGGAGTCTTTGACAATTTTTAGGGCCTTCCTCTGACACCGCCTGGTATTGAGGTCCTGGATGGCAGGAAGCTTGGCCCCAGTGATGTACTGGGCGGTACGCACTACCCTCTGTAGTGCCTTGCGGTCGGAGGCCTTGCAGTTGCCATACCAGGCAGTGATGCAACCAGTCAGGATGCTCTCGATGGTGCAGCTGTAGAACCTTTTGAGGATCTGAGGACCCATGCCAAATCTTTTCAGTCTCCTTAGGGGGAATAGGTTTTGTTGTGCCCTCTTCACCACTGTCATGGTGTGGTTGGTGACGTGGACACCAAGGAACTTGAAGATCTCAACCTGCTGAGAATGGGGGCGTGCTCGGTCCTCTTCTTTTTCCTGTAGTCCACAATCATCTCCTTTGTCTTGATCACATTGAGGGAGAGGTTGTTGTCCTGGCACCACACGGCCAGGTCTCTGACCTCCTCCCTATAGGCTGTCTCGTCGTTGTCGGTGATCAGGTCTACCACTGTTGTGTCATCGGCAAACTTAATGATGGTGTTGGAGTTGTGCCTGGCCATGCTGTCATGAGTGAACAGGGAGTACAGGAGGGGACTGAGCACGCACCCCTGAGGGGCCCTTGTGTTGAGGATCTGCGTGGCGGATGTGTTGTTACTTACCCTTACCACCTGGCGGCAGCCCTTCAGGAAGTCCAGGATCCAGTTGCAGAGGGAGGTGTTTAGTCCCAGGGTCCTTAGTGATGAGCTTTGAGGGCACTATAGTGTTGAACGCTGAGCTGTAGTCAATGAATAGCATTCTCACATAGGTGTTCCTTTTGTACAGGTGTGAAAGGGCAGTGTGGAGTGCAATAGAAATTGCATTATCTGTGGATCTGTTGGGGCGGTATGCAAATTGGAGTTCTCTAGGGTTTCTGGGATAATGGTGTTGATGTGTGCATTACCATCCTTTCAAAGCACTTCATGGCTACAGACCTGAGTGCTACGGGTCGGTAGTCATTTAGGCAGGTTACCTTAGTGTTCTTGGGCACAGGGACTATGGTGGTCTGCTTGAAACATGTTGGTATTACAGACTCAGACAGGGAGAGGTTTAAGATGTCCGTGAAGACACTTGCCAGTTGGTCAGCGGATGCTTGGAGTACACGTCCTGGTAATCCGTCTGGCCCTGCGGCCTTGTGAATGTTGACATGTTTAAAGGTTTTACTCACATCGGCTATGGAGAGCGTGATCACACAGTCATCTGGAACAGCTGATGCTCTCATGCATGTTTCAGTGTTACTTGCCTCGAAGCGAGCATGGAAGTAATTTAGCTCGTCTGGTAGGCTCGTGTCACTGGGCAGCCCGCGGCTATGCTTCCCTTTGTAGTGGAGCTCTAAACCTGTGGAAATTCCCATAGGAACACAGCCATTTTAAAAGTGCAGGGCTTGGGCAACGTGCCATGCCTTCATTTTTAGTCTTACAGGAATTATATACTACTGTACATATGAGAAGAAAGCAGAAGTCTCTACCTATCCTTTGATGTAAATATCCCCTGTCTTATTCCCAGTTCGTCCACTAGTTAGCAGTTGCATCTGGTTTGGGTAGTCAGTCGCTGTGCCAAAATGGCTGAACGGATTTTCAAGCCTGACATGACCGTAGCAGTCAGGGCTTTGAAGCTATATCGTTAAAAAAAATAAGACACAGACAGATGAGGACATTTCTAACTTCTTCTCCCATTCAAGGATTCGTACGACATTGCCAGCAGTAAGATTTGAGTTCCATTTCCAAAAGGACAAGGACTGTAGCTTTCAAATGATATGTCACTTTCTATTTTCTGGTACCGGGTCCAAAACAACCACTCAGAGTTTAACATGTTAAAACAGCTAAAGAGTTCAATGGCTGTGAAGGGAGAAAACTGAGGATGGATCAACATCATTGTAGTTACTCCACAATTATGACCTAAATGACGGCGTGAAAAGAAGAGTAAAAATATTCCAAAACAAGGCACTAAAGTAATACTGCAAATAAACATGGCAAAGGAATACACTTTTTGGCTTAAATGCAAAGCCTCATTTATTTAATTTATGCACAGCCTTATTTATCCAACACAACACATCACTGAGTAACTGCCTCCATATTTTCAAGCATGGTGGTTACTGCATCATGGTATTGGTATGCTTGACATCGGCAAAGACTGGAGAGTCTTTCAGGATAAAAGAGAAATGGGATGGAGCTCAGCACAGGCAAAATCCTTGAGGAAAACCTGCTTCAGTCTGCTTTACACCAGACACTGGGAGAGGAATTCAACTTTCAGCAGGACAATAACCTTCAACACAAAGCCAAATGTACACTCAGTTGCTTACCAAGAAGACAGTGAAGATCCTAAGTAGCCAAGTTAGTTTTGACTTAAATCTGCTTGAAAATCTATGGCAAGACTTGAAAATTGTTGTCTAGCCATGATCCCCAACACCTTGACAGAGCTTGAAGAATTTGACATTAATAATGGATAAAAATTGCACAATCCAGGTCTGCAAAGCTCTTAGGCCTTGTTTAGACTTGGCAGTTCATGCAGCTTTAATATTCTGATCATAGAGTTCTGATCATGGAATAACGAACGCTTCATGCATCTACACCTATATTTAAATGTGTCTACTGTGTCCACAGTGTGTCCGGATTCCCTTTTCCCGCGCTATATTCAAATGCCAGTATGCATTCTACAAATGGTGAAATAGGCAAAATATTAAAATAACACAACAACAACTGATGGCAGTCGCTAACTAGCCAGCTAACCTCTGTAGCTAGCCAGCAAGCTAGCAAGCAATGCTAAAGGGATTGCAAACGGGTTAACACAACTCTATTTTTTCTAAATATTAGTTCGCTGGCTTGCATTTGAGGCCAGCAAACACGTTCCTCACACGCTAGGAACATATTTCCTCCAACGTTATAATGAAAAGGTGCCTCTAGGTCCCAAAACACAAGTTTTCTGGAGACTTGTGGGATGAGTACTGATGACATCGCCCACTGTATGCGCTTTCGGTAGCCTGATTGCATCCAGACTGAGGAGAAATCCGCACACAATGCATCCCTGACCACCTCTTGAAGTGGTCAGCCAGATCTGAACGCAATCAGAACACAAAGCGACTTCTGTGCATCTAGACCCGTCTTTTAAATGCGATCTTCGTATTCTGATAGCAGAAGTTGCATGTAAGTGTCAAGTGTAGACACGACCTTAGAGACTTACCCAAGAAGACTTACAGCTGTAATTGCTGACAAAGGTGTTTCTATGTATAGACTTGGGGTGAATACTTATCTAATCAAGATATAACGGTTTTATTTTTCATTAATAATAAAAAAGTTAGAACTGTACTTTTTGTTTTGTAGATAAAAATTCAAAAACTGAATTAAATTAATTTAAATCCTACTTTGTAACGCAACAAAATGTGAACAAATCCAAGGGGGGTGACTACTTATGATACCCACTGTATATGTGTTTATAATAATGCCTTGTTGTGATCATTGGTTGTGATGCTGCTGTTATTATTGTGTGCTCAGTGACAAATTTGAAGCTTAATTTTAGTTTTTGAAAATGGCAGTCTAATTTTAGAGGCGCCTGCCAACACCATCTGTGTTTGTCTCTTTCTGGTCTCTGGTGGCTCTCTACCTGCCTCTTCACAGGGAGACAGGAGTGAAATTAGTGCAGTGGTGTGTTTGTTCCTATGAGGACTGGTACCTGCTCAGTTTCACTCTGCAGCAACGTCTGTGACAGATCAGTTTGATCATGATGAAATTCTGGCTTCATGCTCGCTAATATATCTAGCTAGATTAAGCACGTTCTCAAGTTTCACTTTTTCACAGAGTGAAGGACACCACTACTCCCCCATGCATTCCCCTGTCCTCTCCCCCTTCTCTCCTCACTCCCCTCCCCTGACCCCACTCCCCTGCTCTACCCTCTCGACCCCCTTCCTATTCCCTCTCTTTGCTCCTGTCCCCTATTTTTACTCCAACCCCCCTTCCTCCTCTCCTGTTCTCCCTCCTCTCCCCACACTTCATCCACACACCGTTTTACCACAGGATGATTAACCCTGTCCCTCGTCTCTTGACTTTCCATGAGTCATTGTTGAGAGGGGTCCTTCAGCCCAGTGGTGGTAATACAACTTGAAACATTAACTTTGCCTGTCTGTCAGTGTGAAACCTTGTCTGGGTGCATTAGTTCTGAAGCACAGGAAGGGCGCACACACACACACACACACACACACACAGGGCCATTCAGGAGATGTGGTTGGAAACTTTTGGTCTTACTTTTGGTCAATTAGCCTATCAGGCTCCAGAGCATCGAAGCTGTACTCCTGAGTGGTGCAGTGGTCTAAGGCACTAGCAGTGCTAACTGTGCCACTAGAGATCCTGGTTCGAATCCAGGCTCTGTCGCAGCCGGCCGCGACCGGGAGACTCATGGGCGGCGCACAATTGGCCCAGCGTCGTCCAGGGTAGGGGAGGGAATGGCCGGCAGGGATGTAGCTCAGTTGATAGAGCATGGCGTTTGCAATGCCAGGGTTGTGGGTTCGATTCCCACGGGGGGCCAGTATAAAAAAATATATATATATGTATTCACTAACTGTAAGTCGCTCTGGATAAGAGCGTCTGCTAAATGACTAAAATGTAAATGTAAATCTATGTAGCAAGTAGCAACCTTCAAGATGCAATAGGCTTTAATTTGTATTCGGTGATGCACACCAGTCAAATTAAGGCTACAGTGCCTTCAGAAAGTATTCATACCCCTTGACTTATTCCCTGTTTAGATTTAAAAAATAATAATTCTCACCCATCTACACATACTACCCCATAATGACAAAGTGAATTCATGTTTTTAGACATTTTTGCAAATCCTAGAGGAAAACCTGGTTCAGTCTGCTTTCCACCAGACACTGGGAGATGAATTCACCTTTCAGCAGGACAATAACCTAAAACACAAGTCCAAATCTACGCTGGAGTTGCTTACCAAGAAGACAGTGAATGTTCCTGTGGCCGAGTTACAGTTTTGACATAAATCTCCTTGAAAATCAATGGCAAGACCTGAAAATGGTTGTCTAGCAATGGTCAACAACCAATTTAACAGAGCTTGAAGAATTTAGAAAAGAATAATGGGCAAATGTTGTACAATCCAGGTGTGGAAAGCTCTTAGACTTACCCAGAAAAACTCACAGCTGTAATCGCTGCCAAAGATGCTCTACAATGTATTGACTCAGGGGTGTGAATACTTATGTAAATTAAATATTTCTGTATTTCATTTTCAATGCATTTGTAAAAACATGTTCGCTTTGTCATTATGGGGTATTGTGTTTAGATGGGTGAGAAATCTATTTAATCAATTTTGAAATCAGGGTGTTACACAACAAAATTGGGAATAAGTCAAGGGGTATGAATACTTTCTGGAGGCACTGTATACATTTTAAAAAACCATTTTCCATTCTAAAAATTATGAAAAAGCAAAGGCTTTGATAGAAATGGGGTCTTAGAAAACATCTCTTAAAAGCTATTAGAAATACATCAAAACACAATGTTGAAGAAAAGACCCCTCCCAACCAATATTAATAAACATTTATATTTAGTTTTGCATAAATTATTTTGCCAACTGTAAGTTTAAGAAATATTGCCTAGTATCTTGTCATTCTTTTAACAAAAACCCACATATCTTTAAGATATATTCTAATTGTGACCGACTACCTCTTTTTGGTCTTATGTTACAACATTTGAAATTGTGTTTTCTACATTGGATAAAAGTACTGACTCAGAGCTTCAAAATTGTATACAATGCACTGCAGTTGAGGAACAATTGGAAAGTAATGCTGCTTTGAAAGTTGATAAACGTGTAACCTGACTTTTGAGAACCATTCCTTGAATGTTTTGGTACACCTACTAGAGAGCTCTTCTTTGTTCACACCCATTCAGCATCGTTCACACCCTCTTAAGCCTTAACCCCACCCATCTCTTTAAGGATTCACATGTGAGGCCATGTGCAATGTGCTAAACATAGTGATTGTTGCTGAGCTTTCGGTCAGTTGACCTTAATCAGAGCATCTAAAAGTGGTAAAAGTAGTAGCCTACAATAAGGAAAAATTCCAGATAAAAATACATTTGATCTAGTCTTTGGCCTATATCCTAATCTGACTTTGGTGCAGGTCATGTTGTTCTTCACATTACTATCTCTGGTAAACACACACTATATCAAATCAAGGTTGATTTGTCACATGCACAGGAGACAGAAGGTGTAAACGGTACAGTGAAATGGTAAAAATAATTAGAGAAAGTAGAGAAAGATACTGGTGATAGATGAAGTAGTTACATGCATACCATCAGGGGTAAACTGACTGAGCAGAAGGATAAAAACATCAATCGGAGCAGAAACGTGTGTGTGAGGAGAGAGTCATGTGAATGTGCATAGAGGCAGTGCAGATAGGGAATCTATATTCAGAGTGCCTGTTTCTGACCTGCCCTTGACATTGGTGCAGGGCATGTGATGTCCATGGCCTCTTCGTCGCAAAACTCCCTGATCTTCTCAAAAAGATGAGTTTGTCTAGTTGTGTCCAGTCCAGGTGGTGCTTGTATATGCAGACCATCTCTGGGAGGAAGAACGCAACAACACCAGGCTCCAGAGCATCGAAGCTGGAAAACAGGAAAATAGTCAAAAAAATAGACAAGACATTTCAACCTTGCATAACATCAATTCACCTTCCAAGTTTAGATAAGACCATACAATGCAATGGAAATGATATTCACCTGATGTGCTGGTACTGCTTGATTTGTAGCAGCGGCCTGAAGTACAGAGTCAGGTGTATTTGTATTTATTAGAGATCCAAACACATTTAGGCACTTACATCACACATAAAATAAAATATAAAACAGTACATCATATAACATTATTACACCACTACATACAGTTGAAGTCGGAAGTTTACATACACCTTAGCCAAATACATTTAAACTCAGTTTTTCACAATTCCTGACATTTAATCCTAGTAAAAATTCCCTGTCTTAGGTCAGTTAGGATCACCACTTTATTTTAAGAATGTGAAACATCATAATAATAGTAGAGAGAATTATTTATTTCAGCTTTTATTTCTTTCATCACATTCCCAGTGGGTCAGAAGTTTTCATACACTCAATTAGTATTTGGTAGCGTTGCCTTTAAATAGTTTAACTTGGGTCAAACGTTTCGGGTAGCCTTCCACAAGCTTCCCACAATAGGTTGGGTGAATTTTGGCCCATTCCTCCTGACAGAGCTGGTGTAACTGAGTCAGGTTTGTAGGCCTCCTTGCTCGCACACGCTTTTTCAGTTCTGCCCACACATTTTCTATAGGATTGAGGTCATGGCTTTGTGATGGCCACTCCAATACCGTGACTTTGTTGTCCGTAAGCCATTTTGCCACAACTTTGGAAGTATGCTTAGGGTCATTGTCCATTTGGAAGACCCATTTGCGACCAAGCTTTAACTTCCTGACTGATGTCTTGAGATGTTGCTTCAATATATCCACATAATTTTCCTTCCTCATGATGCCATCTATTTTGTGAAGTGCACCAGTCCCTCCTGCAGCAAAGCACCCCCACAGCATGATGCTGCCACCCACGTGCTTCACGGTTGGGATGGTGTTCTTCGGCTTGCATGCGGTTTGTTAACAAGAAATTTGTGGAGTGTTTGAAAAACGAGTTTTAATGACTCCAACCTAAGTGTATGTAAACTTCCGACTTCAACTGTATCTACAAACAAACTGTATAATACCACCATACAACAATATTACAATGTACGTGTTTGTGTGGGGTGCGTGTGCTAGCGGTTGTGTGCGTAGGCGTGTATCTGTACTTGTGTGTGTGTGTGTCTCTTCACAGTACCCGGTGTTCCATAAGGTTTATTTTTATCTGTTTAAAAAAAAATCTGATTCTACTGCTTGCATCAGTTACCTGATGTGAAATAGGGTCTCATGTAGTCATCGCTCTATGTAGTGCTGTGCACCTCCCATAGTCTGTTCTGGACTTTGGGATTGTGAAGAGACCTCTGGTGGCATGTCTTGTGGGGTATGCATGGGTGTCCGAGCTGTGTGCTAGTAGTTTAAAAAAACAGCTCGGAGCATTCAGCTTGTCAACACTTCTTACAAAAACAAGTAGTGATGAAGTCAATCTCTCCTCCACTTTGAGCCATGCGAGACTAACATGCATATTATTAATGTTAGCTCTCCATGTACATTTGAGGTCCAGCCGTGCTGCCCTGTTCTGAGCCAATTGTAATTTTCCTAAGTCCCCCCACACAACTGAACAGTAGTCCAGGTGCGACAAAACTAGGGCCTGTAGGACCTGCCTTGTTGATAATGTTGTTAAGAAGGCAGAGTAGCACTTTATTATGAACAGACTGCTTCTCATCTTAGCTACTGTTGTATCAACATGTTTTGACCATGACAGTTTACAATCCAGGGTTACTCCAAGCAGTTTAGCCACGTCAACTTGCTCAATTTCCACATCATTCACTACAAGATTTAGTTGCGGTTTAGTGAATGATTTGTCCCAAATACAACTTATTCCTTGCCACCCATTCTGATACTAACTGCAGCTCTTTGTTAAGTGTTGCAGTCATTTCAGTTGCTGTAGTAGCTGACGTGTATAGTGCTGAGTCATCCGCATACATAGACACACTGGCTTTACTCAAAGCCAGTGGCATATCGTTAGTAAAGATTGAAAAAGTAAGGGGCCTAGACAGGAATTCCTGATTCTACCTGGATTATGTTAGAGAGGCTTCCATTAAAGAACACCCTCTGTGTTCTGTTAGACAGGTAACTCTTTATCCACAATATAGCAGGAGGTGTAAAGCCATAACACAAGTTTTTCCAGCAGCAGACTATGATCGAAAATGTCAAAACCGCACTTAAGTCTAACAAAACAGCCACCACAATCTTTTTATCATCAATTTGTCTCTGCCAGTCATTTGTGTAAGTGCTATGCTTGTTGAATGTCCTTCCCTATAAGCGTGCTGAAAGTCTGTTGTCAATTTGTTTACTTTAAAATAGCGCTGTATCTGGTCAAACACAATTTTTTCCAAAAGTGTACGTAGGGTTGGTAACAGGCTGATTGGTTGGCTATTTGAGCCAGTAAAGGGGGCTTTGCTATTCTCGTAGGCTTAGATTGAAGATATGGCAAATAGGAGTGGCAATATTGTCCGCTATTATCCTCAGTCATTTTCCATCCAAGTTGTCAGACCCCAGGGGCTTATCATTGTTGTTAGAGAATAATAACTTTTTCACCTCTTCCACACTCACCTTACAGAATTCAAAATTACAATGCTTGTCTTTCATAATTTGGTTAGTTATGATTGGATGTGTAGTGTCGGCGTTTGTTGCTGGCATGTCACGCCTAAGTTTGCTCATCTTACCAATGAAAAAGTCATTAAAGTAGTTAGCAATATCAGTGGGCTTTGTGATGAATGAGCCATCTGATTCAATGAATGATGGAGCTGAGTTTGCCTTTTTGCCCAAAATGTCATTTAAGGTGCTCCGTAGCTTTTTACTATAATTCTTTATATCTTTTATCTTTGTTTCATAGTATAGTTACTACTTTTTATTCAGTTTAGTCACATGATTTCTCTATTTATAGTACGTTTGCCAATTGGGTGTGCTACCAGACTTATTTGCCATACCTTTTGCCTCATCCCTCTCAAATCAAATTGTATTTGCTACATGTGCTGAATACAACAGGTGTAAACCTTACAGTGAAATGGTTACTTGTAAGCCCTTAACCAACAATGCAGTTTTAAGAAAAATAAGTGTTAAGTAAAAAATAGATAAGTAAAATATAACAAATAATTCAAGAGCAGCAGTAAAATAAAATAACAGTAGGGAGGCTATATACAAGGGGTACCGGTACAGAGTCAATGTGCGGGGGTACAGGTTAGTCGAGGTAATTGAGGTAATATGTACATGTGGGTAGAGTTTTGAGGGCCTTCCTCTGACACCGCCTGGTATAGAGGTCCTGGATGGCAAGAAGCTTGGCCCCAGTGATGTACTGGGCTGTACACACTTCCCTCTGTAGTGTCTTGCGGTCGGAGGCCGAGCAGTTGTCAACCAGGCAGTGATGCAACCAGTCAGGATGCTCTCAACCATTAACATTTTTTAATTCCTCATCAATCCAATGGGATTTAACCGTTTTTACAGTCATTTTCTTAATGGGTGCATGCTTATTAGTAACTGGAATAAGCAATTTCATGTGTCAAGTGCAGCATCTGGTTGCTCCTCATTACACACCACACACCAGCAAATGTTCTTTACATCATCAACATAAGAATCACATAAGAATCACTACAAAACTTATTGTATGACCTCTTATACACTATATTAGGCCCAGCCTTTGGAACTTTGGTTTTAATATGGATATGGCTACTATATTGTGATCACTACATCGGATGGATTTGGATACTGCTTTAAAGCAAATTTCCGCAGCATTAGTAAAGATGTGATCAATACATGTTGATGATTTCATTCCTGTGCTGTTTGTATATACCCTGGTAGGTTGACAGATAACCTGAACCAGGTTGCAGGCACTGGTTACAGTTTGAAGCTTTTTCTTGAATGGGCAGCTTGATGAAAGCCAGTCAATATTGAAATCACCCAGAAAATATACCTCTCTGTTGATATCAGATATATTATCAAATATTTCTGTCACGTTCGTTCAATGACGGGGCAGACCAAGGCGCAGCGTGATATGCGTACATGTTTATTGAACTGATAAACACACGAAAAAACAAGAAACGAAACGTGAAGTCCAAGGTAGCACACACAACATACCTTACACGGAACAAGATCCCACAACTAGACAGTGCCAATAGGCTGCCTAAGTATGGTCCCCAATCAGAGACAACGAGCGACAGCTGCCTCTGATTGGGAACCACACCGGCCAACATAGATCCACACATGCTAGATCGACAACATAGAATAAACACAACAAAGAATATACACACCCTGACTCAACATATTCGAGTCCCCTGAGTCAGGGCGTGACAATTTCACACATATTATCCAGGGTTGGACCAAGTTTCCATCCTCCATCGTTAAGACAGTGGAATAATAAAATACATTATTTAAATATAGATTTTTTTTTTGCTACAGATAGAATTAAAATACAACAATTTGAAGCCATATGGAATAAAGTATTACAAATCCTAGAAACATCCAGAAGATGTTGTTTTATTATGAGAGAAAACAAGATGGGTATGGATACTGTGAGAACAGGTAGGTTTGAGCAACTATGATGTCATTAATGTTTTTTGAAATGTATGTCTGAGTTGATGTTTTGTCTTTATTTGTCTTTTTTCTTTATGTTGAAGGTTGGGCATTAAGTCCCAGCCAACGTCATGTCTAGTTTAGTGGATCCATATCTGTGAAATGTTAAGGTGTCTAATTTCTTTTGTCTATGTCTATTGTCTCAAAAACAAAATAAAAGTGTCCCCCCAAAATTGTGTCATTGGTAACAGAATTACCAAAAAATCTGTAACAGAAAGACTGCAACTGAACTTGTTACAATGGGAATTCATAGTAGGCACAAACCACAGTTTGGTCACCTGCTACGGTCCTCCCTTCCTCTGGCATACTGTGATGTTCAGCTCAATGTTTTCTTTCTCTTTCTGTCGCATGGTGGGCAAAGCAAGAGTGTGAAAACAGTCTGGAAAACCCCTCCCTCTCTCTCTCCACCCTCTCTCCAGTTAATGTCATTTCTCTTACTGACACCTACCCATGAGCCCCCTCTCTTACCATTTACTGTAACCAGCCCTCTCTCCCACTGAGCACCAACCGACACCGGACGTCCATGGACATTGAAAAGTAGTTGATCTGAACCAATCAACGTCTGTTTCACAAGTTTGGACACCACAGTAAAGAAAAGTAGAGTAGAGTTTAGTACAGTAGAGCACACTAGAGTACAGTATAATTTACTGTACTGAACTCTACTGTACTGAACTATACTGTACTGAACTCTACTGTGCGGTACTGTGATGTCTATGATTGGTACAGATTTGATCCAGTCCGGACCAACCAAATTTGGTCTTGTTTGGTTGCGGAGCTCATTAGAATAATAGCCAGTGTGTAGAATAATACCCAAACATGCAAAATAGGATATTACATTTTTTCTACCTTTTGTGTACCTATTCAGGATACATCACCATGAGGAGAATGATATTCATAATTATGCATTTCTGTATAGTACAGATCAGGGACCAATGATGTCATTCTGTTACCATCATTCTGTTACCGGATGTTAATCCACTTCTCTTACTGTAGCTCAATAACCAAAATATATTTTTTTCAAACTCAAGGTGTCGTATCATAGATGACACCCTATTCTTTCTGCAGACATCTTTGAATCTTAATTCGGAGTAGATGTTTAAGGGTTTTTTGAAAAATATGGTCACATAAAAAACGTATGGAGATTTTACTGTCATTCTGTTACCAAACTTTACATCTGCACTGTTGTTCGAGTAAATTTGTTTTTGTAAAATATTCTGTGGAAATTGTTAAAAGTAGTCCTTGTGAGGGACCTCCCAAGTGGCGCAGTGGTCTAAGGCATCGTAGGTCTAGCTGTGACACTAGAGATCCTGGTTCGAGTCCAGGCTCTTTCGCAGCCGGAGACCCATGGGGCGGCGCACAATTGGCCCAGCGTCGTCCAGGTTAGGGGAGGGTTTGGCCGGCAGGGATGTTCTTGTCCCATCGCGCACTAGCGACTCCTATGGCGGGTCAGGCACAGGGCATGCTACACGGTCCCAGTTGTACGTTGTTTCCTCCGACACATTGGTGCGGCTGGCTTCCGGGTTAAGCAGGCTTTGTGTCAAGAAGCAGTGTGTTTCGGAGGACCTTCGCCTCTCCTGTATCCCTACGGGAGTTGCAGAGATGGGACAAGACTGTAACTACCAGTTGGATACCACGAAAAAACTAACAATGTGCATAGAGTTGTATGGTTTGTTTAACTTTGCAATCAATGGTTTTTATTTGGCATAGTTTTGTGGAAAATTGGGAGTCTCAGCGTCATTCTTTTACCATGGAATTGCCTGTTTTAAAGATAAAGAAAAAATAAGACGCAATTCAAACCCAGAGGCTGTTGGTACAATTTATTTGCTACGTTCATAACGTTTTCCAGGTCGGTACTATTGATAAGGAGTAGTATGAATTGTATTAATCTTTCTGTCTCCTTTACATTGTGTCTGTGAGTCCCTCTCACAGTTTGTGAAGTGCTATATTTTGTGAAAAAGATTCCTACTGCCACAAAATACAACCAAATCAATTCAAATGTTATTTGCCACATGCGCCGAATACAACAGGTGTAGACCTTACAGTGAAATGCTTACGTACAAGCCCTTAACCAACAATGCAGTTTTAAGAAAAATAAAGTGTTAAGTAAAAAATGAAAATAGCAAATAATTAAAGACCATTGTAACATCTCATCCTCTCTCTGTGTTGACAGGCAGCTATAGGAGATGTCCATGTGAAGGGTATTATGTATCGAGCTGTGGAGGCAGACATGGGTAAGGATAACAATGATCTCTCGTTGTTCTCTAAAATACTTACTGTATGATCATGGGAGTGAGGGGAGTGTATGCTCTGATTTGGGCAACCCAGTCGCTAATGTTATATGTAGTATCTTTACAAATTATCTCAGGTGTTTGTGCTACTGTGCATGAATGTCTGTGAGAATGGTGAGGAGAGTTCTACATCAAGGTCATTGCTCGTATCTTCAAAGAGATTACTATGAAATATTATTATTGTAGTTCCTAGAAATAATGTATTTTCTGTAGACAATTGCAATTGTCAAATCAAATTTTATTTGTCACATGCGCTGAATACAACAGGTGTAGACCTTACAGTGAAATGCTTACTTACAAGCCCTTAACCAACAATGCAGTTTTAAGAAAGAATACCCCCCCAAAATCACAAAAAAATACAATATAAAATAATACGAAATAAAAGTAACAAATAATTAAAGAGCAGCAGTAAAAAGAACAATAGCGAGGCTATATACAGGGGGTACCGGTACCGAGTCAATGTGCGGGGGCACCGGTTAGTCGAGGTAATTGAGGTAATATGTACATGTAGGTAAAGATATTAAAGTGACTATGCATAGATAATAAACAGAGAGTAGCAGCAGCAGCGGGGGGGCAATGCAAATAGTCTGGGTAACCATTTGATGTTCAGGAGTCTTATGGCTTGGGGGTAGAAGCTGTTTTAGAAGCCTCTTGGACCTAGACTTGGCGCTTGAACAGTCTATGACTAGGGTAGCTGGAGTCTTTGACAATTCTTAGGGCCTTCATGTTGGTATTACATTTACATTTTAGTCATTTAGCGGACGCTTTTTTCATATTACAGGCTCAGACAGGGAGAGGTTGAATATATCAGTGAAGACACTTGCCAGTTGGTCAGCGCATGTACACGTCCTGGTAATCCGTCTGCCTCGAAGCGAGCATAGAAGTAATTTAGCTCGTCTGGTAGGCTTGTGTCACTGGGCAGCTCGTAGCTGTGCTTCCCTTTGTAGTCTGTAATAGTTTGCAAGCCCTGCCACATCCGACAAGCGTCGGAGCCAGTGTAGTACGATTCAATCTTAGTCCTGTATTGACGCTTTGCCTGTTTGATGGTTCGTCGGAGGGCATAGCGGGATTTCTTATAAGCTTCCGGGTTAGAGTCCCGCTCCTTGAAAGCGGCAACCCTTTAGCTCAGTGCGGATGTTGCCTGTAATCCATGGCTTCTGGTTGGGGTATGTACGTACAGTCACTGTGGGGACGATGTCATCGATGCACTTATTGATGAAGCCAGTGACTGATGCGGTGTACTCCTCAATGCCATCGGAAGAATCCCGGAACATATTCCAGTCTGTGCTAGCAAAACAGTCCTGTAGCTTAGCATCTGCTTCATCTGACCACTTTTTTATTGACCGAGTTTTCACTTGTAAGCAGGAATCAGGAGGATATAATTAAGGTCAGATTTGCCAATTGAGGGCGAGGGAGAGCTTTGTACGTGTCTCTCTGTGTGGAGTAAAGGTGGTCTAGAGTTTTTTTTCCCTCTGGTTGCACATTTAACATGCTGGTAGAAGTTAGGTAAAACAGATTTAAGTTTCCCTGCATTAAAGTCCCCAGCCACTAGGAGCGCCGCCTCTGGATGAGCGTTTTCCTGTTTGCTTATGGCCGTATACAGTTCATTGAGTGCGGTCTTAGTGACAGCTACGAAGAATATAGATAAAAACTCTCTTGGTAGATAGTGTGGTCTACAGCTTATCATGAGATACTCTACCTCAGGCGAGCAAAACCTCGAGACTTCCTTAGATATCATGCACCAGCTGTTGTTTACAAATATACGTAGACCGCCACCCCTTGTCGTACCAGAGGCTGCTGTTCTATCCTGCTGATACAGTGTATAACCCGCCAGCTGTATGTTATTCAGTGTAGGTCAGTTTGCACTGACAGTGTAGCTCAGTTAGCACTGTATTTTCACTACTCCCCTGTATCTTTCTCTCCCTTTCATTTCTCTCTCTGTCTCTCTGTCCGTCTGTAGAGAACTATATTTCCTATGGGGAACAGACTCACGCTGTGTTGAAGAAGCTCTATGAGGATGGCAAGAAGATGTTCCTCATCACCAACAGCCCCTTTGACTTTGTGTAAGTGTCAACTGTCAACCTGTGTTCAGGCGTCCTGTGGTCCTGTGTGGCTCAGTTGGTAAGACCTTGGCAATGTCGTGGGTTCAAGTTCTGAAGATATCACATACCATACAAAAATGTTTTATCACTGTACTGTAAGTCACTCTGAGATTTCCGTCAGTACTGAGCTAGGCTTTACAACCACAACATTTGTTAGATTCAAATGGAGGCTTGACCCAAAGCCACTGGTCTAAATCAAAGAGCTTACATCACCTACTCATGTCATGGTTACAGGAATGTTAGCTACATTCAGGCCTCACTGTGATGAAATGCAGTGGCCTGAAACATGACTGATTTTAAAATGGAACAAACGGTTGATGAAGTACCCACATGAGTGTGCAGATATGGTTGATACTGGCAGAGTGTGCTGTGTGTGCTATATTCTGTTCTGTGCTGTGTGAACACTAATCTAAAATCGAATCTAAATCGAATCTGTGAATTCCCAGGGACCGGGGAATGAACTACATTGTGGGGAAGGACTGGAGAGATTTGTTTGATATTGTCATTGTGCAGGCCGACAAACCAGGCTTCTTCAACGACAGGAGGAAGTAAGTGTTGGAACTACATAAAGACCTAGAACTTCCGTCATGTCCCTTTGGTCTCCACAGGGTACCTACATAAAGACTTCATAACACATTCATAAACCATACATGGCACATTAATAAGCAGTGCATAAGCGTTCAATAAATGCTTATGTCAACAACCGCAAGTTGAAGTCCTCATGAAAGTAAGTACTCTTCAAATGAAGTGTTAGCGTTTTTCTTCCTCTGTCCGTCCTAGGCCCTTCAGACGAGTAACAGATAAAGGGGTGCTGCATTGGGACAGGATTCACAAGCTGGAGAAGGGGAAGATCTACAAACAGGTACTGGACAATTCAATTGAGCTATTGAACGTGAGTTAAACTCCTTTGGAATTATTTAATCTTTCTTTAATACAGGTATCTGTGTTTGTTTCAGGGAAACCTCTATGAGTTCCTGAGACTCACTGGTTGGAGGGGGTCCAAGGTGCTGTACTTTGGAGATCACATTTACAGTGACCTGGCTGTAAGTGCAACAACAATTTGCAAATGCTTTAGCTACAACAAGCAGTAAATCAAATGGACAACATTTAGACATAAATAGAGTACAAATACAATGTACATCATAAAAATTAACTGGGTATTTGAGTTGTTATGTGTCTCCCTGTAGGACCTGACTCTGAAGCACGGCTGGAGGACAGGAGCCATCATCCCAGAGCTAAGGAAGGAGATCAAGATCATGAACACTGAGCAATATGTCCATCTTATGACCTGGCTACAGGGCCTGACTGGACTCATAGAGCACATGCAGGTAGGCGGGGGTGGGGAGAGGTGTGTGTGTGTGTGCGTGTGTATGTGTGTGTGTTGAATACTGAGCAGTACGTCCACCTAATGACCTGGCTACAGGGCCTGATGGGGCTCATAGAACACATGCAAGTATGTGGTGTGTGTGTGTGTTCGTGTATGTGTGATAGCTCTATGCCTACAGCTATGCTCCCTCCTCAGGGTTGGGTAGGTTACTTTCTAAATGTAATCCTTTACTGTTACTAGTTACCTGTCCAACATTTGAATCAGTAATATTAATTTTTGGATTACCCAAACTCAGTAAGGTAATCTAATTGTTTTCAGTTACTTTTGGATTACTTTCCCCTTAAAGGACCCCCCCCCCCTTAGAGGAAGTTGGGGCCACTATTTCGACATAATTTCCTGTCCTATAGATGAAATGCACATTTAGGTTCCACCTGCGAAGAATGACGAAGGCTACTTATACATATTCACGAATTGGGCGTGGGAACTTCCACGTGGAGTTGATAAACATCAACAAATAGGGCACTGACAGGTGTCAGTGTAGCTAGCTAGCATGCTAACCTTATCTAGCTAGCTAATATTATCTGTGGTTTTTTTAACTACACCATATTCAAAAGATTAGCCAGCTGGCTCTATGGCTGGTCCTGGAGCTGAATTTGTCATAAGCATTGATTTAGGCCATCTCTGGCGAAGTTTTCCCTATCTTTGACTTTTTGTATTTTTTCACAAACATCCTTTCTGAATTCAAAAGTAATCCATTAAGTAATCATCTAGTTTTTCAAAAGTATCTGTAATCTGATTACAATATTTTTGCTGGTAACGTAACTGATTACAGTGAGTTATTTTGTAATCGGATTACATGTAATCAGTTACTGCCCAACCCTGTCCCTACTTCCCAGCTCCACAGTATGTATGTACACAGTTACACATTATGTCTCCTCTGCTCCTCCCTTCCAGGTCCACAGAGACCCAGCGTCCCAAGCTGTTGTCCAGGAGTGGATCAAAGAGAGAGAAGCCATGAGGTACCATGGGGAATTACAGGAATTACTTTGAATGTGCAAAGAGAGGGGATTGGGGAAGAGCCTTTGAAAGAATCTCAAGAGAAGCATTATGTAATTAATGACGAGTCCTCTTATTTGCTCAAAGTCTTGGAAGTTGTTATGCTACAGATATTTTGATAACACTTTCTTTGAAGGGCACCTACAGTACTTAAGTACAGTGAGGGAAAAAAGTATTTGATCCCCTGTTGATTTTGTACGTTTGCCCAGTGACAAAGAAATGATCAGTCTATAATTTTAATGGTAGGTTTATTTGAACAGTGAAAGACAGAATAACAACAACAAAATCCAGAAAAACGTATGTCAAAAATTTTATAAATTGATTTGCATTTTAATGAGTGAAATAAGTATTTGACCCCTCTACAAAACATGACTTAGTACTTGGTGGCAAAACCCTTGTTGGCAATCTCAGAGGTCAGACGTTTCTTGTAGTTGGCCACCAGGTTTGCACACATCTCAGAAGGGATTTTGTCCCACTCCTCTTTGCAGATCTTCTCCAAGTCATTAAGGTTTCGAGGCAGACGTTTGGCAACTCGAACCTTCAGCTCCCTCCACAGATTTTCTATGGGATTAAGGTCCAGACTGGCTAGGCCACTCCAGGACCTTAATGTGCTTCTTCTTGAGCCACTCCTTTGTTGCCTTGGCCGTGTGTTTTGGGTCATTGTCATGCTGGAATACCCATCCACGACCAATGTTCAATGCCCTGGCTGAGGGAAGGAGGTTCTCACCCAAGATTTGACGGTACATCGCCCTGTCCATTGTCCCTTTGATGTGGTGAAGTTGTCCTGTCCCCTTAGCAGAAAAACACCCCTAAAGCATAATGTTTCCACCTCCATGTTTGACGGTGGGGATGGTGTTCTTGGGGTCATAGGCAGCATTCCTCCTCCTCCAAACACGGCGAGTTGAGTTGATGCCAAAGAGCTTGATTTTGGTCTCTTCTGACCACAACACTTTCACCCAGTTCTCTGAATCATTCAGATGTTCATTGGCAAACTTCAGACGGGCATGTATATGTGCTTTCTTGAGCAGGGGGACCTTGCCGGCGCTGCAGGATTTCAGTCCTTCACGGCGTAGTGTGTTACCAATTGTTTTCTTGGTGACTATGGTCCCAGCTGCCTTGAGATCATTGACAAGATCCTCCCGTGTATTTCTGGGCTGATTCCTCACCGTTCTCATGATCATTGCAACTCCACGAGGTGAGATCTTGCATGGAGCCCCAGGCCGAGGGAGATTGACAGTTATTTTGTTTCTTCCATTTGCGAATAATCGCACCAACTGTTGTCACCTTCTCACCAAGCTGCTTGGCGATGGTCTTGTAGCCCATTCCAGCCTTGTGTAGGTCTACAATCTTGTCCCTGACATCCTTGGAGAGCTCTTTGGTCTTGGATATGGTGGAGAGTTTGGAATCTGATTGATTGATTGCTTCTGTGGACAGGTGTCTTTTATACAGGTAATAAACTGAGATTAGGAGCACTCCCTTTAAGAGTGTGCTCCTAATCTCAGCTCGTTACCTGTATAAAAGACACCTGGGAGCCAGAACTCTTTCTGATTGAGAGGGGGTCAAATACTTATTTCCCTCATTAAAATGCAAATCAATTTATAACATTTTTGACATGTGTTTTTCTGGATTTTTTTGTTGTTATTCTGTCTCTCACTGTTCAAATAAACCTACCATTAAAATTATAGACTGATCATTTCTTTGTCAGTGGGCAAACGTACAAAATCAGCAGGGGATCAAATACTTTTTTCCCTCACTCTACTTCATAACTTCATAACACATTCATAATCTACATAAGAATTCCATGTGAATGTTTTATGTATGGGTAATGAATGTGTTCTGAGGTCCAGGTAGCTTAGTGGGTAAGAGCGTTGTGCCAGTAACCGAAAGGTCGCTGGTTCTAATCCCCGAGCCGACTAGGCGAAAAATCTGTCGTTGTGATCTTGAGCAAGGCACTTAACCCTAATTGCTCCTGTAAGTCGCTCTGGATAAGAGCGTCTGCTAAATGACTAAAAATAAATAAATAAAAAATAAATAAAGTCTTACCGATATTTCCCTTGACATGCAATGCAAATGAGCACCGTCACTTGATAACAATATCTTATGTATTTAATGATACAATAGATCGCAGACTAAGGACATCTTCAACAGCCAGTTTGGGAGTCTCTTCCGGACGTACCACAACCCCACCTACTTCTCCCGCCGCTTGTCTCGTTTCGCTGACATCTACATGGCCTCCCTCAGCTGTCTGCTGAACTATGACTTCCAACACACCTTCTTCCCTCGCCGGACCCCCCTGCAGCACGAGTCACCCTTCTGGCCCGAGCAGACCAGCGCCGGAGCCCTGAAGATGCCCTTCATATCCCACAGGACCACGACTGAAGAGTAGAGAGGGGAGGGTTACAGTGTGACACCCCATCCGGACCTGCTCAAAGTAGAGAGGGGGACGGGTTTCATTGCGACACACTCCGTCCGGACCTGGTCTGGACAAAGAGCTTTCTGTGGGCCGTATTCGGAGTTGAGATAAGTGTGCGCAACTCAAAGTTTTGTGCAGATCATTAATTCATGTAAATTGGAGACATGCATTGCTTTCAAGTCAGAATACCATCCTGAGATGGGTCCTGGACATGGCTGACTTGGATTTCAACCCTTCCTTACATATTTAGGGCATGTGGACTGTAACATAAAGGCCATTCACTAGATACTGTACATGCTGCATCTACACTGCTCCATCTCATATGCTGGCTTTTTCTCAATAACTTGAATACTGATGCTCCTCTTTTTAAAATCTTGTCATGACATCTCACTATTACACGTATAGCTTTCATCTATCTATAACGATTTAGGACGTTAGATAATATACAGTAAGTATATACCCTCTTAAATAGTTCTGCGATGTTTCTATGCTATTCTGTTATCATTAAGAGGACCACTAACAGTAGAGTTGCTTAATATACAAAACACAAAGCATGAAGTTTTCCTGAATGTTCTTGACACACATACAGTATGTAACCAAATAGAGATTTACTAAGATCCACAAACTTTCACTTTCATCCAAACAAGGTCAAAATCTGTTATTGTGATCTCTAATTTCTTAGTAAGTATATGTGAGTGTGAGAGAGAGCAAGAGAGTATGATTGTACGTACAGAGTGAATAGCTTTTATTTTATAGCAATAGACTTGAAAGGTGTCGGGCCAAGACTTGATATGTGCATGTTCATTATCTGTAACATTCATGTGAATCATGTATTTATGTAAATGTTTGATATGCACTTGTATAGTTACCTGTGAGTGTGAGTAGCTCAACTCATCTTGCTAACCTTAGTATTAAGATGGTCTTGGCCTTTTTAACTATATACAGTATCTGTAAATAAGGGAAAGTTGGTTATAAGGGATGACCACCTAAAGCAGGTGGTCTCTGAACCTGTAAGCACAGAAACACACAGACTCCTGGTATAAACTAGCACAGGAGTTTTGGTGTGGAGTTTAATTGCTTGAAAATATGACTTGACATTTTCAAAGACATGCCTTACGCGTCTGTCAGTAGAACTGCACTGTAGAGCATATATTCGTGATGCTTTAGTTTAGAATATATTATTCCCTGTAATAAGGGAGACAGGCCTACCCTAAAATCATATTTTTCACGAAGGCTTTATCGTTATTAGTAGTCCTTACTAGTTCAGGTACTAACCACATTAATAGCACTCAGACACAACAGACATAACTGTCAGTTTAATTTTTTATAGAAAAAGGTAATCTGCTGTATTTCATGGACAAATGTATTTATCATCGTCCAGTGTTTTCTATGCTGTATTTGAGTTGCTTGGCTATCTTTTTTGTTCGTTTTCATAAACATTGTGCTTTAAAAACTCTAACTCTTTAATCTAAATATAAAATGTTATTGAAATAATTTACTTTGCATTGAAATGTTCAGAAATTAGTTTTATTCGTATTTGGGGGAAACTAACAAGAAAACTATATTGTTTATGATCATTGATACGGCCCGAATGTTTTAGAAATCTATTGTTTGAGATATACAGTGGGGTCTGAAATTATTGACATCCTTGATAAAGATGAGCAAAAATCACTTCATAAAATACATTATTAAATTCAAATACTGAGCTATACTGAACAAAAATATCAACGCAACATGCAACAATTTCAAAGATTTTACTGAGTTACAGTACATATAAGGATATCAGTCAATTGAAATAAATTCATTAGGCCCTAATCTATGGATTTCACATGACTGGGAATACAAATATGCATCTGTTGGTCACAGATACCTTAAAAACAAGGTAGGGGCTTGGATCAGAAAACCAGTCAGTATCTGGAGTGACCACCATTTGCCTCATGCAGCGCAACACATCTCCTTTGCATTGGGTTGATCAGGCTGTTGATTGTGGCCTGTGGAATGTTGTCCCACTCCTCTTCCACTCCTGTGCGGAGTTTGTGGATATTGTTAGGAAATGGAACACGCTGTCATACACGTTGATCCAGAGCATCCCAAACATGCTCAATGGGTGACATGTCTGGTGATTATGGAGGCCATGGAAGAACTGGGACATTTTCAGCTTCCAGGAATTGTGTACAGATCCTTGTGACATGGGGTCATGCATGGTGGCGGATGAATGGCACGACAATGGGAATCAGGATCTCGTCACGGTATCTTTGTGCATTCAAATTGCCATCGATAAAATGCAATTGTGTTCGTTGCCCGTTGCTTATGCCTGCCCATACCATAACCCCACCGCCACCATGGGGCATTCTGTTCACAATGTTGACATCAACAAACCGCTCGCCCACACAACGCCATACACATGGTCTGCGGTTGTGAGGCCGGTTGGACGTTCTGACAAATTACATTTTCTGGCAACAGCTCTGGTGGACATTCCTGCAGTCAGCATGTCAATTGCACCTGTGTAATGATCATGCGGTTTAATCCGCTTCTTGATTTGCCACAGCTGTCAGATGGATGGATTATCTTGGCAAAGGAGAAGTGCTCACTAACAGGGATGTAAACAAATTTGTGCACAAAATTTGAGATAAATACGCTTTTTGTGCGTATGGAACATTTCTGGGATCTTTTATTTCAGCTCATGAAACATGGGACCAACATTTTACATGGTGCGTTTATATTTCTGTTCAGTGTATATTGTATGCTAAAAAAGTTGGGAAATTATAATATTTAATACTAATAAAATTGCTCAGAGAAAGCGGTTTTGTTTATCGAGTAAGACATTTTTTCTCTCAAAAAGGTAGGGGCCACCCCTGTTTTCAATACCTTTCAATACCTCACCTTGCGAGGATAACAACACTGAGCCTTTTTCTAAAATGTTTTATGAGTTGGAGAACACATTTGGAGGGATCTTAGACCATTCCTCCATACAGAATCCTTCCAGGTCCTTGATATACGTTGTCTGTGCTTATGGACTGCCCTCTTCAACTCAAACCACAGGTTTTCAGTGGGTTTCAAGTCCAGGAACTGCGATGGCCATAGCAAAATGTTGATTTTGTGTCCAATTAACCATTTCTTTGTGGATTTTGAGATGTGCTTGGGGTTATTGTCTTGGTGGAAGATCCACATGCGGCTGAGTTTCAGCCTCCTGGCAGAGGAAACTGGGCTTTTGGCTAAAATATCCTGGTACTGGATAAAGTTCATGATGCCTTTGAACTTAACTAGGGCCCCAGGACCAGTGGAAGCAAAATAGCCCCATAACATTGTCGTGATGTGACTTACTTTAATGTATGACTGTTATTTATCGATTAAATTAATAATGTAACAATTAACTCATTAGGAAGTTGGGGCACCACGGAATAAGTTTTTTAACGAGTTACCGTCTTCCGAATTAAACTCTTAGAAGATATATATGTTATATATCGATAAGTCACTTATTAAATAATTACCTCTTATCAGTCTCATTCTGAACGTTGCATAATCCTTGAACCTGCAAGAACCCTAACCTTTTTGATGAATCAGCAATACACAAATTGGCTTAATTATTTATTTATTAAATAACTAAATAATAACACAGAATACAAACACACACACACACACACACACACACGGTTATTGATTACTAACGTAATACAATAAGAACAGGTCCCTAGTGGACTGGACGAACAAGTCTGCTGGCTGCCCTACACAGCCCTGTCCGTGGTGGTGGTGGACCCAGAGCTCCACATCCCTCCACTGGTGGCTTCCAGTCCTGTCAACAACCCTGTCATCTACTTCCTAAGCAACAAGCAGGTATGTGTAGGAGTGCCAGAAAAACACGAGTGAGGACACACCACATTAATTGAGTTTCTAGATTATTGAAGGAGTGCTATATATCAGTTCCCTGTGGTCTTAATTCAATTAGGATACACATTTACATTTACATTTTGGTCATTAAGTAGATGACACTTTTATCCAGAGCTATTTACAATCAGTAATGTCTTGTGGATTGTCTGATTGTATTGAAGATTGTATGAATTGATTCATAGTTCTTTACCAGACATTTTGTATGTGGTTTGCAAACAGTTTTTGTCTCTCTGTACTCCCTGTAGTTCCGTGATGCCACTCTAGAGGTCCTCTCCTGTGGGCACTCCATCCACCGGCCACCGACACCCTCACCATGTGCTCCATGACCCTGAGGAGCACCGTGGGCAGAGGGAGCCGAGGGATCAGCGTCCACAGCAAGGTGCTGCCTCTGTGAATCCTCTTTCCTTTGTCTCAGAAATAGGAACCTAGAAGTATCACGGTGGTCTGGGTGGGGAGAGAATAGCTTCCGCCTCATCCTCAGGCCACATAAAGTAGTCCCCATACAATTCCACTTCAGTCCGTCTCAGCAAGACCTCAAGCCACATAAAGTAGTCCCAACCCTGCAATTCCACATCAGTCATCAGCCAAGGCCTGCTCCTCAGGGTTATCAAAATGGGAATGAGCGCGCAACAGATCAGTGTACTGTCTACACTCGGTCTGTTGTTTTTATGAAATTGTTTTAATTAAAATGTTTTTAAATCATGTCAACAACAACTTCTTTAACCATTGGAAGTTCTGATAGCTAATGATTCCTCGACGTGGTTAGTTTTTCGGCTGGGACTGCAAGTTTGTGTCCCAGATTCCGGCATAAAAATAAAAAGTTAGCGGTTAGCCATCATGCTAACAGAGCAAGATAAGAGTCAAAACACCAGTGGTATTTGTGTCTATGTCTGGGTGAGATGATATCTACGCAAGAGTAGGGAAATAAGGTGGAATTAATAAATTAACATGAATTCTTTGTCTGTTCCAAATGTATCATCATCAAACAGCTTAGGGAAGAGGTTCTCCAGCTGCTAGTTCAGCTGCGGGAAAAACAAGAGGTGCTTTCTAAGTACTTTGACGCAGCCCAGGCACACAGAATTTCAGTTCTGAATGCCTCCTTCAGCCAAGGGGTCGATGAGTCGGGCGGTACTGACCTGCTCCAATCCACTGGACAGATGGTAAACTCAACTCCGCGGCCAGTGGGAGACTGGACACTGGTAAGGCGAAGGAGGTCAGGTGGGAGGCAGTCTGGTCGGCCTCCATAATATCCTAGAAGATCAGATCCAGTTATTAACCTCTTAAGGATCTGACCCTTTTTTCCATTTTCACCTAAAATGACGTCCCCAAATCTAACTGCCTGTAGCTCAGGACCTGAAGCAAGGATATGCATATTCTTCATACCATTTGAAAGGAACCACTTTGAAGTTTGTGGAAATGTGAAATTAGTGTAGGAGAATATAACACATTAGATCTGGTAAAAGATAAAACAAACAAAAAAATATGTGATTTTGGCCACTAGATGACAGCAGTGTGTGTGCAAAGTTTCTGATTGATCCAGCATTACAATACTGGACTATTTTGTATTAAGTCTGCCCAAATTTGCCAAATTGGTCAATTGATTCATTTTCAAATAAGTAACTATAGAGAATATACAAAAATGATATGGTAATACAAAATGTAAGTTTACACACTGCCAGGAATGTCATACATGATGGATCATTAGCTTATACACTAACTTTTACACATCTAGATGGCCGGGCGGGGTGGGTGTGGAGCCAGAGACAGCAGGGGTTCAAACTGTAGAACCCAGATCCTACATTTGAATAAAAAATGGATTTGATCAAACAAAACTATGCAACATTTTATCTCTGGGACCCTTAGGATGACAAATCAGAGCAAGATTTCTGAATGTAATTACATTATTTACCTTCAGAGGTGAAAGTATCAAACCAGTTGCCGTGATACATTTTTTGTTGTTGTGCACTCTCCTCAAACAATAGCATGGTATTTTTTCACTGTAATAGCTACTGTAAATTGGACAGTGCAGTTAGATTAACAAGAATTTAAGCTTTCTGCCCATATAAGACATGTCTATGTCCTGGAAAGTTTGCTGTTACTTACAACAGTCATGCTAATCACATTAGCACACGTTAGCTCAACCCGATCCCGTAGAGGTTAAACAGCTTTGCCCTGCTGGTGAGGGACAAACCAGCCCCGGGACTCAGCTCTGGTCCTGGGAGTACACCAACAGCCAGCAGCCGTCCAGGGGCACGCTGCAAAGCTCAGCCGGTCGCTGACCAAAGGAAACAAGTTCTTGGGCGCTCCTCCATATCCCTGAGGATTCCGACGCCATCCGCCGCTACTGGTACATGTGCGGTTGGAGTCAGGCTGGCATGAGTCGAAGCACACCTCCTCCCCCCTGTCCAAGGCAGGGCCGTTCTGTTCCCCCTCTTCCTTCCCCATCGGATTTTATCACGACCACCACCGCTGTGGGCAGCTCGATGGTGAGAGATTTTGGCCTGTCTGCGGCCTGTCAGCCTACCAAGGTCCACTGTCACCCAGACGCCCGTGTCCAAGTCATCAACTCCCTCCTGCCCAACTACTCTAATATTAGCACCATTGTCACTCATGTTGGATTTAACAACATTCGCTTTTGGCAATCTGAGGAACTGAAGAAGGACTACAACATTCTCTTGAACACCCTTGTTTGCACAGGGAAGAGAACGGTCATCTCTGGCCCCCTGCCGTGCTATAGAAGGGGTTCGGAACGTTACAGCCGCCTCGCTGCCCTAAACGAGTTCCTGAAGAAACTCTGCAAAGACAGGAATGTCTCCCTTTTTGACAATTTGATTTGCTGTGGGAGCAACCAACACTTTTTAAAAGAGATGGGATTAACCTTAACCGCAGGGGTTCCAGAATTATCTCCATCAACATAACGATCTGTTTAAGAGAATGACAGTCTGGGTTCGGTAGTGCTCCAGTCCTCCCTGTCATAATAAGCAACAGAGGACTATCGCCCTGTAGCACTCACCTCTGTCATCATGCTTTGAGAGACTAGTCAAGGATCATATCACCTCTACCTTACCTGTCACCAAGGGAGTACTCCAAGGCTCGATCCTAGGCCCCACGCTCTTTTCAATTTACATCAACAACATAGCTCAGGCAGTAGGAAGCTCTCTCGTCCATTTATATGCAGATGATTAGTCTTATACTCAGCTGGCCCCTCCCCGGATTTTGAGTTAAACGCTCTACAACAAAGCTTTCTTAGTGTCCAACAACCTTCTTTCTCTGCCCTTAACCTTGTTCTGAACATGTCCAAAACAAAGGTAATCTGGTTCGGTAAGAAGAATGCCCTCTCCCCACCGTGTGATTACTACCTCTGAGGGTTTAGAGCTTGAGGTAGTCACCTCATACAAGTACTTGGGAGTATGGCTAGATTACGGAGATGTAATTTATAGATTGGCAGGTAACGGTGCTCTTGAGCGGCTAGATGTTCTCTATCAGAAGCTTCTAAAGCCATGACATAATTTTCTGAAATGTTCCAAGTTGTTTAAAGGCACAGTGAACTTAGTGTATGTAAACTTCTGACCACTGGAATTGTGATACAGTTAATTATAAGTTAAATAATTTGTCTGTAAACAATTGTTGGAAAAATTACTTGCACAAAGTAGATGTCCTAACCGACTTGCCAAAACTATAGTTTGTTAACAAGAAATTTGTGGAGTGGTTGAAAAACGATTTTAATGACTCCAACCTAAGTGTATGTAAACTTCTGACTTCATCTGTAACTACTCTCCTCCCCATATCCTGAGGAAAGCCCCATCTACCCAAACCAGAATCGCACGTTTTGCACCTTCATCACTTTCCTAACCACGGAGTGCATGACACTCCCCCTATCCCATACTTAACCACATTATACCATTGCCCCCCAGCTTAAACTCATTTGATTATTATTATTTTAGCATTTTTTTTTATAGGGACATAAATCTAAAACTGAGGGGGCACAAGTTTCAACTGAGGGGGCTAAGCCCACATTTGCCCCCTCGTGGAGCCGGGCAAGCCCCCGTGTTGATGGTCAGCGTGGCGGATGTGTTGTTGCCTACCCTTATCACCTGGGGGCGGCCTGTCAGGATGTCCAGAATCCAGTTGCAGAGGGAGTTGTTCAGTCCCAGGGTCCTGAGCTTGGAGGGGACTATGGTGTTGAACGCTGAGCTGTAGTCAATGAACAACATTCTTACATAGGTATTCCTTTTGTCCAGGTGGGTTAGGGCAGTGTGGCGTGCAATAAAGATTGCATCATGTGTGGACCTGTTGGGGCTGCATGCGAATTGGAGTGGGTCCAGGATGTCTGGGATGATGGTGTTGATGTGAGCCATGACCAGCCTTTCAAAGCATGTAATGGCTGTAGATGTGACTGCTATGGGGCGATAGTCATTTAGGCAGGTTACCTTGACGTTCTTGGGCACAGGGACTATGGTGGTCTGCTTGAAACAAGTTGGTATTACAGACCGGGTCAGGGATAGGTTGAAAATGTCAGTGAAGACACTTGCCAGCTGGTCAGCGCATGCTCTGAGTATGCGTCCTGCTATTCTCTCTGGTCCCGCGGCCTTGCGAATGTTAACCTGCTTACAGGTCTTACTCACATCGGCTACCGAGAGTGAGATCACACAGTTGTCTGGAACAGCAGGTGCTCTCATGCATGGTTCAGTGTTGCATGCCTCGAAGCGAGCATTAAAGTATTTCAGCTCATCTGGTAGGCTCGCATCGCTGGACAGCTCACGGCTAGGTTTTCCTTTGTAATCCGTTATAGTTTGCAAGCCCTGCCACATTCGTTGAGCGTCAGAGCCGGTGTAGTAGGATTTGATCTTAGTCCTGTATTGACACTTTGCCTGTTTGATGGCTCTTTGGAGGTCGTAGAAGGATTCTTTTTTATCCTTATGAGCATGGTAAAGTTAGTAATTAGGCTTTGGATGGTGTATCAATACACCAAGTCACTACAAAAATCCAACTCGAACGTGTACACCGTTTCGGACAAAGAGGACAGAGATATGAGCGTCCAATCGTTGCCAAATTTGATTTCTTTAAGGATAAAGTAACGGTTAAAAGCCTAGGTAAAAGATAGGCATGAATGATCAGTTCCTGAGGGAGATTGCAGAACGGTGCAACAGAACGGCGCAAAGTTCTTTACCCAATCTTCAAGGAAAATAGATTAAAAGGGAAGCGTGTTGCTCTCGTAGTCGATAAACTGTATATTGACAACCAAATGTTCCGCGACACAAAGACTACTCCATGGCTATTCTGAAAGTTCTAATAGAAGAGTTGAATAATGGAACACCCAATACTAGCCATGGCAAGGATTGTAATAATAAAACACATGTATAGTATTTATGGTATTTTATAAATGGATAAGGCAGCATTAGAAGAAAGGATAACTAGCAAAATAATACATCTTCAAATATAACTAATTAGAACACAAAAGTACTCAATCAACATAGTGGAGATAAAAACAAAAGACATAGAAGGCACAGTATGTGGGTGTGTGTGGATGTATTGTGATGGAAGGTGTGTTGTGCATTTTTGTGTTTGGAAAAGTGTGGCGTTAAGTGAGTGTGAAAGGAAATGGTTGCATATCCCAGAACCAATATGTGTCTGAGCAGGGTTGTCAGAGAGCTTTCAATTTTGTGCAGATGAGGGATATACATTTTAAAATAAAGTATACATCTAATTAATTATTTATTGTCCTATCATGATGGAACGGTCGTCAACCCTATATCCTAGACACCCACCTGAGCAACCCATCCTAGACACCCATACGCCTATATGCAGCCAAAACAGAAAGATAAATGCGGTCAGAGACCTACTAGAGCAGCATCACCCCCTCAAGATTCTGAGCCTGCCTGGCAGGGTTGGTCCTACAAAGCCAGAGCCCCCTGATGGGAGAGCATAATATACAAGGAAATTCTCAAAGCTGCTAATGAGAACCTTGACGACCTTGTACCTAGCCGGTGGGGATTCCGGTGGGGTACCCCCCAAAAACTACAATTAAATCCATTTGAATCCCACTTTGTAACACAACAAAATGTGGAAAAAGTCAAGGGTTGTGAATACGTTTCTTGTTTGCTTCTGGCCCTATACAGCTCATTGAGTGCAGTCTTAGTGCCAGCATCGGTTTGTGGTGTTAAATAGACAGCTAACAAAAATATAGATTAAAAGTATCTTGGTAAATATTATGGTCTGCAGCTTATCATAAGATATTCTAACAAGCAACAACTTGAGACTTCCTTTACATTAGAAATTGCTCACCAGCTGTTGTTAACAAAGAGACAAACTCCTCCTCCCTTCATCTTACCCGAGTCTGCAGTCCGGTCTTGACGATACATAGAAAAAACAGGTAGATGTTTACCTATGTACTCATTCAGCCACGACTCTGAGAAACATACTATATATTACAGTTTTTCAGGTCCTATTGATAGGATAGTCTCGAACGGAGCTCATCCTGCCTCGCTTTCGCTGCCGCTTCTTCCTTAGAGTTCCGGGGATTAGGGCCTGGTCTGGAGTAAGCAGAATGTCCAGAGCTGCCGGCTCGTTGAAGTAGACATTTTCGGTCATAGGAAATGATGGCGGAGACATTATGTACAAAAAAGTTACGATCAGCGTAAAAACACACACAAAATAGCAGAATTGCTCAGGAGCCCAAAAGACGGCTGCTATCCACTGCAGTGCCATCTTAGTTTTCATCCTCCAAACTCATGATCATTATATACTGTGTATATATATATATATATATATACACAATTTTTTATAATGATTATATATATATATATATATATATATATATAATCATTATAAAAAATTGTTATGGTCCACAACCACCATCTCGATCCTAACCGTTATGTATCCTACTATGTTGATCAAGTGGGTAATGGCTTACTCGGTTATCATGGAGCCTCGACTATGTATGGGTCGGGGATAGAGGGTATATTTCGTAACCTCTTTAAGATGGTTATACCCTTTATGAAGAGAGGCCTCAGCATAGCCAAATCTCATTTAAAATCTGCCGCCAAAAATATAGTAAGTGAGGTGGTGGCTAATGCTATGACTAGACATGCGTCATCAGACCCTGAACATCAAGAAGGCTTTCCAACCTTTACAAGACAAATCTTCATATCATGACCGCTAACCGCTACACACAGCCTACATCATTGTCACGTCATAGTCAACTAGAACTACTAGAACTAATGCGTTAGTAAGCCCGCTACAATCATGCAGTACAGTTTACAGTTGGAAAGCAGTGGCAAAAAGTTAATAAAACCAAATGCTTACCTTGACTTTGAAGAGTTCCAGTGCTGGCTAGCCATAGCCAGCTAGCTAACATAGCATCCCTCTCTGTTTGAGCCGTGTGTTTGAGTAGGCTAAACTAGCTAGCTGCATTTGCTATATAAGTAAAAGTAAAAAGAAATACTACCAAATATAGCTAGCTCTCTCTCTCTTGCTTCTCCTTAATTTTTGGAAGAAAGTAATTTGTTCAAAACTGTTCAACTATTGTCTCTCTCTGAGTCAACTACTCACCACATGTTATGCACTGCAGTGCTAGCTATCTGTAGCTTATGTTTCAGTACTAGATTCATTCTCTGATCCTTTGATTGGGTGGACAACATGTCAGTTCATGCTGCAAGAGCTCTGATAGGTTGGAGAACGTCCGCCGGAAGTTGTCACAATTACTGCTAAGTCTTTGGAAGGGGTGAGAACCATGAGCCTCCTAGGTTTTGTATCGAAGTCAATGTACCAAGAGGAGGACAGAAGCTAGCTGTCCTCCGGCCTACACCATGGTGCTACCCTACAGAGTGCTGCTGAGGCTACTGTAGACCTTCATTGCAAAACAGTGTGTTTTATTCAATTATTTGGTGACGTGATTATATTTAGTATAGTTTTATCTAAAAAGGATAACTTTTTTAATGTTTCACTAGTTAGATTTTTATGAAATTCACTGTGGAGGATGGTCCTCCCCTTCCTCCTCTGAGGAGCCTCCACTGGTCTTGACCAAAAACTGCAAAAATAATACTCAGTAGCATTTTCTAAAGAAGAATCAACATGGCTCTTTTACACCGCATTTGTATTTATTAGGGATCCCCATTAGCTGCTGCCAAGGCAGCAGCTACTCTTCCTGGGGTCAAAACACATTAAGGCACTTACATTACATATCAAACAAAATATAAAACAGTACCACCATACAACAATATTACAATGTACGTGTGTGTAGAGTGCGCTTCTGTGCGTATGCGTGTGTCTGTACCTGTGTGTGTCTCTTCACAGTCCCCGTTGTTCCATAAGGTGTATTTTTACCTGTTTTTTAAAATCTGATTCTACTACTTGCATCAGTTACCTGATGTGGAATAGAGTTCCATGTACAGTGTATTCGGAAAGTATTCAGACCCCTTGACTTTTTCCAAATTTTGTTACGTTATGGTCTTATTCTGAAATTAAATAAATTGTTCTACACACAATACCCCATAATCACAAAGCAAAAACAGGTTTTTAGACATTTTTGCTCATAAAAATAAATAAATGAAATATTACATTTACATAAGTATCCAGAACTTTTACTCAGTACTTTGTTGAAGCACCTTTGGCAGCGATTACAGCCTTGAGTCTTCTTGGGTATGGGGAGTTTCTCCCATTCTTCTCTGCAGATCCTCTCAAGCTCTGTCAGGTTGGATGGGGAGCGTCGCTGCTCAGCAATTTTAAGGTCTCTCCAGAGATGTTCGATCGGGTTCAAGTCCGGGCTCTGGCTGGGCCACTCAAGGACATTCAGAGACTTGTCCCGAAGCCACTCCTGCGTTGTCTTGGCTGTGTGCTTAGAGTCTTTGTCCTGTTGGAAGGTGAACCCCAGTCTGAGGTCCTGAGCGCTCTGGAGCAGGTTTTCATCAAGGATCTCTCTGTACTTTGATCCGTTCATCTTTCACTCGATCCTGACTAGTCTCCCAGTCCCTGCCGCTGAAAAACATCCCCACAGCATGATGCTGCCACCACTATGCTTCACCGTAGGGATTGTGCCAGGTTTCCTCCAGACGTGACGCTTTGCTTTCAGGCCAAAGAGTTGAATCTTGGTTTCATCAGACCAGAGAATCTTGTTTCTCATGGTCTGAGAGTCCATTAGGTGCCTTTTGGCAAATTCCAAGCGTGCTGTCATGTGCCTTTTACTGAGAAGTGGCTTCCGTCTGGCCACTCTACCATAAAAGCCTAATTGGTAGAGTGCTGCAGAGATGGTTGTCCTTCTGGAAGGTTCTCCCATCTCCACAGAAGAACTCTGGAGCTCTGTCAGCGTGACCATCAGGTTCTTGGTCACCTCCCTGCCCAAGGCCCTGTTCACCTTTTCGAGTCTCATATCAAAGGGTCTGAATGCTTATGTAAATAAGGTATTTCACTTTTCTTTTTAAAAATACTTTTTCCAAAATTTCAAAAAACCTGTTTTCGCTTTGTCATTATGGGGTATTGTGTGTAGATTGATGAGGGGGGGAAAATAATTTAATCAATTTTAGAATAAGACTGTAACGTAACAAAATGTGGAAGAAGTCAAGGGGTCTGAATACTTTCCAAATGCACTGTAGTCATGGCTCTATGTAGTACTGTTCCCAATGGTGCCGGAGGGGATGGCTGCTGTTTTACGGGCTCCTAACCAACTGCGCTATTTGCTTGTTTTTTCGCATTGTTTGTAACTTATTTTGTACATATTGTTGCTGCTACCATCTCTTATGACCAAAAAGAGCTTCTGGACATCAGAACAGCGATTACTCACCTCGAACTGGACGAAGATTTCTTCTTTAATGAGTCCGATGCAAAGGACATACTGCTTCCCTGAGACCAGGCCCAAATCCCCGTCATTCGCGTGAGGAAAAGACGGAAATACACGGGGAGGAGGTCTGGGTGCCTTGTGAGAATTTGTCGCCGAGTGGGTAAACCGCCTCTACCATCCGTCCTATTGGCCAACGTGCAATCACTGGAAAATAAACTGGAAGACTATCCTACCAACGGGACTTTGAAAACTGTAATATCTTATGTTTCACCAAGTTGTGGCTGAATGACGACAAGGATAATATAGAGCTGGCTGGGTTTTCAGTGCATCGGCAGGACAGAGCAGCTACTTCTGGTAAGACGAGGGGGGTGTGTGTATGTCTATTTGTCAATAACAGCTGGTGCGCGATGTCTAATATTAAAGAAGTCTCAAGGTATTGCTCGCCTGAGATAGTGTGGTCTACAGCTTATCATGAGGTACTCTATCTACCAAGAGAGTTTTCATTTATATTATTCGTAGCCGTCTATTTACCACCACAAACCGATGCTGGCACTAAGACTGCACTCAACACGCTGTATAAGGCCATTAAGCAAACAAGAAAACGGTCATCCAGAAGCGGCGCTCCTAGTGGCCGGGGACTTTAATGCATGCAAACTTAAATCCGTTTTACCTAATTTCTACCAGCATGTCACATGTGCAACCAGAGGGAAAAAAAACTCTAGACCACCTTTACTCCACACACAGAGACGCATACAAAGCTCTCCCTCGCCCTCCATTTGGCAAATCTGACCATAATTATATCCTCCTGATTCCTGCTTACAAGCAAAAACTAAAGCAGGAAGTACCAGTGACTCGCTCAATACAGAAGTGGTCAGATGACGCTGATGCTACGCTACAGGACTGTTTTGCTAGCACAGACTGGAATATTTTCCGGGATTCATCCAATGGCATTGAGGAGTATACCACCTCGTTTACCGGCATAATCAATAAGTGCATCGACGACTTCGTCCCCACAGTGACCGTACGTACATATCCCAACCAGAAGCCATGGATTACCGGCAACATTCGCACCAAGCTAAAGGCTAGAGCTGCCGCTTTCAAGGAGCGGGTCACTAATCCGGACCCTTATAAGAAATCCCGCTATGCCCTCAGACGAACCATCAAACAGGCAAAGCGTCAATACAGGACTAAGATTGAATCTTACTACACAGGCTCTGACACTCATCGGTTGTGGCTGGGCTTGCAAACTATTATGGACTACAAAAGGAAACCCAGCCGCGAGCTGCCCAGTGACGTGAGCCTACCAGACGAGCTAAATTCCTTTTATGCTCGCTTCGAGGCAAGCAACACTGAAGCATGCATGAGAGCACCAGCTGTTCCGGACGACTGTGTGATCACACTATGCGTAGCCGATGTGAGTAAGACCTTTAAACAGGTCAACATTCACAATTCACAGACGGACTACCAGGACGTGTACTCAGAGCATGTGCGGACCAACTGGCAAGTGTCTTCACTGACATTTTCAACCTCTCCCTGACCGAATCTGTAATACCAACATGTTTCAAGCAGACCACCATAGTCCCTGTGCCCAAGAACGCCAAGGTAACCTGCCTAAATGACTACCGCCCCGTAGCACTCACGTCTGTACCCATGAAGTGCTTTGAAAGGCTGGTCATGGCTCACATCAACACCATCATCCCAGAAACCCTAGATCCACTCCAATTCGCATACCGCCCCAACAGATCCACAGATGACGCAATCTCAATTGCACTCCACATTGCCCTTTCCCACCTGCACAAAAGGAACACCTACAGTATGTGAGAATGCTGTTCATTGACTATAGCTCAGTGTTCAACACCATAGTGCCCACAAAGCTCATCACTAAGCTAAGGACCCTGGGACTAAACACCTCTGCAACTGGATCCTGGACTTCCTGACGGGCCGCCCCCAGGTGGTAAGGGTAGGCAACAACACATCTGCCATGCTGAACCTCAACACGGTTGCCCCTCAAGGGTGCGTGCTCATTCTATCGTCATTGAGCTCCAACACGCGCCAATGTTTGCTTGCAAGACTGTTTAAGAGTACCTGGGGGTTATATTTTTATTTCCATATATTGTGTTGTGTAACTGATCATTCATTCTTATTACATGGGAGAACATTCTGGAAACAGTAGTCTAAGCTTTAAATATCTATTAGTAATATCCCTAGCTTCTTGCATTTCCCCCTAGCGAGTCAATATCATACAAGTTAATTTACTGAGATGTCCTTTTCACCACTATTCCCATGCCAATCTGTCTGAGTCTTTGTTGAGAGGGTTACACAAGAATATGGACCTTAGTACCTAAAGATCTTATAGTACTCTTGGTGTTGTTGGCATCCTTACACATCAAGAAATCCTGACCCTTTGCCAGATCAATAAAGTGTATATGCCTTCATTAGTCTTGGCTGTGCCTCTCAGTATGTGTCAAATCAAGAGGGGGACCAGGCTCTCAGGTAATATAAAATGTGTCCTTGTTTGGGTACTGTGCTGGCTGGCTGCCTCTCAGGTGGGTTAACAGCCGTCACGTTTTCAGCAGTTAATGAACCCTGAGGTGTTACATGCTGTGCTGTGGGACCCAGACCAAAATATGGACCAAAATAAACAGGCTTTCTACTGCTATGGTTCAGTCTCTCTAGTGTAGTTATACGGATCAGTTGAGCTACAGGTATGACAGAGCCCGTCTCTTAATGACTTGTGTGTGTGTGTGCCTGTGTTAATCAAAGCCTGTCTCTGTAGGCCCTCCACCCTGGACCAACCACTGGGTCTGTCAGGCCCTCACATGCCCTCCAGCCCCCCTGGAGACACAGGCTAGGAGACCTCATTATTACCGTGTACAGAGTGGGCATCACTGGGCCAAGTCTCAAATGGTACCCTATGGGCCCTGGTCAAAAGTACTGCACTAGATAGGCTATATCCCAAATGGCACCCTATTCCCTATGTCAAGAACTTCACAGCAGGGCGCCAAGGGCTAAAGTTATGAAACCAATCCAACGAGAGAGAGAGAGTTTGCGTTTCACTTGTTGTGTCTAAACTGAACACATAAGCATAAGAAAACTTGTGAACACTCCTTTTTGGAGTGCGGATTCTCTGAACTGCAATGAAACCAGTACCACCACCATTATTATAAACATCAGCTGTAAGAAAGAAATAAAGGTTAAGAGACTTGGCTTGGTCTTATCAAGTGTTTTAATATAACTAATTATTTATTTATTATATCCACTGCACCAAAATGCACAATTCAATTTGTGATTTTTCATTGCATCACCTTCTCCTTATCAATCTATATATTCTGTCCATAATAGAATACATCTGTAATTCATTAAATTCTCAGTGTCCTCTTCAATTTACATCTTCATATCATGTACCATTTTATATGTATTTATCTCCCCCATCAGTCTCTCATGTTGTCACTCACAAACCTCATGAGTCTTACACACATTCTAATTGAATAAAACAGAATTCTGCAATGAGAGCATGCAAAATGCAAAACTCCACCAGTTATGAACAGAACTACTATATTATGTGTTACAACTGTCTTAACTAAACCTAGAAATCAGAGGAGTTATGGTATAAGGGTGTTTTATGAAGATAATAATAATAATAATAATATATTTACAAAATGTCTAACAATGTACAACATGTACTATTTTAACACAGTGAATTAAGTCTACCAAGGTCATGCTTTGAAGAATGTAAAAAAAAAAAAAGAAGACTTTATGGCTTCTGTTTCTTAACCCATTGGCCTCTTTTGACAAGTATTCGAATAAAGGGGAAGTTCAGGATTTTACAACTGATAGATGGTTCATCACTCTTGTAGTCTATGGGCAACTGTAATCCGTGGTTTGGTTTTCATTAAACAGCCACTGCAAACTTCAGTTAACTTTAGCCACCACAATCAATGGAAGTGATAGGGGCATGTGAGCATGTTGTAAAATCCTGCACTTCCTCTTTAATACTTATGTCTAGCTCTTCAGACATAGGAAGTTAGGACAGAGATTTCTCTCCAGGTTTAGATTGACAGATCTACATGGCTTCTAATAGTGGCAGTGCCTTCCTATTTGTAATAACTTCTTTATACTATACAAACGTATTTCTACCTAGTAGCTAACATCTACTTTGTATACAGTAACTTCAATGAACGTCAGTTGAGAAATTGATGCTACATCAATCTTAAATCATGTTTCTATCAGTAAGTCAGGCAGGTCCTAAACGATATAATAACTGGCCAAGGCTTTTGACTCTGTCAATCACCGCATTCTTATTGGCAGACTAAAAATCCTTGGTTTCTCAAATGACTGCCTCGCCTGGTTCACCAACTACTTCTCAGATAGAGTTCAATGTGTCAAATCGGAGGGCCTGTTGTCTGGACCTCTGGCAGTCTCTATGGGAGTGCCACAGGGTTCAATTCTCGGGCCGACTCTATTCTCTGTGTATATCAATGATGTCGCTCTTGCTTTCTGCTGGTGACTCTCAGATACACCTCCACGCAGATGACACCATTTTGTATACATCTGGCCCTTAATTGGACACTGTGTTAACAAACCTCCAAACGAGCTTCAATGCCATACAACACTCCTTCCGTGGCCTCCAACTGCTCTTAAACGCTAGTAAAACTAAATGCATGCTCTTCAATCGAACGCTGCTTGCACCCGCCCGCCCGACTAGAATCACTACTCTCGGCGGGTCTGACTTAGAATATGTGGACAACTACAAATACCTAGGTGTCTGGTTAGACCGTAAACTCTCCTTCCAGACTCACATTAAGCATCTCCAATCCAAAGTTAAATCTAGAATCGGCTTCCTATTTCGCAACAAAGCCTCCTTCACTCATGCTGCTAAACATGCCCTCGTAAAACTGACTATCCTACCGATCCTTGACTTCGGCGATGTCATTTACAAAATAGCTTCCAACACTCTACTCAGCAAATTGGATGTAGTCTATCACAGTGCCATGCTGCCCACCATTGTGACCCGTACGCTCTCGTTGGCTGGCCCTCACTACATATTCGTCGCCAAACCCACTGGCTCCAGGTCATCTATAAATCACTGCTAGGCAAATCCCTGCCTTATCTTAGCTCATTGGTCACCATAGCAACACCCACCCGTAGTATGTGTTCCAGCAGGTATATCTCACTGGTCATCCCCAAAGCCAACACCTCCTTTGGCCGCCATTCCTTCCAGTTCTCTGCTGCAAATGACTGGAACGAACTGCAAAAATCTCTGAAGCTGGAGACACTTATCTCCCTCACTATCTTTAAGCATCAGTTGTCAGAGCAGCTTACCGATCACTGCACCTGTACACAGCCATTCTGTAATTAGCCCACCCAACTACCTCATCCCCATATTGTTATTTACATTATTTATTTTGCTCATTTGCACCACAGTATCTCTATTTGCACATCTTCTGCACATCTATCACTCCAGTGTTAATACTAAATTGTAATTATTTTGCACTTTGGCCTATTTATTGCCTTACCTCCATAACTTACTACATTTGCACACACTGTATATAGATTTTCTATTGAGTTATTGACTGTACGTTTTGTTTACCCCATATGTAACTATGTGTTTGTTGTTTTTATCGCACTGCTTTGCTTTATCTTGGCCAGGTCGCAGTTGTAAATGAGAACTTGTTCTCAACTGGCTTACCTGGTTAAATAAAGGTGAAATATATAAATAAATGTACTTATTGTTAAGCTATAAATCGATTGAGAACATCAGAATTTCGAATCGCAGAATTTCACTTTGAACATTTCACAAACAGTTTCAGTAGGGGGGAAAATATCTATACTCATAGAGCAAATACGATAACCAATAGATTATGGATATTCACAGTGGCTAAGTGGCTATTCTTCTTTAAAGGCCCAATGCAGCAGTTTTTATCTCAATATCAAATAATTTCTGGGTAACAATTAAGTACCTTACTGTGATTGTTTTTAAACAAAATTGTCAAAAAGAAACCAACAAAAAAAAGCTTCTTAGCAAGAGTAATTTCTCAAGCAAGAATTTAGCTAGGACTGTCTGGGAGTGGTCTTAGTGGGGAGGGGAAAACTGAAAATGAGCTGTTATTGGCAGAGAGATTTGGAACTCTTTCTTATTGGTCTATTAAGTAATTTACCGCCTGGTAATGTCACCAGGCAGGCCAAAACTCCATCCCTCTAAAACAGGCTTCAATTTCTGGCGGTCTTTTCTTCAGGGGGTCTTTTCAAACAGCTCTTACACTAACATGCATTATCATAATTTTCACAATTTCACAGTATTATTCCAACCTCATAGTATATATATATAAAACACAGGAAAATCATGTTTTTGACTGCACTGGGCCTTTAACGGATGCTGCTTAAATTACATATCAGCTGAATTATTTTACAGGAGTAAGGGGGAAGATCGGCTGTGTATGTTTGATATGAGCGGAGGGCAAGGTCCATAAACTTGTGCGTAATAATAGACAGATCTGAGGATTGATATTCACAAGGATGATTGAGAAACATGTCAGTACTTGAATGCATGTGTGCTTTGTCTTGAGTTTCCCTTCTTCAACAAAATACAGGGAATTGGCTTACAACTCCAAACACAGTCCTCCCCTCTCATTCCACCTGGAGTCATAAAACAGATGACATATCCACACTTAATAGTCCTAAAAAATATTTTCCATTTTAGTTTTTTTTTTCAGGCAACAACGATCGAGCAATCTAATAATTCATTGCTTTAGCCTCCTGTGCTTGAAGGAAGGAACAGGATTTCAGGATCCCCAATAGGTGGATGACCTGGCAATGGTCCCCAAAGAGCAAAAGGGTTTTAGCTCAATCAAGTCTCTTTGCTCCTATGTATCAGCCTATCACAGCAGTTTAATCCCATGTAGAGTAGTCCAGTCTATCAGGCAACATAGCTAGTCAGACCTTTGATAATCAGATGATAATCCCTGTAGATTCAGGCAGGTCCATCAGTCAGTCAGTCAATCAGGGGTCTCTCTCTCCAGCTGCTGCTGCTTCTCCTTGAGACCAGTTATCCAAACAGCCAAACAGTTAGCAAAAAAGTCAACCAAACAGACCGGTGGTGCCTGGACTGACTGACATCTACAAGGCAGACACTCTGACAATGTTGCTCTCTGAGAATTTCACGGTGGAGCTGGTGGAACCGTCGCCTTCTGATGATGTCTCTGGCGGGGCTGGGGGAAGGTTGACCACGGACGCTATAATGTGAGGATGGCCGCTTTTCAACGGCACCATCTCAGAGTCTAGTTTGGCGTTCAGGCTGCAGCGACTGTAGGGGAGAGTAGAGAGAGGAAGACGGTGAGGTGTGTGTGTGTGTGGGCGCGTGCATGCAAGTGTGTGTGTTCGTGCATTTGAGTGTTTATGATTGTGTGTTTGTGTGTCCATTTGCTGTGTGAGTGTGTTTGTGTATGCATGTGAGCATTCATACATGTGCACACATGCATGCATGCCTGCGTGTGTGCGTATGTACGTGTATCTGTATGTGAGACTACCTGTTGGCCACAGGCCTCTCTCTGATCTGGATGGTGGATCGCTCCTGGTTGTTAGAGTTGGGCGGACTGAAGCTCTTCTTCCTGTGTCGTCTGGAGCAACAGGATGACAGGCCGTGGGGAAACGACGACAGGGACGAGGTGTAAGAACCAGACGTGTTCACCATGGTTATATCTATACTGTTGGTCTCAACCGTCTGCTCGTTAATAAACTCATGATTCTAGAGAGAGAGAGAGAAGCATAAAGAAATCAATGGGCAGGCAAGGCATTGTGTGCAATGTGTGGTCCAAATCAACTCAAATCAAATCAAACTTTACAGTGCATTTAAAAACCGCAACACAGTAGAGTATAAAAAAACTATGAAATAAAAGAGAAACATAACACAATAAGGGTAAAATGTTCTGTTGTGTATATTGTGTTATTTATATGTAGTATCCTATTCCTTATGAAATGTTGGAGGTTTTTATGGATATATGATTCTGCTGCAAAGCCAAGACTTAAAGGTCAGCTGTGTGTACGACCCAAACTACACCACCAGATGGCAATATGATCCTCCTATCATAAAGATGATACACGGAAGGAGGCACTGGGTGAAACCCAATTGTCTTTCCTTGATCCTCGCCTCCTTCTCAAAACATATTGGAGGAGAAGATCCAATGTTCTTCTCCTGGGAGAGAGAGGACACAAGGAATCAATGAAATAGAATTGAGATCTGCCCATGGGTTGCGTTTCATTGTAGGAAGATGTTCCCTCTTCCCTTCCATCCGCCCTCATTCATTTCCCTTCGTCAATGTGAGCCAACTGAAACATAGTTAAATCAAATCAAATTGTATTTGTCACATACACATGTTTAGCAGATGTTATAGCGGGTGTGGCGAAATGTTTGTGCTTCTAGCTCCGACAGTGCAGTAATATCTAACAAGTAATATCTAACAATTTCACAACATATACCCAATACACACAAAACTAGTAAGGAATGGGATTTAAGAATATATACATATATGGACAAGCAATGACAGAGCGGCATGGACTAAGATACAGTAGAATGTTATAGAATAGAATGCAGTATATACATACAGTATCTCACAAAAGTGAGTACACCCCTCACATTTTTGTAAATATTTGAGTATATATTTTCATGTGACAACACTGAAGAAATGACACTTCGCTACAATGTAAAGTAGTGAGTGTACAGCTGCTTCTTCACCACACTGTCTGCGTGGGTGGACCATTTCAGTTTGTCGGTGATGGGTACGCCAAGGAACTTGACGCTTTCCACTTTCTCCACTGCGGTCCCGTTGGTGAGGATAGAGGGGTGCACCCTCTGCTGTTTCCTGAAGTCCACGATCATCTCCTTTGTTTTGTTAATGTTGAGTGAGATGTTATTTTCCACACTCCCAGAGCCCTCACCTCCTCCCTGTAGGCGGTCTCTTCATTGTTGGTAATCAAGCCTACGACTGTTGTGTCGTCTGCAAACTTGATGATTGAGTTGGAGGCGTGCTTGGCCACGCAGTTATGGGTGAACAGGGAGTACAGGAGGGGGCTGAGCACGCACCCTTGTGGGGCCCCAGTGTTGAGGATCAGCGAAGTGGAGATGTTGTTTCCTACCTTCAACACCTGGGGGCATCCCATCAGGAAGTCCAGGACCCAGTTTCACAGGGCGGGGTTCAGACCCAGGGCCTCAAGCTTAATGATGAGCTTGGAGGGTACTATGGTCTTGAATGCTGAGCTATAGTCAATGAACAGCATTCTTACATAGGTATTCCTCTTGTCCAGATGGGATAGGGCAGTGTGCAGTGTGATGGCGATTGCATCATTTGTGCATCATGCAAATTGGAGTGGGTCTAGGGTGACAGGTAAGGTAGAGGTGATATGATCCTTGACTAGTCTCTCAAAGCACTTCATGATGACAGAGGTGAGTACTACAGGGCGATAGTCATTTAGTTCAGTTACCTTTGCTTTCTTGGGTACAGGAACAATGGTGGCCATCTTGAAGCATGTGGGAAGAGCAGACTGGGAAAGGGAGAGATTGAATATGTCCGTAAACACACCAGCCAGCTGGTCTGCGCATGCTCTGAGGACGCGGCTAGGGATGCCGTCTGGGGGCTAACATGCTTAAATGTCTTAATCACGTCGGCCATGGAGAAGGAGAGGCCACAGTCCTTGGTAGTGGGCCTCGTCAGTGGCACTGTGTTATCCTCAAAGCGGGCGAAGAAGGTGTTTAGCTTGTCTGGAAGCGAGACGTCGGTGTCGGCGACGTGGCTGGTTTTCCTTTTGTAGTCCGTGATTGTCTGTAGACCCTGCCACATACGTCTCGTGTCTGAGCCGTTGAATTGCGACTCCACTTTGTCTCTATACTGATGTTTTGCCAGTTTAATTTCCTTGCGGAGTGAGTAGCTACACTGTTTGTATTCTGCCATATTCCCAGTCACCTTGCCATGGTTGAATGCGGTGGTTTGCGCTTTCAGATTTGCACGAATGCTGCCATCTATCCACGGTATCTGGTTAGGGTAGGTTTTAATAGTCACAGTGGGCACAACATCACCTATACACTTCCTGATAAACTCAGTCACTCAGTCACAGTTTCAGTGTATTCGTTTAAATTATTTCCGGAAGCTACCCGGAACATATCCCAGTCCGCATGCTCAAAACAATCTTGAAGCGTGGATTCCGATTGGTCAGACCAGCGTTGAATAGTCCTTAGCATGGGTGCTTCCTGTTTGAGTTTCTGCCTATAGGAAGGGAGGAGCAAAATGGAGTCGTGGTCAGATTTGCCGAAAGGAGGGCGGGGGAGGGTCTTATAACCATCCCGGAAGTTCGAATAGCAATGGTTGAGGATTTTAGCAGCGCGAGTACAACAGTCGATATGTTGATAGAACTTTGGCAGCCTAGTCCTCAAATTTGCTTTGTTAAAATCCCCGGCTACAATAAATGCAGCCTCAGGATATGTGGTTTCCAGTTTGCATAGGGTCCAGTGAAATTCTTTGAGGGCCGTCGTGGTATCGGCTTGAGGGGGGATATACACGGCCATGACTATAACCAAATAAAATTATCTTGGGAGATAATACGGTCGGCATTTGATTGTGAGATACTCTAGGTCAGGTGAACAGAAGGACTTGAGTTCCTCTATGTTACTACAATTACACCATGAGTCGTTAATCATGAAACACAGACCTCCGCCCTGCTGCTTCCCGGAGAGATATTTATTCCTGTCTGCACGATGAACTGAGAACCCATCTGGCTGGACCTCTTCCGACAGAATATCCCAAGAGAGCCATGTTTCTGTGAAACAGAGGATGTTACAGGCCTTGATGTCTCTCTGGTAGGAAATCCTTGCCCGTAGTTCATCGAGCTTGTTAACCAAAGACTGAACATTAGCGAGTAGAATACTTGGAAGCGGTGGGTGGTGTGTGCACCTCCTAAGTTGAACCAGCAGGCCGCTCCGAGTGCCTCGACTCCGCCGGCGATGTTTTGGGTCAGCCGCTGTAATCAGTTCAGTTGCCCTGGGGAGAGCAAACAAAGGATCTGCTTAGGGAAAGTCGTATTCCTGGTCGTAATGCTGGTGAGTTACCGCCGCTCTTATATCCAATAGCTTTTCCCAGCTGTATGTAATGATGCAAAACACTTTCTGAGCTAATAATAATACATAAAAAACAAAATACTGCAAAGTTTCCTAAGAGCTAGTCGCGAGGCCGCCATCTTCGTCGGCGCCAGGTATAGAGTCAAGGGCTCCATCTCGATTCTCCACCCTTCTCCTGAAGTGTGCACTTGCACATTCCCCATCATGGATTTAACAATGGTGGAAAGTCCATCCAGCCAATGCTTACACTAATCCAATCCATGGCAGGGAGTGTGCAACAACATGGAGGATTTTAAATGGGGATTTCCCTATGCAGCCTTTTACTGAGAGAGAAAGAGGAAGGAGAGAGCGAATTAAGAGAGAGCGAAAAAAATACACAAATTAAGAGAGAGCGAAAGAGAGGATAGTCTCTTAGAAACACTGATTAACAGCCAGGCCTGTAATGTGTGTGTGCGCGAGCATCTCTAGACAGACTTTTAACAGTATGTGTAAACCACTGTCTGTCATGGCTAACAGAGGCTTTTTGTATCTCTGAATTATAAATACCATAAAATGAAGTATTGTTGTCAGTTGCACATCTGAATGCATTAAACCAAAATGGTATTCTGCATTTAACCCAACCCCTCTTAATCAGAGGTGCGGGGGACTGCCTTAATCAACGTTGTCAGCACCTGGGGAGCAGTTATTGTTGGGGGTTAACTGACTTGCTCAAGGGCAGAATGGCAGATTCTTCTACCTTGCCGGCTCGGGGAGTCGAACCAGCGACCTTTCGGTTACTGGCCCAACGCTCTTAACCGCTAGGCTACCTGCATGTTATCTTTGGCATGCTGGGGGTGGTAGCTTATGCCCCAGATCCATTTGTAGCTATTTTTGCTCTTACATGAAATCCATGCAAAAGGCATTGGGATGGATGGAGACCTAAGAGAGCTTCTGTAGACCCATTTAGGTACAATACAGGAGCTGTAACCAGGCAGTTACATTTTTGCTCCTCAAAGTGACAAGGATGATAACAATATATGCCACTTTGCAGATACTTTTATAAAAGGGACTTACTGTACAGTGAATACCACTGTGTAAAATGGCCTGTTTCCGAGTGTGTAAATGTGTGTCAGAATGTCTTTAATGATAAGTAGAAGCTTAGTATTGACCAGTCATTATAAAAACAGAGCTTAACCAGTCTTGATCAGTCAGCTCTGGAAGGACATGGATCTTTACACATTCTAATAGCTCTTAAAGGCCCAGTGCAGTCAAACACGTGAATATTGAGTTGCACCCCCTTTTGCCCTCAAAACAGCCTCAATTCGTCAGGGCATGGACTCTAAAAGGTGTCGAAAGCGTTCCACAGAGATGCTGGCCCATGTTGACTCCAATGCTTTCCACAGTTGTGTCAAGTTGGCTGGATGTCCATTGGGTGGTGGACCATTCTTGATACACACGGGAAACTGTTGAGTGTGAAAAACCCAGCAGCGTTGCAGTTCTTGACACACTCAAACCGGTGCGCCTGGCACCTACTACCATACCCCGCTTAAATATTTTGTCTTGCCCATTCACCCTCTGAATGGCACACACACAATTTATGTCTCAATTGTCTCAAGTCTTAAAATCCTTCTTTAACTTGTCTCCTCCCCTTCATCTACACTGATTTAAGTGGATTTAACAAGTGACATCAATAAGGGACCATAGCTTTCACCTAGATTCACCTGGTTAGTCTGTCATGGAAAGGTGTTCCTAATATTTTGTACAATCAGTGTATTTTTCCACACTATGAGCTTGGAATAATAGTGTGACATTTTGAAAATCATGTTTGTGTATAGTGAAATGCTTAACTTGCAAGCCCTACCCAACAGTGCAGTATTCAATATGAAAATAGTATCCCTAAAAAACAAAAACAAAACATGAGAAATAGAAATAAGAGCGGGTCAGTGCCAGTACCAAATGTATAATGTGCAAGGATACTGGAGTATTTGAGGTAGATATGTACATGTAGGTAGGGATTAGGAGAAAGCGACTGGTAGTAGGATAAATAATAACAATAGTAAACAGTATGGCAGCAGCATAAGTGGTGGGCGGGTGTGTGCAGTGGTGTAAAGTACTTAAGTAAAAATACTTTAAAGTACTAGGTAAGTAGATTGTTTTTGTATCTGTATTTTACTTTACTATTTATATTTTTGACAACTTTTACTTTTACTTCACTACATTCCTAAAGAAAATAATGTACTTTTTACTCCATACATTTTACGTGACACTCAAAAGTACTCGTTACATTTTGAATGTTTAGCAGGGCAGAACATCCCTGGTCATCCATTCTGCCTCTGATCTAGCGGACTCACTAAACACAACTGCTTCATTTGTAAATTATGTCTAAGTGTTGGTGCCGTCTGGTTTGCTTAATATAAGGAAATCTTTTGATACTTAAGTATATTTAAAACCCAATACTTTTAGACTTTTACTCAAGTAGTATTTTACTCTGTGACCTTCACTTTTACTTGAGTAATTTTCTATTAAGGTATCATTACTTTTACTCAAGTATGACAATTGGGTACTTTTTCCACCACTGGTGTGTGCGTGGTATGTGTGTGAGTGGGTGTTAGTGTGAGTGTATGTGTAGGGGGAGCAGTAGTTGTTAGCCATTTAACAGTCTTATGGCCAGGGGATAGAAGCTGCTTAGGAGTCTGTTGGTCTGAGCTTTGGTGCACCGGTACCGCCTGCCCGACGTGAGCATGGAGAACAGTCCATGTCTCGGATGGCTGGAGTCTATGGCAATTTTTCGGCCCTTTCTCAGACACCGCCTGGCATGTACGTTCTGGATGGCAAGGGAGCTCACCCCCAGGGATGACCTGGGCCATACCTTCTGTAGGGCCTTCCAGTCGAGCGCAGAGCAGTTGCCATACCAGATGGTGATAAAACCAATCAGGATTCTTTCAATGGTGCAGCTGTAAAAGTACCTAAGGATCTGAGGGGCCATGCCACATCATTTCAGCCTACTGATGGAGAAGGGGCACTGCCGTGCCTTCTTCACAACTGTGCTGCTGTGAGAGGACCATGATAAGTCCTCAGTGATGTGGACACCGAGGAACTTGAAGTTCTTGACCATCTCCACTCAAACACCTTCGTCAGCATATACATTGTCCTGGTTTATTTTGTATTGTGTTATTCTGTCTTTAAAAGGGTTTCATACAGCTCTTGGTATAACTAGGACTATGAGTGGCACTGCCATGCTTCTGTTGTGTTTGAATAGCTGAAGCCAACTGGCTTTTCAATGTGTGTTCATGTTTTTCACAACACAAGCACATAGTAGCGTAACCAAGTTACAGGAACGCAACCTGTAATACAACAGTAAACTACTCCAGTAGTGTATATGTACAGCTCTAACATTTCCCCTCTTTTCCCCACTAAAACTAAGGGTGCAAGGTTGATTGAAAATCTTTTAGGTGACCAAGACATGAGTGTGTCCTAACAGGGTGAGGAGACAAAGTAGCCAGTAGTGGTTGTAGTTCTGGGGCAGTAGTGGTTTATTGTAGTGAACACTTGCCTTAAGCGCTTGTCATCATGTGGTGTTGCATCCACCCCATACACCATAATGCCACCAAGTCAACATATACAGAAACTCCAGGGCAGACAGCCAGGATGGTGAACATAATTTTTTATAAATGTGCCAGCTCAACCCAAACACCATAAGAGTGCAGTGCACTGTAACATCCCAATGTGCACTGGAACATCCCAATGCGCATCACAAATAAAGTGAGCCAGCAGAAGGTCATGCCCTAACGTAATTGCAAGATGCTGCAAGAAGCCCACTTGTTTTCCTTAGAGACGATTAGATTACAACAGCTACAACATCAAAAAACATGTGTAACTATGTATTTTTGTCGGGCAGGACCATACAGCACTAAATGAGAGCAAATTTCACTTGGAAAGTTGTTTATTAATCAGCTACCAAAAAGTAAAGCTTACATTCATCTGAAATAGTTATAGTTGATATTTCTGCCTATTGTATCTCTGTGTTTACATATCTATATTTCCAAGATGGATTACAATATCCTAATGCTGTTTGTGTATGTAGTGCAGACAACGGACTACTTGTATTCTAAATTTCAGCAATATCAGAGCTTGCAATATTGGGTTACATGAGCTCAGTGGCGGCTCCTGAAAAAATTCTCAGGAGGGGCAATTTTTCTGATGATTTAGGTGACCTACACACATTTTAAAAAAGATATGTCCAGCAACAACATGAAGACAGGGGCAGCATATAAGTCAATACCAGAAGCATTTATTGACTGATCTGGGGAGATGGATTCCAGTTTCTGTGACAGATTATAAATAATCTCTGATGCCTTTGTTATATTAGCTTTTGGTTGAATGTACTGTCGTAGTAAATATATAATGTTATAGCTTGGTCTGACTAAAATCTTGTGCATATCCACCCTGTCCAAAGTCTCTACTTGGTCTCAGTTCTCCAGTAAACTTGTGATTATCAACAGTACACAACGGTAACAAACAATTGGGGGAACTCACGGGGCAGATAGTAAGGTCACAGTGACACAGAAAGCAGTTCAATGTCGGGGCTCGGGGGGTACAGAGTCGCTCTCTTACCAGGATCGATTTTCCCTGTGACTGTCAGATCGAGGTCCGCTCCGACCAGGGTGAAGCCGGCCGGCTCCACTTCTCTGTCCGGGACTCTGTCATCCAGCCAAGTCTCCCAGCTGTATTGGATTCCGCTGCCAGCAACGTTTTCATTATTTAGTCCGTTCGTAGCGGGTATGTACACGATCAACAAGATCAGTCCAAAACCCACCACTCGAAATCCATGGTTGGCAGAATGTTTGTAAACTAAGTGTACAAATTAAAAACATAAAATAACGCCACTAAGTGTACAAATTAAAAACATAAAATAACGCCACACTGCAGGTCGCAAAGAGACGCTGCTAGCCGCTATTTGCTTAGTTACGTTCATGGTTACGTCACGTATGACGAAAGCGCGTAAGTGCAAGCCCACAGACACCCATAGAGAATGTATTGAAAGCTTTGAAATTTGAAAAAAATAGATTTTACATGACAGGCTATGAGAGACTTCTGGGCGATTTTCAACCTGACTGAAATCGCCCAAAAACGGGCGGGGCCATTTGAAGCACGACTTTAGCCTGATTTGACATTTAGTGGCAGTCAGATCAGATTACAACACTGATAACTACTGTTGCCGTGATATAATTGATTAGAAAAAAAATCCCTTCCTTTTCCCGTTTGGCAGTGCGTCGCCCATATCGCCCTATTGAACAGGCCGTCCCTGCATGAGCTTATGTGGCCCATCCTTCCTCCAGCCAGGCATTATTCTGCACGTTTTGAGTTTAGGGGGTGTGTCACAATATCTATCAATTCAAACATTTCTGCAGTAAAAAACAACACCAATTTAATAAAATGGGAGACATTAGAGATGTGAAAAAACATGGTTGTGTTTTGCTCTACCTCGGGTGGGGGCATCTCAAAAACTAAAGCCCTTTTTGAGGATTGGCCACTATATGCGTCGAGCGTCGGAGACGGGATAATATGATTCCACCTTGTTCCAATATTGTCCTTTTTCCTGTTTGATGGCTCTGTGGAGGTCATAACGGGACTTCTTGTACGCGTTCGTGTCCTCAGCCGTAGCCTTGGGGTTGGGAGCGGTAACTCTGTCCTTTAGCTTAGCGCGCACCTCAGTGTTAAGGGCTCCAGGGGTTTTGATTGGGAAAGCAGCAAACCTTCACTGTGGGGACGACATCGGTGATTCATTTCCTGATGAAGCCGGTGACGGAGGTGGTTAGCTTGTCAATGCTATCGGCGGAGTCCCGGAACATATTCCAGTCAGCACTAGCAAAGCAGTCCTGCAGCAGAGCTTGTCGCGGGTACTTCCTGTTTGAGCTTTTGTTTGTAAACAGGAAGCAGGAGTAGAGTCATGATCAGTAGGTTATTTCTACAGCCAGGCACAGACAGACGCATATAGAGAAAACAGATAAGAGGACTTCGGGAGCCTCGTAAATGGCGTCCCTTGAGAAAGCAAGAAACAGATGTATGTTAGGAGAAGTGCAGTATTAACATAAGGAGATGTATACTTGGATGATGGAGGAAGAATGGAGGGAAAAAGAGAGGCAGAGGAGGTCTAAGAGAGAGAGGGAGGAAGACTGTGAGCTTGAGTCAGTAAAAAATGGCGGAAAAAAGGGAGGTGGTTTGTTAAAGAAGAATGGTAGAAAATGTAAGCAAAGTGAGCTGAAGACACGAGGAGAAATGGAAGTGAATGAGGGTGAAGTATCGGAGGTGGTAGGTGTGGTGAAGTACTCGGAGCCCGAGGCTTGCACAGAGGATCAGGATAAAGATTAGTCTGTGACAATAGTTTTTGGAAAAAGTGGACCCTGGCCTTTTGGCTGATCCATTTGTGGTTTCAGGATAGGTGATAAAAGCGTTGGTTATAGTGGAATCGGTGAGGGTAAACAGAAGTGGTCTAGTGATAATTGTTTGTGTTTCTGTTGGTCAGAGGGAGAAGGCGCTCAGAGTTAAACAAATGGGGGAAAGAATTGTGAATTGTTTTGCTCTCAAGAAAAGGGCGCCATTGAAAGGAGTGATTACTGGGATAGCGGTAAATGTGAAAGTGGACCAACTGAAGGGAAAGATTCCCGGTGTTTGTGATGCTCGTCATTTGGTGCGACGTAAACAGGGTGGCGAGAGTGGGGAAACAGAAGAGTCATTGTCTGTTCTTTTGAGTTTTGAAGTTGAGTCTTTGCCTGACAAAGTGAAGTTAGGATATATAAGCTATCCTGTACGAGCTTATGTGCCGAATACATTACGATGTTACAGGTGTCAAACATATGGGCATGTGGCAGCAGTGTGTAGGAGGGAGGTTCTAAGGTGTGAGAAGTGTGCAGAAGGGCATGAGACAAAGGAATGTGTAGCTTTGGGGAAAGTAGTGGTATGTGCTAATTGTAGGGGTGCCCATGGGGCTGGGGATCAGAAATGTCCCGTGCGAGAGAGGCAGGTTGAGGTTTCCAGGGTAACAGTAGTGAAGAAGTTGTCATATGCTGAGGCAGTGAAGACAGTAGAAGAAGATGGGTCATGGGGGAGGAGTGGTGAGAGTAGTTGATCTGTACCAGTACAGAGCCAACAAGTGATATATGTTTCAGTAAGATTGGATTTTTAGCATTTATAGCAATGGTTATTAATTGTACTGCAGGGATGGAACGTAAGTCGAAGAAAATTGAGGTTGTGGTGGCAGCTGCAGAGAGGTATTTGGGTGTGTGAGACTTGACATCAGAAGAGTTACAGGGAGTGTTAAGTGGTGATGTCCCATCATTTCAGGTTGAGGGCATGAGATAGGAATGAATATATTTAAATAGGGAGTAGGGTGGTGTTAATTATTAATAATATTTTTGAATTTGTGAGTGTAGTTTTAGATGATAGGGTATTTCTTTATTTTATTTTTCAATCAAAATATAAGGGAGTTGTACTCCAGTCTAGTAGGTGGTGGTAATGCAACAAATTGGAAGCCAACCGCCGTTAAACCTCATTGAAGAAGAAGAAGAGTAATGATCTGATTTGCCGAAGGGGGGACGAGGGAGGGCCTTATATGCTTGAGAAATTGCCCTTTGCTAAGATTTTTTTCTTTTTTTTCTTTACCATTTTAACTAATTCAAAACAATCACAGTACGGTACTTAATTGTTACCCAGAAATTATTTGATATTGAGATAAAAACAGCTGCATTGGACCTTTAACACCTTGTCCATTGATTGTCCTCATTCTTATCCCCAGTTCAGCTCAGCAGTCAATCTACTCCAAACATATATTTAGTAGGCCTATCACAAGTCTTTGGGAGTTCATCACTTTTTAAAACATCTTAATAAGATATATACTATAGTTATTGGAGTCTATATTCATTCAACTCTTTCATGTCATCAATTTAAGATCCAATATCAAACTTTATTTGAAGTGCATTTAAAATAGCTGCCCACTTAAAACAATAAAATGAAAGGCAATAAAACATGGCAATAAAATAGATTAATCAAACAACATGAAACAAAGGCTTCATCTATAGGCTAAGCTAAAAAGGCAGGTTGTCAAGTTTGATTTTAACACCTCAAGCAGTTTCACAGTACAATGCAGTTCCATATAAAAACTGGATAACAAAACATAAAAAGTATGATACACTTTATAAAATATACACAACCAATGATGAATAATCAGGTGTTTTTGATTGATATAATTTAAGAAATAAACAGTTCTCTCTCAAATTTCCAATGCTAGGCCCCTTGATTTCTCATATGTTCACCTCCCAAGTAGCCTAATGCCTAAAAAGCAGCCCTGCTTGACACTGGTACTACCACAGTTATTGTCTCTGTAGTCCTCGCAAACTGCACTTTATACAGGCAACATGCAGAGCGCTTCATCATTTTCTGAAATGGAATAAACTGTGCCTCTGATACAGATTCCAACACCTTGCCCCAAACCTCAACATGAAGTGATGTTTATTTGAATGGAACCAATTTACACGAGTCACGACATGAGACATGCATGTGTGTTCATGTGCTGGACCAACAAGCACATCACAAGAGAACAACTGTGTTACTATGCCTGGTGTTAGCTCTGCATCTGGTTGAATGAGTGGTAGGCCCGTCTGTCTGTCAGTGGCAAAGTACTTTGCAAGTACACACGAGCGGAAACTTCTACTCTGATCAGTGCGTATAACCTCTCCAAGCATGTCTACCTTTGTGTTGTTCTGTCAGCGGTACAACGGTGAGATCCTTGTTTGGGGATACATTCATGTGAAGACACTATAGAGATCATTCCCATCTTCGCTTGCTATTAATAGAAGGGAGGGCATAGTGATTGAAAGGTAAATAATAATAATCCAATCAAATGAAGAAAACACGAAGTGAGGGTGTGACGGTTGAAAATGACCAATCAAATGAAAGCGATTTAAAAACTCAGCCATACTACTTCCTTTTGAAACCCAGGTACAACGATTCATTGGGTTTTTGGCAGTCAAACCCTATGAAAGTCTCCCCTATTGAAAACAGACTGTTTTTGAATGTGTGCCAATCTTATAATCAAATTTATGAAAATGGGGTCATTTAAAATATGTCAAATTATATTCGTATTCCTAGATTAATTTACCTCTACCCAATGCCCTTCATGGAGATTTTCGATTATGAAAAATCCGCAATCAAAATTAATCCACAAATACAAATACAATTTTACATATGTGACTCGCTTCAGGAAACTAGGCGTATGTCGCGCGTCACTACTTCACAGGTGAGCCATTTGAACGCAAACTTTTTTTAAATAAATGCCTTCAGGAACATTCAAACTTTCGTGTGCCTTAATAACAAACTTGTATGCAATCTGTAAATACGAGCCTAGTTGGTTTAGCCACAGAAAAAGACAGCTAGCCATGATTGGCTGAGATATTGAGTGAGCTGGACATGAATTAGAGTATGATAGCTAAGGAGATAGAGAAAACACCTGTCTCCGGATTACATCTTCAAGCTAAGGGCAACCATGGCATCCGTGACAGAGAGGGAGAAGCGTCCATCCAAGTATACCGGTAAGATAGTCTAGCTAGCTACAGTTGAAGTCGGAAGTTTACATACACTTGGGTTGGAGTCATTAAAACTTGTTTCTCAACCACTCCACAAATTTGTTGTTAACAAACTATAGTTTTGGCAAGTCGGTTAGGACATCTACTTTGTGCATGACACAAGTCATTTTTCCAACAAATGTTTACAGACAGATTATTTCACTTATAATTCACTGTATCACAATTCCAGTAGGTATAAACACCATGGGACCACACAGCCGTCATACTGCTCAGGAAGGAGACGCGTTCTGTCTCCTAGAGATGAACGTACTTTGGTGCGAAAAGTGAAAATCAATCCCAGAACAACAGCAAAGGACCTTGTGAAGATGCTGGAGGAAACGTACAAAAGTATCTATATCCACAGTAAAACAAGTCCTATATCGACATAACCTGAAAGGCCGCTCAGCAAGGAAGAAGCCACTGCTCCAAAACCGCCATAAAAAAGCCAGGCTACGGTTTGCAACTGCACATGGGGACAAAGATCGTACTTTTTGGAGAAATGTCCTCTGGTCTGATGAAAAAATATATATAACTGTTTGGGCATAATGACCATCGTTATGTTTAGAGGAAAAAGGGGAACGCTTGCAAGCCGAAGAACACCATCCCAACCGTGAAGCACGGGGGTGGCAGCATCATGCTGTGGGGGAGCTGTGCTGCATGAGGGACTGGTGCACTTCACAAAATAGAAAATTATGTGGATATATTGAAGCAACATCTCAAGACATCAGTCAGGAAGTTAAAGCCTGGTCGCAAATGGGTCTTCCAAATGGACAATGACCCCAAGCATACTTCCAAAGTTGTGGCAAAATGGCTTAAGGACAACAAAGTCAAGGTATTGGAGTGGCCATCACAAAGCCCTGACCTCAATGCTATAGAACATTTGTGGGCAGAACTGAAAAAGCGTGTGCGAGCAAGGAGGCCTACAAACCTGACTCAGTTACACCAGCTCTGTCAGGAGGAATGGTCCAAAATTCACCCAACTTATTGTGGGAAGCTTGTGGAAGGCTACCCGAAACGTTTGACCCAAGTTAAACAATTTAAAGGCAATGCTACCAAATACTAATTGAGTGTATGTAAACTTCTGGCCTACTGGGAATGTGACGAAAGAAATGAAAGCTGAAATAAATCTGTCACGATTCAGACAGACGACCAGAGGACCACAATTGCGTCACACCAGAAAGTTTATTAAACTTAAGGGAAAAGGGAAGTAGGGAGTGAATGAAGGCTCCAGGGGTAACAGGGATCCCGTCCAATGCGCTGGGTCTGTGCCCCCCCCAGTGGCAGCGATGCGTCCTATGAAGCCGGTGGTGGGTGGTCCAGAAGTCCTGGGGGAGACACAGACACAACAGGGCGGAATGAAACCAGGCAGCAGTACAGTTCAAGGGAATCCAAAATACGTAGTAGCAAGGCAGAAGGCTGGTCAGAGTTACCGGGATTGAAGAGTAGTCAGGAGTCGTAATGGCAGAAGCAGGTCTGGATCTCCTAAGGCAGAAGAGTATCCAATAAACAGGCAGGTCCGGGGTCACAAAACCAGGGTGAGCCAGAAGCGCGAGCAAACAGGTTCCGGGTGTGAGCTTTGCAGACGATCTGACACCGGAGAGCTGAAAGACAGGGCCTTAAATACTGGGAGAGGTTAGTGGGTAATGCAGCGCAGCTGGCAGAGTAATTAGAGCCGAGCAGAGCAGGGACAGGTGGAGCTAGTTAGGCTGAGTAGAGAGAGGGAGGTGAGCAGAGTGGAAGATAGTGGAAACCAATTAAGGTGGTAACCCGGTGGAGTGAGAGGGCTCATGACAGAACCCCCCCAAGGGACGGCCCCAGAAGTCCCAAGAGCAACACCACGCCGGGCGGGAGGAGGGGAGCCGGAGGAGGGCTAGAACTCCTCCGAACGGTCCGAGTGAACGTCCTCATCCTCGGAGGGAAGCCGGAGGGCCGTGGTCGGGAGATGGGACAGGTCCCGAGACAGGATCAGGCACAGGACAGGAAGCCGAGCGGGCCGGACGGTTAGGGACCCCTCTGGGGCGGCCCCTACGGATTGCAGGTTGATCAGGATGCCGTTGGTGGAAAGCGGTGATGAGAGTCCTATCCACAATCCGACTAGCTGGCACCCAGGTCCTTTCCTCAGGTCCATAGCCCTCCCAGTCAATGAGGTACTGGAGACCCCTACCCCTCCGTCTGGACCGGAAGCAGGCGGCGGACGGTGTAAACCAGACCACCATCGACGAGCCGTGGAGGAGGAGGACCAGGCGCAGCAGGGACCAGCGGACTCTCATGGATGGGCTTAATCTTAGACACATGGAAAGTGGGGTGCACCCTCAGGGAATTAGGCAGTTGGAGCCGGACAGCAGTTGGGCTAATCACTCTTATGATAGGGAATGGGCCAATGAACCGAGGTGCCAGCTTCTGCGACTCCACCCTGAGTGGCAGGTTCTTCGATGACAACCACACCCTTTGACCAACATGGTAGGTGGGAGCAGGAATTCTCCGACGGTTGGCCCCGTAGTGTAGCTGGCAACGGACCTGAGGAGTGTGGCTCGGGCTTGTGACCAGGTGCGGCGACATCGACGGGCAAAAGCAAGTGCAGATGGGCAAGTAACCTCCTCCTCCTGGCTGGCAAATAGAGGAGGCTGGTATCCATAAACACATTGGAAAGGGGACATACCGATGGCAGAGCAGGTCAGAGAATTGTGTGCGTACTCCACCCATGTCAATTGCTGCGACCAGGAGTGGGGGGTTGCGTGAAGTCATGCATCGCAGTGCCTTCTCGAGCTCCTGATTAGCCCGCTCTGACTGCCCATTGGATTGGGGATGGAATCCGGAAGTCAGACTGACTGTGGCTCCCAGCAGGTGACAGAACTCCTTCCAAAAAGCGGAGGAGAATTGTGGACCACGGTCAGAAACAACATCCCTTGGCAGTCCGTGGATCCGGAAGACGTGTTCCAGGACCACCTGGGCGGTCTCCTTGGCGGTTGGGAGCTTGGGGAGGGGAATGAAGTGTGCCATCTTGCTGAAACGGTCAACGATGGTGAGAATGACGGTCATGCCACTTGAAGGGGGCAGCCCGTGACAAAGTCAAGGGCGATGTGAGACCAGGGACGTCTGGGCACAGGCAGGGGCTGCAGCAATCCGGCTGGGGGCTGGCAGGACGACTTGTGTTGGTTGCAGATGGGGCAGGCTTGGGCCGAATTCCCGTACATCCTTCCTCAGAGAGGGCCACCAGAACCTCTGGGCGAGCAGGTTGTAAGTGCGGGTGGAGCCAGGGTGACAAGCTAGGCGGGAGTCATGTCCCCACTGAATGACCTGGGACCTCAGGTCTTCGGGGACAAAAAGGCGGTCAGCTGGGCAAGTGCTGGGACCTGGCTGGTTACGGAGAGCCTCCAGCACCTGTTCCTCAACAGCCCAGGTCAGAGCTGCAACGATGCAGGGACTTGGCAGAATCGACACAGGGTCCTTGGAGGGGGTGTCATCCTTCTGGAATTGACGGGAGAGGGCGTCTGGCTTGGTGTTGCGTGATCCAGGCCGGTATGACAGAGTGAAATTAAACCTGGTGAAGAACAGGGCCCAGCGGGACTGCCTGGAGTTCAACCGTTTGGCCGTGCGGATGTACTCCAAGTTCTTATGATCGGTCCAAACGAGAAATGGAATGGTGGACCCCTCCAGCCAGTGACGCCACTCCTCCAAGGCAAGCTTCACAGCCAGCAGCTCACGGTTCCCTATGTCGTAATTGCACTCAGAGGGGGACAACCGACGTGAGAAAAAGGCACAGGGATGGAGCTTCCTATCCTCCGCAGCCCACTGAGAAATCACAGCACCAACTCCCACATCCGAGGCGTCCACCTCCACAATGAATTGCCGGTCCACATCAGGCATCTGGAGGATGGGAGCGGAGGTGAACCTCACCTTGAGGGTACTGAAGGCTTTGTCGGCTGCTGGGGTCCAGGTGAAGGGTTGCTTGGTGCTGGTTAGAGCAGTGAGAGGGCAGCAACGGTACTGTAGTTCCGGATAAACTTCCTATAGAAGTTAGCAAACCCCAGAAACTGTTGCAGCTTCTTTCTGTTCTCCGGAACTGGCCACGAAGTGACTGCTGATACTTTGGCAGGATCCATTTGGATACTTCCTTCTGCCACTATGTACCCCAGGAAGGCCACTGTCTTGACGTGAAACTCACATTTCTCTGCCTTGGCGTAGGGGAATTCTCCAGAAGACGATGAAGGACTTGCTGGACATGGCGGGTGTGTTCAGACAGGTTTCTGGAGTAAATTAAGATGTCATCCAGGTAACGAAGACAAACTTGTTTAACATGTCCCGCAGTACATCATTCACTAGAGCCTGGAACACAGCAGGAGCATTGGTGAGGCCAAAAGGCATAACCAGATACTCGTAGTGGCCTGTTGGTGTATTGAATGCGGTTTTCCATTCATCTCCCTCCCGGATCCGCACTAGGTGGTAAGCGTTTCCTGAGATCCAACTTGGTAAAAACAGTGGCTCCCCTGGAGCAACTCAAAAGCAGAGGTGAGCAGAGGCAGAGGGTAACGGTTTTTCACTGTGATGTCGTTGAGTCCCCTGTAGTCGATGCAGGGGCGAAGAGATCCGTCCTTCTTCCCCACAAAGAAGAAGCCAGCACCAGCAGGAGATGAAGATGAACGGATTAATCCTGCGGACAGAGAGCCATTGATGTAGTCCTCCATGGACTTTCTTTCAGGAGCAGACAACGAATAAAGACGACCCCTTGGAGGAGCTGTTCCAGGGAGGAGGTCGATGGCACAGTCGTACGGTCGGTGAGGGGGGCAGAGATGTGGCTCTTGCTTTGTTAAACACCTCTCTGAGACCATGGTAGCATTCTGGGACATTGGAGAGGTCCGGAGCGGAGTTAGTAGGTACTGGCCGAGGGGGTAGTGCGGCAGCAAGCAGGCAGGTTCGGTGGCAGTCCTCTCCCCACTCCCTGATCACCCCGGTCACCCAGTCGAGCTGAGGGTTGTGCCGGGCGGAGCCATGGGTAACCCAGGATGAGGGGTTGGCCTGGAGAGGGGAGCAGGTGAAACTGGATAGTTTCTTGATGGTTTCCGGACAGACCCATCGAGACCGGGGCCGTGACATGAGTGACCGATCCGAGTAAGTGTCCGTCCAGTGCCCGGGCAGGAATAGGAGGTGTCAAACGGAGGTTCTCCAGTCCCAGTTGGCGTGCCAGCTTGACGTCCATTATGTTGGCTTCGGCGCCAGAATCCACCAGAGCAGCCAGGGTGTGAGTTGAGTCAGAGAGGCGGAGGTGAACTTGCAGCAGGGGTTTGCGGTCGGAGGACTGGATGGTCATTGAACTCGACCGGACTCCCCCTACGCCCGGTGAGCTTCGGCCCTTTAAAGGGCAGGTTACCACACGATGTCCATCACCTCCACAATAGAGGCAGAGGTTTGAGGTGAAGCGAGCGCTGGCGCTCTGCAGGAGTGAGGAGGCTCGCCCAATCTCCATAGGCTCAGACTGATCAAGCTGACCTGGGTGAGTGGCAGTAGATGACAGGAGCCCAGTCGGATCTCTCCGAATGCCGGTAGTAGGTGGACCTTGGCGCCCCCCTCTCACGGCAGACGGGTCTGTATCCTTCTGTCGATCCTGACAGTCAGTGCGATGGCTTCATCAAGAGTGGAAGGCAGTTCATGGGAGACCAACTCGTCCTTGATATAGTCAGCCAAACTATGGAAGAACGCGTCCACCAACGGTGGTGTGTTCCAAGAACTTCGTCTAGCCAGGGGTTCGGAAGTCGATGGAATGGTCTGCGACTGTACGTCTGCCTTGTCGAATACTGAACAGTTCACGAGACGCCTCTGCGGTGGGTGAATCCAGGTCAAACACCTTCAGCATCTCCTCAGCAAACAGGTCGAAGGTTGCACATGCGGGGGTTTGACGTTCGAACTCTGCTGTTCCCCAGAGTCGAGCTCGGCCCGTCAGGTGAGTGATGGCATACCCAACTTTAGCCCCTCCGTGGCGAAGGTCCTTGGCTGCAAGGAGAACTGAAGTCGGCAGCTAGTCAGGAATGGCCGGACCTGGGTTGAATCGCCGTTGAACCGCTCGGGGTTTCCAATCTTGGGTTCCGAGCAGCGGCTGCAATGACCGGGGCAGGTAACTCGGGGCTGGGCTGGTGGGCAGACTGGCTGGGGTAAGGTTGGTGAGGAGTTGAATGAGCATGGCGAGTTGTTGTTGCTGCTGCTGGAACTGCTGCTCATGCTCATCGGTTTCCATGTCGGGAAAGTGTGCGCTGAGTCCATAATGGTCAGATCGTACTGTCACGATTCAGACAGGCGACCAGAGGACCACAATTACGTCACACCAGAAAGTTTATTAAACTTAAGGGAAAAGGGAAGTAGGGAGTGAATGAAGGCTCCAGGGGTAACAGGGATCCCGTCCAATGCGCTGGGTCTGTGCCCCCCAGTGGCAGCGATGCGTCCTATGAAGCCGGTGGTGGGTGGTCCAGAAGTCCTGGGGGAGACACAGACACAACAGGGCGGAATGAAACCAGGCAGCAGTACAGTTCAAGGGAATCCAAAATACGTAGTAGCAAGGCAGAAGGCTGGTCAGAGTTACCGGGATTGAAGAGTAGTCAGGAGTCGTAATGGCAGAAGCAGGTCTGGATCTCCTAAGGCAGAAGAGTATCCAATAAACAGGCAGGTCCGGGGGTCACAAAACCAGGGTGAGCCAGAAGCGCGAGCAAACAGGTTCGGGTGTGAGCTTTGCAGACGATCTGACACCGGAGAGCTGAAAGACAGGGCCTTAAATACTGGGAGAGAGTTAGTGGGTAATGCAGCGCAGCTGGCAGAGTAATTAGAGCCGAGCAGAGCAGGGACAGGTGGAGCTAGTTAGGCTGAGTAGAGAGAGGGAGGTGAGCAGAGTGGAAGATAGTGGAAACCAATTAAGGTGGTAACCCGGTGGAGTGAGAGGGCTCATGACAAAATCATTCTCTCTACTATTATTCTGACATTTCACATTCTTAAAATAAAGTGGTGATCCTAACTGACCTAAGACAGGGAATATTAACTCTTTATATCTCTTCTACATCAGGGAATATTAACTAGGATTAAATGTTAGGAATTGTGGAAAACTGAGTTTAAATGTATTTGGCTAAGGTGTATGTAAACTTCTGACTTCAACTGTATATATATATATATATATATATATATATATATATATACATATACAGTGGGGGAAAAAAGTATTTAGTCAGCCAACAATTGTGCAAGTTCTCCCACTTAAAAAGATGAGAGGCCTGTAATTTTCATCATATATATATACAGTTGAAGTCAGAAGTTTACATACACCTTAGCCAAATACATTTAAACTCAGTTTTCCACAATTCCTAACATTTAATCCTAGTTAATATTCCCTGATGTAGAAGAGATATAAAGAGTTAATATTCCCTGTCTTAGGTCAGTTAGGATCACCACTTTATTTTAAGAATGTGAAATGTCAGAATAATAGTAGAGAGAATGATTTATTTCAGCTTTCATTTCTTTCGTCACATTCCCAGTCAACTATGAAAGACAGATTGAGAATTTTTTTTCCAGAAAATCACATTGTAGGTTTTTTTATGAATTTATTTGCATATTATGGTGGAAAATAAGTATTTGGTCACCTACAAACAAGCAAGATTTCTGGCTCTCACAGACCTGTAACTTCTTATTTAAGAGGCTCCTCTGTCCTCCACTCGTTACCTGTATTAATGGCACCTGTTTGAACTTGTTATCAGTATAAAAGACACCTGTCCACAACCTCAAACAGTCACACTCCAAACTCCACTATGGCCAAGACCAAAGAGCTGTCAAAGGACACCAGAAACAAAATTGTAGACCCGCACCAGGCTGGGAAGACTGAATCAGCAATAGGTAAGCAGCTTGGTTTGAAGAAATCAACTGTGGGAGCAATTATTAGGAAATGGAAGACATACAAGACCACTGATAATCTCCCTCGATCTGGGGCTCCACGCAAGATCTCACCCGTGGGGTCAAAATGATCACAAGAACGGTGAGCAAAAATCCCAGAACCACATGGGGGGACCTAGTGAATGACCTGCAGAGAGCTGGGACCAAAGTAACAAAGCCTACCATCAGTAACACACTATGCCGCCAGGGACTCAAATCATGCAGTGCCAGACGTGTCCCCCTGCTTAAGCCAGTACATGTCCAGGCCCGTCTGAAGTTTGCTAGAGTGCATTTGGATGATCCAGAAGAGGATTGGGAGAAAGTCATATGGTCAGATGAAACCAAAATATAACTTTTTGGTAAAAACTCAACTCGTCGTGTTTGGAGGACAAAGAATGCTGAGTTGCATCCAAAGAACACCATACCTACTGTGAAGCATGGGGGTGGAAACATAATGCTTTGGGGCTGTTTTTCTGCAAAGGGACCAGGACGACTGATCCATGTAAATGAAAGATTGAATGGGGCCATGTATCGTGAGATTTTGAGTGAAAACCTCCTTCCATCAGCAAGGGCATTGAAGATGAAACGTGGCTGGGTCTTTCAGCATGACAATGATCCCAAACACACCGCCCAGGCAACGAAGGAGTGGATTCGTAAGAAGCATTTCAAGGTCCTGGAGTGGCCTAGCCAGTCTCCAGATCTCAACCCCATAGAAAATCTTTGGAGGGAGTTGAAAGTCCGTGTTGCCCAGCGACAGCCCCAAAACATCACTGCTCTAGAGGAGATCTGCATGGAGGAATGGGCCAAAATAACAGCAACAGTGTGTGAAAACCTTGTGAAGACCTACAGAAAATGTTTGACCTGTGTCATTGCCAACAAAGGGTATATAACAAAGTATTGATAAACTTTTGTTATTGACCAAATACTTTTTTTCCACCATAATATGCAAATAAATTCATTAAAAATCCTACAATGTGATTTTCTGGATTTTTCTTTCTCCATGGTTTCCTTCTAATGGCGAGTTCACAACTCCTTCCATCACTTTTATTCCTTCATGGGATTTAGATTTTTCTGATCTGGTCTTTTCATCCAAATCATTACAGCCTCACTCTTAAGCATCCTATATCGGGTTCCTGGGGTACTATCCTAAGTGCTCGCACTTACACTCAATCCTGTCTAATGCTAATATTTATTCATGCTCAACCCCGCTCTGCTCCTCATCATTCTCTTCTCATCCCTCCTCTTCAACCCTCATCCAAATTCTGTTTCACTTCTCTGTTTTCTCAAGTAATATAAAGGTGTTATCTTTCACCTCAACTCAACACTGGTCACTCATTCAGAACTGGAGCTGCAACCACAGCAGTCACACTAGGTATAATTCCACCCTCACTCTCCAGCAACTGGTCGCTGGTCATGCGCTGCTTACACCTTATTGTTAGGCCCAATCAATTAGCCATCCTCTCAGCTCAATAGTTATTTAACCATAGCTATCAATAGCTACATTAGTGGCAGAGTATCCAGTTACACTCATGCATGTAGCAGTGGCAGTCATTCATTATTACACCTCTCATATGTAACAATGCGAGGCACTCAGCAGGCCGGCATTGGGTCACACATTCTTGGACACGTGTCCCTTTCGCTTCATGTTACCGCATGCATGATGCAAAGCAAACGTCTCATTTTATCATAGAAATCGCATTACAGCATGCATGGTTGGGTTCTATGTACAAGCATATGTAGCATTTCATCAAAAAACATCAGCAAATGTTTGATTCTGGTGCTCAGTGCGCCATGCTTTATTGAAACATTTAAAATAATAATTTCCATTACAGTATAATCTCACTTTTGTTCTATTCCTCGCATGCATCTCTTCTACATCTAATTAATCATTGTTTTCAATCTTTAAATGCATTTGTTTCTTCGTTGCGTCCCTTCTCCCTGGTAAGTAAATTACACTACCGTTCAAAAGTTTGGGGTCACTTAGAAATGTCCTTGTTTTCGAAAGAAAAGCAATTTTGTTGTCCATTAGAATAACATCAAATTGATCAGAAATACAGTGTAGACATTGTTAATGTTTTAAATGGCTATTGTAGCTGGAAATGGCTGATTTTTTATGGAATATCTACATAGGCCCATTATCAGCAACCATCAGTCCTGGCTCTAACCAGAATAGAAAGAGGAGTGGGAGGCCCCGGTGCACAACTGAGCAGGAGGACAAATACATTTGAGTGTCTAGTTTGAGAAACAGACACCTCACAGGTCCTCAACTGGTCCTCATTAAATAGTACCCGCAAAACACCAGTCTCAACATCGACAGTGAAGAGGCGACTCTGGGATGCTGACCTTCTAGGCAGAGTTGCAAAGAAAAAGCCATATCTCAGACTGGCCAATAAAAAGAAAAGATTAAGATGGGCAGTCTGAGATATGGCTTTTTCTTTGCAACTCTGCCTAGAAGGTCAGCATCCCGGAGTCGCCTCTTCACTGTTGACATTGAGATCTTCAGTTTCTTTGCAATTTCTCGCATGGAATAGCCTTAATTTCTCAGAACAAGAATAGACTGACGAGTTTCAGAAGAAAGTTCTTTGTTAATGGCCATTTTGACCCTGTGATCGAACCCACAATTGCTGATGCTCCAGATACTCAACTAGTCTCAAGAAGGCTTTAATTGCTTCTTTAATCAGCACAACAGTTTTCAGCTGTGCTAACATAATTGCAAAAGGATTTTCTAATGATCAATTAGCCTTTTAAAATGATAAACTTGGATTAGCAAACACAACGTGCCATTGGAACACAGGACTGATGGTTGCTGATAATGGGCCTTTGCACGCCTAGGTAGATATTCCATTATAGATCAGCCTTTACCAGCTACAATAGCCATTTACAACATTAAGAATGTCTACACTGTATTTCTGATCAATTTGATGTTATTCTAATGGAAATCGAAAACAAGGACATTTCTAAGTGACCCCAAACCTTTGAACAGTAGTGTATATATTTTTTGTATATGATCCCTGTTGGAATTGAACCTACAACATTGGTATTGCAATGGCCACAATAGTAAAAAAGTGATCATTTTAAGAACTTGAGTTTTAGTGAGTAAGACACTACACCAAGGTCTTGTTTGGGTAAGTTAGCTTGAGGTAAGTTAGCTAGCTGGCATTCTCAGAGTGCATTGCTTTCTCTACTTGTGGCCAGTCTACACATACCTGTTAGGGATAGACTAGCTTGAGTTAGCTTAGCTTGAAGTAAATGTGTCTTGAGGTAAAGGTGTTTTTCCCACTGTCACACGCAGGTGAGACATAGTGCTTGTGGGCCTTGGTTAGGTTAGCCTCACTGGCAGTCTCAGAGTATTCTGTTTTCTTGGTTTGTGGTCAGCTAGAGGTGAGTAAGTCTGAGGTGAAGGTGTTCTTACTGTGGTCTTCTCCAGGCAGTGCAGCAGGTGGTGGTGATGGCTCTCGAAGGGAATGTTGGGTTTGCCCACCAGGATCTGACCTGCTTCCTTGGACGCCTTTAGGGCAGAAAGAGAATAGGAATTAGGACAGAACATTACTGAGGGAAGAGCTCTGAGCAGAGAATTGTTAGGCATGGGCCAGCTGTAAAAAAATACACACTGCTGAAATGAAGAAGCCCAGCCTGCAATGGTTCTTAGATGACATCATGGAGGACAGGTTAGTCTGCAGCAGCAAAGCCATCAACTAGATGTTGGATTACCAGCGGGCAAAACTGGTTGAAATGATGTCATTACAGCCAGTAACCGCTGGGTTACCAGTACACACATACATAATACACCAATTAAACAACAGAGTTCAGAGGAGGTGTAGGCTGAATGACAAGCAGCCAGGTGTTTGGCTGCAAAACCTATGTGATTCCTTCCATCCTACCCCTCCAAACCCTGTTGGATGCTCCAGGATTAAGTTTCCCCTAGGTACTGCACAGAACCTTAAAAGGGCAATCAGCAGTTTCTACATCAATTTCTGGACTTATAAATTAATGATATCTTCCTATTGATTCTTGAAGAATATAACTTATAAATGCCTTATGAGCTTAGGTCAAATGTCATACCCCATCAGATCCCAAAATATAAGCTGGTTTCACTCCAATGTTTGTAAACAAACCCTATATAGCCTCAAACCATGGTTAAAACACTATATAGCCTCAAAACATGGTTAAAACTATAATTTTGATATCATAGCTCTGTTTATTAATTTGAGAGTGGTTACATTTATCCAGCCCCATCCCTCAGCTTTTTGTGGGGAAAACGCTTTGTTATTGTTGCTACTGATGATTGCTCCTTTAACCATTGGTGGGGAAATGTTTTAAAACTGACCGAAGATTAGCCTCTAGAGGCAACTTCACCCTACAACCTATTGGACAGATATGATCATAGGTTGCACAGCTTGGTTACAATGAGTCAATGTGAGCGAGAGCATGTCAAATCTGCAGCGGAGAGGCAGGTGTGAGTGGTGCTGTTAAGAGAGTATATGACAAAGACAACTATATTGAAGCACTGGAATGAGAGCAGCATTAGCAGCAGCCCCTGGTGTCACGTCATTAGCAGTCCCCCGTGGTGTTACGCCATAAGCAACCCCACTGGTCACAACATGGCATGACCCTGAGCAGAGTGACTGGACGATCGGCCAGTCCTGTTACAGTACCTCTTCCAGAGAGTTGTGGGTAAGGAAATGACCATTGTAGTGCATGTACGCATTAGTGCCCCGGCTCTTCGATGCACGGATTGTGGCGATCTGCGTTTTCTGTTTGAACAAAGGTAACACACCTCTGTAAGCCTCAAGAAGTTTGTTTCTCTCTGTGTTGGTTTGCTCTCAGACACAGACGGACTAACAGACATAAAAATGACAGCTACAGACACAGATTGACAGACAGAAAAAGAGGGAGATAGGGGGATTTTTTTCAACCTTTATTTAACTAGGCAAGTCAGTTAAGAACAAATTCTTATTTACAATGATGGCCTACACCGGCCAAACCCGGACGATGCTGGGCCAATTGTGCGCCACCCTACAGGAAGGGAGGGAGGGGAGACAGGGAGGGAGACAGAAAAGGACACACACAAACACAGGCAGACAGGCAGTGTGTCTAGCGTACCTTTTGGGCTCGTCGTTTTTCTGTCCGCTGGCTCTGGTGGTAGATGCGGCTGAAGTTGGACACGATGACGGGGACGGGCAGGGCGATGACCAGCACCCCGCTCAGAGAACAGATGGATCCAAATATCTTCCCCACGATGGTCTTGGGCACCATGTCACCGTACCTGCAACAGAGAGAGGAAGGTTAATTAGGAGACAGTAACTACAGGTAAAATAAAGTAAAGTTCAGAGAAGCAAAGTAAAGACAGTGGGTTGGTTGATGTTCTCATGTCAACAAGATCTAGACACAGAGATCCTTTTAAAAGTCTGGGGGCATTAAGGCTACAGTACAACCACTTCTGAGATTTGTCTTCAATCTAACACATCCTCCACAACTGTGAGGAACTATCAAATGGATAATGCAAAGCAGGGCAGGTGTCAATTCCATTTCCATTGCTTTTCTATGTTTTTTAAATCATACAATCCGCCTGCAATGAAGCCGCTCAACATTTACATTGCATTTTAATCATTTAGCAGAATCTCTCATCCAGAGCGACCCACAGGAGCAACCAGGGTCAAGCACCCTGCTCAAAGGCACATCGACAGATCCCTCACCCAGTCGACTCGAGGACCCGAACCAGCAACCTCTCGGCCACTGGCCCAATGCTTCCAATCACCAGGCCACCCGCCGCCCCCAACCATCCAAAACCCCCCACAGTCCCCCCCATCTCCACCCCCTCCAAGCCACCATCCCCGTCCAACCTAACCAAACAACTACCCACCTGATTTGCCAAAGAACAATAAAAAGAAATAAAGACAAGAACAAAGGAAAACAACAATGTAAAACGAAAGTTTGTCTGGAAGGTGAGGGCGTACTCCGCAGCGGTCTGGGCACCCTGCTGGAGTTGGAGTAGTCGCTCACAACACATCCGGTCAGCAGGGAAATGACCGTGGTAACCTTGGACCTCTCGGTGGCAGGGGCTTCTGTTTGATGGGTGAAATAGAGAGAGCACTGGAGTACGAAGCCACAGTATTTCGATGGAGTCCCGTCATATTTGTCCGGCTGACCTGGGCGGACTGGGGGACTGGCTCGCTGGGACTACTCGTGGTAGAGGATCCTCCACTAGTTGGAGATGAATCCTCTCGGGTGTTGTCGAGGTGATGGAGAACGCGGAGGACCTTATCCATTACCGTACCCAGTTGAGCCAGCTGGTCATGGTGTTGACAGAGTAGGTGTTCCTCTTCGTCGACCATCTGGGATATATCCTTAACTTTTGCTGCTTCCACATCTTGGGAGGCAGTATTCTGTAACATATATGCAGGGAGTCAGGAAGCAGGTGCAGAAGGTGAGTTTAAAAATAAGAAACATGAAGATAATCAAAACAGGAGTAGCGTAATGAACGTAAACAAAACCAATACTGCCTGAAGACTGAGGTTACTGATGGCTAAATAAAGGGAGAGTAATCAGGGTGATGATGAAGTCCAGGTGTGCGTAACGATGAGGAGCAGGTGTGCGCAATTATGGTTGCCAGGTGTGCGTAATGTGGGTTGCCAGGTGTCGTGGAAAAATACATAATTAGTCATGCTATCCCCTGTTTTACTGCTTAAAGAATAGTCTCTTGTTATATGCTAGTGTTTTTTCTAACCTGATACGAACTTGTCTTTGTGTGACTTAGTCATAAGACTAGGCGTATAGCTAAGATCTGTTTAGGTATGACCGCAGCATGTGAGACATCCCGTGGGTTTACGATCTGCAGGAAGTCAGCTGTGTGGAACCTTGCAGGAAGGAGCACATTATAGTGTGAACTGTGACAAAATACAGTTATACGGATGAGCCCTCGTGCTATCAACCTCTGGCTATCTTAATCTGCACAGACAAACCAATCGTCTTTTACACTATGTTCCGCCCCTGTTTCCACACATCTTCTAAAGAGGTTGTACTTTTCTATAAAAGCTGAGACCCAACTATGATTTGTTGGGCCTTAACTATGCACTGTTGAAGTGCATGGTTAACTGCTCCATTTTTGCTCATCTTATAATAAAGTTGTTGTTTGAAGAATCTGCAGTCTCTCTTTCCTTCTAACAGATAAAATCCCCCACACAGGACCGGTGGTTAGTAGACCGGTGACGTCGAGCGCCGGAGCGGGAGTAGGTGAGACAATTTACGATAGCGCCATGTAAGACATAACTCTAGCATTCCAATTTACAATATCATTTAAAAACAAAATACCCTTCTCAAACATATTTTCCCTAAAAACAGTATTTTATCAATCAGTACATTAGAGTTCAACCATAATATCTGTTGTAATATTATTTATATATTTTCTGGGGGATGAAATTTAAATTGTAACCAGCTCTGTATTACCTGTTTGAAAAAGAGAGATACTTTGAACCAGGTTTCATGTTAAATTAACAACCAATTTGAAATGGCAATCTGCACAAAGGCAAAAATGCTATTTTTAAACATTGGATGGGCCTTACTTAGTAATCTACTTGAGAACCAGTTTGTGTTTAAGTAAAACTTTTGCACAAGTGAAGCTTTTACTGAGAGGTTTAGTGCTTTAATATTTAATAATAACAGGCCACCCAGTTCATATTCATTATATAGATAGGCACGCATTATCTTGTTTGGTTTAGCCCATTGATTTGAAAAACAAGTCATCAGGAGTAGGCAGCGCCATAAGTGAGTAAACTGAGATTAATATCAAGTTAATCGGTGTAATTTTTCCATAAATAAAGTTATTTACCTCTCCATGGTTGCATGATCTTGTCTATTTGTACACATTTTCTATTGAAATTCATTGTGGAGAGCTCATTTATATATTTTGTGGTATGAACACCAGTATGTCTACTTCACCGTCAGCACATTTTATAGATAAACTGCAGGGTAATGTAAAAGTTGACTTTTAAAGATCCAATACGTAATATGGGTTTTAGTCCAGAGAGGCCAGAAAAGTAATCTAGATCTTCAATGAGACATTGCAGGGATCTAGCTTGCCGACTTAATATAAAACTTGAGTCATCGGCATACGACACCTTTGTTTTTAAGCCTTGGATTACTAATCCTCTAATGTTATTATTTGATCTGATTTTAATAGCTAGCATTTCAATGGCCATAACGAATAGATATGGTGACAGTGGACACCCTTGTTTAACTCCTCTTGACAGTTCAAAACTAAAGTAGCCATTATTTACTAATTTACACCTGGGGTTACTATACATTACTTTTACCCATTGAATAAGAGACTCACTGATTTTTTTTTAATCCAGGCATTTATTAATTAATTCCAGTCTTTATCAAAGGCCTTTTCAAAATCTGCTATGAATACCAGGCCTGGCTTCTTAGATGTTTCATGTTCAATTATTTCAACTAGTTGTCGTATATTATCTCCAATGTATCGTCCATGTAAAAAACCTGTCTGATCAGGATGAACAATACCTGGTAAAACTTTTTTAATTCTGAGTGCTATGCATTGAATTGTAAGAGGCCTCCAGTTTTTTAGATGGACTGGATCTTTATATTTACCATCTGGGTCTTGTTTTAGTAATAGTGAAATCAAACCTTCCTGTGGAGTACCTGACAGACTCCCATTTTTATAGGAGTAGTTAAAACAAGCTAATAATGGAGCTCTGAGTACATAAAAAAGGCTTGATATAGATGGGTTAGCTGATAACGTCACAAAAATGATGTGGACGCTTCCATGGCGCAGAAGTCAGCGTGTTGTTGTGATTCTGGATGGCCAGATTGCTAGCAAGAATGACAAGAAACTGCCATGTGGGGAATTGTAAGTGGCTCGTTTCAGCTTGTTTCCTTTTGTTCTTGATACCATTTCTTGTTTTGAGGTGTTTTTGACTAATTTCATGTCAATGCTAATATGGCAACAAAATCAGTAGCTAGCTAACCAACAACTACAACAATGTATTTGAGAGACAACAATTGCTCATTGTGCAAATAATAGCAATGGTCTAAAGGCATATTGTCACGACTTCCGCCAAGGCTGCCTCCCCTCCTTGTTCGGGCAGGCTTCAGCGTTCGTCGTCACCGGCTTACTAGCCACTGCCGCTCCATATATCATCATTCCATTTGTCTTGTCTTGTCAATTACACACACCTGGTTCTTATCCCCTCATTAGTTGGTGTATAAGTGTTCCCATCTGCCCCCCTTGTCCTTGTGGGTGATTGTTTATTGTGAGAGTAGTGTAGCTCGGTGGAGCTACTCGCAATTTGTATTGCCGGGGTAGATATTTCCCCTGTGCCTGTATATTGTTGGAGTATCCCGTACCGTGTATTGCCTGGGTAGATAGTTTCCCCTGTGCCTGTTTTCGTGTGTCGCTATCCAGCGCAATTGTGTACGACGGAATAAACTCTATATTCTGTGATTTACCGTCCTGCGCCTGACTCCTTCTATCACACTCATCACACCTATAGTGTGTGTGTGTGAGTGAGTGGTGTGTCAGCTGGACCTAACATGATGGAAACCTTAAAGACTAATGACTCAAGGAAGCAGCCAGCCAACGGGCCAGAGGTGTACAACGCTAGAGATAACTTCATTTATGAAATAGCCAACCTCCCATGAAGTGATACATTCATATTACCATGCTGAGGCTGCGTTGCAATGAGAGATAGATATGGTGCTGTCACAGTGCACTGAGCAATTCTGATGTCCTGTTCTCTCATACCTGCATGTACTCATCTTACTCTGCCAACTTAATGGCATTCTCAGGTCATTAACGCATTAAGGTCGCAGTCTGTCATTTCTGTTTCCCACCTGCAGCTGAAATGCCCCCTGGTCCTCACCATGTAGCCTGGTCACATAGGACATTTAGAAAGCAGGAGACTGAAAGCCTTTAGGCCCCTCATTTAGTTATTAAAGGCCCACTCTGTGATATTTAGGCCTACAGCTGTTTTTCATAATTTCAATTAATGATATAGGGCTACTGCCATTGATTATTGAAGAAGGCTGACGTTTTGCTCATTTTTCAAATGTAGGAGTCGACCTTTAAACAATCATCTCAGTCATTTTGCCTTCTTATCCGGGTCTTATGGTAATATTCCCCCTGGCTCAATCCATTGACAGAAGGCTTATTCATGATGGTGCAGGCCTATGTTAAAGTAATTTTCAGGTTTGTGCTCCGTGCCTTTAATTGCTTTCAGAAGAAACTGAGTATGCTGCCTCATTATCTGTTGATGTTAAATTATGACCACTCCGCCACATAGAGAGGAAACACATTAAAACCTCTAAAAGTCTAAGCCGCTGGGGGGGTGGTCATACCATGGATTATTTAGCTATTTGATTTTGAATTTTAGGACACCTTTAGGTATAAAAAACGACAACATTATTTGATAAATATTGCATTTGGCCTTTACTACTATAGCCCATAGAAACGCATTGAATAACACATTCATAAATGGCAAAAAAGACAATCAAAAAATAAAACATAAAGAATAAGGTTTTAAAGTGTCTGTCTTATATCTAGGAGATATAAGAAACTCAGGAAATATATATATATATATATATATATTTTTAGACATATTTAACCACTTATTTTTGTTATCACAAAACTACCTCCATACTTCCATTCATTTTGTGAAACCGGTACCTGTTCCCTTCAGACCAGTACAGTGACACTTGTGGGGGTCGTAGAGCAAAACGGTTGAACCTACAGATGTTTTCGTGAGAAGACCGATTTTCGGGATGTCTCATGGTCTGACAAACACTGCTGTAGCTCGGCCACCTTCCACAGCAGATGTGGAAGGCCGACATAGGTGGATGTGGTGGATTGAGATGCAGCCCATGCAAACAGACATCTCTAGCTTAAACTAACAGATTTTTATTATGTTACTTAGATTGACGCACCCATTGACTCTTAAGGATTTTAAGATGACTTCCCAAGCGAAGTACAATTTTGTTGACTCCTCGACTTTAGTAGGTCGTAGCTCAGCTTCTGATTATCATACAGACAAGCCAAAGATATTCCCAAGTACATCCGAGTCGCGTCGTCGTCGGACATTTTACAGATTGTTTCTAGCCTAAAGCATCACTGATCTATGGATAGTTTTAGATCGGTATAAACAATCGTGAATTGTATATAAAGTAAAATCAATGTTTACTCCTCAAATCAACAAATTACGGTAACGAAATTACATCATGGGTCACCTGATCTGTATTACACAGAAATGCATAATTATGGTTATGAATGCCATTCTCCTCATGTTTCACAAGTTTGGACATCACAGCGCAGCACAGCAGAGTACAGTGCAGTACAATACAGTACAGCAGAGTAGAGAAGGGTGGAGTTCAGTCGTCCAATTGTCACGGATTCAGCCGAGGCTGCCGCTCCTCCTTGCTCGGGCAGGCTTTGGCATTTGTCGTCACCGGAGTACTAGCTGCTACCGATCCGTTTCTATGTTCGACTTGCTCTGTCTTTATTGGTTACACCTGTTTCCCATTATGTGGTGATGTCTTCCCTATTTAACCCTCTGTCTTACACTGTGTGTTGTGTGTGATTGTTTCATGTTTCGGCAGTCGTTAGTGTGCGGGTTTGTTCCCTCCCTGTGTGGAGGTTGTTGTCATTTATTTTACCTTTGAGTAAAGTCCGTCTTCTGATCAGCTCTGTGTCCTGCGCTTGACTTCGCCTACCGCATTTCACTGACGCCCTGACAGAATCACACACCATCTACATGGAGTCAGCAGGTGCAGCGATGCCAGCCGGATCGATGGAGGAACGCGTACAACAACAAGCAGCCATGATCCAGGCTCTCGGCACCACCATGGAACGTGTGGTTAACACTATGGAGTGATGGGAGAGAGGAGGTCTTCCTATACCTCTTCCGATTACACCACCACCTACACCGATACCCATCGCTTCACCTCCTGGGTCCAGTGGGATTCGGCTCTCGCTCCCGAGGGCTTATGACAGTACAGCTGCCGGGTGTCAGGGTTTTCTGCTCCAGGTAGAGCTCTATCTGGCAACCATCCACCCGGCTCCCTCGGGATACGAGAGCATGTCCGCCCTCATCTCCTGTCTGTCCAGTAAAGCGCTGGAGTGGGCCAAGGCCGAGTGGGGGGGGGGAATAGACGCCGCAACTGTCAGCTATGCGGAGTTCACCCGCCGCTTTAGGGCGGTATTCAATCATCCACCAGAGGGGAGAGCGGCGGGTGAGCATCTATTCCACCTCAGACAGGGGAAGAGGAGCACGCAGGAATTCGCACTGGACTTTTGGACCCTGGCTGCCAGCGCGGGATGGAATGAGAGGGCCCTCATCGACCACTACCGCTGTAGCTTGAGGGAGGACGTTCGTCGGAAATTGGCCTGCAGGGACACCAACCTAAACCTGGACCAACTGGTGGACATGTCGATTCGACTGGATAACCTGTTGGCTACCCGCGGACGTCCGGATCAGGGGCCGTCCATTCCATCCCCCAGCACCTCCGACCCTACCCCTATGGAGCTCGGAGGTGCTGCTATGAGGGAGACCAGTAGAGGGGCCGTCCCCTGCACCAACTGTGGCCGCAGAGGACACACTGCTGGTCGGTGCTCGGGAGGGCCTCCAAGGAGTCGAGGCAGTAGGCAGCGCACTGATGAGCCGTTTCAGGTGAGTAGGCACCCAACTCACCCAGAGCTCCCTGTTGCGCATATGTGTATGAATGTTGTGTTTCCCGAGTTTTCTTCTCATTCCCAGCATAAGACGCTAGTAGATTCAGGCGCAGCTGGGAACTTTATTGGTCAGTTTACCCGTAAGTTAGGGATTCCTATTGTGCCAGTCGATGTGCCCTTCCCTATCCATGCCCTAGATAGCCGCCCTTTAGGGTCAGAGCTGATTAGGGAAGTAACAGCGCCTCTCAGGATGAAGACGCAGGAGGGGCATGAGGAAATAATTAGTTTGTATCTGATTGACTCTCCTGCGTTTCCCGTGGTGTTGGGGCTTCCCTGGTTAGCTTCTCATGACCCCACTATTTCATGGCAACAGAGGGCTCTCAAGGGATGGTCTAATCAGTGCTTGGGGAGGTGTGTATGTGTTTCCGTAGGGGCAACTACAGTGGAAAGTCCGAACCAGGTTCCCACCATGCACATTCCGCCTGAATATGCCGATTTGGCTCTCGCCTTCTGTAAGAAGAAGGCGACTCAATTACCACCCCATCGACAGGGGGATTGTGCGATAAACCTCCAGGTAGGCGCTGCGCTTCCCCGGAGTCACGTGTATCCTCTGTCACAGGAGGAGACGGCGGCTATGGAAACATATGTCACCGAATCTCTGCGACAGGGATACATTCGGCCGTCCGCTTCCCCTGCGTCATCGAGTTTCTTTTTTGTGAAGAAGAAGGATGGTGGTTTACGCCCGTGCATTGACTACCGTGGTCTAAATCAGATCACAATAAAATATAGCTATCCATTACCTCTGACTGCTAGTATGACGGAGTCATTGCACGGGTGCGCGCTTCTTCACTAAATTGGATCTCAGGAGCGCGTACAACCTGGTGTGTATCCGGGAGGGAGATGAGTGGAAGACAGCATTTAGTACCACCTCGGGGCACTATGAGTACCTCGTCATGCCATACGGTCTGATGAATGCTCCTTCAGTCTTCCAATCGTGTGTTGATGAGATTTTCCGGGACCTGCATGGACAGGGTGTAGTGGTGTATATAGATGACATTCTAATATACTCTGCTACACGAGCCGAGCATGTGTCCCTGGTGCGTCGGGTGCTTGGTAGACTGTTGGAGCATGACCTGTATGTGAAGGCGGAGAAATGTCTGTTCTTCCAAGAGTCCATCTCCTTCCTAGGACACCGCTTGTCCGCGTCAGGTGTGGAGATGGAGATTGACTGCGTTTCGGCCGTGCGTAATTGGCAGACTCCAACCACGGTGAAGGAGGTGCAGTGGTTCTTGGGATTTGCCAATTACTACCGGAGGTTTATCAGGGGCTTTGGGCAGGTAGCGGCTCCCATTACCTCCTTGCTAAAGGGAGGGACGGTGCATCTGCAGTGGTCAGCTGAGGCGGACAGGGCTTTTAGGCATCTGAAGGACCTGTTTACTTCGGCTCCGGTGCTGGCTCATCCGGATCCTTCCTTGTCATTCCACGTTGAGGTGGATGCGTCCAAGGCTGGGATCGGTGCTGTACTGTCTCAGCGCTCGGGTACGCCACCAAAACTCCGCCCGTGTGCTTTCTTTTCTAAGAACTCAGTCCGGCGGAGCGCAATTATGATGTGGGGGACCGGGAGCTGTTAGCTGTGGTTCAAGCCCTGAAGGTGTGGAGGCATTGGCTTGAGGGGGATAAACACCCTTTTCTCATTTTGACTGACCATTGTAACCTGGAGTACATCCGGGCGGCAAGGAGGTTGAACCCTCGTCAGGCAAGATGGGCCATGTTCTTCACTCAATTTGTGTTTACTCTCACTTACAGACCAGGTTCCCAGAACGCTAAGGCAGACGCCCTGTCTCGACTGTATGACACAGAGGAGAGCCCACTCCCATACCCCCGGCGTCGTGTCTGGTGGCACTGGTGGAGTGGTAGGTTGATGCAGACATCGAGCGGGCGTTACGTACCGAGCCTACTCCCCCCAGTGTCCGGAGGGTCGGATGTACGTGCCGCTCGAGGTTCGTGATCGATTGATCTATTGGGCTCACACGTCACCCTCCTCTGGTCATCCTGGCATCGGTCGGACAGTGCACTGTCTTAGTGGGAAGTACTGGTGGCCCACTCTAGCCAAGGACGTGAGGGTTTATGTTTCCTCCTGCTCGGTGTGCGCCCAGTGTAAGGCACCTAGACACCTGCCCAGAGGGAAATTACAACCCCTACCCATTCCACAACGGCCGTGGTCCCACCTATCGGTGGACTTTGTGATGGACCTTCCCCCCTCACAGGGGAACACCACCATCCTGGTCGTTGTGGATCGATTTTCAAAGGCCTGCCGTCTCATTCCTATGCCAGGTCTCCCTACAGCCCTACAAACTGCTGACGCCCTGTTTACACACGTCTTCCGGCACTACGGGGTACCTGAGGATATTGTGTCAGATCGGGGTCCCCAGTTCACCTCTAGAGTCTGGAGGGCGTTCATGGAGCGTCTGGGGGTCTCGATTAGCCTTACCTCAGGTTTTCACCCCGAAAGTAATGGGCAGGTGGAGAGAGTTAACCAGGATGTGGGTAGGTTTCTGAGGTCCTATTGCCAGGACCAGCAGGGGGAGTGGTCGGGTTATATCCCCTGGGCAGAGATAGCCCAAAACTCACTCCGCCACTCCTCTACTAACCTTACGCCTTTCCAGTGTGTGTTAGGTTATCAGCCGGGCCTGGCACCTTGGCATCAGAGCCAGATCGATGCTCCTGCGGTGGATGAGTGGTTTTAGCGCTCGGAAGAGACCTGGAACGCTGCTCATATACTCCTGCAGCGGGCTATCAGGCGACAAAAGGCGAGCGCAGATCGCCACCGCAGTGAGGCTCCGGTGTATGCACCGGGGGATCGGGTCTGGCTCTCGACCTGAAACCTGCTCCTTCGCCTGCCCTGCCGGAAGCTGGGTCGGTGGTTTGTGGGGCCATTTAAAGTCCTGAGGAGATTGAACAAGGTTTGTTACAGGTTACAACTTCCTATTAATTACCGTATTAACCCCTCGTTCCATGTGTCTCTCATCAGGCCGGTAGTAGCTGGTCCACTCCAGGAGTTTGAGGTACGGGAGGTTCCTCCGCCCCCACTGGACATCGAGGGGGCTCCAGCGTACTCGGTCCGTTCCATCTTGGATTCGAGGTGTCGGGTGAGGGGCCTGCAGTATCTCGTGGAGTGGGAGGGGTACGGTCCGGAGGAACGGTGCTGGGTCCCTAGGAGGGACATCCTAGATCCCTCCATGTTGAGGGATTTCCACCAGAGTCATCCGACCCGCCCTGCTCCGCGTCCTCCTGGCCGTCCCAGATGCCGGGGTCGGCGCACGGCTGGATCCGCGCGTCAAGGGGGGGGGGTACTGTCATGGATTCAGCCGAGGCTGCCCCTCCTCCTTGCTCGGGCAGGCTTCGGCGTTCGTCGTCACCGGAGTACTAGCTGCTACCGATCCATGTTTCTATGTTTGACTTGTTCTGTCTTTATTGGTTACACCTGTTTCCCATTGTGTAGTGATGTCTTCCCTATTTAAACCTCTGTCTTACACTGTGTGTTGTGTGTGATTGTTTCATGTTTCGGCAGTCGTTAGTGTGCGGGTTTGTTCCCTGCCTGTGTGGAGGTTGTTGTTATTTATTTTACCTTCGAGTAAAGTACGTGTTCTGATCAGCTCTGTGTCCTGCGCTTGACTTCGCCTACCGCATTTCACTGACGCCCTGACACCAATATAGTCTACTGTACTATACTCTACTGTTCTACAGTATTGTACTGTACTCTACTGTGCTCTACTCACTGTACTGTATTGTACTGTACTATCCAAACTTGTGAAACATACGTTTATGATAGGTTCAGATTTGGTCCAGTCCGGTCCGTCTGTAGACGTTAACATCAAGGCCAGGTTGGACTACCCAAATGTCAACTACTTTGGATTTGTCTGCCATGTGTCACGCCCTGGCACTGGGGACTCTTATATGTTGAGCCAGGGTGTGTAGGGTCTATGTTTTGTGTTCTATGTTCACGATCTAGTTTATGTGTTTCTATGTTGGCCGGGGTGGTTCTCAATCAGAGACAATGTGAATCAGCTGTTGCTTGTTGTCTCTGATTGGGAACCATACTTAGGCAGCCTATTGTGCACTTGTCTTTTGTGGGATCTTGTTCCGTGTAGGTTTGTGTTATGACCGAGGACTTCGTTTTGTTGTTTTGTTGTGTTGTTGCTAAGTACTATTAAAAGATGTACGCATATCACGCTGCGCCTTGGTCCGCTCATTTTGACGATCGTGACAGAAGATCCCACCATAACAGGACCAAGCAGCGTGTCCAGGAGCAGACAGCCTGGACTTGGGAGGAGATATTGGACGGGAAAGGGTCCTGGACTTGGGAGGAGATCCAGGCCGGTATGGATCGCCGTCCGTGGGAGGAGACGGTGGAGGCGCGCCGTAGAGAGGAGCAGCGGCGCCAACCGGGCCGACGTCGGACACGCAAGAGGCAACCCCAAGAAATGTTTAGGGGGGGCACACGGCATGGACGACGGGGCTGCTGGAGTTAGCTACAGGGCGAGTTTGGGGATTAGGAGAGGAGGCCACCGGGTTTGGGGGGCCGGAAGGGAGGTTGGCGGAGCCTAGAGGTAGAGCAGAGACAAATCCCCGTACTCAAGCTAGGCAGCGTGAGACTGGGCAGGTTCCGAGATATGCGGAGCTGCGTACTGTGCCCCGAGTGGTCCGGCACAGTCCGGTACGTCCTGTGCGAAAATCACGCACGTGTCGTGCTAAGGTGGGCATGCAGCCAAGACGGAGTGTGCCGGCTCAACGCTCGTGGCCTCCAGTACCCCTCCTCGGTCCCGGATATCCTGCGCCAGTGTCACGTGCTGTTGTGCCAGTACGTGTACACAGCCCTGTACGTCCTGTGCTGATGCCTCACACAGAGTGTGTTAAGATAGGCATCAGCCAGGACGGGTTGTGTCAGCTCTTCGCTCCAGACCTCCAGTCCGTCTCCCACAGCCCGGTCCGGCCTGTTCCTGCCCCTCGCACCAAGACAATGGTGCGCGTCGCCAGCCCGGTCCGGCCTGTTCCTGCCC